>NC_052331.1:39380488-39980488 GCF_016432855.1 Salvelinus namaycush | reverse complement strand
AACAGGTGTAGACTTTACCGTGAAATGCTTACTTACAAGCCCTTAACCAACAATGCAGAGTTAAAAAGTAAGAAAAATATTTGCTAAATAAAAAAGGAAATAGTAACACAATAAAATAACAATAACGAGGCTATATACAAGGGGTACCAGTACTGAGGCAATGTTCAGGGGTACGAGGTATTTGAGGTAATACAGGATGTAAATGTAGGTAGGGGTAAAAAGTGACTAGCCAATCAGGATAGATAATAAATAGTAGTAGCAGTGTATTTGAAGAGTGTGAAAGTGTGTCGATGTGTGAGTGTGAGTGTGTGTGTGGCGTCAATATGTATGTGTGTGAGCGTGTGTTTTTGTCTGTGTGTGTGTGTGTTGGAGTGTCAGTGTAGTATGTGTGAGTGTGTGGTTAGAGTCCAGTGAGTTTACAGTACATCGAGCCAGTGCAAGAGAGTCAGTGCAAAACAAAATAAAGACACAAAAATAAATAATAAAGGTCAGTCAATGTAAATAGTCCGGGTAGCCATTTGATTATCTGTTCAGCAGTCTTATGCTTTGGGGGGTAAAAGTTGTTCAGAAGCCTTTTTGGTCCCAGACTTGAGTCTCCAGTACCGCTTGCAGTGCGGTAGCAGCGAGAACAGTCTATGACTTGGGTGTGCTGGAGTCTTTGACAATTTTTAGGGCCTTCCTCTGATACCGCCTGGTATAGAGGTCCTGGTATAGAAGTTCGGCCTCAGTGATGTACTGGGCCGTATGCACTACCCTCTGTAGCGCCTTGCGGTACCAGGCGGTGATGCAGCCAGTCAGGATGGTGCAGCTGTATAACTCTTTGAGGATCATTGTCGTGCCCTCTTCACGACTGTGTTGGTGTATTTGGACCATGATAGGTCCTTAGTGATGTGGACACTGAGGAACTTGAAGCTCTCGATCCTCTCCACTACAACCCTGTCGATGTGATCGGCCATCCGTTTCCTGTAGTCCACGATAAACTCCTTTGCCTTGCCCACGTTTAGAGAGGTTGTTGTCTTGGCACCACATTGCAAGGTCTCTGACCTCCTCCCTATAGGCCGTCTCCTCGTCGACAGTGATCAGGTCTACCGCCGTCGTGTCGTCGGCAAACTTAATGATGGTGTTGGAGTCGTGCGCAGCCACGCAGTCATGGGTAAACAGGGAGTAAAGGAGGGGACTAAGTACGCACCCCTGAGGGGCCCCCGGGTTGAGGGTCAGCAGTCAGCATGGCGGATGTGTTGTTGCCTACTCTCACCACCTGGGGGCGGCACGTCAGGAAGTCCAGGATCCAGTTGCAGAGGGAGGTGTTCAGTTCCAGGCTCCTTAGCTTAGTGATGAGCTTTGAGGGCACTATGGTGTTGAACGTGGAGCTGTAGTCAAATAGGTGTTCCTTTTGACCAGGTGGGAAAAGGCAGTGTGGAGTGCAAAAGAATTGCCGTCATCTATTGATTTGTTGGGGCGGTATGTGAATTGAAGTGGGTCCAGTGTTTCTGGGATGATGGTGTTGATGTGAGCCGTTCAAAGCATTTCACGGCTACAGATGTGAGTGCTACGCGGCGGCAGTCATGTAGAAAGATTACCTTGGTATTCTTGGGCACAGGGAGAGGTTGAAAATATCAGTGAAGACACTTGCCAGCTGGTCAGCGCATGCACTGAGTACTCGTCACTGTGAATATTAACCTGTTTAAAGGTCTTACTCACATCGGCTACGGAGCACGTGATCATACAGTCGTCCGGAACAGCTGGTGCTCTCACACATGGTTCAGTGTTGCATGCCTCGAAGCGAGCATAGAAGGCATTTAGCTCATCTGGTAGGCTCGTGTTTGCAAGCCCTGACACATCCAATGAGTTCCTCTGTCCAATGTCTGTGTTCTTTTACACATCTTAATCTTTTCTTTTTATTGGCCAGTCTGAGATATGTATTTTTCTTTGGAACTCTGCTTAGATGGCCAGCATCCCAGAGTCGCCTCTTCACTGTTGACGTTGAGTCTGGTGTTTTGAAGGTACTGTTTAATGAAGCTGCCAGTTGAGGACTTGTGAGGCGTCTGTTTCTCAAACTAGACACTCTACTCTAATGTACTTGTTCTCTTGCTCAGTTGTGCACCGCTCCTCTTTCTATTCTGGTTAGAGCCAGTTTTCTCTGTTCTGTGAAGGGAGTAGTACACAGCATTGTACGAGATCTTCAGTTTCTTGGAAATTTCTTCCATGGAATAGCCTTCATTTCTCAGAACAAGAATAGACTGATGAGTTTCAGAAGAAAGGCCTTTGTTTCTGGCTATTTTGAGCCTGTAATCAAACCCACAAATGCTGATGCTCTAGACTAGTTGAGTATCTGAAGAAGGCAGTTTTAATGCTTCTTTAAACAGCACAACTGTTTTCAGCTGTGCTAACATCATTGCAAAAGGTTTTTTTAATGATAAATTAGCCTTTTAAAATGATAAACATGGATTAGCTAACACAACATGCCATTGGAACACAGGAGTGACGGTTGCTGATACAGTGGCTTGCAAAAGTAGTCACCCGCTTGGCATTTTTCCTATTTTCTTGCCTTACAACATCAAATTAAAATGGATTTTTGGGGGGGTTTCTATCTTTTGGTTTACACAACATGCCTACCACTTTAAAGATACAACATATTTAATTGTGTAACAAACAATATATAGGACAAAAAAACAGAACTTGAGCATGCATAACTATTCACCCCCCCAAAGTCAATACTTTGTAGAGCCACCTTCTGCAGGAATTACAGCTGCAAGTCTCTTGGGGTATGTCTCTATAAGCTTGGCTCATCTAGCCACTGGGATTTTTGCCCATTCTTCAAGGAGGAACTGCTCCAGCTCCTTCAAGTTGGATGGGTTCCGCTGGTGTACAGCAATCTTTAAGTCGTACCACATATTTTCAATTGGATTGAGGTCTGGGCCTTGACTAGGCCATTCCAAGACATTTAAATGTTTCCCCTTAAACCACTCAAATGTTGCTTTAGCAGTATGCTTAGGGTCATTGTCCTGCTGGAAGGTCAACCTCCGTCCCAGTCTCAAATCTCTGGAAGATTGAAACAGGTTTCCTTCAAGAATTTCCCTGTATTTAGTGTCATCCATCATTCCTTCAGTTCTGACCAGTTTCCCTGGCCCTGCCGATGAAAAACATCCCCACAGCATGATGCTGCCACCACCATGCTTCACTGTGGGGGATGGTGTTCTCTTGGTGATGAGAGGTGTTGGGTTTGCGCCAGTTATAGCATATTCCTTGATGGCCAAAAAGCTCAATTTTAGTCTCATCTGACCAGAGTACCTTCTTCCATATGTTTGGGGAGTCTCCCACATGCCTTTTGGCGAACACCAAACGTGTTTGGTTATTTTTTACTTTAAGCAATGGCTTTTTTATGGCCACTCTTCCGTAAAGCCTATCTCTGTGAAGTGTACGGCTTAAAGTGGTCCTATGGACAGATACTCCAATCTCCACTGTGGAGCTTTTGCAGCTCCTTCAGGGTTATCTTTGGTCTCTTTGTTGCCTCTCTGATTAATGCCCTCCTTGCCTGGTCCGTGAGTTTTGGTGGGCGGCCCGCTCTTGACAGGTTTGTTGTGGTGCCATATTCTTTCAATTTTTTAATAATGGATTTAATGGTGCTCCGTGGGATGTTCAAAGTTTCTGATATTTTTTTATAACGCAACCCTGATCTGTACTTCTCCACAACTTTGTCCCTGACCTGTTTGGAGAGCTCCTTGATCTTCATGGTGCCACTTGCTTGGTGGTGCCCCTTGCTTAGTGGTGTTGCAGAGTCTGTGGCCTTTCAGAACACGTGTATATTAATACACGTTTTCGGCTACAATAGTAATTTACAACATTAACAATGTCTGCACTGTATTTATGATTAATTTGATGTTATTTTAATGCACCAAAAAATGAGCTTTTCTTTCAAAAACAAGGTAATTTCTAAGTGACCCCAAACTTTTGAACGGTAGTGTATAAAACACAGAGAAATCATGTTTTTTTTGACTGCACTGGACCTTTAAGAAAGAGAGGCTATGCTGCACAATAAACCATCCCATAAGCAAAGTCTGATGCTCTTTGAGGAAGAGGCCTGTTCAGGTTAAGCTACTGAGTTAATCCATATGGAGAATGGGGAGCGTTTATTGCCAACGTTAAGTAAAATATGCACCAGTACATGTGTAGCAGGCAGCTCTAGCCAAATGCATCATCTCTTCAAGTATTTCCTTTAGATAGGAGCACCGTCTCGCCAAAGTTGAGAGGCATTCTATAACCATAACTCGCATGAACACCGGAACAGCATAAGTAGACCATATGTAGGGTCATACTGAGGATCCATAGTATGGAGTAAAGAATACATCTGAACTAAGTTTTGTTGGTCCAGATTAGAACTTTAGTAAATATATCTAGTAACTTTCTTTCACTCTCTGAGTTCTTGTCCACCCAGCATAGCTAACACCTGAATAGTTCAACTCTATTCTGTTTTGCCAGACTAGTAAACAGACCATCCATTAAGTTGTAATGAGGAACAGAAAAAGGGCTGCATGGGGTGAGTATTGTTTCCATATGAAAGTCAAAATGCTTGATGTAAACAATGTGGGTCTTTGTTCCAGATCCTGATTCTGCTATATTCTGTCTGACAGTACCTGTGTGTTTTTAATGGGGGTGGAAATAACAAACTTAGCATTGTGACATATCGGGGGCTTGGAAACAACATGCTCCTCTCATGACACTCAGCTCCATCAACTCAACACAGCTTAGGGACGAAGTGTCTAGTGCACAAGACTACACGTTTAGGTACTTATCAAAAAAACTGTTTGACAAAGGTCCATGCATCCAGCCACCCATCCTTCCTACCTTCCTTCCTTCCACCCATCCAGCCACCCATTCACCCATCCAAGTACCCACCCACTCAGCCACCCATCGACCTGATAGCTCATTGAAACAGACACATACATAGACGTTCCACATCATCCTGTTCTTGCAAAGAGGCTGCTTTCAGCTGCCACTGTGGTCTGTGGACATGTTACTTCTGCATTGACACATAAAGTGACACACTAAAGAACAGACAGACAGACAGACAGACAGACAGACAGACAGACAGACAGACAGACAGACAGACAGACAGACAGACAGACAGACAGACAGACAGACAGAGACAGACAGAGACAGACAGACAGACAGACAGACAGACAGACAGACAGACAGACAGACAGACAGACAGACAGACAGACAGACAGACAGACAGACAGACAGACAGACAGACAGACAGACAGACAGACAGACAGACAGACAGACAGACAGAAAGGCCAACGCCTTATCAACAATGATTTATTGTGCAGAGTGAGAGAGAGAGATACAGTGCTTGTTGATAGTGACTGTAGGCTACATATGTTGAATGTTCTTGTGGCCAAATGCTCCCTCTGTTTTATAATTGAATACATAAGCAATTACTGGCTGCTGCTGTAAAAAGACATGTGTTTGCTTTAATTGGACAATCTGGCATTCAATGGCTATCATTAATTATAAATCCAAAAAGGATGTACCAATCCCAGATTGCCTATTTAACCAACGCTGATGTGTACGTTCAAGTATTTAACCCTAAACTGGCCAATGTTACAAGGCCAAATATGAGCAATTCAACATCGCATTGAGAGCAACCACGTCCTTATCTTTGGCAGTACCAGAAGAAGCATTATACCTCAAACCTCGAAAGAGTGTAATTCCAGACCGTAAGATAACATAACAGACGATGACGCTACAAGTAAAGCGTCTGTTCACAGACGTATTAAGGAAACAAAGTCAAAGTGTTTACATTTCAAAGATTAACAGGATCCTGTCTAAAACAATCAGAGCGTTTACCTTTGTAGTCGAACGATCTCCCGGGTTACTCTCCAGTCATAGAGTCAACGTTAGATATTGTATCTGTAGTTCTTGTGTCTTAAAGTACATGTGCACCTTGCACACGTGGGGTTGAACTGGAACTGGTATGAATACTGAGACTTGTTTGATAGTGGGCTCTATTTCCTGTTCTGTGGGGAAGTTGACCTTCTCACTGTCGCATGACTCAGGAAAAGGCTTGGTTTGTACTGTATCTAAGCATGAGGTGGCTTTCTCTTCTTGTCTCCTCCGCTTAATCTGCACTGGTCTGAGGACGCAGGATTAGGTTCAATCAAAATGTTGGAAGCTTACTGTGAATTTGCTTTGGGGCTTGTCCATATTTGAGGGAGGATTCAATGTTCAGGTTTTGAAAAGGTTTCATTTTACTGTAGGTTGTGATTTCATACATGTTTAATAACTATGTCATAAAGTTGATACGGACTCTATTCGCAGTTTAAAAATGCAGCATAAGTTGGTGTTAATGTTACAAGGAATGATACTGAATGCATCATAGGCCATCTAATAACATGAAAAGATGTAGCCTAAAGGGTTTGTCAGTTCATCGGTTTACAGAGTAGACGTCAAAACACACGTGTGGTCCTGACAGCAATTCCTAATTAGTCTGAAAAAGGCCATATATATATATATATAGAGGAGTATTCCTGTACACAGTCCTCTTTACTCCACAGTCATCAGAGTAAATTGTGTGCTTGTGGGAGTTCCATTATTAAAGCCTGTGATATTTTTAATGAAAGAAAGCAAGCAGAGGAAACATTCAACCACGGTTGAATTTCAACTGGAGGCTCAGGCTTTAACCAAAGCCACATGGCAGAAGGAGGATGAGGGAAACAGAGAGGTTGTAAAGTATACATAAAAGACGACAGACTTAGGTTTTCATCTCTCCTTTTTACGATTCCTTAGGATTTGTGTTTTAAAAAGTCTGTCGCTGCGCATTTAATGTTAGAGAGGAGATCAAAGCCATCATTCGCCCCTCAAAGCTGCCATTCACCCCTTGAGTAAATTTGATAGTACATAATTTTGTGGGGAAAAAGGTCTGTAGTCTGAAACATATACCGTCCCCTGTCGAAGTCTCAAATACATTTTAGCGTGGAATTTATTCTTCTGTTTTTATTTCGAATTTTTCATTAGCTTGTATTCAGAAGCAAAAATAGCAGAGGCATTGTAAATCAAACGTTAACTTGTGCTTTCATAATTTACAGTAACTAACAGTACCTTTTGATTGATTTACTTTATTTCACAATTAATGAAATACTAGACAGTCATACATAACTTAGTGTTTTGTGTTTTAGACCTTACAAACTAACTCACAGTGGGCAACAAAATTGGAGAAATGGGCGGATTGGCCATCTGGCAATTCTGGCAAACGCTAGATGGGCCGGATCATCTTTTTTTTGGGGTGGGCTGGTTGAAAACGGAAAGGTGGTGCCGAAAAAGTTAGAGAGACCCAAAAAAAAGGCTCTTGAGGCCGACGCTGTTAAATGTGTGAAATGAACAGCCGTATTTTCTAAAAGTTCTGGTTCTGCTGGTCCGAGTGCTGTGACTGTGTCTGTGCTGAGAAATGATGTTAGGCTTAGCACCAACAAAGCAGCTGCTGCTCCAGAAGACAGTGCAGTCGAGGTAGAGAGAAAACTGAGAAAGACACACACACCAACCAGGTTTCCATCCAAACTTTTTATGCGAGTGGATAAAAAAAAAAATGACAGGCCTGGAGACAGAACATTTGTCGCTAAACTTTACACATGTCGACAAAACAAAATGTGCTAAACAAAGTGGGATGTTTTTGTGTCAGTAAAATGTATTATGCGAGAAATGTAGGGGAAATGCTTTTATGAGCAAATATTGATATAATAACTAACCATCATATCGAAGTAAACTTGGAGTCACGTGATGTTGTGTGGTTCTCCCTCTACGACTCGATGGGAAAGCATGCAGTTTATTAGGCTACAGATTAAATAAATTATGATGAACTTCACAGGGAGGTGAAAGTACACGATGATGAGCTTGATGCTCCTTTCAAAATAAATATTGAGGGTCTTATTCTGGTGACATGAATCATGATCATCGATGCTTGTCTGTTTTGACAAATAAAAAATTATCTTGCTCTTTTGTCCATAATCGTCTCATCATGTAGGCTATACCCACACTGTATCTTCAAGCTGTTGGCTACAGCACACGTACCAATACCAGAGTGGACACACTCACTATAACACATTTTTTTTGTGAGAAACCCATCAGTAGAGTTGAAAATGCAATGAACAGTCATTTAATTGTATTTAAAAAAAAAATTGTACATGGGAATTTAACTGCAAAATGTATTTTTATGTGCCCTACGTCATCACACACAGCATTCTATCCTCAACAAGTCAATGTGATGGAAACTGCATATTGTTTTAATGTGGATTTTAGAATATTCGGATAATGAACATCTGTTGCCAATTGGATGGAAACCTAGATAGTGACACAGATTTAGCCTACAGCTGCCAGTTAATATTTTGGCTGTATATTGTATGAAATATTAGGCTAATTAACACTTAGGCCTAATGAGGGAAGGGGAAATTCGGGGGGAACACATTTGACAGGCACGAACTTGCAATAGCCTAAAAAGTCGTTAGATTGGCTTTTATAACACAGATTTCATTAGCCATTATAAAACATTAAATACAGTACTACTGCTTTTTATTAAATACATAATGTATTACTATGAAAAAAACGTAATGAATACATAACAATTGCTAAATAATCCTCTGTTAAAAGGTCTGTGTATTTTAATTGCTTATTAGCTCCTGAATCTCAGTCTCTTGAGCCAAAGAGCGGAAGTGAGTCTGGTGTCAAATTACATTACATAACCACCGCCACTGGAGGCTTGTAAGTCCTGCTTATTTTCCCACCTATTTAACTTGCTGAAATTCCTGTCATTTCTTGGCAGAAAGATATCCATACACTGTAAAACAAACCACAACGCTGGAAATCTGTCCACATCCACATAAAGTAGTATGAGGATTCTATGACAAACAATAGAAGAGAGGGAAAGAAGGAGACTGGCAGTTCCTTCATGTAGCCAATGGCTGTATTATACAGCCAAAACATTAAGGGACTGGTGGTCTCTCTCTCCTTCTCTATTGAGTTTATAAACCATTTGTAAGGCATTTATAAATTGTGTGTTCACCATTTATTAATTATAACTCCCACATTAATAAACCATTTACTAATCATTAGTAAAGTATTTTTGTATTCCCTAATCTAAAAGTGAGTGCTATTTATACTTTACAAATGTATGCGTGACCAGTGCAATTTGTCACAAAAAGATGGCCATGCCATTGGTTGACATTTCATCTGTTCCTGGTAAAAGAATAAGCTAACAACACAGGATGTTTAAAGAAATACAGTTGAAGTCGGAAGTTTACATTTACTTAGGTTGAAGTCATAAAAATTCGTTTTTCAACCACTCCAAAAATTTCTTGTTAACAAACTATAGTTTTGGCAAGTCGGTTAGGTCATCTACTTTGTGCATGACACAAGTAATTTTTCCAACAATTGTTTACAGACAGATTATTTCACTGTATCACAATTCCAGTGGATCAGAAGTTTACATACACTAAGTTGACTGTGCCTGTAAACCGCTTGGAAAATTCCAGAAAATTATGTCATGGCTTTAGAATCTTCTTATAGGCTAATTGACATAATTTGAGTCAATTGGAGGTGTACCTGTTGACGTATTTCAAGGCCTACTTTCAAACTCAGTGCCTCTTTGCTTGACATCATGGGAAAATCAAAAGAAATCAGCCAAGACCTCAGAAAAGAAAAATGTAGACCTCCACAAGTCTGGCTCATCCTTGGGAGCAATTTCCAAACGCCTGAAGGTACCATGTTCATCTATACAAACAACAGTACGCAAGTATAAACACCATGGGACCACGCAGCCGTCATACCGCTCAGGAAGGAGACGTGTTCTGTCTCCTAGAGATGTGAAAAGTGCGAATCAATCCCAGAACAACAGCAAAGAACCTTGTGAAGATGCTGGAGGAAACAGGTACAAAAGTATATTTATCCACAGTAAAACGAGTCCTATATCGACATAACCTGAAAGGCCGCACAGCAAGGAAGAAGCCACTGCTCCAAAACCGCCATAAAAAAGCCAGACTATGTTTTGCAACTGCACATGGAGACAAAGATCGTACTTTTCGGAGAAATGTCCTCTGGTCTGATGAAACAAATATATAACTGTTTGGCCATAATGACCATCATTATGTTTGGAGGAAAAAGAGGGAGGCTTGCAAGCCGAAGAACACCATCCCAACCGTGAAGCACGGGGGTGGCAGCATCCTGTTGTGGGGGTGCTTTTCTGTAGGAGGGACTAGTGCACTTCACAAAATAGATGGCATCATGAGGCAGGAAAATGATGTCGATATACTGAGGCAACATCTCAAACATCAGTCAGGAAGTTAAAGCTTTGTTATAGCTTACTTCCTCTTGAATTTGCAGACGTGTTGCTGTGCGTTTTGTTGCCAACCTTACTTTTCTAGCTGACAACTTTACGGTTTTTACTTTTTACTTTTTAAATTACCGTTTATATTTTTAGTTTTTCCATCACAACTTTTTTCCCTCATTCAACTTTTTCACTCGGGACGCTTTATCTGGACATGGTTCGTCAGCACCTTCAACAGCCGAAGCTAAGTAGTAACATTAACATGATGCCTTCTAATTGCAGTCGCTGTACTCATAATATACAGGAGAGCGATCGCCTTACGGCGAGGATAGCTGTGCTGCAAGCCCAGCTTCAGACGCAATCGTTAGGCAAGGGTAATTTCAGTGTAGGAAAGGATGAAACAGCGTAGTAAGTAGTAAGTACCAGTATTTACAGATAGTAGTATAAATCCCCCCCGCACAGTCCCCGCAGCCGGACAACTTTCTCATGGTTTCCGGAGGGAAATGCTGTAGGAATGCTCAACTGGTGTCGCTCATTCAGCCGACAGAAATTTTCAACCGGTTTTCCCCATTAAGTAGCGAGTCGGAGTCTGACTCTTGTCTCTACTCCTCCCGTTACGGGGTTAGAGACGCCGAAGCTTCCCACCATTAGCTCTGACAAATTGAAAACCCTAGTCATTGGCGACTCCATTACCCGCAGTATTAGACTTAAAACGAATCACCCAGCGATCATACACTGTTTACCAGGGGGCAGGGCTACCGACGTTAAGGCTAATCTGAAGATGGTGCTGGCTAAAGCTAAAACTGGCGAGTGTAGAGAGTATAGAGATATTGTTATCCACGTCGGCACCAACGATGTTAGGATGAAACAGTCAGAGGTCACCAAGCGCAACATAGCTTCAGCGTGTAAATTAGCTAGAAAGATGTGTCGGCATCGAGTAATTGTCTCTGGCCCCCTCCCAGTTAGGGGGAGTGATGAGCTCTACAGCAGAGTCTCACAACTCAATTGCTGGTTGAAAACTGTTTTCTGCCCCTCCCAAAAGATAGAATTTGTAGATAATTGGCCCTCTTTCTGGGACTCACCCACAACCAGGACCAAGCCTGGCCTGTTGAGAAGTGACGGACTCCATCCTAGCTGGAGGGGTGCTCTCATCTTATCTACCAACATAGACAGGGCTCTAACTCCTCTAGCTCCACAATGAAATAGGGTGCAGAAATAGGGTGCCAACCTGCCAGCTTAGTGGAGTCTGCCACTAGCATAGTCAGTGTAGTCAGCTCAGCTATCCCCATTGAGACTGTGTCTGTGCCTCGACCTAGGTTGGGCAAAACTAAACATGGCGGTGTTCGCCTTAGCAATCTCACTAGGATAAAGACCTCCTCCATTCCTGCCATTATTGAAAGAGATCGTGATACCTCACATCTCAAAATAGGGCTACTTAATGTTAGATCCCTCACTTCAAAGGCAGTTATAGTCAATGAACTAATCACTGATCATAATCTTGATGTGATTGGCCTGACTGAAACATGGCTTAAGCCTGATGAATTTACTGTGTTAAATGAGGCCTCACCTCCTGGTTACACTAGTGACCATATCCCCCGTGCATCCCGCATAGGCGGAGGTGTTGCTAACATTTACGATAGCAAATTTCAATTTACAAAAAAAAAAATGATGTTTTCGTCTTTTGAGCTTCTAGTCATGAAATCTATGCAGCCTACTCAATCACTTTTTATAGCTACTGTTTACAGGCCTCCTGGGCCATATACAGCGTTCCTCACTGAGTTCCCTGAATTCCTATCGGACCTTGTAGTCATAGCAGATAATATTCTAATTTTTGGTGATTTTAATATTCATATGGAAAAGTCCACAGACCCACTCCAAAAGGCTTTTGGAGCCATCATTGACTCAGTGGGTTTTGTCCAACATGTCTCTGGACCTACTCATTGCCACAGTCATACTCTGGACCTAGTTTTGTCCCATGGAATAAATATTGTGGATCTTAATGTTTTTCCTCATAATCCTGGACTATAGGACCACCATTTTATTACGTTTGCAATCGCAACAAATAATCTGCTCAGACCCCAACCAAGGAGCATCAAAAGTCGTGCTATAAATTCTCAGACAACACAAAGATTCCTTGATGCCCTTCCAGACTCCTTCTGCCTACCCAAGGACGTCAGAGGACAAAAATCAGTTAACCACCTAACTGAGGAACTCAATTTAACCTTGTGCAATACCCTAGATGCAGTTGCACCCCTAAAAACTAAAAACATTTGTCATAAGAAACTAGCTCCCTGGTATACAGAAAATACCCGAGCTCTGAAGCAAGCTTCCAAAAAATTGGAACGGAAATGGCGCCACACCAAACTGGAAGTCTTCCGACTAGCTTGGAAAGACAGTACCGTGCAGTATCGAAGAGCCCTCACTGCTGCTCGATCATCCTACTTTTCCAGCTTAATTGAGGAAAATAAGAACAATCCAAAATTTATTTTTGATACTTTTGCAAAGCTAACTAAAAAGCAGCATTCCCCAAGTGAGGATGGCTTTCACTTCAGCAGTAATAAATTCATGAACTTCTTTGAGGAAAAGATCATGATCATTAGAAAGCAAATTACGGACTCCTCTTTAAATCTGCGTATTCCTCCAAAGCTTAGCTGTCCTGAGTCTGCACAACTCTGCCAGGATCTAGGATCAAGAGAGACACTTAAGTGTTTTAGTACTATATCTCTTGACACTATATCTCTTGATACTATATCTCTTTTAGTACTATATCTCTTGACACAAGGCCTCTAAACCTTCAAGCTGCATACTGGATCCTATTCCAACTAAACTACTGAAAGAGCTGCTTCATGTGCTTGGCCCTCCTATGTTGAACATAATAAACGGCTCTCTATCCACCGGATGTGTACCAAACTCACTAAAAGTGGCAGTAATAAAGCCTCTCTTGAAAAAGCCAAACCTTGACCCAGAAAATATAAAAAACTATCGGCCTATATTGAATCTTCCATTCCTCTCAAAATTTTTTGAAAAAGCTGTTGCGCAGCAACTCACTGCCTTCCTGAAGACAAACAATGTATACGAAATGCTTCAGTCTGGTTTTAGACCCCATCATAGCACTGAGACTGCACTTGTGAAGGTGGTAAATGACCTTTTAATGGCGTCAGACCGAGGCTCTGCATCTGTCCTCGTGCTACTAGACCTTAGTGCTGCCTTTGATACCATCGATCACCACATTCTTTTGGAGAGACTGTAAACCCAAATTGGTCTACACGGACAAGTTCTGGCCTGGTTTAGATCTTATCTGTTGGAAAGATATCAGTTTGTCTCTGTGAATGGTTTGTCCTCTGACAAATCAACTGTACATTTCGGTGTTCCTCAAGGTTCCGTTTTAGGACCACTATTGTTTTCACTATATATTTTACCTCTTGGGGATGTCATTCGAAAACATAATGTTAACTTTCACTGCTATGCGGATGACACACAGCTGTACATTTCAATGAAACATGGTGAAGCCCCAAAATTGCCCTCGCTAGAAGCCTGTGTTTCAGACATAAGGAAGTGGATGGCTGAAAACTTTCTACTTTTAAACTCGGACAAAACAGAGATGCTTGTTCTAGGTCCCAAGAAACAAAGAGATATTCTATTAAATCTGACAATTAATCTTGATGGTTGTAAAGTCGTCTCAAATAAAACTGTGAAGGACCTCGGCGTTACTCTGGACCCTGATCTCTCTTTTTACGAACATATCAAGACTGTTTCAAGGACAGCTTTTTTCCATCTACGTAACATTGCAAAAATCTGAAATCTTCTGTCCAAAAATGATGCAGAAAAATTAATCCATGCTTTTGTTACTTCTAGGTTAGACTACTGCAATGCTCTACTTTCCGGCTACCCGGATAAAGCACTAAATAAACTTCAGTTAGTGCTAAATACGGCTGCTAGAATCCTGACTAGAACCAAGAAATTTGATCATATTACTCCAGTGCTAGCTTCCCTACACTGGCTTCCTGTTAAGGCAAGGGCTGATTTCAAGGTTTTACTGTTAACCTATAAAGCGTTACATGGGCTTGCTCCTACCTATCTTTCCGAGTTGGTCCTGCCGTACATACCTACACGTACGCTACGGTCACAAGACGCAGGCCTCCTAATTGTCCCTAGAATTTCTAAGCAAACAGCTGGAGGCAGGGCTTTCTCCTATAGATCTCAATTTTTATGGAATAGTCTGCCTACCCATGTGAGAGACGCAGACTCTGTCTCAACCTTTAAGTCTTTACTGAAGACTCATCTCTTCAGTAGGTCATCTGATTGAGTGTAGTCTGGCCCAGGAGTGTGAAGGTGAACGGAAAGGCTCTGGAGCAACGAACCGCCCTTGCTGTCTCTGCCTGGCCGGTTCCCCTCTCTCCACTGGGATTCTCTGCCTCTAACCCTATTACAGGGGCTGAGTCACTGGCTTACTGGTGCTCTTTCATGCCGTCCCTAGGAGGGGTGCGTCACTTGAGTGGGTTGAGTTACTGACGTGATCTTCCTGTCTGGGTTGGCGCCCCCCTTGGTTTGTGCTGTGGTGGAGATCTTTGTGGGCTATACTCGGCCTTGTCTCAGGATGGTAAGTTGGTGGTTGAAGATATCCCTCTAGTGGTGTGGGGGCTGTGCTTTGGCAAAGTGGGTGGGGTTATATCCTTCCTGTTTGGCCCTGTCCGGGGGTATCATCGGATGGGGCCACAGTGTCTCCTGACCCCTCCTGTCTCAGCCTCCAGTATTTATGCTGCAGTAGTTTATGTGTCGGGGGGCTAGGGTCAGTTGGTTATATCTGGAGTACTTCTCCTGTCTTATCCGGTGTCCTGTGCGAATTTAAGTATGCTCTCTCTAATTCTCTCTTTCTCTCTTTCTTTCTCTCTCTCGGAGGACCTGAGCCCTAGGACCATGCGTCAGGACTACCGGGCATGATGACTCCTTGCTGTCCCCAGTCCACCTGGCCTTGCTGCTGTTCCAGTTTCAACTGTTCTGCTTGTGGCTATGGAACCCTGACCTGTCCACCGGACGTGCTACCTGTCCCAGACCTGCTGTTTTCAACTCTCTAGAGACCGCAGGAGCGGTAGAGATACTCTTAATGATCGGCTATGAAAAGCCAACTGACATTTACTCCTGATTATTATTTGACCATGCTGGTCATTTATGAACATTTGAACATCTTGGCCATGTTCTGTTATAATCTCCACCCGGCACAGCCAGAAGAGGACTGGCCACCCCTCATAGCCTGGTTCCTCTCTAGGTTTCTTCCTAGGTTTTGGCCTTTCTAGGGAGTTTTTCCTAGCCGCCGTGCTTCTACACCTGCATTGCTTGCTGTTTGGGGTTTTAGGCTGGGTTTCTGTACAGCACTTCGAGATATTAGCTGATGTACGAAGGGCTATATAAATAAACTTGATTTGAAACTTGATTTGGTCGCAAATGGGTCTTCCAAATGGACAATGACCCCAAGCATACTTCCAAAGTTGTGGCAAAATGGCTTAAGGACAACAAAGTCAAGGTATTGGAGTGGCCATCACAAAGCCCTCATTCCTATAGAAAATGTGTGGGCAGAACTGAAAAGCATGTGCGAGCAAGGAGGCCTACAAACCTGACTCAGTTACACCAGCTTTGTCAGGAGGAATGGGCACAAATTCACCCAACTTATTGTGGGAAGCTTGTGGAAGGCTACCTGAAACGTTTGACCGAAGTTAAACCATTTAAAGACAATGCTACCAAATACTAATTGAGTGTATGTAAACTTCTGACCCACTGGGAATGTGATGAAAGAAATAAAAGCTGATATAAATCCTTCTCTCTACTATTATTCTGACATTTCACATTCTTAAAATCAAGTGGTCATCCTAACTGGCCCAAGACAGGGATTTTTACTGGGATTAAATGTCAGGAATTGTGAAAAACTGAGTTTAAATGTATTTGGCTAAGGTGTATTTAAACTTCTGACGTCAACTGTACATATACATGTGTGAATAACTAGCTCATTAACATTTACAAATGTGGGAGTAATGATTAATAAATGGTGAGCAAATGATTTGTAAAATGTTACCCTGGGATGTTGCTGGGCCCAGCACAGGCAGTGTTGTCCTCTGGTCTTCTGGTCCCAGTGCAGTGAGAAAGGATGCTAGGCTTAGCAAAGACAGCTCAGAGGTGAGTGCAGTGGAGGTATGAAGAAAACAAAGAGACACAGATATACTGCCAGTTCCTTAATATGTTCAAATCAAATCAAACTTTATTTGTCACATGCAAGTCTACAACAAGTATAGACTTTACCGTGAAATGCTTACTTACAAGCCCTTAACCAACAGTGCAGTTCAAGAAGAAGAAAAAATGTACCAAGTAGGCTAAAATAAAAAGTTCTAATAAAAAGTAATACAATAACAACAACAATAACGAGGCTAAATACAGGGGGCACCGGTACCGAGTCAGTGTGCAGGGGTTCAGGCTAGTTGAGGTAATCTGTTCATGTAGGTGGGGGCGAAGTGACCATGCATAGGTAACAAACAAACAGCGAATAGCAGCAGTGTACAAAGGGGGGGGGGGGGGTCAGTCAATGTAAATTGTCCGGTGGCGATTTTATGAATTGTTCAGCAGTCTTAGAAGCTGTTGAGGAGCCTTTTGGTCCTATACTTGGCGCTCAGGGTACCGCTTGCCGTGCGGTAGCAGAGAAAACAGTCTATAACTTGGGTGACTGGAGTCTCTGACAATTTTATGGGCTTTTCTCTGACACCGCCTATTATATAGGTCCTGGATGGCAGGAAGCTTGGCTCCAGTGATGTACTGGGCCATTCGCACTACCCTCTGTAGCGCCTTATAGTCAGTTGCCATACCAGGCGGTGATGCAACCGGTCAGGATGCTTTCGATGGTGCAGCTGTAGAACCTTTTGAGGATCTGGGGACCCATGCCAAATCTTTTCAGTCTCATGAGGGGGAAAAAAGTTTCATGACTGTCTTGGTATGTTTGGACCATGATAGTTCGTTTGTGATGTGGACACCAAGGAACTTGAAACTCTCGACCCGCTCCACCACAGCCCAGTTGATGTCAATGGGGGCCTGTTCGGTCTGCCTTTTCCTGTAGTCCACGATCAGCTCCTTAGTCTTGCTCACACTGAGGGAGAGGTTGTTGTCCTGGCTCCACACTGCCAGTTCTCTGACCACCTCCCTATAGGCCGACTCATTGTTGTCGGGGATCAGGCCTACCACTGTTATGTCGTCAGCAAACTTAATGATGGTGTTGGAGTCGTGTTTGGCCACTCAATCGTCGGTGAACAGGGAATACAGGAGAGGAGTAAGTACACACCCTTGAGGGGCCCGTGTGTTAAGGATCAGCGTGGCAGATGTGTTGTTGCCTACTCTTACCACCTGGGGGCGGCCCGTCAGGAAGTCTAGGATCCAGTTGCAGAGGGAGGTGTTTAGTCCCAGAGTCCTTACTTAGTGATGAGCTTCGTGGGCACTATGGTGTTGAAGCTGAGCTGTAGTCAATGAACAGCATTCTCACATAGGTGTTCCTTTTGTCCAGGTGAGAAAGGGCAGTGTGGAGTGTGATTGAGATTGCGTCATCTGTAGATCTGTTGGGGCGGTATGTGAATTGGAGTGGGTCTAGGAGGATGCTGCTGATGTGAGCCATGACCAGCCTTTCAAAGCACTTAATGGCTACCGACGTGAGTGCCACGGGGCGGTAATCATTTAGGCAGGTTACAGACGCTTCCTTGGGCACAGGGACTATGGTGGTCTGCTTGAAACATGTAGGTATTACAGACTTGGTCAGGGAGAGGTTGAAAATGTCACTGAAGACACTTGACAGTTGGTCTGCGCATGCTTTGAGTACACATCCTGGTAATCCGTCTGGCCCAGCGGCTTTGTGAATGTTGAATGTTAAAGGTTTTGTTCACATTGGCTACCGAGAGCGTTATCACACAGTCATCCAGAACAGCTGGTGCTCTCGTGCATGCTTCAGTGTTGCTTGCCTCGAAGCAAGCATAAACGGCGTTTAGCTCATCTGGTAGGCTCGCGTCCCTGGGCAGCTCACGTCTGGGTTCCCCTTTGCAGTCCGTAATAGTTTTCAAGCCCTGCCACATCCGACGAGCGTCAGAGCCGGTGTAGTAGGATGCAATCTTAATCCTGTATTGACGCCGCTTTGCTTGTTTGATGGTTCGTCTGAGGGCATAGCGAGATTTTTTATAAGCGTCCAGATTGGTCTCCCGCTCTTTGAAAGCGGCAGCTCTAGCCTAGCTCGATGCGGATGTTGCCTGTAATCCATGACTTCTGGTTGGGATATGTACGCCGATGACTGAGATGGTGTATTCCTCAGATGAATCCCATCTGACCACTTCCATATTGAGCGAGTCACTGGTACGTCCTGCTTTAGTGTTTGCTTGTTAGAAGGAATCAGGAGGATAGAATTATGGTCAGATTTGCCAAATGGAGGGTGGGGGAGAGCTTTGTATGCATCTCTGTGTGTGGAGTAAAGGTGGTCTAGGATTTGTTTTCCCCTGGTTACACATGTGACATGCTGGTAAAAAGTTGGTGAAACTGATTTAAGTTTGCCTGCATTAAAGTCCCCGGCCATTAGGAGCGTCGCTTCTGGGTGAGAATTTTCTTCTTTGCTTATGGCCTTATAGTTGGTTGAGAGCGGTCTTAGTGCCAGCTTCGCTTTGTGGTGGTAAATAGACGGCTACGAATAATACAGATGAGAACTCTCTTGATAGATAGTGTGGTCTACAGCTTATCATAAGGTACTCTACCTCAGGCGAGCAATACCTCGAGACTTCTTTAATATTAGACATTGCACACCAGCTTTTATTGACAAAAAGACACACACACCCACCCCTCGTCTTACCAGAGGTAATGTCTCTGTTCTGCCGGTGCATGAAAAATCCCACTAGCTCTATATTGTTCATATCTTTGGTCAGCCACGTCTCGGTGAAACATAAGATGTTACAGTTTTTAATGTCCCGTTGGTAGGATAATCTTAATCGTAGGTCATTAATTTTATTTTCCAATGATTGCACGTTAGCAAGAAGAATGGAAGGCAATGGGAGTTTAGGCGCTCGATTCTCAGAAGGGTACTCGATCTGCAGCCTCTTTTCCGGGGGCGTCTTTTCTTCACGCAAAAGGCGTGGATCTGGGCCTGTTCCAGTGAAAGCAGGATATCCTTCTCGTCGGACTTGTTAAAGGAAAAAGTTTCTTCCAGTCCGCGGTGAGTATCACTTTTCTGATGTCCAGAAGTTATTTTTGGTCATAAGAGATGGTAGCAGCAACATTGTGTACACAATAAGTTAAAAAATAAGTTACACAAAATGCAAAAAAAATATTTAAAAAATGGCACAATTGGTTGGGAGAATGTAAAACGTCAGCCATGTTCTATGGCACCATCTTCATATAGTTATCTCTATACAGATGTACTGCTAGTTCCTTTATTCACTGAACAAAAATATAATCGCAACATGTAAAGTGTTGGTCCCATGTTTCATGAGCTGAAATAAAAGATCCCAGAAATGTTCCATACGCACAAATTGTTTATTTCTCTCAAATATTGTGCACAAATTTATTTACATCCCTGTTCGTGAGCATTTCTTATTTGCCAAGATAACCCATCCACCTGACAGGTGTGGCATATCAAGAAGCTGATTAAACAGCATGATCATTACACAGGTGCACCTTGTGCTGGGGACAATAAAAGGCCACTTTAAAATGTGCAGGTTGTCACACAACACAATGACACAGATGTATCATGTTTTGAGGGAGAGTGCAATTGGCATGCTGACTACAGGAATGTCCACCAGAGCTGTTGCCAGAGAATTGAATGTTAATTTCTCTACCATAAGCAACCTCGCATGTCGTTTTAGAGAATTTGGCGGTACGTCCAACCGGCCCCACAACTGCAGACCACATTTACTGTATGGTGTCAGGTGGGCAAGCGGTTTACTGATGTCAACGTTGTGAACAGAGTGCCCCATGGTGGGGTTATGGTATGGGCAGGCATAATCTACGGACATTGAACAAAATCGCATTTTATCGATGGCAATTTGAATGCACAGAGATACAGTTTAGAGATCTTGAGGCCCGTTGTCGTGCCATTCATCCGCTGCCATCACCTCGTGTTTCCACATGATCATGTTGCGAGGATCTGTACACAATTCCTGGAAGCTGAAAATGTCCCAGTTCTTCCATGACCTGCATACTCACTTGACATTTCACCCATTGAGCATGTTTGGGATGCTCCGGATCGATGTGTACGACAGCGTGTTCAAGTTCCCACCAATATAAAGCAACTTCGCACAGCCACTGAAGAGGAGTGGGACAACATTCCACAGGCCACAATCAACAGCATGACCAACTCTATGCGAAGGAGATGTGTCGCGCTGCATGAGGCAAATGGTGGTCTGAGGTAACGGAACGCATGAGAACAAAAATCTCCTTTATAATACAGCGTTGCATGCATATCATCACATTTGCGTGGTGGCAGAGCAGTAGAGTAGAGGCACTTACAAAAGTTGCCAGAGGTGGGACCAAGTCATTGTTTTACAAGTCACAAGTAAGTCTCAAGTCTTAGCACTCAAGTCCCAAGTCAAGTCCCAAATCAAGACAGGCAAGTCAGAGTCAAGTCTCAAGTCAAGACCAACAAGTCTCAAGTCAAGTCTCAAGTCCTAAACTTTGAGATTCAAGTCCTAAACAAGTCATAATGTGCTCTTCACCAAATGTAATACCATTTAATATTTTTAACAAGAGTAATAGTTAGTATATTACATTTACGCAAATTATGAATGCTTTTAAAAATATATTTATTACTTTAAACTTTATATTTCCAGCGATCGACTATCGAGGATGTAGGCTTGTACACAATCGCCCAACCTTAACACACACACACACACACACACACACACACACACACACACACACACACACACACACACACACACACACACACACACACACACACACACACACACACACACACACACACACACACTGTGTGTGTGGTTACAGTAGGCTAACATATGCCAATGGCTTTAGGAACAGCAGTAACATCAGGCAGGATTTAGGCTACCAACTGCCTAGCCAGTTTTAGCTCAATCTTGGGTGCAATGATCACGTTCCCACACTGACTGACTGACTGTGTGGAGGCTCATTGATTTAACGTTACGTTAGCCAACATGCTACACTGGCAAAGTTATGAATGATATAGCTGTCGGCTATATTAGCCACGACTTACCGTTCTTTGTGCAGCTTCAAATGTCGAACAAAGTTGGAAGTTGTTGCACCAAGTTGTCGGTCATTTTCTTCCCGCATGTTATTTGTTGATACAGCGTGGTCTTTATATCCGAAAATAATAATTTTGGGTATCATCTTTCCAAGGGCTCCATCTGAATTCACTCGCCGACGTTCCTCTGCACTGCCACACGCAACTTTTTCTCAGCTGGCACAATTTGATTGGCTGCTGTCCGATTCAAACTGTAATCCATTAAATGAAGAGTTGATGTGCTGCACACTTTTTTAATAGCATAATTTTTTATATTTGGGCTTGGGGAGGGTATCAAGTCAGGTCGAGTCAAATGGCTCAAGTCCAAGTTAAGTCACGAGTCATTGGTGTTAAAGTCAAAGTCGAGTTGCAAGTCATCATATTTGTGACTCTAGTCCAAGTCATGTGACTCTAGTCCACACCTCTGGAAGTTGCACACATGGGAAAACTTTGTGGCCTAGGGTCCGGGAAATTAATGTCCTTTTATAAACGGATATTATACAATTCTACGTAATTTTACATGAATGGAGACTTTGGCATAATCTTTTTTAATGCTGTGTCCAAAACAACAGGGAACTCGGAGCTGGGAAATCTCAGACTTCCAACTTCAGTGTGTCCAAAACAACAGGGAACTCGGAAATCTCAGACTTCCGACTTCAGTGTGTCCAAAACAACAGGGAACTCGGAAATCTCCGACTTCCGACTTCAGTGTGTCCAAAACAACAGGGAACTCGGAGCTGGGAAATCTCAGACTTCCGACTTCAGTGTGTCCAAAACAACAGGGAACTCGGAGCTGGGCTCAGATTTCCGACTTCAGTGTGTCCAAAACAACAGGGAACTAGGAGCTGGGAAATCTCAGACTTCCGACTTCAGTGTGTCCAAAACAACAGGGAACTCGGAGCTGGGAAATCTCAGACTTCCGACTTCAGTGTGTCCAAAACAACAGGGAACTCGGAACTGGGAAATCTCAGACTTCCGACTTCAGTGTGTCCAAAACAACAGGGAACTCGGAGTTGGGCTCAGATTTCCGACTTCAGTGTGTCCAAAACAACAGGGAACTAGGAGCTGGGAAATCTCAGACTTCCGACTTCAGTGCGTTCAAGACAACAGGGAATCCGGGGGGAAAAAACGAGCACTGACTGGGAAAATTCGTTTTGAACGGTCATCCAACTCAGAATTCCAAATGGGGAACTCTGGCCTCTTTCTAGCGCTCAGACTTTCTGACCTGAAGATCACTGACGTCATGATACAACCTCTTTTTTTCCCAGAGTTCCCAGTTGTCTTGAAAGCACTATAATACCGCACAAGGGACGAAATGACAGGCTACTTTGACACTGAGATCAGTGAAAACGACCTTGTCTTCAATCTATCAGTAGCTCAGGCCTAGGTGTGTGGAGACATATTGTATGCTACAATATGAGAAGGAAATTATAGTTCTTAAAATGCTTTCCAGTTTCACTGACTCACCCAATGATGCGCAGCTCACTAGCTGGTGATGTCATATGGGCTCGTGCCAAAAGCCTCTCTCTCTCTCTTGTTTAACTTTTTAGACAATATTTGGAAGATTATCAAATATTTTGGTAGCCTGCAGCTGACAGATTATAGTCTTCTCTTTTCAGCAGGAGCAATTTGCAACCTGTTTTTTCCCGCGATTGTAGACTATTTGAAATATTGCGAAAGGCCAGTTTTGTCTGCATGCTGTATGTTGACAGAGATTTGCAGCTCGTTCCTGACTGTAGGCTATGCCTATTTATTGGACTACACTCCACAGCTAGGTTATGTTTAATAAACTATGTATCCTCTGTGGCAGGACAATTAAGGAAGAGGCAACTTGAATTAACTTAACTTAACTGCAAAAAGTGACTATTATTTTTCATGCCAGGAGAGGTACCGGATCCGACCAAATAGGTTCCAGAACAAAACAGTCCAAAATGGAGCCAGAACAGGATCCGGCTCAAATTAAGTACTGGTGGTTACACCAGATACTGACTGGTTTTCTGATCTACGCCCCACAGATACTTTGTTTTGTTGCATATCTTTATTCCCAGTCATGTGAAAACCATAGATTAGGGCCAATGGAATGATTTCAATG
Organism: Salvelinus namaycush; assembly: GCF_016432855.1. Taxonomy (NCBI): domain Eukaryota; kingdom Metazoa; phylum Chordata; class Actinopteri; order Salmoniformes; family Salmonidae; genus Salvelinus; species Salvelinus namaycush. The sequence continues at coordinate 39,956,821 of NC_052331.1, read as the reverse complement.
GACTGATTTCTTATATGAACTGTAACTCAGTAAAATCATTTAAATTGTTGCATGTTGCGTTTATATTTTTGTTCAGTGTATGTTGCCTCTATATTTTATGGCAATTAACACTTAGGCGTGAGACAGACAGACAGACAGACAGACAGACAGACAGACAGACAGACAGACAGACAGACAGACAGACAGTGACAGAAGAGAAGATGCAGAGACTGCACAACAGGAACAAAACAGAGGCCCAGTTAGTGGTAAGTTGTATCTCCAGTGGTGCTTTTACATGTTGTATTTGTCTTAAACATGAGCTGGTTAAAAAAGGAGGAGGACTGTTTACAGTCACTGGTACAATAAACATTGAGAAACGCTGTACTATAGTGTACTGCCTATATTGTGTCAGTAGCATTACTGCCTGTGTGTGTTTAAGCTGAATTTTTGTCCCAGTCTGCCCCTGGGCACAGCTGGGATACATAACCATGTAAGCATGAGATAACATTCTGTTGTCACTTTTTTTTCATACCTCTTGGCATTGTGAATTTGACATTACAATGCACTGTATGGTGACTATTTCCAATTACTGAAGAGGAAAAAAATGATATTTTTAACACAGACCCATAATTTGTCCCCAGGGAGTGAGCAATGCATGATAAATGAACCTCCGATTCCCTTGAAGTCTGAGAAAAATATGTAGATGAAGTATTTGAAATATCTACCACATGCATAGCATCAATAGAAATGAGTGACTCGGCACAGTGGTATGTCCGGGAAAGCTATGGGTTAATTTAAGACGGAAAGGAAACCTGTTGCCAATTAAGTGCACGAAATGCCACATGTTGCCTAGACACATCTTCAGATCGGCTAGAAAGATCAGTACATACCATATCCACTCAGGGAGAGAAAGGCTGGCAGTTCATTCATTTGAAAAGGCTTCACTCACTCCAAAAGGCTACATTAATTGAGAAGGTGTGGATGATCTAAAAACACACTTTCCTTCGCGGGGGAAACGCTAACAAGGATTTATAACGCGAAGTGAACCAGGCAGCTTATTCCTCTGGATTCCCGGAATGCGTAAAAGCACCTGATGGGGTGCACAATAAAATAGGCACAATTCTACGTTGGCTTAATTAACTCTTCTTCTACATCGTGGATAATATGAAAATGACTATCATAACTCCATTGTTTCTGCTCTGCTTGACATTGTTGGTCAGCACAACCGAGAGTGTGGCAGAGATATGCAGGGGGACGCACTGTTTCAGCTCAGAGGACTGGACCAGACCTTGTACAGGGGCGCATTGCCAGCGGCGAACGGACGCAGCACCACAACACGTAAACCCCGTAATGCAAGACAGGCAAGCGTTTGTTAAGCCCCTTTACCAGGATGCCCATACTAACCCTCAGACCAGAAGGTCACAGGTACCATACACTATCATTCAACCACATCGTGGTGGCACTGCCACAAGCAACACGCAGAAGGAAAACCCAAGGTCCATTACCGCGGAGGTGTACCACCCCGGGTGCAAAGGAGGGAATTGTCAAGCTTCCCAGCCGCGACCGACGAGAACTGAGAGTGTCCCCCGGGAATGCAAAGGGATTGAATGTAAACTGCCACTTAGGATGCGACCCAAGCCGAAGCCTCAACCGTGCATTGGCGACAGCTGTGTCACTGGTGGTGGCGAAGACCCGAGAGGGCAACAGCCCCCCCTGGTTCATGACAGAGCGGCGCAATTTCTTGGAGAATTTCCGGAGTTTGGATCAGAGCGTGGTTCATCGCCTCTGGGAATACAGTTGACATGCGACATCAAACCAGGTTTAGCACGTGACCGTTTGACATACAGATTTTTCTACAATTCATTTTTAAAAGATCATGCTCCCCAAGTAATTAATAGTTTAGCTAGCAATTCATGTTAGTAGAAAAATATATTAATTTCAGTTTACACCCATGAGAGTTGAAATGTACTGAAAAAATGTACTGAAATGCAACAATAACTAGTTGGTCAGTGTTACTGAACTATTTACAGAGGTACAGAAACTCTGTGAAACTCTGTGAAAACGTTATAAAGATAGTTGTAGTGTGGGATAATTTATACTTTAAGTGTTAAATGTAACACAATTAGAGTTAATTTAACACTTGCAATTTTGCAATATAAATGAGGTAAAATAGAGAAGGTATTAAACAACAGTGTATAGTTTCCTAGAATATATGAGTCTAGCAGGATTTACCACCAATTTATCACTGCAACCTCAGAACAATTGAGTTTAATAATTCAGTCTGAAAGGTATTTTTGTATGCCGTTCGAATATAATCCCAACAAATTGATTTCAATATGTAAATTATCAATGTGATGAGTATTTGTGCATGTGGGTGAACACATGTATCCCTAGCTACCCTGTCCTCCCTCCGACACAGGCAACAATGAGGTGCCCTCGGAGGACACCCTGGTGCTGCAGCTGCGTCTGGCCAAGGGCCAGGAGAAGCTTGTGGAGGCGCTGAAGGGCCAGCAGGAAGAGATCAGGGAGCTGCAGAGCAGACTGAGCCAACAGCAGGGGACGCTGGTCAGCCAGCAGAGAGAGATCCTGGAGGAGCAGAGCAGACTGAGCCAACAGATGGACCAGGTCTGGAACCACGTCTGGAACATTGTGGTTTCCCTTTGCTGGAGGGAAGCTTTAATAGACATGATGCAAAGCTTTGCTGTTGCCCGGCAACTTCAATATGACACATAACATCTGCTGTGTTTATAATAATAGACCACTGGAAGGTTTAATTAATTACTTTTGAGCAACATTTTGGTCAATAAACCTTTAATAAAGTCAACCTAAAACCATGAAATAAAACAAACAAACAAAACTGTTATTGCAGGTCTCTGATGAAGGAGCTTGTTCTGATGAAGGAGCTTGTTCTGATGAAGGAGCTTCCTCTGATGAAGGAGCTGGTTCTGATGAAGGAGCTGGTTCTGATGAAGGAGCTGGTTCTGATGAAGGAGCTGGTTCTGATGAAGGAGCTTGTTCTGATGAAGGAGCTTGTTCTGATGAAGGAGCTTCCTCTGATGAAGGAGCTGGTTCTGATGAAGGAGCTGGTTCTGATGAAGGAGCTGGTTCTGATGAAGGAGCTGGTTCTGATGAAGGAGCTTGTTCTGATGAAGGAGCTGGTTCTGATGAAGGAGCTGGTTCTGATGAAGGAGCTGGTTCTGATGAAGGAGCTTCCTCTGATGAAGGAGCTGGTTCTGATGAAGGAGCTGGTTCTGATGAAGGAGCTGGTTCTGATGAAGGAGCTGGTTCTGATGGAGCTTGTTCTGATGAAGGAGCTTCCTCTGATGAAGGAGCTTCCTCTGATGAAGGAGCTTCCTCTGATGAAGGAGCTTCCTCTGATGAAGGAGCTTGCTCTGATGAAGGAGCTTGCTCTGATGAAGGAGCTTCCTCCGAAACGCGCCCACATAATTGAAAGTTGCCATCCTGAACCTTCTTTCAGCAAACCAGTAAATGTGTGTTTGGTCTCATCTCAGGTCAAGGCCCAGTATGGCCTACTCCTAGAGAATGTCAAGCAGATGTCCTTCCAGGGCATGCAGGAAGAGCTAGAGAGCCACATGGTGGCCCTCAGGGGCCAGGCCAGGGCCCACCACACCCAGGCCTACGCTGTGCACAAGGTGGACATGGAGGCCAGAGTGATGGATGTAGACCTCCCCGTGTTGGCCTGCGGCTCCTGTGGAGCGGAGGAGTACTGCGACTTCAGGACAGGTCGGCCGCAATGTGAGAGGTGCACCATCTGTCCAGCGGGCTTCTTCCTGGTGTCCCAGTGCTCCATCCATGCTGACAGGATATGCCAGGTGAGGCTATAAGCTTGAATATTCTAAATGTAGATGCACAAACACACCCATTCAGGAGTTTTATTATATTTTATGAATCATTATTTATATATTTACAGGACAGAGATGAATGCCTTGAAGTAGCAAACCTGTGTGCAGAACAGAAGAAATGTCTAAACACTCCAGGTAAGAAGGGTTTAAACTGTTTGGTGAAAAACTCCTACTGTATCAGTGTTAACCTATTCCCAAATAGTAAAAATAAAATGCTACATATAACAATTCCTCATCCACTCACTCTATAGTTATAAATGTACTACTTGTGTGTGTGTGAGAGGGTTAACTTCTGTCCTCCACTGTTTCTATGTGAACCAGGTGGATTCAGGTGCCAGGGCTTGTCGGACAGAGAGGCCAGCACAGGCTTGTGTGGACATGCCTACTTCTACAACTCAGAAATGGAGGAGTGTCAGGCCTGTCAAGAGTGTGAGGTGGAGCAAGTGGCCACACCCTGCACCTTCACGAGTGACACAGTCTGCTCCACACCGTCCTCTACTGACAGCAGCAGGCTGTCCCTGTCCTGGGCTGGGGATGTGACCCTGCCTCCTGCCATGAGCCACGCCCCTGGTCACGCCTTCCCCAACCTGCAGCTCCATATCCAGGGGCGGGGCGACAGCAATCTGCTGGCCACCGAAGACGGCCATCTGGTGCTACGACAGCACGGCCTTGTGTGGGCAGACGAGAACTTGGCCCTGAGCCACGGATGCCGCAGTTTCGTCCAGGTGTGTCTGCAGCTTAACACCAGTGACCTGGCCGAGGGGCGGGACCTTAGTGGGGTCAGGGTGGAGCAGCGGGAAGTAAAGTCCCTCCAGAGTGCCAGTGTCAGTGGGGTGGCAGAAGTTGCTCCAGGAAGTATGCTTTCCCTGATCCTCAGGAGTGCCAGCCACCATTGCAACCACACAAGCGATGGCCTGCAACTCCATGACCCATCTGTGGCCCCTCTCAGTCTCTTCTGGCTGTCCCATGACACCGGGGCCGTTGCCATGACGGCGCAGGCAGTGTCATCGGCGCACTACCACACCAACTACCGGCCCACCTTCAAGACCACGTCCACCTCTGACCCGTACGTTGTGGGGCTGACTCACGATGGGCGTGGAGTGCGCTTCACCGAAAATGGCACAGTGCGCTTTGTGTTCCAACAGGCGCTCTACTCCATGGGCCAGGCGTGCGTGACGGAAGGCTTTCACCTGCTGGCCTACATCAACCACAATGGGAGCAGCATGGAGCTGGCTCGATCATTTAAGACTGGTGTCCACTACCGCGACACGTCCATCTCCCTGTCGGCTGCCACCAGGGTCGGCCCCGGCGATACTCTGGGCTTTGAGATCCTCTCCCCGGGGCAGTGCAACATTCGCTACTTCGGTGACGACTCCGGCATCAGCGCCCTCAGTTTGGTGTGGGTCCCCACTGCCATCTCCTCCGCCCTCTCCGCCTCCGTGGCACGCACAGGCTTGCCCTCCGGAGCGGTGCGCAACAAGCCCCTGTATTTCCGTCAGGTGAGCCCCCACATGCCGCAGGTGCAGGTCGGGCTTCCAGGGAAGGGTCGCGCTGAACGAGGACGTGAGTTTGTCTTCACGGAGAGCGGGACAGCCAGCTTAGCACTGGACCTGAAGCTGATCCACTCCTGCAACCCGGTTAAAATCACCCTGCTCCGACATAGAGGCGATGGGGCAGGGGAGGAGGGCAAGCCAGTGCCCCTGGCCCAGCAATTCGGGGGCCAGATGCCAGAAGGCAGTGGGTGGGCAAGTGTGGGGCTGCGGGCCTCCTTCCAGGTCCACAATGGCACGGCGGTTTTTGTCACATTGGACTGCGTGCGAGGACGCATCAATCAGATCAGTCATCAGGCAGGGAGCGGCGTCTCCATACTGTGGGTGGCAGCATATCACTAGTCTAGAAACACCAAACTAACAATACCTAGCTCACCTGAAGCAGGGTTTACCGAATGTTTTAATTCTTCAATTAGCCTTTGATCAACAAAATTGGCCAATTTTAGCATGGTTTACGTCATGTATAAAAAGTACCCTTACCCATACTTACTTCAAATACACCAAAGGATGGTTTTGGTGGGTAGCAGAGAGAATATTTAAGCTTTATGGTCTTTTATGCATATTCTATACTGTATTTCGATATTATAAGGATGCTAGAATTAGCATTGTTGTTCAACAATTCTTGGTATGAACCTTCTTTCATGTTGACATTTGCTGGGCGCATATTTTGTCTGTCTTGTATTTACAGTATATAATTGAGTTACTGCATTGACGCCAGAGCTTTATAGAAGACACTTAACATTCTTTTGCTTTCATCAAGGATAATTTCGCAGGGCTGGTTTTACTCTGAAGTGTGTTAAGAACATATGTTTTAGGTTAGCCGCCATTTTCTAAATGTGAGTGTCCGCTGCATGCCTTAGTTAATGACCATTTTCAGGAGACCCAGAAAGGGTTTGTACACTCGTGTGGAGGTTCACTTGTGTTAGACCAGTCACAAAGAAGTGTGCATTAGCACGGGGGTTTAGAATTATACTGAGTTCTGTAGACAGTGACTTCCTACATCCACTATTTAGACCAGCAATTATGCCACCAGCCAAAGTGCCACTCTTTAATGCCGTAATGCATACTTTGTAAATATTAAAACAGAAAACACTGATTATGACATCAAACCTCATACTTATTAAGTCACCTGCATTGTTTGCTGTTTGGGGTTTTAGGTTGGGTTTCTGTACAGCACTTTGAGATATCAGCTGATGTAATAAGGGCTATATAAATACATTTGATTTGATTTAAACAGTCACTGCTTTAAAACGCACAAGACTGTAGGCTATATATTTTAATAATGGTTGAAAGTTTGTTATATATTTACGCATTAATGCCCGAGGGGGTGTGGCATATGGCCAATATACCACAGCTAAGGGCTGTTCTTGGATACAAAACTTCAAGGTGCTATTATATTATTGCTTATTGCTATTATAAACTGGTTCCCAACATAAATAGAACAGTAAACAAGTATTTTTGCATCATACCCATGGTATAATGTCTCATATATAATTATACACACACAGGTGAATAAAATGCTGTTTCAGCCAATCAGCATCCAGGACCCAAGCTACCCGGTTTATAATATGTATTATAACACATTATTATCTACGTTTTCACAGGATAATGTCATTCCCAGTACAGCATAATGTGTAAATGTTACTACAAGCTGCCATGCTATATGTCCCTAACCCTAATTCTAACGTAATCATAAAGACAGACAATCTGTAATACCGTATACCTTTGTAATCACATGTAAAGATCTGCGTTGTCATGAGAGACATGTCTGTCCTTATGGCTTGAATTAAACCCAGGTGTTGCCGGCAAAAAACAAAAAGACAGATGTTTTGCATTGCAGATCAAAAGACACAGCAGGTCTTTTACATTGAATTTAAACAGTTAAAATGGCATTTGAAAGGGGTTAACAGTTTTCCAGTTATAACCTCTCCTTTCTCAGAATGTTTCCAATGTCTTGGCTAAAGATCAATACATACAATACTCATCATATGAAATTCAATTCAACAGAGCAGGGCACACAATGTGTGAAAACGTCACCCTATTCAGAGCACGTTATAGTTTTATGTATAGTTTCGTATTGCTGCAGACTAGGAATGATTCAATAACTCATGGTCCTAGTGAAGCCAATGAGCTCGTCTGTGCATGTCATGAGATGTGATCTGTTGCTATATATAAAAAGGACCAAAAACCTGCAGACTCACCCACATGAAAAAAAATACTACAGTTTACTATAGAATACTACAGCACTTATAGAATTATGCAGTAAACTGTAGAATATACTACACATTGTAGTATACCTCGACCATATGTAGTACTTACTATAGGATATTGTAATATACTACAGTATACTACAGACCACAAAAGCACTATAATACACACTACAGCGTGGGACTCCAACCCTGTTCCTGGAGAGCTACCCTCCTGTAAGTTTTCACTCCAACCCCAGTTGTAACTAACCTGATTCTTATCAACTAGCTAATTATTTGAGGGTTGGGGTTGGAGTGAAAACCTACAGGACTGTAAGCTCTCCAGGAAAAGGATTGGAGAGCCCTATACTGCATTATTTAATTTGCATATACCCTGCCCATTCCCCTCCCTTATCCCAATGTTTGCCACCTGTACAGTAAGTGGCAAAACTACATGCCAAGTATCGACAATATATCGTGTTCCCTACAGGTGAAAGAAAAGAGCATAAGTTCTGAACTGTCCCTCAGACCTCAGTCCTACCTACTTACAGGTTATTGAAAATATAATTTGTATTTATTTTGTTCAGTAGGTTTCCTCAAAGGCAAAGCCACCATTGCTGGCAAAGATTTTTTTAAACCCCACTATAGTAAATACTACAGTCATGTCCACAAAAACACTACAGTATATACTACAGTAAATACAGGCCGCAAAAACACTACAGTAATTACAATAGTATATAATAGTTCTTACTACAGTATTTATATTATAGTAAACTGTAAATACAGTCTTATCCGCAAAACTACACTAAGCACTACCGTATTCACTGTAGTGTTTTTGCGGACTTTAGTGAATACTACACTATTTAACTATAGAATACTATAGTATTTTTTTCACATGGGCAGCAGCTTTTCAGGAACAGAGGTGCCTATGTATACTTTAAAAGGCTTATAAAATGGCACAGGTATTAGTAAAGGTCATGAAACGGGGAGGTACTATTTTAACTTAGTTCGTTTCCCGTTGCAAAACGTTTCACTACAGTGTTCCCTACTGAACAGGACTCAGTTACTTTACATTGATATACGTTTTGCTCATCATATTGAGATCAACAATGTTGATGCTAATGGTAAGTAACTATGATAATATACAAAAAAAATCCCCTTACCATTTATTTAGCTATTTGCATTACCTTTAAAATCCCAAGTACAGTAGTTGAAAAAAGCAACGTCTCTCCTTACCTCTTATGTATACTTGTATTCCAATATGTCATTTGTTTTGTTGGGGGGAGGCAATCGTATTGGATCGGGATTATGTTTGTCACAGACTATTCCACAACGTCAAAAAGGGACAGAATTCAAAGAGCATGTCATCATGGGAGAAATCAAAACCACTCCACTTATGACTGGTGAGTTATAGCTATGATAAAATAAAGAAAAAGGTCAAAGTCCTTAACCTAGTGCTGGCCCCTGTCTGGGGACCAAGCCCACCTCTCATGTTAGCGCTTTAACCACAGGTTAATGCCAGTGTCCAGTGTTTCCAGATTTCTATGAAATATGACCTAGAATTAATCACAATACGTGTACAACTGTTTTCCTTCCAATTTTTTTTGCAATTAGGTAAAAAAAACTATTTTCTGTGTTGGAAAGGGTGTGGGCGTACCCCCAACAACAGAAAGGGTGTGGGCGTACCCCCAACAACAGAAAGGGTGTGGGCGTACCCCCAACAACAGAAAGGGTGTGGGCGTACCCCCAACAACAGAAAGGGTGTGGGCGTACCCCCAACAACAGAAAGGGTGTGGGCGTACCCCCAACAACAGAAAGGGTGTGGGCGTACCCCCAACAACAGAAAGGGTGTGGGCGTACCCCCAACAACAGAAAGGGTGTGGGCGTACCCCCAACAACAGAAAGGGTGTGGGCGTACCCCCAACAACAGAAAGGGTGTGGGCGTACCCCCAACAACAGAAAGGGTGTGGGCGTACCCCAACAGAAAGGTGTGGGCGTACCCCAACAGAAAGGTGTGGGCGTACCCCAACAGAAAGGTGTGTTTGAGATCCAGGTTTGAGGTTGAGTTTTTGAAGTGCCCCCCCCCCCCCCCCCCTCCAATTGATGCTTTGGCCACAAAGTATGGGATGAGTAAACATTATTTGGGTATGCGTTACCATAATATTTACTTTTAAAAAGTTACATTTTCAATGCCCAGTAACTTTCAAGGTAGAGTCAGCGATGCACAAAGTTAACAGCAATATTTGGGTCAATTTCCCCAACAATTAATTGCATTGAAACGCAAGGCTAAACCTCACTATTTCTGGTCCCGCAGCTATGACGTAGTTATTGAAGTGCACATGTGCTGATACTATGAGTTAATTATAGTGCATCGTTTCGCTCATCTGTAAGATCTGCGGTGCTACTCGTGGCAATGTCATATCGCGGAGTTAGTTTAAAATGACAGTTTGCTTATTTGAAGTTTTAAAAAAAAGACGGTGACTAAATGAAGATGGTTCACTCAGGCCATTTACCGTTGGGGGAAAAAAGGCCAGTTCCAGTCTGCTTTGGTTCTCCCATAGACACCAATGCAATAGCAGCTGGGTCTGGTCTGCTAAGTTCATTTACTAATGTAGCCAGAAAAAAAATTAAGACGTGGAGTCTCTCGCTTCCTCTTCAGTCTCTGGTTCACCGTTAAATTACACTTACCTAAGATGGTGTTGAATCACCCGGAACATTAAGTGCGCTAGATCATTATTTAGCTAGGTCCAGCATCACCCAGTTAGCATGGGTGCTGCATGCAATGCTAGTGGTAATGGCGAGCACAGCTAGCTGTGTTTTCACAATGTCCTTCAGACCATTTCAACAATATACACAGCCACACCATGTTTTCAGACTGTGTGTGGAACTGGTGAGACTATCACACAATGATTTTTTGGCAGGCGGGCAGAGTGAAAAGGCAATCAGGAAATGCTTCACAATTTAAATAGTCAACTTTTACACATAGCAAGTACAGTATATTACAGATATACGATGTCAGTTACTTTGAGGGACATGCTTTTTTTAATGCTTTTGAGACCACAACTTCCACTACCATTGCTAGCCCAGGAGATGCTGGACCAAAAAAAACCTGCCTGCATGGAAGGATGACACTATTCGCCTAAGGTGGGAGACTTCAATTAAAAGGAAACTATCCCTTTAACAGAAGGTGGGTTTTCCATTGACGTCAATGCAAACATTGACGTTATGCTCATATCTCTAATTAGGATTCGGTCCTTGGGGAGTATCACATATGTGGCCTTCACAGCAGACGGGCCGGGGAGAAAGTGTGGTATCCACATGTTTCACAGACAGAAGACCAACTGCAAATAGGAGAATGTCTGCGTTTGAGAACTTGTGATTGTGTCAATCACCCATCAGATCACAATAACAGTGTCCCACTGACAAACAGTCCCAGCGGGTGAGAGGGAGACAGAACGACACCCGAGAGAAACTAAGAGAAGAGAAAAATAGGAGGGGTAGACAGAGCGAAAAGTAGAGACAGAAGGAGAGAGAGCTACCTCCTGTGGAAGGATACAGTAGCCCTCTAGGTGATGCTGCACCATCTGGAAGGAGTTTGGGCTTGTTTGGGAGGCATCTCAGGCAAGCTTTTTCCTCAGTTTCCCTGTTAACGCTGTATATTCCTCAAGATAAAAGGCTTAACCATATGATTTTCCTGAATGGCCATAGAAAAACATGTAATAATCAATTACGAAGTGTACCTTCCGAAAACATACTTGTTGAAGAGGTAGGTCAAGACTTCCGAGTCTTATTCCACCCCCCCCCAACCCAAATAACAAAATAACTGAGGAAAACATTTTTACTTAGAACTTTGACATGTGGTTGTCTCACTTAGCCATCTTAAGATGAAAGCGCTAACTAAGTCACTCTGGAAAAGAGCATCTGCTAAATGACTAAAATGTACCTAAGTGTTCTTAATGTTTATTATGACATGGGAGTGTATCCAACAATGTACTCAACATTAAACCGTATTCAAATGTACTGCAGTAAACATTATGCTTTCCTTTGCAGTACAGCCATCTATGGCTTTCTGTATTTATTTCTCTTCCTGGGGTCCCAGGTCAGAGACACAGTCAATGAAAGCATATCTTTCAGATAAGGACTTACTATATTGGGGGGGGAAACTGAGTGGGCTAAATTTAACTGAATCTAACAAACAGTACCTTGCATTCCCCCCTTAATATTATAGTTGGCACGACAACATTGGACGTGCAGTTTGGTTATTGGGTAACAGATCTATAGTGCCATCTAGAGATTAAAATTGAAAGTGGGCATAGATACCAAGGCAATAACTGCTCTGCATATTAATACTCCTCATTTGCACTGAACTTTTGGCAACGCCCACAGGGGGAAAAGCCTGTTTTACAGTTAAGTAATTGATTATTTGTCCATTATGTGACCAAAAATAAAAATCAGTAGTACTGAACACATCTCATTAAATGCAATTTCACTTTGAGGTTGACAAAAAAAGTTACACAGCAACATGCATTGTTCGGTTTAATATAGCTATGCTTTATTTATATTTTACAGTAACCACAAATCTTTGGCCATGTTCAGGATAACATTCATCCAAAATGCAAGTCGTTGACATTGACCTGGTTGTCATCAATACCGTTCTCTGACACCTGTATAGCCGACACAACAGAAGCCTACTCTCACTACAAGATAGTTAGAGGTATTTTTGATATACCATTTTAGGAGGCTATGTAATATTATTCATTACCATACAGTAGTTGACTTTAATTCTACATGCTTATGATTGTACTTGAAGCCGTACGATTAATTAGCATATTTCCTTTAAATGATTAAATACTACAATCAACGCTATGGTGCATTCCTTCCATAATATATTAATTTTTAGAGCCCCATTGCTCTCTAAAAGCATTAACATCCACTGCAATGCACATCTTTATATCAACTAGTTAGATTGGTTACTACTGCTGTTTTCCATCAAGTTTTATTAGAAAAAAAAAGAATTGTCAATCAAAATGTAAATATTTCAAAAGAGAAGGCTTTGATCTAAAAAGGTGATCTATAAACACCAGTCACCGGTGAACTTCTTTGCCTACAGGTTAAACATCCTAAAATGATGGGATAGAAATTCTAAACCAGATATGTTTTGATCTCTTCTCGATTCAAAATGGAGCCATGTCGTGATCCTGTATGTACCGGAAAGCTTCCAATGAGATTACTCGGAGCTTGAGTGGTGCAGCAGAAAGAAAATAAGAATGGCATATCTTAAGGCTAGTCAAGGCATCTATGTGGTAGACACAGTAAACGTTGTATGAACTAATGCTACAGCCAACATCAACTATCAGCCACAAACAAGAAAGGAATAAGAGCATGGGGATGCTGAGGAGTATTTTTACTCAACTAATACAGGAGTAGTAAAGGGCAAGTTCACTAATTTTGTAAAAAAAAAAAAAAAAAAAGTCCCTCCCCCCAAGGGGTTCTGGAGCACCCTCAGCACCCCTACTTCCTGTGGCTTTGAATAAGAGGGAAAGTAAAAAATGACAAAATAATAAGTTGGTTCGTTTACTGTATGTAAGAAGAGCCTAACTGTGGAATGTGTGATAATAAACATAGTTTATCAATATAATGGTTAAGGTCTAGGACTTAATTCATTATCCAGTATACGGCCCAGGCTACCTGGCAGTCTTCTGCTCATAACGATGTAGAAGTTAGTGATTTTTTTTTGTCTGTGTTAGTAACATGACGGTGTGGTTGGTTTTTGGTCCATGCTGCAGTCAGAGCCGGAGAGGAGGAAGAGGATATGAGAGGTAGAAGAATAAGAAGACAGGTGTTTTAGGAGTGGAACTGTCAAAGGAAAAGAAGAGGAACAGAAAGAGAGAAAAACAGGGGTCTTAGTGCAGGATCTCCAGTAGGAGACGTTTGAAGTCTCCTCCACACTCAGAGCTCAGAGCTTCTTTCAGAGGAACATCATACTTCTCCAGGTACATCTCCTTAATGGTCTCCAGGTCAAACTGTTGGAAACACAAACATTTACATGATCTTCTGGTTCTATAATTATCCTCGTATGACTTTGATATGTTCTTATTCAGGGCAAGTAGTAGTATTCGTGGGTTGCACCTCTGTCCAGACATCGTTATGAACATACGACCCATACTGGTGCCCTGAAGGCCACTGGTGCCCAGTCATTCTGAACGAAAGACTTGGAAATGAAATGATATTGCTTTAGAAATAATGAAAAGGAAATGTCCTCAAATTTACTTTAGAGAGATGGCCATTAGCTATGTTATTTTACAAACTTTGCTAGCTATCATTGCTAACGTTAGCTAGCTAAAATTCAGTGCCGTCCCCCAAATCTTAGCTAGCTAAAGTTACACTGCATCTTGTTAGGATTTATGTTTATGCACTATAGCCCGCTACCATATTGTTTGAAGATGAATATTGTTTTGTTACACACACAAACAATACAGATGTGTAGGTGTGTAAAGACTGATCAACATAGAGGGACAGGCTATACAGGCTGTGGTCAATCTGGAGAGGGGAGGGGTGCATATCTCTAAGCCAACCAGGGAGGGTAGGGCACTGGACAATACCAAATAAGGGACTGTTTGAGTGTAGAATCGGGGGGAGGCACAAAACGGATCTAATCTACCCAACAACCAGATGCGGACAGAGGAGAGCACTAAGGGACTTGGACAAGTCCGAGTGCCAGCATAGGCTGAGCAAAGTTTAAACCGCGCTCAGCCTCTACTATGATAGGCCAACGGACGAGTTGGAACTAAAGCTGTCATAGTATAAGAACTGGTATTTGAGTACATTCCACAGTTCTCTGTTCTACCCTGAGCGGTGATACAGCGAACCCGTATATACGAAAATTGCATTTGCCATTTATTGTTTGCGTTAAACATAATTAAAGAAAGTTAGCAGACCTTGCTTTTTATTTATCCTGATACCGGATTTGATTAACGCAGCGCTCACAATCTAAAGCCAATCTGGCGACGTCACAATGATAAAGATTTTCCCTTTTTGAAAATGTCATCATGTTTCCAAGCCACAGTAATGCACTTTAGACTCAATCTTTTTCAGTTGGACATCAGTCCTAAAACATTGAAAACAATATTGTGAAGAAACGTACAACCCATGAATAGAGCTAATAAAAGTTAAATAACTTTCAAATTATTTGACAAAAAACATGGTCCACAGAATCACTCCGTGGCTCAAGAAATAATTATAAAAAAAGTGAGTTTCCTTATTACGGTAAGCAAAATATATATATATTTTTTAGCAACAGAGTGATTCCTGAGCAAGGTGGCGTCATTTGCTCAAGCAACAATTGTGGCACCACCGTCCATCATACGCCCTACACAACACCGTTAGGAAAACGAAAGGCATTGCCTAACAGGACAAAAGCTTCAGAAAACACATTGGTGATACTAAACCCCCTTAAAATAGTAGTATTCTGTGTCTCATGCATTGATGTCATACCTCTGAGCGACCAACGATGATGCGGATGAGCGTGTCTTCGTCGGTGCCCGCCCCTTTCATTGCGGCGTTCAGGCGACGGGCAAAATAGAGCTGAGGGTTTTTGGCACACCGCACTGTAGAGAAAGACGTGCATGTGATGAATACTTCCCTGTGTGCCTCACGAAGCACTGAGTGGAGGGGCACTTAAGTCCAACTCCAGCATTGGGTTCAATGTCATGTCAACCCAGTCAAAAAACAGAAAATGCCACAGTTCTGTTTTCATTTGATGAATCAAAGTTTATTTCCTCATTTTGGAGTCTACCCACTATGCTATCGTCTCATGAGGAAGTCATGATTACTACTTCAGACACTTGGTGAAGTCGTTTGCTTTACGTCACAGCCAAGTTAGTTAGCTATATTAAACAAAAATATAACATGCAACAATTTCACTTTGTTAACAGTTCATAAGAAAATCAGTCAATTTAAATAAATTCATTAGGCCTTAATCTATATTTGTTTTCCCCCACAAAAGGGCTTTATTTATAGACAGATATGCTCCTCAATTTCATCAGCTGTCTGGGTGTCTGGTCTCAAACGATCCCGCAGGTGAAGAAGCCGGATGTGGAGGTCCTGGGCTGGTTACACATTTACGTCGTTTTAGCAGACTCTTATCCAGAGCGACTTACAGGAACAATAAGGGCACGTCGACAGATTTTTCACCTAGTCAGGTCAGAGACTGAAACCAGCAACCTTTCCATTACTGACCCAACGCCCCTAAACCCCTAGGCTCCCTGCCGCCCTTAAACCCCTAGGCTCCCTGCCGCCCTTAAACCCCTAGGCTCCCTGCCGCCCCTAAACCACTAGGCTCCCTGCCGCCCCTAAACCACTAGGCTCCCTGCCGCCCCTAAACCCCTAGGCTCCCTGCCGCCCCTAAACCCCTAGGCTCCCTGCCGCCCTTAAACCCCTAGGCTCCCTGCCGCCCTTAAACCCCTAGGCTCCCTGCCGCCCTTAAACCCCTAGGCTCCCTGCCGCCCTTAAACCCCTAGGCTCCCTGCCGCCCTTAAACCCCTAGGCTCCCTGCCGCCCTTAAACCCCTAGGCTCCCTGCCGCCCTTAAACCCCTAGGCTCCCTGCCGCCCTTAAACCCCTAGGCTCCCTGCCGCCCTTAAACCCCTAGGCTCCCTGCCGCCCTTAAACCCCTAGGCTCCCTGCCGCCCTTAAACCCCTAGGCTCCCTGCCGCCCTTAAACCCCTAGGCTCCCTGCCGCCCTTAAACCCCTAGGCTCCCTGCCGCCCTTAAACCCCTAGGCTCCCTGCCGCCCTTAAACCCCTAGGCTCCCTGCCGCCCTTAAACCCCTAGGCTCCCTGCCGCCCTTAAACCCCTAGGCTCCCTGCCGCCCTTAAACCCCTAGGCTCCCTGCCGCCCTTAAACCCCTAGGCTCCCTGCCGCCCTTAAACCCCTAGGCTCCCTGCCGCCCTTAAACCCCTAGGCTCCCTGCCGCCCTTAAACCCCTAGGCTCCCTGCCGCCCTTAAACCCCTAGGCTCCCTGCCGCCCTTAAACCCCTAGGCTCCCTGCCGCCCTTAAACCACTAGGCTCCCTGCCGCCCTTAAACCCCTAGGCTCCCTGCCGCCCTTAAACCACTAGGCTCCCTGCCGCCCTTAAACCACTAGGCTCCCTGCCGCCCCTACACATTGTCTGCAGTTGAGGCCGTTTGGACGTACTGCCAAATCCTCTAAAACAATGTTGGAGGTGGCTTATGGTAGAGAAATTGATGGATTATCTTGGCAAAGGAGAAATGCTCACGAACAGGGATGTAAACAAATGGAGAAATAAGCTTTTTGTGCATTATGGAACATTTCTGGGATCTTTTATTTTGGCGCACAAAACCAACCCTTTACATGTTGTGTTTATATTTTTGTTCAGTGTATTTAACTTAGAGGTAGTTATAGCAACCATGTAAAACGTGACATACCCAGGGTGATGTAACACTCCTTCAAGGTCCCAGTGGCTTCGTTGTCAATGGCATCCAGGATCTCTGTCCCAGAGAGCTGAACAGAAGAGGACAGTGAACACAGAATCAAGATGGTGATCCATTTGTCCATATTGAGTACAAAACATAACTGACTACTGCCAGGCAATTTCCCCAAGTACTTAGAAGTGCTTCCATTTAAAATGGCAAATGGTTTTATTTCCTTCTTATTTTTAAAAAGAAGTAGGGCAGTCCCACTCCTCACACATTTCTTGTTTATTGGATAGGACAGATCGAGGAAAGAGCAGTGGGACAGATCTGCAGCAGTATATGTGGGCTGGAGGCAGCGGCTTACACCACTGGACCAACCAGGTAATAACGGTTATTTTCTTACACTGTTGACTATTATTGTCAACTCAGAGCATTGACAGAGTTCATGACCCCCCCAGTGGCAAATAGCAGGTGTACTGTACATACCTGCTCATAGATCTTGAAGGTGGCCTGAAGCTGCAGGTAGTTCCTGTGTGTCAGAATGTAACTGAAGGTGGACTCGTCCGTTCCAAAACGACCCTCTCCTGCCTGACATCCACAAACAAAGACACTCTTCATCAAAACCATAATACACACACCAGCAGAAAGCACAGGGAGTCAAAATCAGTGCAAAAAAATAAAATAAAGGAATTCTGTCTAGAGATCCACACGCACAACTTGGATTTTTGCATAAATCACACATTGATGTCAATGTCAGATTTACTCAAAAGAAATTAGTTCCTCACATTCCTCAACCGCTATTTGTTGTTGCACAACAGGGATGAAGTCTTACCTTTACCTTCATACTGATTCCTAGAGCATCATGAGGGGTTGATAGTAACAGACAAAGGAAGAGCCTGGTACTGTACATAGTGAGAGCTCACCTCAAACATAGCAGTCGCATCCTGCTCGGCCAGTCCCTCGTCCACCTCAAAGCCCTCATCTCGGTTAGCCTATCAGGGTAGAGGTAGAGAGAAGGGGGTGTGGGGGTAAAGAAGAGATGAAAAGGGGAAAAAAGAAAGGACGGAGACAGACCGAGTAAGAGTGTGAAAGAGGTTGATTCCTTCCAGACCTGCTATCACGCGAAGGTATGATGCGAGTCAAAGCGGCATTACAACGAAGGTTTTCCCAAAACAAAATGTATTTCTGTTTCCCCATTTACTTCTATTAACTTTCATACCTAACAGTCATTCTTATCCAAATCAATTTACATGGTCATTGTGATAGGATTGAGGGGATATGAGTCATGTACCTTTTAGTGCAGGGGAAGTGGGAAGGGGGTGGTGAAAGAGTGGGCACAAGGCCCACAGACTGGCCTCCCAAAGGGGAACAACTCCAGTTGATGTCTTGTTTTGCCTTGTCACGTGATCAATTGGTGCAAAATGTGTATATTTGACACATGTACTTTAAGCATAGAATATCACCCTGTCTACCTGCAGAAGAGATATCAGGAGGTTCTTGACATCTCCACTGGTGTCATCCTCAATGTCAGCCACAAGGTCACGTTCGTTCACTGAAGGGTAAACAAATGGGTCTCACTGTAGAGGTCAAAGGTCATTCCAGATGTACAGTACCAGTCAAAAGTTCTGACACCTACTCATTCAAGGGTTTTTCTCTATTTTTACATTGTAGAATAGTGAAGACATCAAAACTATGAAGTAACACATGGAATCATGTAGTAAATCAACAAAGTGTTAAACAAAAAAATCTATTTTTTATTTCAGATTCTTCAAAGTAGCCAACCTTTGCCTTGACAGCTTGGCACACCCTTGGCATTCTCTCAACCAGCTTCATGAGGTAGTCACCTGGAATGCTTTTCAATTAACAGGTGTGCCATGTTAAAAGTTAATTTGTGAAATTTCTTTTCTTATTAATGCATTTGAGCCAATCCGTTGTGTTGTGACAAAGTAGGGGTGGTATACAGAAGATAGCCCTATTTGGTAACAGACCAAGTCCATATTATGTAAAGAACAGTGCAAATAAGCAAAGAGAAATGACAGTCGATCATTACTTTAAGACATGAAGGTCAGTCAATACTGAATTTTTTTAACTTTCTTCAAGTGCAGTCGCAAAAACCTTCATGCGCTATGAAACTGGCTCTCATGAGGACTGCCACAGGAACAGAAAACCCAGAGTTACCTCTGCTGCAGAGGATAAGTTCTTTAGAGTTACCAGCCTCAGAAATTGCAGGCCAAATAAATGCTTCAGAGTTGAAGTAACAGACACATCAACTGTTCAGAGGAGACTGTGTGAATCAGGCCTTTATGGTCAAATTGCTGCAAAGAAACCACTACTAAAGGACACCAATAATAAGATACTTTCTTGGGCCAAGAAACAGGAGCAATGACATTAGACCGGTGGAAATCTGTCCTTTGGTCTGATGAGTCCAAATTTGAGATTTTCCCACCGTGTCTTTGTGAGACGCAGAGTAGACAAGCGGGTGACCTCCGCATGTGTGGTTCCCACCGTGAAGCATGGAGGAGGTGGTGTGATGGTGCTTTGCTGGTGACACGGTCTGATTTATTTAGAATTCAGGGCACACTTAACCAGCATGGCAACCACAGCGATACACCATCCCATCTGGTTTTTGCTTAGTGGGACTATCATTTGTAAAAGGACAATGTCCCAACATACCTCCAGGCTGTGTAAGGGCTATTTAATTTTTTATTTCACCTTTATTTAACCAGGTAGGCTAGTTGAGAACAAGTTCTCATTTGCAACTGTGACCTGGCCAAGATAAAGCATAGCAGTGTGAACAGACAACAACACAGAGTTACACATGGAGTAAACAATAAACAAGTCAGTAACATGGTAGAAAAAAGAGAATCTATATACAATGTGTGCAAAAGGCATGAAGAGGTAGGCAATCAATCGAATAATTACAATTTAGCAGATTAACCCTGGAGTGATAAATCATCAGATGATCATGTGCAAGTAGAGATACTGGTGTGCAAAAGAGCAGAAAAGTAAATAAATAAAAGCAGTATGGGGGGTGAGGTAGGTAAATTGGGTGGGCTATATACCGATGGACTATGTACAGCTGCAGCGATCGGTTAGCTGCTCGGATAGCAGATGTTTAAAGTTGTTGAGGGAGATAAAAGTCTCCAACTTCAGAGATTTTTGCAATTCGTTCCAGTCGCAGGCAGCAGAGAACTGGAAGGAAAGGCGTCCAAATTAGGTTTTGGCTTTAGGGATGATCAGTGAGATACACCTGCTGGAGCGCGTGCTACGGGTGGGTGTAGCCATCGTGACCAGTGAACTGAGATAAGGCGGCACTTTACCTAGCATAGCCTTGTAGATGACCTGGAGCCAGTGGGTCTGATGACGAACATGTAGCGAGGGCCAGCCGACTAGGGCCGCAGTGGTGGGTCGTATAAGGTGCTTTAGTAACAAAACGGATGGCACGGTGATAAAATGTAAATGTAAATGATAAACTGCATCCAGTTTGCTGAGTAGAGTATTGGAAGCTATTTTGTAGATGACGTCGCCGAAGTCGAGGATCGGTAGGATAGTCAGTTTTACTAGGGTAAGTTTGGCGGCGTGAGTGAAGGAGGCTTTGTTGCGAAATAGAAAGCCGACTCTAGATTTGATTTTGGATTGGAGATGTTTGATATGAGTCTGGAAGGAGAGTTTGCAGTCTAGCCAGACACCTAGTTACTTATAGATGTCCACATATTCTAGGTCGGAACCGTCCAGGGTGGTGATGCTAGTCGGGCGTGCGGGTGCAGGCAGCGAACGGTTGAAAAGCATGCATTTGGTTTTACTAGCGTTTAAGAGCAGTTGGAGGCCACGGAAGGAGTGTTGTATGGCATTGAAGCTTGTTTGGAGGTTAGATAGCAGTGTCCAAGGAAGGGCCAGAAGTATACAGAATGGTGTCGTCTGCGTAGAGGTGGATCAGGGAATCGCCCGCAGCAAGAGCAACATCATTGATATATACAGAGAAAAGACTTGGCCCGAGAATTGAACCCTGTGGTACCCCCATAGAGACTGCCAGAGGACCGGACAACATGCCCTCCGATTTGACACACTGAACTCTGTCTGCAAAGTAGTTGGTGAACCAGGCAAGGCAGTCATTAGAAAAACCGAGGCTACTGAGTCTGCCGATAAGAATATGGTGATTGACAGAGTCGAAAGCCATTGCCCAGGTCGATGAAGACGGCTGCACAGTACTGTCTTTTATCGATGGCGGTGATATCGTTTAGTACCTTGAGCGTGGCTGAGGTGCACCCGTGACCGGCTCGGAAACCGGATTGCACAGCGGAGAAGGTACGGTGGGATTCGAGATGGTCAGTGATCTGTTTGTTGACTTGGCTTTCGAAGACCTTAGATAGGCAGGGCAGGATGGATATAGGTCTGTAACAGTTTGGGTCCAGGGTGTCTCCCCCTTTGAAGAGGGGGATGACCGCGGCAGCTTTCCAATCCTTGGGGATCTCAGATGATACGAAGGAGAGGTTGAACAGGCTGGTAATAGGGGGTGCGACAATGGCGGCGGACAGTTTCAGAAATAGGGGGTCCAGATTGTCAAGCCCAGCTGATTTGTATGGGTCCAGGTTTTCTAGCTCTTTCAGAACATCTGCTATCTGGATTTGGGTAAAGGAGAAGCTGGGGAGGCTTGGGCGAGTAGCAGCGGGGGGGGGCTGTTGGCCAAGGTTGGAGTCGCCAGGAGGAAGGCATGGCCAGCCATTGAGAAATGCTTGTTGAAGTTTTCGATTATCACGGATTTATCGGTGGTGACCGTGTTACCTAGCCTCAGTGCAGTGGGCAGCTGGGAGGAGGTGCTCTTGTTCTCCATGGACTTTACAGTATCCCAGAACTTTTTGGAGTTAGAGCTACAGGATGCAAATTTCTGCTTGAAAAAGCTGGCCTTTGCTTTCCTGACTGACTGCGTGTATTGGTTCCTGACTTCCCTGAACAGTTGCATATCGCGGGGGCTCTTCGATGCTATTGCAGTTCGCCACAGGATGTTTTTGTGCTGGTCGAGGGCAGTCAGGTCTGGAGTGAACCAAGGGCTATATCTGTTCTTAGTTCTGCATTTTTTGAACGGAGCATGCTTGTCTAATATGGTGAGGAAGTAACTTTTAAAGAATGACCAGGCATCCTCAACTGACGGGATGAGGTCAATATCCTTCCAGGGTACCCGGGCCAGGTCGATTAGGAAGGCCTGCTCGCAGAAGTGTTTTAGGGAGCGTTTGACAGTGATGAGGGGTGGTCGTTTGACCGCGGACCCGTAGCGGATACAGGCAATGAGGCAGTGATCGCTGAGATCTTGATTGAAGACAGCAGAGGTGTATTTGGAGGGCAAGTTGGTCAGGATAATGTCTATTAGGGTGCCCATGTTTACGGATTTAGGGTTGTACCTGGTGGGTTCCTTGATGATTTGTGTGAGATTGAGGGCATCTAGCTTAGATTGTAGGACTGCCGGGGTGTTAAGCATATCCCAGTTTAGGTCACCTAACAGAACAAACTCTGAAGCTAGATGGGGAGCGATCAATTCACAGATGGTGTCCAGGGCACAGCTGGGAGCTGAGGGGGGTCGGTAGCAGGCGGCAACAGTGAGAGACTTATTTCTGGAGAGATTAATTTTTAAAATTAGAAGTTCGAACTGTTTGGGCATAGACCTGGAAAGTATGACAGAACTTTGCAGGCTATCTCTGCAGTAGATTGCAACTCCTCCCCCTTTGGCAGTTCTATCTTGACGGAAAGTGTTATAGTTGGGTATGGAAATCTCAGAATTTTTGGTGGCCTTCCTAAGCCAGGATTCAGACACGGCAAGGACATCAGGGTTGGCAGAGTGTGCTAAAGCGGTGAGTAAGACAAACTTAGGGAGGAGGCTTCTGATGTTGACATGCATGAGGCCAAGGCTTTTTCGATCACAGAAGTCAACAAATGAGGGTGCCTGGGGACATGCAGGGCCTGGGTTTACCTCCACATCACCCGAGGAACAGAGGAGTAGTAGGATGAGGGTGCGGCTAAAGGCTATCAAAACTGGTCGCCTAGAGCGTTGGGGACAAGGAATAAAAGGAGCAGATTTATGGGCGTGGTAGAATAGATTCTGGGCATAATGTGCAGACAGGGGTATGGTGGGGTGCGGGTACAGCGGAGGTAAGCCCAGGCACTGGGTGATGATGAGAGGTTGTATCTCTGGACATGCTGGTCTCAATGGGTGAGGTCACCGCATGTGTGGGAGGTGGGACAAAGGAGGTATCAGAGGTACGGAGAGTGGAACTACGGGGTCCATTGCAAACCAAAACAATGATAACTAGCCTGAACAACAGTATACAAGGCATATTGATATTTGAGAGAGACATACAGTAAGGCATAAAGTGATTGCAGGTCTTGATTGGGAGAGCTAGCTAAAAACAGGTGAGATAGCTGACTAGCTGCTGTTAACACAGCAACAGCAGGTAAAAATGGCGAGGACTAGGCAGAGAGGGTCGGATTAACTACACACAGAGCCTGAGTTAAAACACAGAGCCGACAGATAAAACACAAATAAACAGAATGGAGTACCGTGAATTAATGGACAGTCCGGCAGGCATCAGCTATGTAGCCAAGTGATCAGTGTCCAGCCGTAGATGGAGCAGGGAAGCCGCCACTAAGCTAGCACGCGGCGTTTAAAGTTAGTAGCCCGGGGGGTGGTCTGCTCAGACGGAGGGGGTCTGCTCAGACGGAGGCCGGTTGAGGGCACAGCGGATGGGGTATTCGTCTGCAGACCAGACGTGGTCGTGTCGACAGAGAATCCAAGCCGGATGGCGAAAGAGAGGTTGTGATTGTAGAATTGTGTTTGCTAACTGGTGCTAGCTTCGTGGCAGTGGCGCTAGCTGCAAGCTAGCTGTGAGGATCAGAAGTAGTGGCTCAGGGATTACGGCAGGAATCCGGCGTTGTTGTCGAGAGACAGTCCGATGCTGGTAAAATTGGTGAGTAATATCCAGGCTAATAACAGGGCTGGTGTCTGTGCAGAAGGTAAAAGCTGCTAGCAGCGGCTAAAAATGGCTAAATAGCTTGTAGCTGATTAGCTAGTAAGCTACTGGGGGTTCTTGAATGTGTTCCAAAGTTAAAAAATAATAGCGATTCCGTATCACATTGGGTGAGGTAGGTTACCGGAAGGTATAATCGAATTAAAAATCGAAAAGAGATAGAATTTAAAAACTATATATATATATATATATATACAAGAAATACGAAAAATACAAACGTACACGAGAGGACTAAACAAACACGTCTACACTGCTACGCCATCTTGGATCTTGGATATTTGACCAAGAAGGAGCACTGCATCAGATGACTTGGCCTCCAGTCACCACACATCAACCCAATTGAGATGGTTTGGGATGAGTAGGACATCATAGTGAAGGAAAAGCAGCCAACAAGTGCTCAACATATGTGGGAACTCCAAGACTGTTGGAAAATCATTCCAGGTGAAGCTGGTTGAGAGAATGCCAAGAGTGTGCAAAACTGTCATCAAGGCAAAGGGTGGCTACTTTGAAGAATCTAAAATATATTAGGATTTGTTTAACACTTGTTTGGTTACTACATGATTCCATAGTTTTGATGTCTTCACTATTATTCTACAATGTAGAAAAAAGTAAAAATAAAGAAACACAATTTCAGATGTGTTAGGAAAACAAAGTAGCAACAAATGAAGACAAAAGTTCACAAAACCAAATAATGGGATGTCAAAAATGCAATACTATGAAAGGACAGCAATTTGAGAAGAACGTGAATTCAATATCACAACAGCAAGGAATGTATCAATAATTCCCCTGACAGACATTGGGTCAGCATATTGTTTTTAAGGGGGTAAACAGTGTCACGTTTCATCGACAGTTTGGAGATTATCCAAAAGCTCCAACATTACTCTAAAATGAATTTATGATGTCATGTCTAAATCTCCACCAGGGAACGAGAGAGGAAAACGTGACTGATTCCACTGTGATTCATCCTAGTGACTCACACATAACAAATACAAGAACACTGGTTGCGTGTGGGTTGACTGACCATATTCTGGACCATAAAATGTGTTCTTATGAAGTCCTGGCTAATAATACTTACCCTGGGCATACGCCTCCTGGCAAGTCAGGATCTCCTGTTGGGAGAGAGTCAGGGAATAACAAGAGACATTCTGCTTTAGCATTTCTGTTTTCATTCACTAAATAATATACATAATAATAATATGCTCTGTCTAAAAAAAAGTCAGTTGGACAGGTAACGATCTGTTGAACAGCATCGGGACAGGTAAAATGGATCTGTTGAACAGCATCGGGACAGGTAAAATGGATCTGTTGAACAGCATCGGGACAGGTAAAATGGATCTGTTGAACAGCATCGGGACAGGTAAAATGGATCTGTTGAACAGCATCGGGACAGGTAAAATGGATCTGTTGAACAGCATCGGGACAGGTAAAATGGATCTGTTGAACAGCATCGGGACAGGTAAAATGGACCTGTTGAACAGCATCGGGACAGGTAAAATGGATCTGCTGAACAGCATCGGGACAGGTAAATGGACCTGCTGAACAGCATCGGGACAGGTAAATGGATCTGTTGAACCGCATCGGGACAGGTAAATGGATCTGCTGAACCGCATCGGGACAGGTAAATGGATCTGCTGAACAGCATCGGGACAGGTAAAATGGATCTGCTGAACAGCATTGGGACAGGTAAATGGATCTGCTGAACAGCATTGGGACAGGTAAAATGGATCTGCTGAACAGCATTGGGACAGGTAAAATGGATCTGCTGAACAGCATTGGGACAGGTAAAATGGATCTGCTGAACAGCATTGGGACAGGTAAAATGGATCTGCTGAACAGCATTGGGACAGGTAAAATGGATCTGCTGAACAGCATTGGGACAGGTAAAATGGATCTGCTGAACAGCATTGGGACAGGTAAAATGGATCTGCTGAACAGCATTGGGACAGGTAAAATGGATCTGCTGAACAGCATTGGGACAGGTAAAATGGATCTGCTGAACAGCATCGGGACAGGTAAATGGATCTGTTGAACCGCATCGGGACAGGTAAATGGATCTGCTGAACCGCATCGGGACAGGTAAATGGATCTGCTGAACCGCATCGGGACAGGTAAAATGGATCTGCTGAACAGCATCGGGACAGGTAAATGGATCTGCTGAACAGCATCGGGACAGGTAAAATGGATCTGCTGAACAGCATTGGGACAGGTAAAATGGATCTGCTGAACAGCATTGGGACAGGTAAAATGGATCTGCTGAACAGCATTGGGACAGGTAAAATGGATCTGCTGAACAGCATTGGGACAGGTAAAATGGATCTGTTGAACAGCATTGGGACAGGTAAAATGGATCTGTTGAACAGCATTGGGACAGGTAAATGGATCTGTTGAACAGCATTGGGACAGGTAAATGGATCTGTTGAACAGCATTGTTTGCAGGAATGTACGCACACGATAATGAGAGTGCAGATTTGAGCCTGACAGTCCAAATCAATGCTAGTTCGGCCAATAAACCCAAACCTTTATTCAAGAAGGAGACACAATTGGCTTAATGGTCAAGTAACATACTTGATTGGTGCTGGTGCACAGGATCTCCACCAGAACGGCTTCGTCGGTGCCCGCCCCTTTCATGGCCTTCCTCAGCTCCTTGGCAGAGTAGATGTGGGGCGGATCTAGCATGGCCACGATGGCCATCTCAAAACTACCAGTCAGCTCCTTCTTCAACACCTCCTCCAACTCCTTAGTATGGACAATACATAGAACAGACAGCCTCAAAAGTCTTTCCTCGTGCAAACCCTGTGGTATAGTGGTAACACACCTGCTGCTGTCACATGTCTGCCTCCCCACCAAAGACCAGGGTTCAATCCCTGCATCCTCCTGTCTCCCCTCTATTTCCATACTGTCTAGATAAAGTATAAACGTATGAAAGGACAGTGGAATTCCACTCTCGTTTAAACAAGAAAGTTCTGAGCTCGATTCCTATTTCAAGGAGGCAAGCAAAGCAGAATAAAGAAATCTAGGAGGGGAAATTCTGTACAATGGCATCACCATCCATTTTAATTATATATATATATATTTTTTTTTTAACACATTAGTATTTCCATCGCTCATTCACAGTGCTAACTCATCATTCGGGACATCCATCTTGTGCTCCAAAAAGTATTTCTCCCCTACAACTCAAATGAAGTATGCTAAAGTCGTAAAGCAAACAGTTGGACTCTGCATTTCACATAAAAACGTCTTAATGTGTTGACTTCCTGAGTCTACGGATGACAAACGACTCACGTCGTCATACTTCTCGAAGTATGCGTGCTTGATTTCCAAGC
This sequence comes from Salvelinus namaycush, assembly GCF_016432855.1. Taxonomy (NCBI): domain Eukaryota; kingdom Metazoa; phylum Chordata; class Actinopteri; order Salmoniformes; family Salmonidae; genus Salvelinus; species Salvelinus namaycush. The sequence goes on along the minus strand of NC_052331.1, from coordinate 39,929,471 downwards.
GCTGTGCTGATGAACGATTGGCCAGGATCTCAATGATGGCCTCCTCATCCGTCCCTGTGGAGAGGAATCAGAAAGACACTTAAAAACAAACAAGGCTGCAAACAGTTGATCTGTGGATGCTCAAAACTATCCATTTATGGAGTGTCAATCAATCAAATGTATATTGTCCTACTATCATTGTATAATCTGTTGATCCTTACGTCACTGCATAATTGACTCATAATGGTGGATACATAGTGATTAGGTCACTTTATTTCTGATCAGATGGGATGACGTCATGCATCCATCTGTGATGTGCATATAAACACATCCATGACCCTATGCAAGGGACTACGGAAGTTCCTGTACTAATCCTCAGTACTGCAGGTCTACATTCTGCCCCTTCTAATCAGGAACTGATTCAGACCTAGGCTGGGACAATCGCTCTGGCCAATCACTGACATTGATTAATCAATTCATTAGGGAGACAAGAAAAACGACCGTACTGTCGACCTCAAGGCTCGGATTTGAGAAACCTATAGCCTTTGGCCTAGATTAATGCTTGAATGGAATATTGTGATTGAACGGGAATATATGAGTCCATACACTTACCCAAACCTTTGCAGGATTTGCGAATGGCCTTGATATCAGCCACGACGTCGAAATCCTCATAGGGGGTAATAGTTGGCTATGGGAAAACATTCAGAATCAGGACACCAATGACAATAATATAACATACTAAAATATGCTTTCCCATTATGTCATATCTGTCTCAAATAATCATAGGTCTATGCCACATAATTCAGCATAAAACGAAAGTCTTTTCGGTATAGATCATGTGAGAAATACTTTTCCTTCATGGTTGAGTACAGTAGACTAGATTCCCCTCCGTTCCTAGTCTAGCAAAGGGTGCAGTCTCTGTGCGCTGAGTCATGGGGCAATTGCATATTGCTACAAAGCTACTTAGGCGTCAGCCTCCCTTCCTCTTCCTCGCTCAGCCTCCCCAAAGACAATGCAACCTTATTGATCATTGAGTGTGGAGCATTTCTGAGAAATTCCAGAGAAGCAGCCTACTCAAGCTGCCAACGCTCCTAACACTCATTTGATATACAGTCGGTTGACATATGAATGGTCCTGCTGCATAGCATACATTTATAACAGGCTATGATAAACAGTAGGCTATTTATGGATAAATTATGCTCCCCTCATACACAAATCATATATGAAGACTACCCATTTGCATACATTTTCTAAGAACGGACATTTTAAAGCTTTAAAATGATTTGATAACCAAAAGCAATGTGATGGGCCATTTAGTTGAATTCTTCTTACATTCTAACATAATATAAATAACTATATATTTGACACGTAGATCAGTCGAGTGGTACCTAGACGCATTTAAAATGAGCGTTGCAGCCTACTCATTCGTTTACTTTCCGGCTACACTGTCCAGTAGCATCAAATAGGCTACTAGGCCTAGAAAGTCAACAAAAGCTGATAACGCACTTAAAAAGAAAATTGTCCAAAACTTGACACTCACTTGGACGTTGCCCATGTTGAAACTCTTGTTTTCAAATCCAGCGAAGATGATGTACAGTGTCGGGTCAGTCAATGTCCTCCTCGCTAGTCACCCTTGAAGAAGTCGATTCTGCACACGAAGGACCAGCCCTGCCAGCATAGTTGACGTCACCAGCGTTTATTATATATTTCTCTCAAATGTTGTGCACACATTTGTTTATTGTTTGTTTATATCCCTGTTAGTGAACATTTCTCCTTTGCCAAGATAATCCATCCACTTGACAGGTGTGGCAGCGTTTATCAATTTAGCTGGCTAATTACGACACTGCTGAAAGCGTTTAGTGATCATCCTATCTAGCGACTTAACTTCAATAATTTCGGTTTGTGTTCTATGATTTATTAAATTAAAAGCATTAATTTAAACTGTATAGACACTGTTTAACATAAGAAGAATAGGCTACTACTTTTATATGGAATTGAAATCAACTAAACCATAAATGGTGTTAAGAATGAACAAAAATTCAGGATATAGGACAAGACTTGAACGCAACACTTCACTACAGTAGTTGCCTTGAACGCTGTTCCCTACTAACTCAACTAGCATTGCTGCAACACATTGCTAATCAGCCTCAACACCTGTTCTCACTCTCCTTAATCACCACTGCCACCCTACTTAAACCTGGTCAAACTAACGTCCATCATCTGTGTTCTGTAATGCATGTCACTGTGTGTTACTAGCCTGATTAAGTTTTGCATGACCTCTTCTGTCTAGCATCTCTTAGGTTCCTCCAAGGATGTTGGCTTCATCTGGCCAAATTCTCATTCCCTTCCTGAATCCTTCTGACATCCATTACATTTCTTCAAATAAATATTCTAAACCCGTTTCAATGTCTGGTCCTTAAACTTGTCAAATCAAAAATAATCACAGCTGAATTGGATTTAAATTACATTTCATAATGTGCTTTCAGGTTACTCCGGACAGACTAGAATCTATATAATCCATTTTCAGACTATGGCATTATTTGGAATGTTTCATGAGCTGAAATAATCACAGAAATGTTCCATATGCACAAGAAAAGCTTATTTCTCTCAAATGTTGTGCACACATTTGTTTATATCCCTGTTAGTGAACATTTCTCCTTTGCCAAGATAATCCATCCACTTGACAGGTGTGGCATATCAAGTTGATATCAACAAGCTGATTAAACAGCATGATCATTACACAGGTGCACCTTGTGCTTGGGGACAATAAAAGGCAATTTTAAAATGTGCAGTTTTGTCAAACAACACAATGCAGTAGATGTCTCAAGTTTTGACGGAGCGTGCAATTGGCATGCTGACTTTAGGAATGTCCACTAAAGCTGTATCGCGATAATTAAATGTTAATTTCTCTATCATAAACATAGTTTAGGAGAATCTGTCGTACCTCTCCAACCAGTCTCACAACCACAGACCATGTGTAACCACACCAGCGCGGGACCTCCACATCTGGCTTCTTCACCTGCGGGATCATCTGAGGGGGGGAGGGCCCTTTTGTGGGAAAACACGAATTCTGATTGGCTGGGCCTGGCTTCCCAGAGGGTGGGCCTGGCTACCAAGTGGGTGGGCCTATGCCCTCCCAGGCCCACACATGGCTGCACCCCTGCCCAGTCCATATATTACATTTACATTTACATTACATTTTAGTCATTTAGCAGACGCTCTTATCCAGAGCGACTTACAGTAGAGTGCATACATTTTATTACATTTTTTACATACTGAGACAAGGATATCCCTACCGGCCAAACCCTCCCTAACCCGGACGACGCTATGCCAATTGTGCGTCGCCCCACGGACCTCCCGGTTGCGGCCGGCTGCGACAGAGCCTGGGCCTAATTTATTTATTTCAATTGACTGATTTACTTATTTTAATTGTAACACTAAACATTTTGAAATTGTTGCATGTTGCATTTATATTTTTGTTCAGTATAACATTGAAATCATTCATAATATAACAAAGAATTAACATCTGTCAATTGAGACGAAACCTTATCAACAATCCTTATACATGTCATTCTGTTCTGGAGATAAAATGTAAGATTTTTATTACAAAAAAATGTAGGGTTACAGTGTATGAATTTGACAGGAGTTTACAGTAGTTTTCAGGCAGTCAAATTCAGTATTTCATATTACAGTACACCTACTGTTATATAAATACGGTATCAAAGCAAGTACTGTATAATGACACACACTACAATACCCTAAAATTGACTGTATTATACTGTAAAAAAGTAAACACTACCGTAATCAGAATGAATCAATGAAATTCATTGATGAGAGGGGTTTGTATTTCACAGTATTTTACTGTATTGACAAAGGATTGGTGCAAGCAGGTTGGTTGCTAAGTAGGGTGTTTACAGCATATGAATGAATATTTGGAGGTACTTTTAAAGGCCTTAACAAAGGCTTCCAAACTGGCAGCGACTGCAGGGCAAAACAGACCAAAAAGACATGGCAAAACGCTCAACCATTTAAGGTTCAAGACTGGCTGCCACTTCAATCTGTCCCCTATACATTTTCTGTTGGTGGGGCACTATAATCACATAAAATATAAATTGGTACAGCATTCTCACTCACGGATGCAACAAATATAGCTTCTTACAAAGCACGCTTCAAAATACCTTGCACCCGCTAGTAATCAAAAGGCTCTCCAAAGATACGGTATGGTACTGTATTAGGTGTGGTTGAATTACAGCACCATTCAAAATACAGTAAGTCTTTCCCCGCCCACAACATTTTCCCACAATTCACCATAATTTACAGCATGCTGGAGTAAAACGTTTCAAAGTATTTTACTGTTGATAATACCCCAAATTACTCTATAAATTTAAAAAAATCCGTTACGGTGTAGATTATGTAATAAAATGGGCTAACTCCTAATAAACAAATAAGCATAACCACCATCATTTACACACAAGTAGAAAAGACAAAGCCTGTGTTGTTTATTGTCAGAACACAAAGTAACTACAGCCCACAGTCTCTCTCTGTATTCAACTTTGACCCAGTACTGAGCAGATGCTTGTCATTCTCTGATATACAGTATTTAAAAAATATATATATTATAATATCAACACATATTCAATATATGTTCAGTATATTCAATAGTATATTCAATATTTAATAATTCAATGCGCTGAATTAAATGTCTAAAAATGTAAGGGTTTTTACAAGTTAGCCATCTGTTAGGCTCAAGTATAATTTATTATGTTGGGACTTCATTAGTTTGATATTAGACACCTAATAAAATTGTAATCTGTACAATAATTTATGGATTGTGAGAAAGTACCATTATAAGACTTGTCATAAGCATGTATGAGCCCCTTAAAGGGGGGCCCCTTAAAGGGGGCTCATTCAGCCAAATTACAAATTAACACATTTGTTTCCTTATTGATAGCAGTCTATGGTCAAGGAACGATTGCTATCCACCCTGTAGTCTTGTTTACTTTGTCACTGCCAATAACATGAGTATTTTATAACCAAAAGTCAATGTTCCCCGAAGTACCATCCTTTAAATTCCATGTCCCAAATCATCTCAAACTAACTTCAAACAATCACTTTCAGAGACTTTGAAATGATTTGGGTTTGAAATACAGGGCCTGCAGAAAATATACACTGAGTGTACAAAACCTTAAGAATACATTCCTAATTATTGATATGCACCCCCTTTTGTCCTCAGAACAGCCTCAACTCGTTGGGGTATGGACTACAAGGTGTCAAAAGCGTTCCACAGGGATGCTGGCCCATGTTGACTCCAATGCTTCCCACAGTTTTGTCAAGTTGGCTGGATATCATTTGTGTGGTGGACCATTACTGATACAGACGGGAAATTGTTGATCATGAAAAACCCAGCAGCGTTGCAGTTCTTGACACAAACTGGTGCGCCTGGCACCTACTACCATACCCTGTTCAAAGGCACATCAACTTTTTGTCTTGTCCATTCACCCTCTGAATGGCATACATCCACAATCCATGTCTCAATTGTCTCAAGGCTTAAAAATCTATTTATTTAAAAATGGTCTCCTCACCTTCATCTACACTGATTGTAGTGACATCTATAAGGTATCATAGCTTTTCATCAGGTGAAAAGAGCAGGTGTTCCTAATGTTTTGTACTCTCAGTGTACATTGGTTATTGTCAACAGTTTGGTTATGTATGCTCATCACCACCAGGGTGTAGTGTTGTTCTGTGTTATGAAACAGTAGGTTTTCTCTCCCGGAACAGGGTTGGTCAGCACTGTTTGACACTACCCATCAAATAACAACAGAAAAAGACATTGAGTTATATATAAATATTTATTGCAGGTTAAGGGGGGAGTTATGTACATGCGATTACAACAGAACACAATATAAATATTCCTATGTGGATGCAACAGTGTGTTACCAAGCATTATAGTAAGAATGCGACAGTGGTACAAGTTCACTCAACAAACAGGTTATAACAGAGCAGAGTTCGCTAAGAGCAGTGAGACGTTGGGCCAATATGTTTACTGTCATGCAGAAGTCACTGTAGCATTAATGGATACAGCAGAATCAGTGGTGTGAAGTACGTAAGTACAAATACTTTATAAAGTACTACTAAAGTCATTTTGGGGGGGGATATCTATACTTTACTATTTATATTTTTGACAATTTGTACTTTTACTTCACTATATTCCTAAAGACAATAATTAACTTTTTTACTCCATACATTTATCCAGAAACCCCAAAAATACTTGTTACATTTGAATAATTAGCAGGACAGGAAAACAGTCGAATCACACACTTATCAAGAAAACATCCCTGGTCATCCCTACTTCCTCTGATCTGGTAGACTCACTAAACATAAATGCTTAATTTGTAAATGATGTCTGAGTGTTGGAGTGTTCCCCTGGCTATCCGTAAATAAATAAAAACAAGATATTGTGCTGTTTTGCCTTGCTTAATATAAGCAATTTGAAATTATTTATACTTTTTACTTTTGATACTTAAGTATATTTAAAACCAAATACTTTTAGACTTTTACTCAAGTACTGTTTTACTGGGTGACTTTCACTTTTACTTGAGTCATTTTCCAATAAGATGTCTTTACTTTTTCTTAAGTATGACAACTTTTCCCACCACTGAGAAGAATTGTGTTACGGATTAGCTGGGTCTTACTCACTAGGAAGACAACTGGAGGATAACAGACTGAAACAGGGGAGGGACTAAGTTTAACTTGTCCAATAAGAAATGTTTGTTTCTTTTGCAAAAAATGTCCATTACCAAATGCTGTAGCATTTTGGATGTAAGTTGATGAATTGACACAAAGCAATTTCTGGAAGTGCTCTGCCACATTCTATAGCAGTTTTACAAAACGTATGCATCAAAGATAAACTTCAGTTTGTTTTTTGTACGAACACAAAGCATGTTTGACTGAAAGGAGACCAAATACAGGTGAGATACTCTTCCTTAAGGGGGTGCATCCTCATGTTGCTATGCAAGTGGTAACTATGTATGGTGCACCTATGTAGCTATTTCTCCTACTCAACACTTCAAATTCACATCCTTTGTATAATCTATAAGGCCCCAGAATTAACTGTATAATTATCTGTGCACTGTGCTTCATATGGAAGTTACATTATACACTTCCCGATGACCAACACTCTGAATTCATACTTGGCCCACTACTTGACAAGAATGACCCAGGTGCAGGATACAGACAAAAGAGAACTCCAGTCTAGTATAGTGGAACATGTGGCAATATCATCAATTAGTTGTTTACAAAAATGGACTGGTTAAATCAGTCCCACATTCTTGTACAAATCTGTCTAAATCAGATTGTTGTCTGTAATTAATTCAGTGTAAATTCCCTCACAGGTAGTAAGGACGTGTTCAACGTATTAAAGAGTGTGACAAAACGCGCAAAACTGCAAACTGAGCAAATGTACAAGCAAATAGTGCCTACTAAACATTTCTCTACATTGTGGATAAAGTGACTTTAAGCTGCATTAATGGCACAACTAACAACAGGACTTTGTAATTGAACAAATACTTTGTTAGGAATGCTTTAACAGACCGTAGTGTCATGTTTTACTTTACAAAATTATTTTGACATAACAACAGTGCAACCATTTTTCCCACCCTTATCTTTAAAACCCAGTTTGCAAGGCTTTTGTGCCGTGAGTACAAAACACATAGTCTATCATTTCGATTATCATGCACTTTTCTCTGACCCATTGTCTTCAAAATCCCAGGGGCAAACGTCAACTCTTTTAGCAGTGCTTACGGGTTGTTTGTAATTAGAATTCAAAGAGTTTTCTTTCGCTGGAGAAGGCTTTGTCTGTGCTACGCTGGCATGTGCGTCCTCCACCTCCCACGGGCAAGCCTCCACCCTCTTGTTCTCCGACGCCTCCGGGTCTCTTGTCGAGCTTCTCCGTCTCCCGGATGTTGGCACGGTGACCGGACCACCCTCTGATGATTGGCTGACACGTGGTCTTTCCGAGGGCCTGCTGGAGGAGCTCTCCTTGCTCTTTGACCTGTGCTGCTTCTCTTCCTCCTTGTCCCTCCCTCCTTTCTCTCTCTCACCCCTCTCTCCCCTTTCTTTGGAGGAGCACGAACCTTTTCGTTTCCGCTTGGAGTGAGCCGTGGGACTGGAGCAGGTCTTCTCCTGGCTGGGGGAAGGAGGGGCTGGGGCTTCATTGTAGTCCCAGGGACAGATGTCCACCATCAGGGTGGGCGGCTGCAGCAGACTCCCTGTGGATTTGGAGTAGTCTGAGTGGAGGATCTTGGGCTTCCCATCAGTGGGTGTGACGCTCCTCTTACGTCTGATCCTCTCTGGGGAGATGGAGTCTGAATTGCCTCCCAACACCGGCTGCACCTCAAAGGCCCAGGGGCACACCTCCGGTTTGAGCAGGAGCGGAGATCTGGGAGACCTGGGCTTCCTTGCTTCTCTGGCCTCGTCTCGTTCACCACCCTTGTCTTTGGAGCGCTGTCGGCCTGCAGGCGATTGCCCCGCGGCTCTCTGCTGCTTCTGTTGGGAGCGACTGCCCTTGGTGCTACCCGTGCCACCACCACCATCACCCCTGTGGACCGTGGTGGTCTCTCCCGGAGCAATGGACACATGCTTCTGGGACCTTCCTTCCGACGGGGTTGGAGGGTCCTCCACATCCCAAGAGCACACCTCGGAGAGGTCATACAGGTTTCTCCCCGGCTCTGTATTGATGGACGGCTGGCTGCCACTCACCTGCTGCTTCATGATGCCCATCTTGGCCATGGGTGTCCTGGAGTACTCTACCGACTGGCTGATGATCATCTTAGGATAACACTCCATTTCGTCCACCTCAGACAGTATCCTCCCATCGCGACCCTTGAGTCCCTTCTTGCTGGCATCCTCTGTGCTATGGGTCTTGCTGGTGAGCCCGGGCATCTTCTCTTTGGCACTGGTGATGACACTCAGTGACTTCTGCATGATGGACGTCCTCAGCTGAATGGGCTTTTTGTCCGCTGTGAAGTTGTGCGCGCTGGCCGACTTACAGACCAAGGGCACTGACTCGGCCGGTTCCACCTTTGGGGCAGGCTCCGGTGACTTCTTAACCTGCCTCCTAATGAGAGATCCCAGCAAGGAACCATCGCTGGTGGCCATTTTGTCCCCACCCGAGCCCTCTCCGTCGGCAGTTTCCTTAGCTTGGTCACAAACGTGGTCGTAGCTGTGTGACTTATTCAGGCCCAGAACTTTGTTCTTCAAAGAGTCTTCCCTGGACTTGTGACCTGAATGAGATGAGTCGAAGGGATTCCGTCGAAGGGTGCTGCGGTTGCTCCCGTGCTCGCTACCTTCACGTTCCTCACGACTGCCATAGCTGCCATGTCGGTGCAAGGTCTCCGGGATCTCAGTAAGGCGCCTCATGAGAGAGCGGCCCAGGCCCTTCTTGGAGCTGCGCTTCTTCTGCAGGTGTGGGTTGTTGGCCAGCATCTTCTTGCGCTTGTAGACTTCCAGTTGGGCGTAAAGCTTCTTGAGCTCGTCCTACAATGATGACACAGAGGGATGGGTTGGGAGAGAGACGGAAGGAAGTGGATGAGAAAACATATTGCTTGTTCAATGCAAATGTTTTGTTGTTGCTCTAGAGACATAAACTGACATCACAGGCACAAACCATCACAGACACATCACAGACACAAACCAAACTAACCATGGTCCATTTCCTTGACAGACCGGAATGTTGCCACAAGGTAGCGACTTCCCACAGGGTTCAGTGTTGTGGCCAATCCTGTTTTTAATCTACACGCTTCCACCCACCTAACCACCTAACCCACCCACCTAACCACCTAACCCACCCACCTAACCACCTAACCCACCCACCTAACCACCTAACCACCTAACCCACCTAACCACCTAACCCACCCACCTAACCACCTAACCCACCCACCTAACTCCTCATTACATCATCAACTTTCATTGCTTTGCTGATACTCAAGTATACATCAAAACCAAACCGGACACCATTGCCATTTTATCAAATCTAGGTAGCTGCATATTTCTTTGTAATGAAAAGCGTTATGCAAATTACATTTGTATCACTAATTATTACAATTCCGAATGTTCCCAAACAAAACAGCAAATTGGGTGTTTAATCTAAACAGTCTCTACACTGTAAGATGTGAAAATCTTGGCGCCATACTGGATGGCCGGCGTTTGCAAGCTCCGACCAAACTTTGCTATTTTGTGATTATTTTTTAGTTATTTTTACTCTAAAAGTATCCACTATCATTTCTTAAAACCGACAATAACTTTTTAACATCAGATCGGCAGTTACTTACCTCAATTCAGGCTTCAACTTCGACTAATCTGCTCTGGAATCTTTCTGTAATTCTGACCCAATTTTCGGGCTACCCAAGAGGAAACGTTGACGTTACAGAGGCAAGAGAGGGGGAAACTGGCGAGATTAAGGTGAAGGGAGAACCGGCCACCTCTTCCCTCCATTCTACTGGCCAATCACTTGATAATAAGATGGATGACATCAGATCGCGGATTTGTTACCAACGGGACTCTCGAAACTGCAATATTCTCTGCTTTTGTGAAACATGGCTCTCGGACAAGATATCCAATTTGATGGATTCTCAATTCACCATTCTCCATTCACCATTATCCATTCACTATGGGAGTCTTTCACCCACGACATTAAAACTTTAAACCTTTAAAACCAGAACAAATTCAGTTTACAGAACAGAGAAAAAAGGGAGGGACTCTGCTCACCCGTATGTCCTCGGGGTCCAGGCTGTGTTCGCTCCAGGCTGAGGTGATGCTGCTGTTGAGGTAGGACCCGGACCGGCCCATGTCCAGCTCCTCTTCATAAGTTTCAGTGGCAATGTCATCACTCGCCTGAGTCCCTGTTGACAGACACTAACGAGAGGGGGAGAAAAACAGACAGAGTGATGTTATTTAAAATGTTCTGGTGCACTTTTCCACAGTGTGTGTGTCTTTGTGAGACGTGTCGCCCACAGACAAGATTGATCCCATTGTTTTCTTCTTCTGAGGCTTCTAATTAAGACTTTAGAAATGAACGGTTTATTCCCCACTCAGCAAAAGTGTTTAAAAGTTCTCCACAGGACTGAAGAGATGAAATACCCAGAGGTGCATTTAAATTACAGTACGATAACCATTATCGAAGCTGTTTAATAATGTACTGGTTATGTATTCAGGGAAAAGTGAAAGGAGAGAAAGCAGGGTTACCTTTGGTACAAACAGCAGCCCCAAAGTCACAGTCACGGTGAGGTGTGTGTGAGTGAAGACCAGCATGAGCATCCAGTCAGGATGCCACTGAGGAGCCAGAGTGAACCTGCAGATAAAGACCAACAGGTATTATTCAGGACACTATTATTTAAGTGTAACAGAATGCATTATATTCTGCCACGAGCTGTGTCTAGAACTCACATCCTTCTGCACAACAAGACGCCACTCAAAGCCAACTGTCTTAGCCAACAGAGAAAGAGACTCTGGGAGCAACAGTTGGCTTCTAAATCTCAGGTTAGGTGATGTGACCGATATACTCCAGTCAACAGATGACTTTCACATCCACTACACAAGATCTTCACTATCTGACATGAGTAGCCAGGAAGCTGAGGGAGGAAGAGCATGGGCTACCACCCTCACTACGAAGACGAGGACTTGATCCTGTTTTTCATTTATTCAGCTTATGGATTTATCTTTCTTTACAAACTGTCTTTCTATTCTGTTGTTCTCCCTGACTCAACGAGTTTCGGTCATTGAGCATCGGTCATTGGTTAAATTATTTGAAAGAGGAAGAGTAGAAGGCTATTTGAATAGGAGAGAGATGCACACTCTCACCCTGTTACCACAAAAAAAAACGAAAATATCCATTATTTGCATGGAGCAACCAACAGCGTGGAAAACCCCCAAAACAGGATGTACTCAAACTATAAAACATTGCTTTGCATAGATAAAGATCTGGTACAGCAGGCGGTACATCCCAGGATATCAATCATGAAAGAGTTTCATTGTGTACAAAGGATGATATACTGGCAAGTAAAGGTGACGGATGTACAGAACAAGTGAGAGAGACACAGAGAGAACTTCAAATCGAACAGAGGACAGAAGACAGATGATTGAATGAAGCCTCCGCCACTAACCATGCAGTGGAGTCTATCTCTCTGCTCTTTAATGGGAGTTGCGTTATTAGCCCAGATGAGCAGTACCTCAACAGTAAACGTTGCGTTACAAGGATTGGCCACTCAGTCATCACAGTACTATGATGGTAAAACTGATGTTAATAATGTGAAAGCTTCTAATGCCATTGACGGGAACAAAGACCCAAATGCCGAAAAAGGATCCTGCACACACACACAGGAGGAGACCAACCCCTGGTGGAGAGTGAACCTGCTGGATGTGTACAAAGTGACTGCTGTTGTCGTCACCAACAGAAACAGCAATCCTGAGAGGCTCAATGGTACAGAGATTCGTATTGGTAATTCACTGGAGAACAACGGCAACAACAACCCCATATGTGCAGTCATCTCCAGCATCTCAGCAGGACAGAACCAGACCTTCCAGTGTAAAGAGATGGAGGGACACTATGTCAGTATGATCATCCATGGCATTAGCAAAATTCTCACTCTGTGTGAGGTGGAGGTATATGGCAGTCTAGCAGGAAACTGTTCATCTGCAACATCCCTCTATCATGAAGAGTATCACTTTGTGAACCAAAGTATGACCTGGACTGAAGCACAGAGACACTGCAGACAGGAGTACACGGACCTGGCCACCATAGACAACGTGGAGGACTTGGACAGACAGATGAAGGCTGTACACAGTGGTTATACTGAAGCAGCCTGGATAGGGTTAAAGAAGGGAGACTGTAAGGGAGAGTGGCAATGGTCAGACAACGATTGCAGTGAGGGATATTTCAACTGGCGCCAAGACGAACCAAATAACGGGGGAGGGAACGAGGACTGTGTGATGATGAGCAACGGTGGCCAATGGAATAACTCCAATTGCAACAATTCACATGCATTTGTCTGCTATGACAGACTGAACAGGTCTGGTTCGAAATTCCATTTTATTAATAATACGCAGATGACTTGGAGAGATGCTCAGATGTACTGTAGGGAGAATCACACAGACCTGGCCAGTGTGAGGAACCAGACTGAGAACGAGGAGATATTTAGACTGGCTAGTGGTCATAGTGTGTGGATTGGCCTGTTCAGAGGCTCCTGGAAGTGGTCGGACCAGAGTAACTGCTCATTCAGAAACTGGCATGAGAGACAACCGAATAACACCGGAGGGAATCAGACCTGTGCTGTGACATTTATGAACTATTCCGGGCGTTGGGGTTGTCAGAAGTGTGATGAAAAACGACCTTTCTTCTGCTACTACAGTGAGTGACCCCCCTCCTCTGTTTATGACATCTCTAATGTCGCTGAGTTATAGCATGGAGTACACTACAGCTACACCTCTGAATGTGTGTTATAACAAGCTTTTTCACACCTCTTCTCTGGGACCCCTACACATTTAAACTATTTTGTTATAGCCCTTAACTAGCTCACCTGATTCATCTGATTCAAGGGCTTGATGATTAGGTGACAAGTTGAATCAGGTGTGCTCGATCTAGAATAAATCAAATGCATGGTATGGCTGGGGTCCCCGAGGAGAGGATTGAAAAAGGCTGTGTTATAATATCACAAACTCGTTTTTTTTCTCAGATAAGGTGATCTTGATTCATCAGAAGAAGACGTGGAAAGACGCCCTGGCCCACTGCAGAGAGCACCACAACGACCTTGTCTCTGTCCACTCTGACAAGGTCCAGAGATGGGTGGAGGCCCAGGCCAAGAGAGCCTCCACTCCTCATGTGTGGCTGGGCATGCGCTTCACCTGCACTTTGAACCTCTGGTTCTGGGTCAGTGGAGAGTCCACCTGCTACCACAACTGGGCTCGGGGAAACGGGACCGTCATGGAGGACTGTGGGAGAACCGGAGTGAGGAGTACCGGTGCGGTAGAGAAAGATGGACGTCACCAGTGGGTCAGTCTGCCTGACACAGAAGAGCTCAACTTCATCTGCAGCACCTCTAACAAAAGGTAGTAGAATCTGGACCCAGCTCTAGCAGGGTGCCATTCCCAGACATGGATTTGGCCTTGTCCTGGATTAAAAAAAGCAGAGAAGAATCTCTATTTTGAATGCTTTTTAGTCCAGGTCTAGGCTTAATCTGTGTCTGGGAAACCGGCCCTCAGTCTTCAGATCTATATATTTTCATTCATAGAACTTTCTAGAAGCATGTCGCTGTCGTAGCTTTTGAAAAAGAAAAGCATCACACTCTAGGAGCTCAGATGTAATCAATTAATAACCAACATTTGGACAGACAAGCTGTCCTCATCAGGGTATAATGACAAACACTGCGGATCACTAGTTGTCTCTGTAATAATATCCAGGTGTGGCTTGATATCATTGGTTGATTTACAGATATAAATAGAACATATAAAAAAAAACATAAATGGATATACGATCGTAGATACAATTCGGCTACATAAGCCTACAAACATTTACAATGAATAGAAAAATCACAATAATCACAAGAATGGCTTCAGATCAAAGTCTACGTTGAGACTGAAGGGAGCGAGAGTTTTTAAATTAAAGTTCCGGGCAGCCTCTTGTTTTAACATTTTCACGATCGTTACTTTACTACTTTTTTTGTTTGACATTATATTGTATTGTGTGTGTGACTTAAACAAAATCTATAAAAATCGAATCATTTATTAAGGTAAAAAAAACAAAAAGAATAATCTTGTTATACTGTTTTATCTTTTGAGGTTGTTTATTCACATCCTTTTCACATATTTGTCGAAACGTTTTATTAGTCTTTTAATCACATATAGACCTGGATGATCATTGTTGATGCTGTTCTTTATACTGTCCTTTTAGTGTCAATAGTATTGGTGTGTGTCAATAGTATGTAACACTTTTAGTGTCAATAGTATTGGTGTGTGTCAATAGTATGTAACACTTTTAGTGTCAATAGTATTGGTGTGTGTCAATAGTATGTAACACTTTTAGTGTCAATAGTATTGGTGTGTGTCAATAGTATGTAACACTTTTAGTGTCAATAGTATTGGTGTGTGTCAATAGTATGTAACACTTTTAGTGTCAATAGTATTGGTGTGTGTCAATAGTATGTAACACTTTTAGTGTCAATAGTATTGGTGTGTGTCAATAGTATGTAACACTTTTAGTGTCAATAGTATTGGTGTGTGTCAATAGTATGTAACACTTTTAGTGTCAATAGTATTGGTGTGTGTCAATAGTATGTAACACTTTTAGTGTCAATAGTATTGGTGTGTGTCAATAGTATGTAACACTTTTAGTGTCAATAGTATTGGTGTGTGTCAATAGTATGTAACACTTTTAGTGTCAATAGTATTGGTGTGTGTGAGTATGTAACTTTAGATGATTGTTTCAATGTCATATTTTGATGCTGTTTTGAACTCTTTATTTTTGGTTTTAGTTGTTTTACTATTTTGTTGATTATTGATTCACCGCCAATGTGGCAAAAAAATTTATATATATATATATTTGTCAAGTTGCTGTGTAATAAAAAAAAAACATTTCATAGATTGTTAAAAACGTATTTAAAGGTCATGTTTTAAATTAAATTAGATGATATTTGAAGGAAACCAGATGAAAGTATGAAAAATGACTGTTGCTTCTACATTGATAAAGTCGTTCAAAACTCCACCGCGGTTGTCAAGTCACCACATCCGTCAGTGCTGCCGTGAACCGCGTCACAAGAGAGCTTGTGGACAACACCCTGGAGAGGCATGCTGGGAATGGACAGCATGCTACACGGGAGGTCATATCACTGATGCAATTTCAATGTTGTTTGAGTTGCTTTGTGTATCACCAAATTAGCTTGAGATGATTTTACTGCAACACACTGCTCACTGTATCCAAGCTGTTTTACATGAATATATCCTCCCCGCCCACTCAGCCTGTCTTTTCAAAACTTCCTGGTAGATAGCCATGTGAAAAAATAAAGACTTTTCAGAATTACTTTTCAGGACCTTTTAAACTTCTTAACTATAAGATATGATGCTTAGCTTATATTGTATCCACTTTGTTACCCCTGAATTTAAAAAATAATTAAAAATAATTAAAAAAAAAAGATCTAGAATCGAAATGAGAATGGAAGAATGTGATCATATCAAATACTCTGAGTATACTAAACATTAGGAACACCACAAAACAGGGCAACAAAAACTATTTATCGTTACAAAGTCCCATTAAAGTTGCTGGGTGGAGTGAGTGACTTAAGTGGTCTATGAAATATTAATCATCATCAAACTTCAAACCTTCAAACGAGGCAGGTGAATTTTCATATCCTCGACTAATTCAATGGGGATCACGACGCTGAGGGATGGCGGTCAAGGTCCCGGGGAGGTCGATGTCCCACCACCCCTCCGTCAACTGCTCCCCCGATAATGAGATTCAACCTCATTAATCACATTAGTCATCCCAAAGGGTGTTCTTGGCACGGGGTTGAAAAATAAACATCACGACTCTCTCCCTCTCTTCTTTCCCTCTCTTAGACAAACTCAGCCAGCTCTTATCGCTGGGCTCCAGCAACCTGGCTGCTCTCTGATGCCTCTGACAGGGTTCTCTGAAATAAGCATGGCAATAGACTCTCTGGACTTTTTTTATGGTCATACTGTACACAGCCTCATTTCCTTTCACTGGGTTTTGTTAAAAGTTATTTATTGGCGCCACCTGTTGGTGATGATCTTAAGTACTACAGACACGTTCTACATTCAGCTTTGAGATGAATGTTCTAGGTACCACTTTACATACCGGATACATGCTGAGTGATAACTTGTACATTGAGGGAATGACTGCAACCAACAAAAACAGCGCACGCACGCACGCACGCACGCACGCACGCACGCACGCACGCACGCACGCACGCACGCACGCACACACACACTTGTAGTTTTCCTAGTTGTCAGATAGGAAGGAGGCTCATTGAGCCAGTGTCAGCGCCTCCAGCAGACAACAGTAGAGAGACAGTTACAGACAGGGTATAAGGAGTTTATTTTAAGCCTTGGCAGATTTTTTGCACCGTCTGCCTGGTGCAGGCATAATATTATCCACCTCCTTTCAAGGGGCTTATCCGAGTTGTCCTGCTGACACTATCCATTTGTTTGATGGGAAGGAGCGCTCTACTCTGCCTTTTAACTGGGGATGTTCTGCTCCTGTTATTCTCCTGCCTATATCTCTTCTTGATTATAAGCTATAAGGCCAAAAAGTTGTAAGTTGTAAGCTCTCTCTCTCTCTCTCTCTCTCTCTCTCTCTCTCTCTCTCTCTCTCTCTCTCTCTCTCTCTCTCTCTCTCTCTCTCTCTCTCTCTCTCTCTCTCTCTCTCTCTCTCTCTCTCTCTCTCTCTCTCTCTCTCTCTCTCTCTCTCTCTCTCTCTCTCTCTCTCTCTCTCTCTCTCTCTCTCTCTCTCTCTCTCTCTCTAATACTTAGTAAAATTCTACTCTCCTTGCACAGTCTTCACATTCAATTATATTTCCCCCCCTACAGATCTACTCTACATTTTAAAACTGAAAGAAAATGTTCAAAATTATTATGATATACATTTTTTTTTACAAAGATGTCTTGATTGCGTATCTCTTCACACCTCAGAGATAATACTTGTTGGAAGCACCATTACAGCTGTGAATCATTTGGAATAGGATTCTAACTTTGCACAAGTCTTAGGGCAACATATATCCATTGTTTTTGTCAAAATTGCTCAAACTCCGAACATTTGGTTAGGAGTCATTGATGGACAGCAACCCACGGGGCACAGACATATTCAACATATGGTTTTGATTTACATTTGGTTGAGTTGTCAACTAATGTGAATTCAATGTGAAATCAACAAAACATTACACTATGTCATTGGATGTAGGTAAAAAGTTGGGTGAAAAAAAGATGAAATTCTCTTATGTTGATGACTTTGTACAAATCCAATCAGTTTTCCACATTGATTCAATGTCATCACATATCATTTTTGTTGTTGAAATGACCTGGAAACAACGTTGATTAAACCTGTTTTTGCCCATTGGGAATATTCAAACCTTGTCTTGACATTTTCAAGCAGATTTAAGTCAGGACTGAGACTGGACTATTCAGGAACACTCACCACCTCTTATACCCCGACTATACCGCTCGCGTTGCGTACGCTCGCATTGCAAAATAAATTTAAGAATCCATGTTATTCAATTATTGCACCCACACTACTCGCGCGCGCCAACGAGCGTCTGCGTTGCCAAGGGCTAAAATAGAAGTCATTCCTATTTCTGATGCAGATCGCGCTGCAAGTCCTGCCTCTCCCATCTCCTCATTGGTTTATAGAAGCAGGTACCCACGTGCCATCTCCTCATTGGTTATACCCACGTGGGTGATTGAAAGACGAACTGTTTTGCTGGTTGTCGTGGTAATACTATGAAAGTGTAGATGCCAATCACCATATAAGTTCAAAGATGAAAAAGCCTGGAAGGAGGAGAGATGACTAGAAACAATTCGGTTGACCGTTTTATGTGTGGATTAATTGTCGGAGTAGAGGTCCTTGTGCATTTCAGGTAAAATAACAACTCAATGTTTATATCCCAGGACAAATTAGCTAGCAACAGCAAGCTAGCGAAAAAGGACAAATTAGCTAGCAAGTGCAAGCTGTATATGTTTAATGCTTTTCGACCTGTCCCCAAATTAATGTCATTGGTTCAGAGTTTGTTTTGATATTTTAACCTGCGTGTCGTGATCGCGTTTGGTGTAGGGGGGAAAAATAAATTTATGCACGATAGCGCACGATTGCGCAGCCGGTTTGGGTTCTGTGTTAGAAAGCCATCTTTGGCATTACAATTAAATAAAGTTAAATAAAGGTTAAATTAAATAAATGTGTGTAATTGTCTCAATGAAAAATACAACTCTATCCCAGGGTTAGGTTTTCAGAAGACTACGGTGAGTTTCCCTCTAACTTTTTACTATCAATGACTTCCAACAAAATGTACTGAACGTTAAGCAATTTTGATCATTTGGAAAGTATTCAGACACGGACTTTTTCCACATTATATTACGTTACAGCCTTATCGTAAAATGGATTAAATAAATGTTTTCCCTCATCAATCTACACACAACGCCCCATAATGACAAAGCAAAAACAGGTTTTTAGTAATTAAAAAAAATAAAAAACAGAAATACCTTATTTACATAAGTAGTCAGACCCTTTGCTATGAGACCCGACTATTGAGTTCAGGTGCATCCTGTTTTCATTGATAATCCTTGAGATGTTTCTACAACTTGACTGGTGTCCACTTGTGGTAAATTCAATTGATTGGACATGATTTGGAAAAGCACACAACTGTCTATATAAGGTCCCACAGTTGACAGTGCATGTCGGAGCCAAAACCAAGCCATGAGTCCGAAGGAATTATCCGTAGAGCTCTGAGACAAGATTGTGTCAAGGCACAGGTCTGGGGAAGGGTACCAAAAAATGTCTGTAGCATTGATCAGGGAGGTGACCAAGGACCCGATGGTCACTCTGACAAAGCTCCAGCACCCCACCAATCAGGCCTTTATGGTAGAGTGGCCAGACAGAATCCACTCCTCAGTAAAAGGCAGCTGACAGCCTGCTTGGAGTTTGCCAAAAGGCACCTGAAGGACTCCCAGACCATGAGAAACAAGATTCTCTGGTCTGATGAAACCAAGATTGAACTCTTTGGCCTGAATGCCAAGCATCACGTCTGGAGGAAACCAGGCACCGCTCATCACGTGGCCAATACCATCCCTACAGTGAAGCATGGTGGTGGCAGCATCATGCTGTGGGGATGGTTTTCAGCGGCAGGATCTGGGAGACTAGTCAGGATTGAGGGAAAGATGAATGGAGCAAAGTATAGAGAGATCCTTGATGAAAACCTGATCCAGAGTGCTCAGGACCTCAGACTGGGGTGAAGGTTCACCTTCCAAAAGGACAACAACTCTAAGCACACAGCCAAGACAACGCAGGAGTGGATTCGGGACAAGTCTCTGAATGTCCTTGAGTGGCCCAGCCAGAGCCCAGACTGGAACCCGATCGAACATCTCTGGAGAGACCTGAAAATAGCTGTGCAGCGACGCTCCCCATCCAACCTGACAGAGCTTGAGATGGGATCTGCAGAGAAAAATGGGAGAAACTCCCCAAATACAGGTGTGCTAAGCTTGTAGAGTCATACCCAAGAAGACTCAAGGCTGTAATTTCTGCCAAAGGTGCTTTAATAATAACTTCTTTGGGCTAGGTGGGACGCGAATGACTCACCTCGACAAATTGCAGAGCACGAAATTCAAAAAAAAAAAAAACGAAATATTAAACATTCATGAAAATACAAGTGTCTTACATCGTTTAAAAGCTTAACATCTTGTTAATCGAACCGCTTTGTCAGATTTCAAAAAGGCTTTACGGCAAAAGCATACCATGCGATTGTCTGAGGACAGCGCCCCGCATACACCAGCATTAAAAACATCTTCCAAACCAGCGGAGGCGTCACAAAAATCAGAAATAGTGATAAAATAAATCACTTACCTTTGAAGATCTTCCTCTGTTTGCAACGGTCCCAAGGGTCCCAGCTACACAACAAATGGTCGTTTTGTTCAATAAAGTCATTCTTTATATCCCAAAAAAGTCAGTTTAGTTGGCACGTTTGATTCAGTAATCCACCCGTTCCACTCGTTCAACGTGCAGACAAAGGAATCCGAAAAGTTACCAATAAACTTCATCCAAACAAGTCAAACAACGTTTCTAATCAATTCTCAGGTACCTTAATATGTAAATAAAGAATACAATTTAACTTCTCTGGGATATGTGGGACGCTAACGTCCCACTTGGCCAAAAGCCAGTAAAAATGCAGCGCGCCAAATTCAAATAAATTACTATAAAAATCAATCTTTCATGAAATCACACATGAAAGACACTAAATTAAAGCTACACTTGTTGTGAATCCAGCCAACATGTCTGATTTCAATATAAATATAAATATATAAATATATTTAATATGTAAATAAAGGATCGAATTTAAGACGGAATGTAATATGTTCAATACAGGGGATAAATAACGAAGTTATTAAGTTACAGTCCAATTGGGAGCCACCTTGAAAAATTACAACTACTAATTCATTTTTCAAAACACAAGCCTGAATCCCTTTCTAAAGACTGTTGACATCTAGTGGAAGCCATGGGAACTGCAATTTGGGAGGAATTCCTTTGAATATCCCATAGACAAGCATTTGAATGGACTGTGACCTCAAAAAAAGAAATTCTGGATGGATTCTCCTCGGGTTGTCGCCTGCCATATCAGTTCTGTTATACTCACAGACATTATTCTAACAGTTTTAGAAACTTCAGAGTGTTCTCCATCCAATGCTATCAATTATATGCATATCCTAGCTTCTGGGCCTGAGTAACAGGCAGTTTACTTTGGGCACGTCAGTCATCCGAACTTCCGAATACTGCCCCCTAGCCTTAAGAAGAAATTACTGAGTAAAGGGTCTGAATACTTTTATTTATTTATACATTTGCAAAAAATTCTAAAAACTTGGTTTTACTTTTTTCATTATGGGGTATTGTGCGTAGAATAATGAGGGGAAAAAACAATTTAATCCATTTTGCAATAAGGCTGTAACGTAACAAAATGTATAAAAAAGTGAAGGGTCTGAATACTTTCTGAATGCATTGTATGTTGCCCTAAGTGTTGTGCAAGGTTGGTAGAATCTTATTCAAAATGAATCACATCTATAACGACTGTCAAAGGTGCTTCCATCAAATATTAACTCTGGTGTGTGAAGACATATGCTATCAAGACATCGTAATTTTACATTTGTATTAATTAGGACATTTTTCTATAATTTAATCTTTAACTTTTAAAATGTGGAGTAGGGTGTGTAGATCGTTAGGATTTTTTTGTGTGAAAGTAATCCCTTGATAGATTACATTTCATGGCAGCTAAATGTGAAGACTGTGCAAGGGGTGTGTAGACTTTCACTAGTGACCTTATTACTTACCTAATGGTGTGGAATACTGCCGATATGAGGAGTTCATTGTACATGGCAACAGTCATGTAGCGTGGTTCATGGAAGGCTGACGGTACAGTCCGGACAGCATAGCAGAGGTACACTCCCCACAGAAGAAACAGGAACTCGGCTAGATAAAGAGAGGTCCACAATTCAGGTGGGTTAGACCAATGTCCTTAACTCTAAATTAGCTCTAAATGCCCTTAGTTCTAAATGCCCTTAACTCTAAATGCCCTTAACTCTAAATGAACTCTAAATGTCCTTAACTCTAAATGCCCTTAACTCTAAATTAACTCTAAATGTCCTTAACTCTAAATTAACTCTAAATGTCCTTAACTCTAAATGCCCTTAACTCTAAATGTCCTTAACTCTCACAAAGAAATAGCAGAGATACAGTATATACTGTACACAACACACAATGACTGCTGACTGAAATTAGATTCTGGAAGTTCTGCATTATTTACGACATCCATTGTTGCTTTGGTTTGTACAAAATGGCAGCAATACAATTCAAGGGTGTCCTCATGTTACCTTCAAAGAATATGCAGTGTGCACTCCGGGAGAGGGCACTGCTTTGCGGAAACGTTGGCCTATTGTATTGTTGGGTTTGCCTATTGGATTGTTGGGTTTGCCCATTGGATTGTTGCGTTTGCCTATTGGATTGTTGGGTTTGTTCATTGGATTGTTGCGTTTGCCCATTGGATTGTTGGGTTTGCCTATTGGATTGTTGGGTTTGCCCATTGGATTGTTGCGTTTGCCCATTGGATTGTTGGGTTTGTTCATTGGATTTTTGGGTTTGCCTATTGGATTGTTGCGTTTGCCTATTGTATTGTTGGGTTTGCCCATTGGATTGTTGGGTTTGTCCATTGGATTGTTGGGTTTGCCTATTGGATTGTTGGGTTTGCCCATTGGATTGTTGGGTTTGCCTATTGGATTGTTGGGAGCAAATTCCGTTCTTTATTTTTGTGCATTTTGCTCTCCGTTGGTCAGCACCTCCGCAAAATGTTTGGGTGTGCGTCAGCTCATGTTTTTTTTTCTAGACCCTTCAAAGAATATGAAAGACGATTCCATTTTAATAAAGCAGCCTTGATTTTTTAACCTGTTATACCTGTTAAACCTTCACTGTAATTGTATAAATAATTAATCAATCAGAAGTGTTAATGGTACTATATCTAAGTACTAAAAACGAGAGACACACTCCAAAAATCCTTCCCTCAAGTTTATTTTGTTTTAATTTCAAATAAAGTTACAAAAGAAAATTCAGTCGGCCAAAATGAGACCTCTCTCACCATTGGGAAATATACTGGCCTCACATCACTAATCTCCACTCACACACCTTTCAAAAGGCACAATTCACTGGGGGAAAAGTGGCCAAATGTACGGCCCTCAGCCTGTCGTTTGATGCACAAAGTGTTGATGGCTGCACATCATGTAGTTACTAGCCACTGACATTTGCTAAGGAGAGTTCACTTTCTGCCAACATTGATTTCCCACAGCTTGACTGCCAGCCCACTGCCTTGTTGACAGATCTGCTGATTGCCAGCCCACTGCCTTGTTGACAGATCTGCTGACTGCCAGCCCACTGCCTTGTTGACAGATCTGCTGATTGCCAGCCCACTGCCTTGTTGACAGATCTGCTGATTGCCAGCCCACTGCCTTGTTGACAGATCTGCTGACTGCCAGCCCACTGCCTTGTTGACAGATCTGCTGCTGGAGAACGATCCTCTCTAGTGTTCCAAGGTCGCTGGGGATTAGCAGACTGTAAGGCAGTCCAAGTCTCTCATCTCTCCTTTATTCTATGTTCTCAGAACTGTTCTCAGAACTGTTCTCAGAACTGCTCTCTGTTGTCTGAGTTAATGTTATTTGGGAGCGCATAACTGTGACACTAATTTACATTCCTTTCTAAAAACTGTTCTCAGAACTGTACAGTAGTCCGTATCTCTCCTCTCTCCTTTATTCTACGTTCTCAGAAATAGATCATATTCATTCGACAACAAATGGAAGAAAACGTACTGAAACAGGGAGGGACTACTTGGACTTGTCCGATACGGTTTTCTGTTGCAAAACTGCATGCCCCAGTTTTCAGAACTGTCGACTGTCTGACTCACTGTTATTCGGGAACCCATAACGTTGACCCTAATTTACATTCCTTTTCCAAGAACTGTTCTCAAAACTGTAAGGCAGTCTCATGTTTCCTTTATTCTATGTTCTCAGAACTGTACCCCGTTGTCTGACTCACTGTTAGTTGGGAGCCCATAACAGCAAGCCGGATTTACATTCCTTCAATAATTAACACCAAGGACAACATGGGAATCATGTGGTATTGCAGATTATAATTTGTAAATTGTGATTAGAGTGTATTATTATTCATGAATATTCATAAATCACGATGACTTATTATAAGATACTTAGTGTTTAACCAGTATGCATGGTGAGCTGTTTGTAAATGCTGGTAGGAGGGATAATTCATTTCTTACTCATTTGAACTGACACAGACATAATCAACACTTTTTTAAATTAACTACAAAATAATTCATATAATTATTATAGAGCCCCAAATAAAACTTTTTTTGAAACCTGATAGCACCTTAGATGAGTGGGTATCGCCCTTCAGCCTACTCCCAACCCACGCTGCCCTCCCCTACCCTGCACCGCAGACCGACTAACCCACCATGTATATGTACAGGGTCACTAGCTGTCTCTGACTTCCCTGCGAAGATGCACAATGTTCTTATTATGCCTTATGTCAACAGCGACCTGAGCTGTCCTCCTCCCTCCTTTACCTGAGCTGTCCTCCCCCCTCCTTTACCTGAGCTGTCCTCCCCCTCCTTTACCTGAGCTGTCCTCCCCCTCCTTTACCTGAGCTGTCCTCCCCCTCCTTTACCTGAGCTGTCCTCCCCCCTCCTTTACCTGAGCTGTCCTCCCCCTCCTTTACCTGAGCTGTCCTCCCCCTCCTTTACCTGAGCTGTCCTCCCCCTCCTTTACCTGAGCTGTCCTCCCCCTCCTTTACCTGAGCTGTCCTCCCCCTCCTTTACCTGAGCTGTCCTCCCCCCTCCTTTACCTGAGCTGTCCTCCCCCCTCCTTTACCTGAGCTGTCCTCCCCCCTCCTTTACCTGAGCTGTCCTCCCCGTCCTTTACCTGAGCTGTCCTCCCCCATCCTTTGTTTTCCCTTTCCATTTTTTCCTCGTTGAAAAAACTCTCCGCATCGCTGTCCATATCTCTCGCAGGGCCCTCAGACAGAGCAGAGCTCACCGCCTCTCAGAGGTCCATCCACTTAAAAAGGGATTAGGTGATAGGTCCTGATCCTCAGCCGCCTGTCACATTCCACTCTAGAAGAGGCTCGGCATTTCTCCTATTTTAACTGGTTATTTAGACTGATTAGAGTCCATTTGAGTTTCCACCGATAATCTGGCACCAGGAATGATGAAACAAACAACAACAACAATAGCAGCAGCAGTGGCGATGATATTATTTTTATTTTACGTTTGTTTTACCAGGGAAGACATATTTAGACCTAGGTCTCTTTTTGAAATGTGCCCTGCACAATACAAATATACACATTATACACAAAATATCCATATATATACACATTAAAAATGATGGCCTAGTCTGAAGAGTACAGGGCAAACCCGTCTCGGGGATTCCTGGTATATGATCAAAATAAATCAAATCACAGCACATTTTTGGACTTATTCAGCAGTTTTTACCTGATCAAGTACAATGCCATTGGAAATTATTGCTAAACTTAAGTTGAAAATTATGCTGTAGCTGCTATCAATGCAAGACATTGATAAATAGCCCAAAACTCAGTTTTAAAGTGTCCAAATCAATAACCAATATACAGAAACTGATTTGTGATATATTGAAAACCAAAACATTTGCTATCTACACATCATATTACTTGTATTTTTTTAAACAAGTATCTTAACTTATTTTTTAAAACCTTATAGACATTTTAAACACTGTTGTTTTGTCAAGAGGCATTAAATCCCTCATCGATTAGGGCGGGATACACGTTGTTGTTTTGTCAAGAGGCATTAAATCCCTCATCGATTAGGGCGGGATACACGTTGTTGTTTTGTCAAGAGGCATTAAATCCCTCATCGATTAGGGCGGGATACACGTTGTTGTTTTGTCAAGAGGCATTAAATCCCTCATCGATTAGGGCGGGATACACGTTGTTGTTTTGTCAAGAGGCATTAAATCCCTCATCGATTAGGGCGGGATACACGTTGTTGTTTTGTCAAGAGGCATTAAATCCCTCATCGATTAGGGCGGGATACACGTTGTTGTTTTGTCAAGAGGCATTAAATCCCTCATCGATTAGGGCGGGATACACGTTGTTGTTTTGTCAAGAGGCATTAAATCCCTCATCGATTAGGGCGGGATACACGTTGTTGTTTTGTCAAGAGGCATTAAATCCCTCATCGATTAGGGCGGGATACACGTTGTTGTTTTGTCAAGAGGCATTAAATCCCTCATCGATTAGGGCGGGATACACGTTGTTGTTTTGTCAAGAGGCATTAAATCCCTCATCGATTAGGGCGGGATACACGTTGTTGTTTTGTCAAGAGGCATTAAATCCCTCATCGATTAAGGCGGGATACACGTTGTTGTTTTGTCAAGAGGCATTAAATCCCTCATCGATTAGGGCGGGATACACGTTGTTGTTTTGTCAAGAGGCATTAAATCCCTCATCGATTAAGGCGGGATACACGTTGTTGTTTTGTCAAGAGGCATTAAATCCCTCATCGATTAGGGCGGGATACACGTTGTTGTTTTGTCAAGAGGCATTAAATCCCTCATCGATTAGGGCGGGATACACGTTGTTGTTTTGTCAAGAGGCATTAAATCCCTCATCGATTAGGGCGGGATACACGTTGTTGTTTTGTCAAGAGGCATTAAATCCCTCATCGATTAGGGCGGGATACACGTTGTTGTTTTGTCAAGAAGCATTAAATCCCTCATCGATTAGGGCGGGATACACACTATTGTTTTGTCAAGAAGCATTAAATCCCTCATCGATTAGGGCGGGATACACGTTGTTGTTTTGTCAAGAGGCATTAAATCCCTCATCGATTAGGGCGGGATACACGCTGTTGTTTTGTCAAGAGGCATTAAATCCCTCATCGATTAGGGCGGGATACACGTTGTTGTTTTGTCAAGAAGCATTAAATCCCTCATCGATTAGGGCGGGATACACGTTGTTGTTTTGTCAAGAGGCATTAAATCCCTCATCGATTAGGGCGGGATACACGTTGTTGTTTTGTCAAGAAGCATTAAATCCCTCATCGATTAGGGCGGGATACACGTTGTTGTTTTGTCAAGAGGCATTAAATCCCTCATCGATTAGGGCGGGATACACGCTGTTGTTTTGTCAAGAGGCATTAAATCCCTCATCGATTAGGGCGGGATACACGTTGTTGTTTTGTCAAGAGGCATTAAATCCCTCATCGATTAGGGCGGGATACACGTTGTTGTTTTGTCAAGAGGCATTAAATCCCTCATCGATTAGGGCGGGATACACGTTGTTGTTTTGTCAAGAGGCATTAAATCCCTCATCGATTAGGGCGGGATACACGTTGTTGTTTTGTCAAGAGGCATTAAATCCCTCATCGATTAGGGCGGGATACACGTTGTTGTTTTGTCAAGAGGCATTAAATCCCTCATCGATTAGGGCGGGATACACGCTGTTGTTTTGTCAAGAGGCATTAAATCCCTCATCGATTAGGGCGGGATACACGTTGTTGTTTTGTCAAGAAGCATTAAATCCCTCATCGATTAGGGCGGGATACACGTTGTTGTTTTGTCAAGAAGCATTAAATCCCTCATCGATTAGGGCGGGATACACGTTGTTGTTTTGTCAAGAGGCATTAAATCCCTCATCGATTAGGGCGGGATACACGCTGTTGTTTTGTCAAGAGGCATTAAATCCCTCATCGATTAGGGCGGGATACACGTTGTTGTTTTGTCAAGAAGCATTAAATCCCTCATCGATTAGGGCGGGATACACGTTGTTGAAACTACCACAACTGAAAAACCACATGGAAACTGGATATGTTTTTACATCCCTGGTTAGAGGACAATCTGCTGAACACCGTCAGCTGCTGTACATTTTGGAATGTTGCATTTTGATTTACGTGGATCGTCAATGAGGTAAGTGTAACGCAACACGTTGTTTTGTTAATCACTTCCATGTATACCACGCTGAAATCAATAGAGGTGTGGGGCTCTGTTTAAACCAACACTATTCAAGGGTCGGCGGGTAGCCTAGTGGTAAGAGTGTTGGACTAGTAACCGAAAGGTTACTGACGAGGTAAAAATCTGTCGTTCTGCCCCTGAACAAGGCAGGGCCCCTGAACAAGGCCCCTGAACACTGTTCCTCGGCCGTCGTTGAAAATAAGAATTTGTTCTTAACTGACTTGCCCAGTTAAATTAAGGTAAAATAAACAATGAAACTTGGAATAAACCTATACTTGCTTAGTTAGATGAGAACTTGTGGAAGGCTTCTATCTATATTTCGGCAGGCTGCCATCACAAAATAAGGAACAGACCCATTTTTCTGTTAGTGTCACACCCTGATCTGTTTCACCTGTCTTTGTGCTTGTCTCCATCCCCCACCAGGTGTCTCCAATCTTCCCTCATTATATTCTTGCGTTTTCTGTTTGTCTGTTGCCAGTTCGTCTTGTCCCGTCAAGTCCTACCAGCGTGTTCACATGTTTCCTGTGCTCTAGTGTCTCCTAGTCTTCCCAGTTCTGACCTTTCTACCTGTCCTGACCCTGCCTGCCAGAAAGTGATAGGAAAGTGATATCACAACTTAAAATCGAGACGGCTTATCTCCACCACCTTCTTCAAAACAGTTTTTAATTGCATATCTGAAGAAGTGCAAGCTATTGATAATCACTCCCTGTTCACAGACACTAAAAACTGCTATGGTGAAACCCCTTCTGAAGAAAAGTAATTTAGATTCTACAGATTTTAGCAATTTTCGAACAATCTCCAACCTCCCCATTCTTAAGCAAAATTCTGGAGAAATTGGTTTTCAAACAGCTAAATGATTTTTAAGTACCAACTGTATTTTAGAAAAATTCCAATCTGGTTTTCGTGTCCACCACAGTAGACTTCGTTAAAGTGGTAAATTATCTGAGCCAACACAGACGCCAAACAGCTTTCTGTCCTTGTACTCTTGGATTTAAGTGCTGCATTCGACACTGTTGATCATGATGTCCTTCTGGACAGACTGGAGAGATGGGTTGGCCTCTCCGTTCCAGTTCTAAATTGGTTTAGTACCTATTTAACCGGTCAAAAGTTTTAACTCAGAAGAAATACATATCACATGTGGCGTTCCACAAGGTTCGATTTTGGGTCCGATACTGTTCAGTTTATATATGTTACTACTTGGCAGCGTTATCAGAAAGCACAGCATTGATTTTCACTGCTACATAGACAATACACAACTTTACATTTCTGTGTCACCAGAGGATTTAAGCTCCATGGATAAATTATTAGACTGTATTCGTGATTTAAATACTTGGATGGCTCACAACTTCCTCTAAATCAAGACAAGACAGAGGTACTTATTGTTGGAGCCAAAACACAGAGAGAGAATCTGGCCGCACATTATAATTCACTTGGTAAAAAACATGACATTTTTTATTCTGAACTCAATTTCGAATCACACATTAGGAATGTGACAAATAGCTTTTTACCACCTGAGGAACATTGCCAAGGTGTGTCCGTTTCTCTCTCAGGCTGATACAGAGAGTCTCATCCATGCTTTTATTACAAGCAGGCTTGACTACTGTAATGCTCTCCTGTCTGGTCTACCCAAGAATGCCATTGGTCAACTGCAAAACATACAGAATGCTGCAGCACGGGTACTGACCAAGACCAGACGGAGAGCACACATTACACCGCTTTTAAGGTCTCTGCACTGACTGCCTGTGAGTTTTAGAATACATTTTAAGATTCTTCTATTGGTTTTTAAATCAGTCCGCGATTGTGCACCCCAATACATGTCAGACATGTTTTTAAGTTATGTACTCAGTACCCTTCTATGCTCGGCCTAATTTATGTGCTCTGAAGTTGAGCTGGAGTTGCATGGTAAATGGTCCAGGAACAGGACAATGCCAAAGGACAAATCAGCCCTTCCCTCTCTTAGGGGCTAAAACGTATCTTTGCTATAGTATCCAGAGGACTGACTATAGAAGGAGTGATAAAATAATACTATATTATATAATAATACTATATTATGTAATAATACTATATTATAGAATAATACTATATTATATGATAGAATAATACTATATGATTGTCACGTCCTGACCTTAGTTCCTTTTTTATGTCTCTATTTTGGTTTGGTCAGGGCGTGAGTTGGGGTGGGCATTCTATGTTTTGTTCTATGTTTTGTAGTTCTATGTGTTTTGGCCTGGTATGGTTCCCAATCAGAGGCAGCTGTCAATCGTTGTCTCTGATTGAGAACCATACCTTTTCCCACCTGGTGTTTGTGGGTAGTTGTTTCCTGTTTTGTGTTGTGTCACCTTTCAGGACTGTTTCGATTTTCATTGTTTCACTTTTGTTATTTTGTATTCAGTGTTCAGTTATAATAAATTTAACATGGACACGTACCACGCTGCATTTTGGTCCGATCTTTCCTATTCCTCGTCCGAAGAAGATGACGATCGTTACAATGATAGAATAATACTATATGATAGAATCATACTATATTATAGAATAATACTATATGATAGAATCATACTATATTATAGAATAATACTATATGATAGAATCATACTATATTATAGAATAATACTATATGATAGAATCATACTATATTATAGAATAATACTATATGATAGAATAATACTATATTATAGAATAATACTATATGATAGAATAATACTATATTATAGAATAATACCATATGATAGAATAATACTATATTATATGATAGAATAATACTATATGATAGAATAATACCATATGACAGAATAATACTATATGATAGAATAATACTATATGATAGAATAATACTATATGATAGAATAATACCATATGACAGAATAATACTATATGATAGAATAATACTATATGATAGAATAATAGAATAATACTATATGATAGAATAATACTATATGATATAATAATACTATATGATAGAATAATACTATATGATAGAATAATACCATATGGTAGAATAATACTATATTATAGAATAATACTATATGATAGAATACTACTATATGATAGAATAATAGAATAATACTATATGATATAATAATACTATATTATAGAATAATACCATATGATAGAATAATACTATATTATATGATAGAATAATACTATATGATAGAATCATACTATATGATAGAATCCTACTATATGATAGAATAATACTATATGATAGAATAATATTATATTATAGAATAATACCATATGATATAATAATACTATATTATATGATAGATTCCAAGAACACAGGATGAGATGTTACTATCCTTTGTGCAAGCACTTCCAAGAGTTCATGAACAGTGAAACTGGTGAAATTTGGGGAGCGCATCGTCAGTAGTGTACCTTTGGTTCCTAGGGTGTTTCGGCCTTTCACACTATACACCCTCCCCAAAGGCGGCCAGCGACAGGGTGATCAATCCTACGCTTGCGTCCCATTCCCAATTAGTCATAGGAGTTGCCTTGTTGTTGATAGCCAACGTCCCATGGGACTATGCATGGCAGGGGCGTCTTCCTCCCTGAGTCAAGCATTGTTGACCGCATACCTCCTGGCCCTCTCACTTCGGGGCCCAGCTGGGGTCTTTCCTCTTCATCCAGAGCCATTGACTGCTGCCTTCTGCCGCCTCTGATACAGCTTTGATTGCCGAACGCTGGCTCTGGCCCTTAATTCCCAGGTCTCTAAGCAGTCTGGTTGTAGATGTTGCCACAAAACCTCTGCAGCCCACCTCCACTGGTCGGACTTCTGTGTTCCAGCCATGATGCCGTGCTTCGGCAGCTAGATCGGCATAGCGCAGATGTTTTCGCTCATAAGCCTCATCTACTGAGTCCTCCCAGGGTACTGTGAGCTCAATGATGAAGACCTTCTTGAGCGAATGGGACCAGAGCACCATGTCAGGTCTTAGGGTGGTGGTTGCGATCTCCGGAGGAAACACAAGTTGCCGGCCAATGTCAGCTAGCATTTTCCAGTCGCGTGCCAAGCGCAGCTGGTCTCGCTCTAATGGTGTAGAGCCGCTCTTCGGTGGTTTAGCTCCTTCGCGGACAAAGGTCGTCCGTAAGGGGTGTGATGCTGCTGGGGGTGGTAGGGAGTTGGTGGCAGCTCGCTTGTCCTCCAGGGCGGACGCAAGGTTTTTAAGGACTTGGTTGTGACGCCAAGTGTAGCGTCCTTGGGTGAGGCTTGTTTTACACCCTGTGAGAATGTGCCTGAGGTTGGCTGGCATGGAACAGAGGGCACAGTCCGGATCTTCACCATACCATTGGTGAAGATTAACTGGTGTTGGAAGGACGTCATATGTTGCTCTGATGGAAAAGCTCAACCGCCTCGCTTCCATGGCCCACAGATCCTTCCAGCTGATCTTCCTCTTCTCCACACTGTCCCATCGAGTCCACTGTCCCTGTTTGGCAAGAGAGACTGCCTTGGCCCACCTTGCAGCCTCCTCCTGATGGCGTACTTCCTGCACTACCATCTTCCGCCGCTCTGGTGCAGTGGCCTTACTCCAAGCAGCACGGCTAGTTAGCCCAAGGCCTCCTCTCCCTTGCTGAACATGACCCACAATGTCAGCATGTCTGAGGGCTGCTGTTGCCTCCTGGACTGCTTTTCCTGGCCTCCATTTGCGCCCAGTTGCCAAGGTCGGCGCGTTGTTGCTCACCACTGGGTCTCGAGATTCATTCAGTGTCATCTGGAGCCTGGTTTTTGCACACTTGAATTCCTCTGTTAGACTGGTGAGGGGCAGCTTGAGGACACCATCTCCATAGAGGCCTATGGTGGTAAGGCATCGTGGAACTCCGAGCCACTTCTTTAAGTAGCCTGTGACTCCTCTTTCCATCTTCTCCACTGTTGAGATTGGAACCTCATACACTGCTAGGGGCCACAACACCCGAGGTAGGAGACCAAACTGCAGACACCAGGCCTTTAACTTTCCAGGTAGCTGGGTGTTGTCGATGGACTGTAGGCTACTACTGATGTCTTTGCGCAGCTGTTGCACCTGGTCTTTGTCCTTCAGGCTTGCATCATACCACCTTCCAAGGCTTTTTACCGGCTGCTCAGACACTGTTGGGATTTGGTCATCTCCGATGAAGAATTTCAGGTCAGAGAGTACTCCCTTCACAATCGAGATGCTGCGTGACTTGGATGGTTTAATCTTCATACGGGCCCAGCTGATGTTCTCCTCGAGTTTTCTGAGCAGTCTCCTGGTGCATGGGACAGTGGTGGTCAATGTTGTAATGTCGTCCATGTAGGCTCTGAGTGGAGGGAGGCGGAAACCAGAGTCGACTCGCTGTCCACCAGCAACCCATTTTGAGGATCTGATGATAACCTCCATTGCCATTATGAAAGCCAACGGAGAAATGGTACATCCCGCCATTATACCTACATTCAGGCACTGCCATGAGGTGGTGAAATCTGAGGTGGTGAAGCAGAACTGCAGATCCTGGAAGTACGACTTCACCAGCGTTGTGATGGTGTCCGGTATGTGGAAAAATCTGAAGGCAGACCACAGGAGTTCATGGGGCACAGAGCCAAATGCATTGGCGAGGTCGAGGAAGACTACATGGAGGTCCCTTTTCTCCACCTTGGCCATTTGGATCTGGTGCCAGATCATGCTGGAGTGTTCCAAGCAGCCAGAGAACCCTGATATTCCTGCCTTCTGTACAGATGTATCGACGTACGCATTCCTTTGCAGGTACACGGACATCCTCTGGGCAATGACCCTAAAGAAGATTTTACCCTCGACATTCAGTAAGGAGATTGGGCGGAATTGGCTGATGTTCACTGCATCCTTCTCCTTAGGGATCAGGACCCCGCCTGCCCTACGCCACACTTTGGGTATTATCTTATTTTGCCAAGCTGTTCTCATAAGCCTCCAGAGGACCCTCAGGACGTCTGGTGCGTTCTTATACACTTTGTACGGGACTCCATTTGGCCCCGGGGCTGATGCTGTTCTTGCCCGTCGAACTGTGTTTTCCACCTCTTTCCATGTCGGAGGGCTGGTCTCAATATGATGTTCCGGGGGTTCAATGGGTGGGATATCTGATGGGATGGCCAGATGTTCATGTCGCTTTGAGTCAAAGTTTGTTGTTATCAGGTGCTCCTCTAGGTCTTTCTTTGTTGTTTTTAGAGCTCCACTTTTTTCCTTCGTGAAGAGACTTTTAAGGAACTTGAAGGGATCTTTATAGAATCGAGTTCTAGTTTGTTCTTTCTTCCTTCTGCGTTTCCGTAGGGTCTCTGCTCTACGGAGGGATGCCAACCGGGTTTAAATGTCAGCCTGAAGTGCCTCTATGCCCTCCTTTTCCACTTCCGAGGCCTTCTTCCACTGTTTCTTAAGCTGTCTCCTTTCTTGAACGAGGCGCTTGATTTCTTGTTGCCTCCTGGAAACTGGTGGGGTTGGAACCTTTCTCCCGCCTTTTGCCTCTTGCACTCCAAAGCTTTCTGCCCCGTACTCATAGATGATGTCCCCCATCCTCTCCAACTTCTTCTCCACTGTGCCTCGAAGTTTCTCGAGGGTCAAGGTAAGGTCAGTATTCACTGCTTCCCACAACTTCTTGTCACTGGCGCCAGGCCACTTCACATACGGTCTGTGCCCTGGTAGTCTCCTCTCGACTGCAGGTCTGGGAGGCTGGGTGAGTTCCACTCCTGTTGTTGGTTCCACCTCAGTTGTTACTTCGGTGCTTGAGTTTACGTCCTCCATGACAGTGGTACTGATGCACTGCAAACTATGGTTTGCGTCCAGTTGCTGTGCTTCATTCGACTGATTTGATCGCTTTTGCAGAAAGTGATCAATGCGAGGCCTCTGTCTCTCTTTACCCAAACACCCCTTCTTCCCCTGGTGGATCCTCAACCCATGGTGTGATGTAACTTTCCTCCAACCACAGACACATACCTGCATCTGTTTGTGGCCCGCTGTTGCAGCGGAACTTGTGACAGTTGCTGTGGTGTTCTCTTGTGCTGTGCTCTCATTACTCGTAGTCGTTTCCGGTCCAGTCGTTACCATGTTGTCAGCCAATGAGTCATCTTCCGCCCCCGCTCTCGCAGACTCTAGGGGTATTCTCGTATGTTGACTTTCTGTAGCTAAAAGCGGGTGTTTCCAACATACTGCGAAGCATGGGAAACTACAGAAATGGGAAGCTACCCCATGACTGTCCCAGTGGGGTCTATTCCCTCCTGTCAGCCGTCTCTCCGTGCCGCCACAAGGACTTTCCCCTGTTGTCAGCTGATCTTTCTCAGCAGTCACTGGACTAGTCCAGATATTCAGATTCCAAGAACACAGGATGAGATGTTACTATCCTTTGTGCAAGCACTTCCAAGAGTTCATGAACAGTGAGACTGGTGAAATTTGGGGAGCGCATCGTCAGTAGTGTAGATAGAATAGAATAGAATAATACTATATGATAGAATAATACCATATGACAGAATAATACTATATGATAGAATAATACTATATGATAGAATAATAGAATAATACTATATGATATAATAATACTATATGATAGAATAATACTATATGATAGAATACTACTATATGATAGAATAATACTATATGATATAATAATACTATATGATAGAATAATACTATATGATAGAATAATACTATATGATATAATAATACTATATGATAGAATAATACTATATGATAGAATAATACTATATTATCCTGGTTTCTATCTGAAACTTGTTCCCTGAGGATAACTCTGATGCTACAGTACAGTGCATTCGGAAAGTATTCAGACCACTTGACTTTTTTCCACATTTTGTTACGTTACATCCATATTCTAAAATGGATTTAAAATATGTTTTCCTCATCAATCTACACACAAGACCCCATAATGACAAAGAAAAAATAGTTTTTAGACATTTTTGCAAATGTATATATGTATATATATTTTTTTGCACATTTACACAAGTATTCAGGCCCTTTACTCAGTATTTTGTTGAAGCACCTTTGGGAGCGATTACAGCCTCAAGGCTTCTTGGGTATGATGCTACAAGCTTGGCACACCTGTATTTGGGGAGTTTCTCCCATTCTTCTCTATAGATCCTCTCAAGCTCTGTCAAATTGGTTGGGGAGCGTTGCTGCACAGCTGTTTTCAGGTCTCTCCAGAGATGTTCGATCGGGTTCAAGTCCTGGTTCTGGCCGGGACACTCAAGGACATTCAGAGACTTATCCCGAATCCTCTCCTGCATTGTCTTGGCTGTGTGCTTTGGGTCGTTGTCCTGTTGGAAGGTGAACCTTCGCCCCAGTCTGAGGTCCTGTGGAGCAGGTTTTCATCAAGGATCTCTCTGTACTTTGCTCTGTTTATCTTTCCCTCGGTCCTGACTAGTCTCCCAGTTCCTGCTGCTGAAAAACATCCACACAACATGATGCTGCCACCACCATGCTTCACTGTAGGGATGGTGCCAGATTTCCTCCAGACGTGACGCTTGGCATTCAGGCCAAAGTGTTCAATCTTGGTTTCATCAGACCAGAGAATCTTGTTCCTCATGGTCTGAGAGTCCTTCAGGTGCCTTTTGGCAAACTCCAAGAGGGCTGTCATGTGCCTTTTACTGAGGAGTTATTTCCGTCTGGCCACTCTACCATAAAGGCCTGATTGGTGGAGTGCTGCAGAGATCATTGTCCTTCTGGAAGGTTCTCCCATCTCCACAGAGGAACTCTTGAGCTCTGTCAGTGATCATCAGGTTCTTGATCACCTCCCTGACCAAGGCCCTTCTCCCCCGATTGCTCAGTTTGGCCGGGCGGCCAGCTCTAGGAAGAGTCTTGGTGGTTCCAAACTTCTTCTATTTAATAATGATGGAGGCCACTGTGTTCTTGGGGAGCTTCAATGCTGCAGAAATGTTTTGGTACCCTTCCCCAGATCTGTGCTTCGACACAATCCCGTCTCGGAGTTCTATGGACAATTCCTTCGACGTCATGGCTTGGTTTTTGCTGTGACATGTATTGTCAATGTCACGCCCTGGCCTTAGTATTATTTGTTTTATTTATTATTTTAGTTAGGTCAGGGTGTGACATGGGGTATGTGTGTATTTTGGGGTATTATATGGTAGAGGGGGTGTTGGTTGTAGTTTATGGTTTTGTGTTGAGTGTATTTATCTAGCTGTGTCTATGGGTGTGTAGTTTTCTAGGAAAGTCTATGGTGGCCGGAATGGGTTCTCAATTAGAGACAGCTGATTTCTGTTGTCTCTAATTGGGAGCCATATTTAAGGCTGCCATAGGCTTTAGCTATTTGTGGGTGTTTGTTTCCTGTGTTAGCGTTTGGGCCACACAGGACTGTTACAGGTTAGTCACGTTTGTTGTTTTTGTTCATTTGTAGTGTTTGTTGGTTTGCCATTAAAATCATGAATACCTCCTACTCCGCATCTTGGTCCGATCCATGCTCCTCCTCGTCCGAGGAGGAGAACGACATTGACAGCCGTTACAGAAACACCCACCAAACCAGGACCAAGCGGATTGGAGAAGGACGGCAAGAACCAAAGCAATGGAGAGATGAGGAATGGACTTGGGAGGAGATCCTAGACGGTAAAGGACCCTGGGCACAGCCAGTGGAGTGTCGCCGCCCCAAAGCGGAGCTGGAGGCAGCGAAAGCGGAGAGGCGGCATTATGAGGCGCTTGCAAGGCACAGTGGCTGGAAACCCGAGAGGCTCACCCAAAAATTTCTTGGGGGGGGGCTAAGGGGTAGTGTGGCGAAGCCGGGTTGGTTACCTGAGCCAACTCCCCGGGCTAACCGTGGAGTGAGAGGGCGTCGTACTGGTCAGACACCGTGTTATGCGGTAAAGCGCACGGTGTCCCCAGTACGCGTGCTTAGCCCAGTGCGGGCTATTCCACCTTGCCGCACTGGGAGGGCTAGGTTGGGCATCGAGCCGGATGTCATGAAGCCGGCCCAACGTATCTGGCCTCCAGTACGTCTCCTCGGGCCGGCGTACATGGCACCAGCCTTACAGGTGGTGTCCCCGGTTCGCCTGCATAGCCCAGTGCGGGCTATTCCACCTCGCCGCACTGGCAGGGCTACGGGGACCATCCAACCTGGTAAGGTTGGAGAGGCTCGGTGCTCAAGAGCGCGTGTCCTCCTTCACGGTCCGGTATATCCGGCGCCACCTTCCCGCCCCAGCCCAGTACCACCAGTGCCTACACCACGCACAAGGCTTCCAGTGCATCTCCAGAGCCCTGTTCCTCCTCCCCGCACTCGCCCTGAGGTGCGTGTCCTCAGCCCGGTACCTCCAGTTCCGGCACCACGCATCAGGCCTATTGTGCGTCTCAGCCGGCCAGAGTCTGCCGTCTGCCCAGCGGTGCCTGAACTATCCGTCTGCCCAACGCCGTCTGAGCCATCCGTCTGCCCAACGCCGTCTGAGCCATCCGTCTGCCCAACGCCGTCTGAGCCATCCGTCTGCCCAACGCCGTCTGAGCCATCCGTCTGCCCAGCGCCGTCTGAGCCATCCGTCTGCCCAGCGCCATCTGAGCCATCCGTCTGCCACGAGCCATTAGAGCCGCCCGTCTGTCCCGAGCCGTTAGAGCCGTCCGTCAGTCAGGAGCCGCTAGAGCCGTCCGTCAGTCAGGAGCTGCCAGAGCCGCCAGCCAGTCAGGAGCTGCCAGAGCCGCCAGCCAGTCAGGAGCTGCCAGAGCCGCCAGCCAGTCAGGAGCTGCCAGAGACGCCAGCCAGTCAGGAGCTGCCAGAGACGCCAGCCAGTCAGGAGCTGTCAGAGCTGCCCTACAGTCATGAGCTGCCCTACAGTCATGAGCTGCCCTACAGTCATGAGCTGCCCTACAGTCATGAGCTGCCCTACAGTCATGAGCTGCCCTACAGTCATGAGCTGCCCTACAGTCATGAGCTGCCCTACAGTCAGGAGCTGCCACTCAGTCCGGAGCTGCCACCCAGTCCGGACCTGCCGGAGCCCCTCAGCCCGGACCTGCCGGAGTCCCTCAGCCCGGACCTGCCGGAGTCCCTCAGCCAGGACCTGCCGCCCCTTATCCTGGTGCTGCCCCTTATCCTGGTGCTGCTCCTTATCCTGGTGCTTTTCCTTATCCCGGTGCTGCCCCTTATCCCGGTGCTGCCCCTTATCCCGGTGCTGCCCCTTATCCCGGTGCTGCCCCTTATCCCGGTGCTGCCCCTTATCCCGGTGCTGCCCCTTATCCCGGTGCTGCCCCCTATCCCGGTGCTGCCCCTTATCCCGGTGCTGCCCCTTATGACTAGGGTGGGGTGGGGACCACGACCAGTGCCGGAGCCGCCGCCGTGGAAGGAAGCCCACCCAGACCCTCCCCTAGACTATGTGCTGGTGCGCCCGGAGTTCGCACCTTAAGGGGGGGGTTATGTCACGCCCTGGCCTTAGTATTATTTGTTTTATTTATTATTTTAGTTAGGTCAGGGTGTGACATGGGGTATGTGTGTATTTTGGGGTATTATATGGTAGAGGGGGTGTTGGTTGTAGTTTATGGTTTTGTGTTGAGTGTATTTATCTAGCTGTGTCTATGGGTGTGTAGTTTTCTAGGAAAGTCTATGGTGGCCGGAATGGGTTCTCAATTAGAGACAGCTGATTTCTGTTGTCTCTAATTGGGAGCCATATTTAAGGCTGCCATAGGCTTTAGCTATTTGTGGGTGTTTGTTTCCTGTGTTAGCGTTTGGGCCACACAGGACTGTTACAGGTTAGTCACGTTTGTTGTTTTTGTTCATTTGTAGTGTTTGTTGGTTTGCCATTAAAATCATGAATACCTCCTACTCCGCATCTTGGTCCGATCCATGCTCCTCCTCGTCCGAGGAGGAGAACGACATTGACAGCCGTTACAGAAACACCCACCAAACCAGGACCAAGCGGATTGGAGAAGGACGGCAAGAACCAAAGCAATGGAGAGATGAGGAATGGACTTGGGAGGAGATCC
Organism: Salvelinus namaycush; assembly: GCF_016432855.1. Taxonomy (NCBI): domain Eukaryota; kingdom Metazoa; phylum Chordata; class Actinopteri; order Salmoniformes; family Salmonidae; genus Salvelinus; species Salvelinus namaycush. The sequence continues at coordinate 39,889,311 of NC_052331.1, read as the reverse complement.
TAGACGGTAAAGGACCCTGGGCACAGCCAGTGGAGTGTCGCCGCCCCAAAGCGGAGCTGGAGGCAGCGAAAGCGGAGAGGCGGCATTATGAGGCGCTTGCAAGGCACAGTGGCTGGAAACCCGAGAGGCTCACCCAAAAATTTCTTGGGGGGGGGCTAAGGGGTAGTGTGGCGAAGCCGGGTTGGTTACCTGAGCCAACTCCCCGGGCTAACCGTGGAGTGAGAGGGCGTCGTACTGGTCAGACACCGTGTTATGCGGTAAAGCGCACGGTGTCCCCAGTACGCGTGCTTAGCCCAGTGCGGGCTATTCCACCTTGCCGCACTGGGAGGGCTAGGTTGGGCATCGAGCCGGATGTCATGAAGCCGGCCCAACGTATCTGGCCTCCAGTACGTCTCCTCGGGCCGGCGTACATGGCACCAGCCTTACAGGTGGTGTCCCCGGTTCGCCTGCATAGCCCAGTGCGGGCTATTCCACCTCGCCGCACTGGCAGGGCTACGGGGACCATCCAACCTGGTAAGGTTGGAGAGGCTCGGTGCTCAAGAGCGCGTGTCCTCCTTCACGGTCCGGTATATCCGGCGCCACCTTCCCGCCCCAGCCCAGTACCACCAGTGCCTACACCACGCACAAGGCTTCCAGTGCATCTCCAGAGCCCTGTTCCTCCTCCCCGCACTCGCCCTGAGGTGCGTGTCCTCAGCCCGGTACCTCCAGTTCCGGCACCACGCATCAGGCCTATTGTGCGTCTCAGCCGGCCAGAGTCTGCCGTCTGCCCAGCGGTGCCTGAACTATCCGTCTGCCCAACGCCGTCTGAGCCATCCGTCTGCCCAACGCCGTCTGAGCCATCCGTCTGCCCAACGCCGTCTGAGCCATCCGTCTGCCCAACGCCGTCTGAGCCATCCGTCTGCCCAGCGCCGTCTGAGCCATCCGTCTGCCCAGCGCCATCTGAGCCATCCGTCTGCCACGAGCCATTAGAGCCGCCCGTCTGTCCCGAGCCGTTAGAGCCGTCCGTCAGTCAGGAGCCGCTAGAGCCGTCCGTCAGTCAGGAGCTGCCAGAGCCGCCAGCCAGTCAGGAGCTGCCAGAGCCGCCAGCCAGTCAGGAGCTGCCAGAGACGCCAGCCAGTCAGGAGCTGCCAGAGACGCCAGCCAGTCAGGAGCTGCCAGAGACGCCAGCCAGTCAGGAGCTGCCAGAGACGCCAGCCAGTCAGGAGCTGTCAGAGCTGCCCTACAGTCATGAGCTGCCCTACAGTCATGAGCTGCCCTACAGTCATGAGCTGCCCTACAGTCATGAGCTGCCCTACAGTCATGAGCTGCCCTACAGTCATGAGCTGCCCTACAGTCATGAGCTGCCCTACAGTCAGGAGCTGCCACTCAGTCCGGAGCTGCCACCCAGTCCGGACCTGCCGGAGCCCCTCAGCCCGGACCTGCCGGAGTCCCTCAGCCCGGACCTGCCGGAGTCCCTCAGCCAGGACCTGCCGCCCCTTATCCTGGTGCTGCCCCTTATCCTGGTGCTGCTCCTTATCCTGGTGCTTTTCCTTATCCCGGTGCTGCCCCTTATCCCGGTGCTGCCCCTTATCCCGGTGCTGCCCCTTATCCCGGTGCTGCCCCTTATCCCGGTGCTGCCCCTTATCCCGGTGCTGCCCCTTATCCCGGTGCTGCCCCCTATCCCGGTGCTGCCCCTTATCCCGGTGCTGCCCCTTATGACTAGGGTGGGGTGGGGACCACGACCAGTGCCGGAGCCGCCGCCGTGGAAGGAAGCCCACCCAGACCCTCCCCTAGACTATGTGCTGGTGCGCCCGGAGTTCGCACCTTAAGGGGGGGGTTATGTCACGCCCTGGCCTTAGTATTATTTGTTTTATTTATTATTTTAGTTAGGTCAGGGTGTGACATGGGGTATGTGTGTATTTTGGGGTATTATATGGTAGAGGGGGTGTTGGTTGTAGTTTATGGTTTTGTGTTGAGTGTATTTATCTAGCTGTGTCTATGGGTGTGTAGTTTTCTAGGAAAGTCTATGGTGGCCGGAATGGGTTCTCAATTAGAGACAGCTGATTTCTGTTGTCTCTAATTGGGAGCCATATTTAAGGCTGCCATAGGCTTTAGCTATTTGTGGGTGTTTGTTTCCTGTGTTAGCGTTTGGGCCACACAGGACTGTTACAGGTTAGTCACGTTTGTTGTTTTTGTTCATTTGTAGTGTTTGTTGGTTTGCCATTAAAATCATGAATACCTCCTACTCCGCATCTTGGTCCGATCCATGCTCCTCCTCGTCCGAGGAGGAGAACGACATTGACAGCCGTTACAGAAACACCCACCAAACCAGGACCAAGCGGATTGGAGAAGGACGGCAAGAACCAAAGCAATGGAGAGATGAGGAATGGACTTGGGAGGAGATCCTAGACGGTAAAGGACCCTGGGCACAGCCAGTGGAGTGTCGCCGCCCCAAAGCGGAGCTGGAGGCAGCGAAAGCGGAGAGGCGGCATTATGAGGCGCTTGCAAGGCACAGTGGCTGGAAACCCGAGAGGCTCACCCAAAAATTTCTTGGGGGGGGGCTAAGGGGTAGTGTGGCGAAGCCGGGTTGGTTACCTGAGCCAACTCCCCGGGCTAACCGTGGAGTGAGAGGGCGTCGTACTGGTCAGACACCGTGTTATGCGGTAAAGCGCACGGTGTCCCCAGTACGCGTGCTTAGCCCAGTGCGGGCTATTCCACCTTGCCGCACTGGGAGGGCTAGGTTGGGCATCGAGCCGGATGTCATGAAGCCGGCCCAACGTATCTGGCCTCCAGTACGTCTCCTCGGGCCGGCGTACATGGCACCAGCCTTACAGGTGGTGTCCCCGGTTCGCCTGCATAGCCCAGTGCGGGCTATTCCACCTCGCCGCACTGGCAGGGCTACGGGGACCATCCAACCTGGTAAGGTTGGAGAGGCTCGGTGCTCAAGAGCGCGTGTCCTCCTTCACGGTCCGGTATATCCGGCGCCACCTTCCCGCCCCAGCCCAGTACCACCAGTGCCTACACCACGCACAAGGCTTCCAGTGCATCTCCAGAGCCCTGTTCCTCCTCCCCGCACTCGCCCTGAGGTGCGTGTCCTCAGCCCGGTACCTCCAGTTCCGGCACCACGCATCAGGCCTATTGTGCGTCTCAGCCGGCCAGAGTCTGCCGTCTGCCCAGCGGTGCCTGAACTATCCGTCTGCCCAACGCCGTCTGAGCCATCCGTCTGCCCAACGCCGTCTGAGCCATCCGTCTGCCCAACGCCGTCTGAGCCATCCGTCTGCCCAACGCCGTCTGAGCCATCCGTCTGCCCAGCGCCGTCTGAGCCATCCGTCTGCCCAGCGCCATCTGAGCCATCCGTCTGCCACGAGCCATTAGAGCCGCCCGTCTGTCCCGAGCCGTTAGAGCCGTCCGTCAGTCAGGAGCCGCTAGAGCCGTCCGTCAGTCAGGAGCTGCCAGAGCCGCCAGCCAGTCAGGAGCTGCCAGAGCCGCCAGCCAGTCAGGAGCTGCCAGAGACGCCAGCCAGTCAGGAGCTGCCAGAGACGCCAGCCAGTCAGGAGCTGCCAGAGACGCCAGCCAGTCAGGAGCTGCCAGAGACGCCAGCCAGTCAGGAGCTGTCAGAGCTGCCCTACAGTCATGAGCTGCCCTACAGTCATGAGCTGCCCTACAGTCATGAGCTGCCCTACAGTCATGAGCTGCCCTACAGTCATGAGCTGCCCTACAGTCATGAGCTGCCCTACAGTCAGGAGCTGCCACTCAGTCCGGAGCTGCCACCCAGTCCGGACCTGCCGGAGCCCCTCAGCCCGGACCTGCCGGAGTCCCTCAGCCCGGACCTGCCGGAGTCCCTCAGCCAGGACCTGCCGCCCCTTATCCTGGTGCTGCCCCTTATCCTGGTGCTGCTCCTTATCCTGGTGCTGCTCCTTATCCCGGTGCTGCCCCTTGTCCCGGTGCTGCCCCTTGTCCCGGTGCTGCCCCTTGTCCCGGTGCTGCCCCTTGTCCCGGTGCTGCCCCTTATCCCGGTGCTGCCCCTTATCCCGGTGCTGCCCCCTATCCCGGTGCTGCCCCTTATCCCGGTGCTGCCCCTTATGACTAGGGTGGGGTGGGGACCACGACCAGTGCCGGAGCCGCCGCCGTGGAAGGAAGCCCACCCAGACCCTCCCCTAGACTATGTGCTGGTGCGCCCGGAGTTCGCACCTTAAGGGGGGGGTTATGTCACGCCCTGGCCTTAGTATTATTTGTTTTATTTATTATTTTAGTTAGGTCAGGGTGTGACATGGGGTATGTGTGTATTTTGGGGTATTATATGGTAGAGGGGGTGTTGGTTGTAGTTTATGGTTTTGTGTTGAGTGTATTTATCTAGCTGTGTCTATGGGTGTGTAGTTTTCTAGGAAAGTCTATGGTGGCCGGAATGGGTTCTCAATTAGAGACAGCTGATTTCTGTTGTCTCTAATTGGGAGCCATATTTAAGGCTGCCATAGGCTTTAGCTATTTGTGGGTGTTTGTTTCCTGTGTTAGCGTTTGGGCCACACAGGACTGTTACAGGTTAGTCACGTTTGTTGTTTTTGTTCATTTGTAGTGTTTGTTGGTTTGCCATTAAAATCATGAATACCTCCTACTCCGCATCTTGGTCCGATCCATGCTCCTCCTCGTCCGAGGAGGAGAACGACATTGACAGCCGTTACAGTCAACTGTGGGACCTTATATAGACAGATGTGTGCCTTTCCAAATCATGTCCAATCAATTGAATTTACCACAGGTGGACTCCAATCAAGTTGTAGAAAACATCTTAAGGATGATCAATGGAAACAGGATGCACCTGAGCTTCGAATCTGAGCTTCGAGAACTTCGAGTCTCATAGCAAAGGGTCTGAAATCTTATGTAAATAAGGTATTTCAGTTTAGGGTTTGGTACATTTGCAAAAATGTCTAAAAACCTGTTTTCACTTTGTCATTCTGATGTATTGTGTGTAGATTGATGAGGATATTTTTTTATTTAATACATTTTAGAATAAGGCTGTAACGTAACAACATGTGGAAAAAGTCATAGGGTCTGATTACTTTCTAAAGGCACTGTATATGGATGTATGATCTCTATGCAAAGCGTTTTTATGGTCCAGGAATTCTGGCTTATTTACATTGGTCTCATCCCCCACACAAGTCTTTAGATGCTGTGACACCCTGTGGAGATTGGGCCTGGAAGTGTTGAGGTTACTGTAAACTTGGTATTGTTTGATTGGTTAATGGTGGTTGGTTTTGGGTTGAAAGGTTACACCTTCAGATGTTATAAATGGAATTACATGCCTTTGTTCCTTCTCTTATCCTGTTTCCAGCCATGGAGGAAGGTTGTATGATCAATTCTCATCAAATCAAAATCAAATAAAATGTTATTGGTCACATACACATATTTAGCAGATGTTATTGCTTGTAGCGAAATGCTTGTAGGAATTTACTAGGCGTCTAGGACTCTGGCCTAGTAAGCATCTCTTTATTCATGCTTTGTCCTGCTTGGAATAATGACTTGTTAATGCTTGTTAATTCTTTTAACTTAATTTATGCCTAGCATGTGAATCCATTATTAATTGCACAATGTTAATTAAATATTTGTCTTTGATATAGACAATTCCGAGACCAATTCTTGCTAGTCAACGTCATCTCATTGCCTAATGCTTGCTTGTATATTTTAATTATCTTTATGAAGCCAGATAAGCATTTTAATAGGCTAATTGCTTAGTCTTATTACGAGTGACGTGAGGTATTTATAATTTCATATATGATAACAATGACTGTCCACTACACCCTCAGATTCTCTGGCACTGGTCTTTTAACTATCCCATAGCCTAGGACCAAGAGGCATGGAGAGGCAGCCTTTAGTTACTATGCCCCCTGCCCTCTGGAATAGCCTGCCAGAGAACCTGAGGGGGGCTGAAACTGTGGACATATTTAAAAGAAATCTTAAAACACATCTTTTTAGCTTTGCTTTTCCTTAGGGTACTTTTTAGTCGTTCAGTTCTTATTGTTATTCTTTTGTTTTTTATCCTCCTAAGTTTGTTGTGTAGTAAATATTTCAGTTTTCATTTTCATCGTTTTTTATCATTTATTTTCTGTGAAGCACATTGTGTTGCGTTCCATGTCTGAAATGTGCTGTATAAATAAAGCTTGATTTTATTTGATAATTTCAATCATTTTCTGGCTTTAACAATGTCATTTCAACCAGTTTGCCCACTTGGTTATTGACTAGGGGTATTAACAAGAGGTCCACACTTCCGTCACAACTCACCAATTGCCATCATGTAGTCCCAGCGGTCCAGCAGGCACATGCTGAACTGCAGCCCATCGAGGGTGAGGCCCACATCGATGAGGGCCGACGTCCGGTCAGGTGTCTGACACACGGCCGAGGTCCAGGCCACCAGGAACCACAGCACCACCAGCAGGATGACCCCTAGCAGACGCAGCACCCGCCAGCTGGTGATGTAGGGCGTCCGCTGTGCCGTACGGGACAGGAACACCTTCAGCACCCTGGAGGAGAGAAGAGAGAGAAGAGTTGTTTCTGTTCCCACATCCCAGCAGGTTGTTTCTGTTCCCACATCCCAGCAGGTTGTTTCTGGTCCCACATCCCAGCAGGTTGTTTCTGGTCCCACATCCCAGCAGGCAACATGTGGCACTTGACGTCTAATAGTGTCATTTTAGGGTTTTGTGGTTCTCCTTGAGAAGACGTCATATAACCAGATTATAACCAACTGGTCTCTGTTCTAACCAGATTACAACCAACTGGTCTCTGTTCTAACCAGATTACAACCAACTGGTGTCTGTTATAACCAGATTACAACCAACTGGTGTCTGTTACAACCAGATTACAACCAACTGGTGTCTGTTCTAACCAGATTACAACCAACTGGTGTCTGTTCTAACCAGATTACAACCAACTGGTGTCTGTTATAACCAGATTACAACCAACTGGTGTCTGTTATAACCAGATTACAACCAACTGGTGTCTGTTATAACCAGATTACAACCAACTGGTGTCTGTTACAACCAGATTACAACCAACTGGTGTCTTTTCTAACCAGATTACAACCAACTGGTGTCTGTTCTAACCAGATTACAACCAACTGGTGTCTGTTATAACCAGATTACAACCAACTGGTGTCTGTTATAACCAGATTACAACCAACTGGTGTCTGTTATAACCAGATTACAACCAACTGGTGTCTGTTACAACCAGATTACAACCAACTGGTGTCTGTTCTAACCAGATTACAACCAACTGGTCTCTGTTCTAACCAGATTACAACCAATTGGTCTCTGTTCTAATCAGATTACAACCAACTGGTGTCTGTTACAACCAGATTACAACCAACTGGTCTCTGTTCTAACCAGATTACAACCAACTGGTGTCTGTTATAACCAGATTACAACCAACTGGTGTCTGTTCTAACCAGATTACAACCAACTGGTGTCTGTTCTAACCAGATTACAACCAACTGGTGTCTGTTATAACCAGATTACAACCAACTGGTGTCTGTTATAACCAGATTACAACCAACTGGTGTCTGTTATAACCAGATTACAACCAACTGGTGTCTGTTACAACCAGATTACAACCAACTGGTGTCTGTTCTAACCGGATTACAACCAACTGGTCTCTGTTCTAACCAGATTACAACCAATTGGTCTCTGTTCTAATCAGATTACAACCAACTGGTGTCTGTTACAACCAGATTACAACCAACTGGTCTCTGTTCTAACCAGATTACAACCAACTGGTGTCTGTTATAACCAGATTACAACCAACTGGTCTCTGTTCTAACCAGATTACAACCAACTGGTGTCTGTTATAACCAGATTACAACCAACTGGTGTCTGTTCTAACCAGATTACAACCAACTGGTGTCTGTTCTAACCAGATTACAACCAACTGGTCTCTGTTACAAACAGGTTGTTAGGCTCTAAATGAACCTAGTAAATATCACGGACGATTAGTAAAGTTTAGACCAAGTTTATTCACCCCTTGGGGTGGCAGGTAGCCTACTGGTTAGAGCGTTGGACTTGTAACCGAAAGGTTGCAAGATCGAATCCCCGAGCTGACAAGGTAAAAATATGTCGTTCTGCCCCTGAGCAAGGCAGTTAACCCACTGTTCCTAGGTCGTTATTGAAAATAAGAATTTGTTCTTATTAACTGACTTGCCTGGTTAGATACATTTTTAAAAACACAGCTGCATAAGACAAAGACATGGTTCCTATACATACCCCAATTTGGGTGGAGTCTCCTCCTTCTCTCTAAACATGACATCTTTACTAGCCAGGAAGTTAAGTGATGCGGGCAACAAACTGTTCCTTCTCCCTTAATGTGACCTGACCTCGACACCCTTCCTTACTAAACCACATCTCTCCACCATTATCAGTGCCTGCCAACATGTCATCGTCTTTCCCTCCACTCGGTACATTCCAAGCTTAATTGCCTCCACCATATACCTTCCTCCTACAGATACCCATTAACTTCTGGTGTAGACCCTAGACTATGGCACCGCTCATGTCTCTATTATAACTTATGATTAACAATATTTAAAGTTTAGAAATCCGAACCCATCAAGGTAAAGATATATTTTTCATGAAATGATCAAGACATCACTGGGAAACTACTGCTATTCATCCCTATCATTATTTATTCTACTGATTATGTGACTGACAGAAGCAACACTACTTTTACTGCAACCACTTTTTATCTTCTACCACTGCTATGATTCATTACACTGCATTATTCCTTCTACCACGGCTATGATTCATTACACTGCATTATTCCTTCTACCACTGCTATCATTCATTACACTGCATTATTCCTTCTACCACTGTTAGAATTCATTACACTGCATTATTCCTTCTACCACTGTTAGAATTCATTACACTGCAATATTCCTTCTACCACTGTTAGAATTCATAACACTGCATTATTCCTTCTACCACTGCTATCATTCATTACACTGCATTATTCCTTCTACCACTGCTATCATTCGTTACACTGCATTATTCCTTCTACCACTGCTATCATTCGTTACACTGCATTATTCCTTCTACCACTGTTATCATTCATTACACTGCATTATTCCTTCTACCACTGTTATCATTCATTACACTGCATTATTCCTTCTACCACTGTTATCATTCATTACACTGCATTATTCCTTCTACCACTGCTATCATTCATTACACTGCATTATTCCTTCTACCACTGCTATCATTCATTACACTGCATTATTCCTTCTACCACTGCTATCATTCGTTACACTGCATTATTCCTTCTACCACTGCTATCATTCGTTACACTGCATTATTCCTTCTACCACTGCTATCATTCATTACACTGCATTATTCCTTCTACCACTGTTATCATTCATTACACTGCATTATTCCTTCTACCACTGTTATCATTCGTTACACTGCATTATTCCTTCTACCACTGTTAGCATTCATTACACTGCATTATTCCTTCTACCACTGTTAGCATTCATTACACTACATTATTCCTTCTACCACTGCTATCATTCATTACACTGCATTATTCCTTCTACCACTGTTAGCATTCATTACACTGCATTATTCCTTCTACCACTGCTATGATTCATTACACTGCATTATTCCTTCTACCACTGCTATCATTCATTACACTGCATTATTCCTTCTACCACTGTTAGAATTCATTACACTGCATTCTTCCTTCTACCACTGTTAGCATTCATTACACTGTATTATTCCTTCTACCACTGTTATCATTCATTACACTGCATTATTCCTTCTACCACTGCTATCATTCTTTACACTGCATTATTCCTTCTACAATTCATTACACAGCATTATTCCTTCTACCACTGCTATCATTCTTTACACTGCATTATTCCTTCTACAATTCATTACACTGCATTATTCCTTCTACCACTGTTAGAATTCATTACACTGCATTGTTCCTTCTACCACTGCTATCATTCATTACACTGCATTATTCCTTCTACCACTGTTATCATTCGTTACACTGCATTATTCCTTCTACCACTGTTAGCATTCATTACACTGCATTATTCCTTCTACCACTGTTAGCATTCATTACACTGCATTATTCCTTCTACCACTGCTATCATTCATTACACTGCATTATTCCTTCTACCACTGTTAGCATTCATTACACTGCATTATTCCTTCTACCACTGCTATGATTCATTACACTGCATTATTCCTTCTACCACTGCTATCATTCATTACACTGCATTATTCCTTCTACCACTGTTAGAATTCATTACACTGCATTCTTCCTTCTACCACTGTTAGCATTCATTACACTGTATTATTCCTTCTACCACTGTTATCATTCATTACACTGCATTATTCCTTCTACCACTGCTATCATTCTTTACACTGCATTATTCCTTCTACAATTCATTACACTGCATTATTCCTTCTACCACTGCTATCATTCTTTACACTGCATTATTCCTTCTACAATTCATTACACTGCATTATTCCTTCTACCACTGTTAGAATTCATTACACTGCATTGTTCCTTCTACCACTGCTATCATTCATTACACTGCATTATTCCTTCTACCACTGCCATCATTCTTTACACTGCATTATTCCTTCTACAATTCATTACACTGCATTATTCCTTCTACCACTGCTATCATTCATTACACTGCATTATTCCTTCTACCACTGCCTGCATTCGTCAGTGTTACGGCTCCGTTAATACTTATCCTATACTACTGCTGAAAGACCCTTGCAAGAGCCAGCAACAGTGTGTCCTCTGAAGTGTGGGCTAGATTAGCATAGATATAAGGAGCTATTTCAACCTCTGGGGTCTCTGAGGGATAGACCATGATTGATCCTGCCTCATCTTTGATATCTGTGTGGGATTCTCCTATATTGAACTGACACTAAGGTTAGGTTTCAAGCCCATCACACCATGAGGAACTTAAATTGTAATTTTGTCAGGGGAAGTAGCAAGGCTGCCCTTTGGCCCCTTATTTTCTGCACTCACAAAACTATATTAACTGAAGTGGGAGTACACACACACACACACACACACACACACACACACACACACACACACACACACACACACACACACACACACACACACACACACACACACACGATCAGATTGATTTGTTTCGCTGCTGTGTCTGCGAAATGTAAAAAGGCCAACATGAAAGCCAAGTCATTTCCAGAAGAGAGTGGAGAGAACTCTAAGCTACAGTAGGTAGCTCTGTGTGATTGAGAATGTAAAGTGCTACCTATGCCACTGTCCACTGACTACTAAGGAGCAAAATAGAACAATGGCAAACCAGGCCCAATTCTGAGAGGAACCTGTTTATTGGAGGGCACTCTACAGGGCAAACTCATTAAAGAGCATCATTGGGAAAAATCGTTGGGAGAAAAGACAGAAAGTTCTAGGCAGAACACTGCAGAAGTTCTCATTCGGCCAAATCACATTTTATTTGTCACATGCCCTGAAAACAACTGGTGTAGACTTTACCGTGAAATTCTTGTTTTATACGAGCCCTTCCCAACAATAAAAATAAAACACTAACACAAGAGTAATAATACAGACGTATGGAATACAGAAGAATGGGACTACAGTATAGTTGGAGCTATATACAGGGAGTACCAGATCAATGTGGAGCTATATACAGGGAGTACCAGATCAATGTGGAGCTATATACAGGGAGTACCAGTACCAGATCAATGTGGAGCTATATACAGGGAGTATCAGATCAATGTGGAGCTATATACAGGGAGTACCAGTACCAGATCAATGTGGAGCTATATACAGGGAGTACCAGTACCAGATCAATGTGGAGCTATATACAGGGAGTACCAGTACCAGATCAATGAGAAGCTATATACAGGGAGTACCAGATCAACGTGGAGCTATATACAGGAAGTACCAGTACCAGAACAACGTGGAGCTGTATACAGGGAGTACCAGATCAATGTGGAGCTATATACAGGGGGGTACCAGTACCAGATCAATGTGGAGCTATATACAGGGGGGTACCAGTACCAGATCAATGTGGAGCTATATACAGGGGGGTACCAGTACCAGATCAATGTGGAGCTATATACAGGGGGGTACCAGTACCAGATCAATGTGGAGCTATATACAGGGGGGTACCAGTACCAGATCAATGTGGAGCTATATACAGGGAGTACCAGTACCAGATCAATGTGGAGCTATATACAGGGGGGTACCAGTACCAGATCAATGTGGAGCTATATACAGGGGGGTACCAGTACCAGATCAATGAGATGCTATATACAGGGAGTACCAGATCAATGTGGAGCTATATACAGGGAGTACCAGTACCAGATCAATGTGGAGCTATATACAGGGAGTACCAGTACCAGATCAATGTGGAGCTATATACAGGGAGTATCAGATCAACGTGGAGCTATATACAGGAAGTACCAGATCAATGTGGAGCTATATACAGGAAGTACCAGATCAATGTGGAGCTATATACAGGGAGTACCAGTACCAGAACAACGTGGAGCTGTATACAGGGAGTACCAGTACCAGATCAATGTGGAGCTATATACAGGGGGGTACCAGTACCAGATCAATGTGGAGCTGTATACAGGGAGTACCAGTACCAGATCAATGTGTAGCTATATACAGGGGGGTACCAGTACCAGATCAATGTGGAGCTATATACAGGGGGGTACCAGTACCAGATCAATGTGGAGCTGTATACAGGGAGTACCAGTACCAGATCAACGTGGAGCTATATACAGGGGGGTACCAGTACCAGATCAATGTGGAGCTATATACAGGGAGTACCAGTACCAGATCAATGTGTAGCTATATACAGGGAGTACCAGTACCAGATCAATGTGTAGCTATATACAGGGAGTACCAGTACCAGATCAATGAGAAGCTATATACAGGGAGTACCAGTACCAGATCAATGTGTAGCTATATACAGGGAATACCAGTACCAGATCAATGTGGAGCTATATACAGGGAGTACCAGATCAATGTGGAGTTATATACAGGGAATACCAGTACCAGATCAATGTGGAGCTATATCCAGGGAGTACCAGTACCAGATCAATGTGGAGCTATATACAGGGAGTACCAGTACCATATCAATGTGGAGCTATATACAGGGAGTACCAGATCAATGTGGGGCTATATACAGGGGGTACCAGTACCAGAACAATGTGGAGCTACACACAGTACCAGTCAAAAGTTTAGACACACCTACTCATTCAAGGGTTTTTCTTTATTTGTACTATTTTCTACATTGTAGAATAATAGTTAAGACATCAAAACTATGAAATAACACATATGGAATCATGTAGTAACCAAAAAAGTGTTAAACAAATCAAAATATATTTGATATTTGAGATTATTCAAAGTAGCCAGATCAAGTAACAGACACACCTTGATGACAGCTTTGCACACTCTTGGCATTCTCAGGTAGTCACCTGGAATGCATTTCAATTAACAGGTGTGCCTTGTTAAAAGTTAATTTGTGGAATTTCTTTCCTTCTTAATGCGTTTGAGCCAATTAGTTGTGTTGTGACAAGGTAGGGGTGGTATACAGAAGATAGCCCTATTTGGTAAAATACCAAGTCCATATTATGGCAAGAACAGCTCAAGTAAGCAAAGATAAATGACAGTCCATCATTACTTTAAGACATGAATGTCAGTCAATGCGGAAAATTAGTTTATTTAAGTGCAGTCGCAAAAACCATCAAGCGCTATGATGAAACTGGCTTTCATGAGGACCGCCACAGGAAAGGAAGACCCAGAGTTACCTCTGCTGCAGAGGATAAATTCATTAGAGTTACCAGCCTCAGAAATGGGCAATTAACTGCACCTCAGATTGTAGCCCAAATAAACGCTTGACAGAGATCAAGTAACAGACACATCTCAACATTAACTGTTCAGATGAGACTGTGTGAATCAGGCCTTCATAGTCGAATTTCTGCAAAGAAACCACTACCAAAGGACACCAATAATAATAAGAGACTTGCTTAGGCCAAGAAACACAACCAATGGACATTAGACCAGTGGACATCTGTCCTTTGGTCTGATGAGTCCAAATGTGACATTTTTGGTTCCAACCGCTGTATCCTTGTGAGATGCAGAGTAGGTGAATGGATGATGTCCAAGTAACCGGCACTGTACTGCACCGCCGTAGCTCTGCGTTGTGTGTGATTGATTGAGACTTCGGAGATCAGGTTGTAATAATGAATCAGAATTCACTCTCTGCATCCAAAAGAAAAGACAAAACATTTGTTGAGCACAAATATGCTCTGCGAATCGTCGCCTCTTTCTACAACAGACGCACACAACAGTGGACTGGGATCAGTCGTGGAGCAAGGCATTGTTCACACATACAGTATCTTAGCTAGCTAGTAACCACATGTTGAATTCAAAATGTTAATATCATCCTAAAAAGTACGAATACAATTGCATCTTAACAATACCATCCACTTATGAGTAACCTCTAAATATACAACATTATTCATGAACAAAACATTGTAGGTAGGACTTTGTGCTTACAGGAATCAAACTTTTCTGAAAACAACAGAAAAAGCATGCCTACCTCTCATAATGCATCAAAATTATTTGAGCACGAGCACGCAGGGCAAAACGTAAGTACACACTCCCCTACTCCCAGGTTGCAGGGCAAAACGTAAGTAAACACTACTCTATTCCCAGGATGCAGGGCAAAACGTAAGTAAACACTACTCTATTCCCAGGATGCAGGGTAAAACGTAAGTAAACACTACTCTATTCCCAGGTTACAGGGCAAAATGTAAGTAAACACTACTCTATTCCCAGGATGCAGGGCAAAACGTAAGTAAACACTACTCTATTCCCAGGATGCAGGGTAAAACGTAAGTAAACACTACTCTATTCCCAGGTTACAGGGCAAAACGTAAGTAAACACTACTCTATTCCCAGGATGCAGTGCAAAATGTAAGTAAACACTACTTTATTCCCAGGATGCAGGGCAAAACGTAAGTAAACACTACTCTATTCCCAGGATGCAGGGATGCATAATTACACATCAACATTCTATATTAATATATGAACCTGGTGAAATTCATAATGTATTTTAACAACTGTTACATCAGCATGTGTGGTTCCCACCGTGAAGCATGGAGGAGTAGGTGTGGGGGTGCTTTGCTGGTGACACTGTCTATAAAGGCACACTTAACCAGCATGGCTACCACAGCATTCTGCAGCGATTCGCCATCCCATCTAGTTTGTGCTTAGTGGGACTATCATTTGTTTTTCAACAGGACAATGACCCAAAACACACCTCCAGGCTGTGTAAGGGCTATTTGACCACAAAGGAGAGTGATGGAGTGCTGCATCAGATGACCTGGCCTCCACGATCACCCGACCTCAACCCAACTGAGATGGTTTGGGAGGAGTTGGACCGCAGAGTGAAGGAAAAGAAGCCAAAAAGTGTTCAGCATATGTGGGAACTCCTTCAAGACTGATCGATAAGCATTCCAGGTGACTACCTCTTGAAGCCGGTTGAGAGAATGCCAAGAGTGTGCGAAGGTGTCATCAAGGCAAAGGGTGGCTACTTTGAAGAATCTCAAATATAAAATACATTTTGATTTGTTTATTTTTTATATATTTTTTATTTAACCTTTATTAACTAGGTAAGCCAGTTAAGAACAAATTCTTACTTACAATAATGGCCTACCAAACACCACTTTTTTTTTGTTACTACATGATTCCATATGTGTTATTTCATAGTTTTGACATCTTCACTATTATTCTAAAATATAGAAAATCCAAACTACTGTATATACATGCAGTACCAGTACCAGAACAATGTAGAGCTATATACAGGGAGTACCAGTACCATATTATGGGATTGATTTCTGCATGATACAGCTTGGGTATATTTACTAGGAACCAAACAGGCCGAAACAGAGAGGAACCTACCCGAATATGCAGCTTCAAAACGTTTACCATGGTGCAAAACATTTTGCATACGGCATGTACTAATGAATACACCCCATGTGAAAGACCTGTACAAGAAAGTAGACCTGTAGCAAACCTGTAAAGCTTCAGGATCACTGTTCCGTAGGCAGTGGCAAAGCCCAGGAGACGCACCCATCTCAGGAGGATACAGCGCAACACGCTGGGGCTGAAGTACAGTATCATCACCTAAACAGAAGGGGAGATCCACATTACTCTCATTATACTCTACTTCCCTTCTTTCTTTCTTTTTACAGAAGTAGTCCTACTTCTTTAGTAATGTTCCTGTCTATTAGACAGGGTAGTGAAACAGGAGCTGTTTATTAGACAGGGTAGTGAAACAGCAGCTGTTTATTAGACAGGGTAGTGAAACAGCAGCTGTTTATTAGACAGGGTAGTGAAACAGGAGCTGTTTATTAGACAGGGTAGTGAAACAGCAGCTGTTTATTAGACAGGGTAGTGAAACAGCAGCTGTCTATTAGACAGGGTAGTGAAACAGGAGCTGTTTATTAGACAGGGTAGTGAAACAGCAGCTGTTTATTAGACAGGGTAGTGAAACAGGAGCTGTTTATTAGACAGGGTAGTGAAACAGGAGCTGTTTATTAGACAGGGTAGTGAAACAGCAGCTGTTTATTAGACAGGGTAGTGAAACAGCAGCTGTCTATTAGACAGGGTAGTGAAACAGCAGCTGTCTATTAGACAGGGTAGTAAAACAGGAGCTGTTTATTAGACAGGGTAGTGAAACAGCAGCTGTCTATTAGACAGGGTAGTGAAACAGCAGCTGTCTATTAGACAGGGTAGTGAAACAGGAGCTGTTTATTAGACAGGGTAGTGAAACAGGAGCTGTTTATTAGACAGGGTAGTGAAACAGCAGCTGTTTATTAGACAGGGTAGTGAAACAGGAGCTGTTTATTAGACAGGGTAGTGAAACAGGAGCTGTTTATTAGACAGGGTAGTGAAACAGCAGCTGTTTATTAGACAGGGTAGTGAAACAGCAGCTGTTTATTAGACAGGGTAGTGAAACAGGAGCTGTTTATTAGACAGGGTAGTGAAACAGGAGCTGTTTATTAGACAGGGTAGTGAAACAGGAGCTGTTTATTAGACAGGGTAGTGAAACAGGAGCTGTTTATTAGACAGGGTAGTGAAACAGCAGCTGTTTATTAGACAGGGTAGTGAAACAGCAGCTGTTTATTAGACAGGGTAGTGAAACAGCAGCTGTTTATTAGACAGGGTAGTGAAACAGGAGCTGTTTATTAGACAGGGTAGTGAAACAGGAGCTGTTTATTAGACAGGGTAGTGAAACAGGAGCTGTTTATTAGACAGGGTAGTGAAACAGGAGCTGTTTATTAGACAGGGTAGTGAAACAGCAGCTGTTTATTAGACAGGGTAGTGAAACAGCAGCTGTTTATTAGACAGGGTAGTGAAACAGCAGCTGTTTATTAGACAGGGTAGTGAAACAGCAGCTGTTTATTAGACAGGGTAGTGAAACAGCAGCTGTTTATTAGACAGGGTAGTGAAACAGCAGCTGTTTATTAGACAGGGTAGTGAAACAGGAGCTGTTTATTAGACAGGGTAGTGAAACAGCAGCTGTCTATTAGACAGGGTAGTGAAACAGCAGCTGTTTATTAGACAGGGTAGTGAAACAGGAGCTGTTTATTAGACAGGGTAGTGAAACAGCAGCTGTTTATTAGACAGGGTAGTGAAACAGGAGCTGTTTATTAGACAGGGTAGTGAAACAGCAGCTGTTTATTAGACAGGGTAGTGAAACAGGAGCTGTTTATTAGACAGGGTAGTGAAACAGCAGCTGTTTATTAGACAGGGTAGTGAAACAGCAGCTGTTTATTAGACAGGGTAGTGAAACAGCAGCTGTTTATTAGACAGGGTAGTGAAACAGCAGCTGTTTATTAGACAGGGTAGTGAAACAGGAGCTGTTTATTAGACAGGGTAGTGAAACAGGAGCTGTTTATTAGACAGGGTAGTGAAACAGGAGCTGTTTATTAGACAGGGTAGTGAAACAGGAGCTGTTTATTAGACAGGGTAGTGAAACAGGAGCTGTCTATTAGACAGGGTAGTGAAACAGGAGCTGTTTATTAGACAGGGTAGTGAAACAGGAGCTGTTTATTAGACAGGGTAGTGAAACAGGAGCTGTTTATTAGACAGGGTAGTGAAACAGGAGCTGTTTATTAGACAGGGTAGTGAAACAGGAGCTGTTTATTAGACAGGGTAGTGAAACAGCAGCTGTTTATTAGACAGGGTAGTGAAACAGCAGCTGTCTATTAGACAGGGTAGTGAAACAGCAGCTGTTTATTAGACAGGGTAGTGAAACAGCAGCTGTTTATTAGACAGGGTAGTGAAACAGGAGCTGTTTATTAGACAGGGTAGTGAAACAGCAGCTGTTTATTAGACAGGGTAGTGAAACAGGAGCTGTTTATTAGACAGGGTAGTGAAACAGGAGCTGTTTATTAGACAGGGTAGTGAAACAGGAGCTGTTTATTAGACAGGGTAGTGAAACAGGAGCTGTTTATTAGACAGGGTAGTGAAACAGCAGCTGTCTATTAGACAGGGTAGTGAAACAGGAGCTGTTTATTAGACAGGGTAGTGAAACAGCAGCTGTTTATTAGACAGGGTAGTGAAACAGGAGCTGTTTATTAGACAGGGTAGTGAAACAGCAGCTGTTTATTAGACAGGGTAGTGAAACAGCAGCTGTTTATTAGACAGGGTAGTGAAACAGCAGCTGTTTATTAGACAGGGTAGTGAAACAGCAGCTGTTTATTAGACAGGGTAGTGAAACAGCAGCTGTTTATTAGACAGGGTAGTGAAACAGCAGCTGTTTATTAGACAGGGTAGTGAAACAGGAGCTGTTTATTAGACAGGGTAGTGAAACAGCAGCTGTTTATTAGACAGGGTAGTGAAACAGCAGCTGTTTATTAGACAGGGTAGTGAAACAGCAGCTGTCTATTAGACAGGGTAGTGAAACAGGAGCTGTTTATTAGACAGGGTAGTGAAACAGGAGAGAGTGTAGTCCCGTGTAGTTCAGTTGGTAGAGCATGACAATTGCAAGGCAAGGTTTGTGGGTTTGATTCCATGGGGGAACAGTAGAAAAGTAAGTATTAAAATGTATGTACTCACTATTAGATAAAAGAGTCTGCTAAATGTCTAAAATGTAAACGCTAGAGCAGCGGGTTGGATTCAAACCCATGCTCACAGCGGTGCATAGTAAATGTGATCCAGAGGCTGGACCACCCTAGGCCACTACATTATAACCGTAGGTTTATGTGACAGGGAAAACGCACATTTAATCAAGTTTTTTGTGAAGGTGCCAGATTTTGTGCCAGACAGCTAATTTTCAACTGTAGTCTCTCCCTAGGCAGATAGAACTAAACATCACTGAGGCATCGGGCGCCCCCATTTCTCTTTCTGCCTTGCTGACAAAACTTCAGCTTTTGTTAATAGTTGGATGGAGGCACCAGGTCATGCATGGTGAACTGAACCAAGGGTAACATGTATTTGCTTTCAGCTTCTGTATGTTTACATACTTATTTCATTATATATTCCAGCAGCTGCAGAATCACAAATATCACATCTCACATGACTAAAATAGATTTGTGTTATAAACCCCATACTGAATATGCAATGTATTGTGACAATTTGAACTGTTTGGGTTTAACCCTCACGACGGAGAACCTTGTATTGTGAATTCAACCGCTATGAAATATGAACCATGTAACTAGTATGTCAACCATGTAACTAGTATGTCAACCATTCAACTAGTATGTCAACCATTCAACTAGTATGTCAACCATGCAACTAGTATGTCAACCATTCAACTAGTATGTCAACCATGCAACTAGTATGTTAACCATGTAACTAGTATGTCAACCACGCAACTAGTATGTCAACCAGGCAACTAGTATGTCAACCACACAACTAGTATGTTAACCATGTAACTAGTATGTCAACCATGTAACTAGTATGTCAACCATTCAACTAGTATGTCAACCACGTAACTAGTATGTTAACCATGTAACTAGTATGTTAACCATGCAACTAGTATGTCAACCATTCAACTAGTATGTCAACCATGCAACTAGTATGTTAACCATGCAACTAGTATGTCAACCATTCAACTAGTATGTCAACCATGCAACTAGTATGTTAACCATGCAACTAGTATGTCAACCATTCAACTAGTATGTTAACCATGTAACTAGTATGTTAACCATGCAACTAGTATGTCAACCATTCAACTAGTTTGTCAACCATTCAACTAGTATGTCAACCATTCAACTAGTTTGTCAACCATTCAACTAGTATGTTAACCATGCAACTAGTATGTCAACCATTCAACTAGTATGTCAACCATTCAACTAGTTTGTCAACCATTCAACTAGTATGTCAACCATGTAACTAGTATGTCAACCAGGCAACTAGTATGTCAACCATTCAACTAGTATGTCAGCCATTCAACTAGTATGTCAACCATGTAACTAGTATGTCAACCACGCAACTAGTATGTCAACCATTCAACTAGTATGTCAACCATGTAACTAGTATGTCAACCATGTAACTAGTATGTCAACCAGGCAACTAGTATGTCAACCATTCAACTAGTATGTCAGCCATTCAACTAGTATGTCAACCATGTAACTAGTATGTCAACCACACAACTAGTTTGTCAACCATTCAACTAGTATGTCAACCATGTAACTAGTATGTCAACCATTCAACTAGTATGTCAACCATGTAACTAGTATGTCAAACATGTAACTAGTATGTCAACCAGGCAACTAGTATGTCAACCATTCAACTAGTATGTCAGCCATTCAACTAGTATGTCAACCATGTAACTAGTATGTCAACCATGCAACTAGTTTGTCAACCATTCAACTAGTATGTCAACCATGTAACTAGTATGTCAACCATGCAACTAGTATGTCAACCATTCAACTAGTATGTCAACCATGTAACTAGTATGTCAACCATGTAACTAGTATGTCAACCAGGCAACTAGTATGTCGACCATGTAACTAGTTTGTCAACCACGCAACTAGTATGTCAACCAGGCAACTAGTATGTCAACCATGTAACTAGTATGTCAACCAGGCAACTAGTATGTCGACCATGTAACTAGTATGTCAACCATGTAACTAGTATGTCAACCAGGCAACTAGTATGTCAACCATGTAACTAGTATGTCAACCAGGCAACTAGTATGTCGACCATGTAACTAGTTTGTCAACCATGCAACTAGTATGTCGACCATGTAACTAGTTTGTCAACCATCCAACTAGTATGTCAACCATTCAACTAGTATGTCAACCATGTAACTAGTATGCCAACCATGTAACTAGTATGTCAACCACACAACTAGTATGTTAACCATGCAACTAGTATGTCAACCATGTAACTAGTATGTCAACCATTCAACTAGTATGTCAACCATTCAACTAGTTTGTCAACCACGCAACTAGTAGGTCAACCATTCAACTAGTATGTCAACCATTCAACTAGTATGTTAACCATGTAACTAGTATGTCGACCATGTAACTAGTATGTCGACCATGTAACTAGTATGTCAACCATGTAACTTGTATGCCAACCATGCAGGGCTAGTCTACATATTCGAGAATCCTCAAGTTGAGCTGTTGTCCCAGCTCCACAGACTAAACTGCTTTGCTTTCAGCAAAATAACAAAACAAAAAAAAATGGATTTGGACTATTCTACGATACTCACAACCTATCCTTGAAAAAAAATGTGATGGCCTTTCCAAAACTTGGGGGGCCAAATAAAACCACCCGTGGGCCAAATTCGTCCCTCTAGCCGCCAGTTGGGGAACCCTGATCTACGGTATACCTTGCAATTTATCCACTTCCAAGTCCCATGGTGCACTGTGGCAGTTTGAGAGATGGCAAGTATCCTCTATAATTAAGCAGAGCGACAGACACCTATCCCATGTGGCGAGACGACAGAACATCTGTCGCTGATCGGCAACCAGCCCCGTTAAAATCGCAAACAGGGGAAATGTCTCTCCCTGGATGGGATGAAACAATGGCTCAGTGCCAAGCAATGCATGAAGCACATATCACACTTCCATTGATATGAGAGGAGGAATTCAGAATTCACTGGGAGAAAATGTTGGTGATACTTTCGCTGAAGGGTACCTGCGTAAGGACTTCATAACACATTAGTACCCCATACATACCACATTCATAAGCTGTACATGAACACACTTTCATGATGATATGAGAGAGACAGTTTTTTTAATGGTGGGAGGTTGGAAAAGCTTGGTAAAATTAACTTGAAGGGTACCTGCATAAGGACTTCATATCACATTAATAAGCCATACCTAGGCCATTCATAAGCAGTACATAGGCCATTCATAAGCCATACATAAGCCATTTATAAGACAACCATTGGAAATTCATAAGCCATACCTAGGCTATTCATAAGCCATACATGGGCCATTCATGAGCCATACCTAGGCCATTCATATGCAGTACATAGGCCATTCATAAGCCATACATAAGCCATTTATAAGCCAACCATAGGAAATTCATAAGCCATACATAGGCCATTCATATGCAGCAAAGGCTTTTCATAGATGCAACAACAGAATTTGCCTGCATTCTTAATCCTCTACCCAAAGTGTGTTAGATCAAACACGGTTAATAGGAAATGTGCGCAAAGCTTTGAGTCACTCGTTTCTCATCTCGCAGAGACAGATCACGCGTCTCTCATCTCGCAGAGTCAGGTGTGATAGCCGAATAGGTACACCCACAGTCTAGGGATTTAAATACGCAGTGTATGAGAGATCCACAGTTACGACTAGTATGACCTAACTGCAGCCACTTGTCATGGCTCATGGTCAGAAGCAAAGAAAGCAGCCCAAGACCGGCAGCTTTGGAGACATTTAGTTAGTTGATTTTCCTCCAGGAACCAAGAAGTAAGTAAGTATGGTAAGTAAACCCTAATTGTCAAAGATGCATTTGCATGTAATACTATGCATATATTTTCAGAATGGACTGTCCGTTTTCCTCCCATGAAAAACAAGGTTCCCGTTCATCATGCATCATGACTGTAGATGTGTTGGACTGTGGATGTGACAGGAAAAAGGTATGAGTCTAACTCCTGTATATCATACTGCCATTTTGGTGTCCTTCAAAGTAACATACATGTATTTTCCATCATGGAGTATCTGGGGGCTAGAGAGGTGAACGTTTTGATTTTGATTGAGGAGCGAAAAATTTGGGAAGTGTCCTAAGTGTACCATGCACACACGCACACACACATGAGCACACACACGAGCACACACACACACACACGAGCACACACACACACACACACACGAGCACACACACACACACACACACACACACACACACACACACACACACACACACACACACACACACACACACACACACACACACACACACACACACACACACACACACACACACACACACACACACACACACACACACTTGATCAGATTGAGTTGTTTTGCTGCTGTGTCTGCGAAATGTAAAAAGGCCAACATGAAAGCCAAGTCATTTCCAGAGGAGAGTGGAGAGAACTCTATGCTACAGTAGGTAGCTCTGTGTGATTGAGAATGTAAAGTGCTACCTATGCCACTGTCCACTGACTACTAAGGAGCACACAACATCACATCACAACCTCTTCTCCATAGACTGACTGTCACGAATCCCGCTTCCTGAGTCTGTTTTTGCCTGTGTTCTGTCCTGGAGTGTTTTTTCCGGTGTCCTGGAACGCACCCTGTCTGGTTGCCGGGCGACGTAGCTGGTTGGGAGATCTCTGATTTACCGCACATGTTTCCAATCCGCTATCTGCACACCTGGTCCTGATCATCACCCCTCCACTTCATAAGCACTGACCTGACATCCATTCCCTGCCGGATCGTTAGCCATGAACATCATTCCCCCGGAACACTCATTCCATCCCTACCTGGTCGTCGGTGGCTTCTGTTACTCCCTTGGATCTGCCAATTCAATCCCATCAACTCAACTCCGCTGCCCGCTCCGCTACCTGGATCTTTCTATCTCTACACTTAAACTTGTAAATAAATACTCACCTTCGTCTTACTCTCCTTGTCCTGGTCTGCTTCTGGGTTCTATGTTAGAAAACCGTGACACTGGCCCTCTCACTGTACTGATGACCTCTGGCTAGTCTTAGTTGTATGTGTTGTAAACAAGCCCTGTCGACACAGAACAGCACGTCCCACAGTCCTCCATGACAGGCCAAAATACACCATGTCCCAAACAAGAGGTAAAACTAGGACAAACACACACGCACACGCACACACACACACACACACAATATCCAGTGGAGACTAACTGACATGGGATCCTGAATGGAGCGAACGGAAGGGGGGATCCTGAAAGGAGCGAACGGAAGGGGGGATCCTGAAAGGAGCGAACGGAAGGGGGGATCCTGAAAGGAGCGAACGGAAGGAGGGATCCTGAAAGGAGTGAACGGAAGGGGGGATCCTGAAAGGAGCGAACGGAAGGGGGGATCCTGAAAGGAGCGAACGGAAGGAGGGATCCTGAAAGGAGCGAACGGAAGGAGGGATCCTGAAAGGAGCGAACGGAAGGGGGGATCCTGAAAGGAGCGAACGGAAGGGGGGATCCTGAAAGGAGCGAACGGAAGGAGTGATCCTGAAAGGAGCGAACGGAAGGAGGGATCCTGAAAGGAGCGAACGGAAGGAGGGATCCTGAAAGGAGAGAACGGAAGGGGGGATCCTGAAAGGAGCGAACGGAAGGAGGGATCCTGAAAGGAGCGAACGGAAGGGGGGATCCTGAAAGGAGCGAACGGAAGGGGGGATCCTGAAAGGAGCGAACGGAAGGGGGGATCCTGAAAGGAGAGAACGGAAGGGCGGATCCTGAAACGAGCGAACGGAAGGGGGGATCCTGAAAGGAGCGAACAGAAGGGGGCTTCATGTTTGTTTCCTGCATCACCCAGCTAAGGTGGATCCCTCTTCTTTCCCCTCCCATATACCCCCAACTCCGCCCAATAAATTAATCAGCAGATTTATTTTTAAAACAAGTTGCGCTAGAACTTGATGGACTCTTTAAAAATGCATTGAGCGCCACAGTGGAGCAGCTGCACCAAGCTGAGGCTGGAGTAACAGCAGCAGCAGGAGGAGAGTACATCACTGTGGAAGAGAGAGAGAGAGAGTGAGGAGGAGAGTACATCACTGTGGAAGAGAGAGAGAGAGAGTGAGGAAGAGAGATAGAGAGTGGAAGAGCGAGAGAAAGAGAGATGGGGGAGTGAGAGAAAGAGAGAGAAAGAGGGAAGGGGAGTGAGAGAGAGAAAGAAAGAAAGAGAGAGGGAGGGGGAGGAAGAGAAAAAGAAATAGAGAGAAAGAGCGAGGGGAAGTGAAAGAGAGAAAGAGGGGGGGAAGTGAAAAAGAGAAACAGAGAGGGAGGAAGAGAAAGAGAGAGAAAGAGAGAGAGGGAAGAGGAGGAAGAGAAAGGGAGAGAAATAAGTAGATAGAGAAAAAGAGAAAAATGGAGAGGGAGGGAGGGAGGGATGGGAAGAAAGAGAGAGAGGAGGTGGAGAGCGAGATAAAGAGAAAGAGAGAAAAAGCGAGAGAGAGAGAAAGCGAGAGAGAGAGAGAGAGAGAGAGAGAGAGAGAGAGAGAGAGAGAGAGAGAGAGAGAGAGAGAGAGAGAGAGATATCATCCTCAGCTCTGGCATCTTCTCCAATATTCGGAACCAAGGACCGATCACCACAATCCACAAAAGTGGAGACAAATTTGAACCCAATAACTACCATTGGATATGTGTCAACAGCAACCTTGGGAAAATCCTCTGCAATATCATTAGCATAAGACTCGTACATTTCCTCAGTGAAAACAATGTACTGAGCAAATGTCAATGTGGCTTTTTACCAAATTACCGTACAACAGACCATGTATTCACCCTGCACACCCTAATTGACAAACAAACAAACAAACCAAAACAAGTTTACACATGCTTTGTTGATTTCAAAAAAGGGTCTGCTATACAAATTGATGGAAATAGGTTTTGGGGGAAAAACATACCAAATTATGAAGTCCATGTACACAAACAACAAGTGTGCAATTAAAATTGGCAAAAAAACACAGATTTCTTTCCACAGGGCGAGAAAGGGATACAAACTCTTCAACATACATCTACAGTGCCTTCGGAAAGTATTCAAACCCTTCGACTATTTACACATTTTGTTACGCTACAGCCTTATTCTAAAAATGATTCAATTGTTTTTTCCCCTCATCAATCTGCTCACAAAACCCCATAATGACGAAGCAAAAACAGGTTTTTAGAAATGTTTGCTAATTAATAAAATGAACAAAATGTAATTTCCGTAAGTATTCAGACCCTTTACTCAGTATTTTGTTGAAGCACCTTCGGCAGCAATGACAGCCTTGAGTCTTCTTGGGTATGACGCTACAAGCTTGGCACACCTGTATCTAGGGAGTTTCTCCCATTCTTGTCTGCAGATCCTCTCAAGCTGTCAGGTTGGATGTGGAGCGTTGCTGCACAGCTATTTTCAGGTCTCTCCTGAGATGTTAGATCGGGTTCCAGTCTGGGCTCTGGCTGGGCCACTCAAGGACATTCAGAGACTTGTCCTGAAGACACTCCTGCGTTGTCTTGGCTGTGTGCTTAGGGTTGTTGTCCTGTTGGGAGGTGAACCTTTGCCCCCAGTCTGAGGTCCTGTGCACTATGGAGCAGGTTTTCATCAAGGATCTCTCTGTACTTTGCTCCGTTCATCTTTGCCTCGAACCTGCCGCTGAAAAACATCCCCCCAGCATGATGCTGCCACCACCATGCTTCACCGTAGGGATGGTGCCAGGTTTCCTCCAGATGTGACGCTTGGCATTCAGGCCAAAGAGTTCAATCTTAGTTTCATCAGATCAGAGAATCTTGTTTCTCATGGTGAGAGTCTTAAGTGCCTTTTGGCAAACTCCAAGCAGGCTGTCTTGTGCCTTTTACTGAGGAGTGGCTTCCGTCTGGCCACTCTACCATAAAGGCCTGATTGGTGGAGGGCTGCAGAGATGGTTGTCCTTCTGGAAGGTTCTCTCATCTCCACAGAGGAACTCTAGAGCTCTGTCAGAGTGACCATCAGGTTCTTGGTCACATCCCATCTCCCCCGATTGCTCAGTTTAGTCGGACGGCCAGCTCTAGGAAGAGTCTTGGTGGTTCCAAACTTTTTCCATTTAAGAATGATGGAGGACACTGTGTTCTTGGTGACCTTCAATGCTGCAGAAATTTGTTGGTACCCTTCCCCAGATCTGTGCCTCGACACAATCCTGTCTCGGAGCTCTACAGACAATTCCTTCTACCTCACGGCTTAGTTTTTGCTCTGACATGCACTGTCAACTGTGGGACCTTACATAGACAAGTGTGTGCCTTTCCAAATAATGTCCAATCAATTTAATTTACAACAGGTGGACTCCAATCAAGTTGTAGAAACATCTCAAGGATGATCAATGGAAACCGGATGCACCTGAGCTAAATTTGAAGTCTCATAGCAAAGGGTCTGAATAGTTATGTAAAAAAGGTATTTCTGTTTTTTATTTTAAAAACATTTGCAAAAATTTCTAAAAACCTGTTTTCGCTTCGTCAGTATGGGGTATTGTGTGTAGATTGCTGAGGATTTTTAGTATTAGTATTAGTATTTTTTAGTATTTAATACATTTTAGAAAAAGGCTATAACATAAAACAGAAAATATAGAAAAAGTCAAAGGGTCTGAATACTTTCCAAAGGCACTGTATATCAACAAATTGTCGAGGGCACTAGAACAGTCTAGAACAGTCTAGACGGTCTCACCCTACTAGAATCTGAAGTCAAATGTCTACTGTTTGCTTATGATCTGGTGCTTCTGTCGGACAGCCTACAGTAGTACCTAGATCTTCTGCACAGATTCTGCCAGACCTGGGCCCTGACATGAAGTCTCAGTAAGACAAAAATAATGGTCTTCCAAAAAAAGTCCAGTTGCCAGGACGACTAAATACAAATTCCATCTAGACACCGTTGCCCAAGATCACACGAAAAACTATACATACCTCGGACTAAACATCAGCGCCACAGGTAACTTCCACAAAGCTGTGAACGATCTGAGGGACAAGGCAAGAAGGGCCTTCTATGCCAACAAAAAGCATACCAATTAGGATCTGGCTAAAATTACTTGAATCAGTTATAGAACCCATTGCCCTTTATGGCTGTGAGGTCTGGGGTCACCTCACCAACCAAGAATTCACAAAATGGGACAAACACCAAATTGAGACTCTGCATGCAAAAATATCCTCTGTGTACAATGTAAAACACCAATAATGCATGCAGAGCAGAATTAGGCCGATACCCGCTCATTTTCAAAATCCAGAAAAGAGACGTTAAATTCCACAAATTCTACAACCACCTAAAAGGAAGCGATTCACAAACCTTCCATAACAAAGCCATCACCTACAGAGAAATGCTGGGTGGTCAAAAAGAAAAGCAAGCTGGTCCTGGGGCTCTGTTCACAAACACAAACAGATCCCACAGAGCCCCAGAACAGCAATACAATTAGACCAAACCAAATCATGAGCAAACAAAAAGATAATTACTTGACACATTGGAAAGAATTAACAAAGAAATTGAGAAAACTAGAATGGTATTTAGCCCTGAACAGTGGCAGAATACCTGACCACTGTGACTGACCCAACAGCAATGAAAGCTTTGACTATGTACAGACTCAGTGAGCATAACCTTACTATTGAGAAATGCCGCCGTAGGCAGATCTGGCTCTCAAGAGAAGGCTATGTGCACACTGCCCACAAAATGAGGTGGAAACTGAGATGTACTTCCTAAACTCCTGCCAAATGTATAACCATATTAGAGACACATATTTCCCTTAGATTACACAGACCCACAAATAATTTGAAAACAAATCCAATTTTGATAAACTCCCATATCTACTGGATGAAATACCACAGAGAGAGGTACATCACTGCAGCAATAGTAGTGACCTGTTGCCACAAGAAAAGGGCAACCAGTGAAGAACAAACACCATTGTAAATACAACCCATATTTATGTTTATTTATTTTCCCTTTTGTACTTTAACTATTTGCACATCGTTACAACACTGTATATAGACACCATAATATGACATTTGAAATGACTTTATTCTTTTGGAACTTCTGTGAGTGTAATGTTTACTGTTTATTTTATATTGTTTATTTAACGTTTTCTTATTATCTATTTCACTTGCTTTGGCAATGTGAACATACTTTCCCCGTGCCAATAAAGCCCTTTGAATTAAATTGAATATAGAGAGAGCAAGACAGAGAGAGAGACAGAGATACCAAGCGGTGCAATGAGGACATTAGAGTGAGAAGATCCTGGGACCTGTGGCAGAAGAGGTGAAAAGAGGAATGGGATATTTTAGGGGGGATAGTCACTCCACTTCAGTGCAGGAATAGCCAAGATAGGGCCGTCATCTTTGTGATGTTTTTCGGGGGTGCAGAAACATTGAGAACTGGAGCTGGCCACCCCTGGTCTAAAAGAGTAGGCCACCGCTGCTCTTAATGAGCTGGCCACCGCTGGTCTTAATGAGCTGGCCACCCCAGGTCTAAAAGAGTGGGCCACCCCTGGTCTAAAAGAGTAGGCCACCCCTGGTCTAAATGAGTTGGCCACCGCTGGTCTAAAAGAGTGGGCCACCCCTGGTCTAAAAGAGTGGGCCACCCCTGGTCTAAAAGAGTGGGCCACCGCTGGTCTTAATGAGCTGGCCACCCCAGGTCTAAAAGAGTAGGTCACCCTTGGTCTAAAAGAGTAGGCCACCCCTGGTCTAAAAGAATAGGCCACCCCTGGTCTAAAAGAGTGGGCCACCCCTGGTCTAAAAGAGTAGGCCACCGCTGGTCTTAATGAGCTAGCCACCCCTGGTCTAAAAGAGTAGGCCACCCCAGGTCTAAAAGAGTAGGCCACCGCTGGTCTAAAAGAGTAGGCCACCGCTGTTCTAAAAGAATAGGCCACCGCTGGTCTTAATGAGCTGGCCACCCCTGGTCTAAAAGAGTAGGCCATCCCAGGTCTAAAAGAGTGGGCCACCCCTGGTCTAAAAGAGCGGGCCACCCCTGGTCTAAAAGAGCTGGCCACCCCTGGTCTAAAAGAGTGGGCCACCCCTGGTCTAAAAGAGCTGGCCACCCCTGGTCTAAAAGAGTGGGCCACCCCTGGTCTAAAAGAGCTGGTCACCCCTGGTCTAAAAGAGCTGGCCACCCCTGGTCTAAAAGAGCTGGCCACCCCTGGTCTAAAAGAGTAGGCTACCCCTGGTCTAAAAGAATATGCCACCCCTGGTCTAAAAGAGCTGGCCACCCCTGGTCTAAAATAATAGGCCACCCCTGGTCTAAAAGAGTAGGCCACCCCTGGACTAAAAGAGCTGGCCGACCCCGGTCTAAAAGAATAGGCTACCCCTGGTCTAAAAGCGCTGGCCACCCCTGGTCTAAAATGATAGGCCACCCCTGGTCTAAAAGAATAGGCCACCCCTGGTCTACAAGAGTAGGCCACCCCTGGACTAAAAGAGTGGGTCACCCCTGGTCTTAATGAGCTGGCCACCCCGGTCTAAAAGAGTGGGCCACCCCTGGTCTAAAAGAGCTGGGCACTCCTGGTCTAAAAGAGAGGGCCATCCCTGGTCTAAAAGAGCTGGCCACCCCTGGTCTAAAAGAGTAGGCCACTCCTGGTCTAAAAGAGTAGGCCACCCCTGGTCTAAAAGAGTGGGCCACCCCTGGTCTAAAAGAGCTGCCCCCCCCCTGGTCTAAAAGAATAGGCCACCCCTGGTCTAAAAGCGCTGGCCACCCCTGGTCTAAAATAATAGGCCACCGCTGGTCTAAAAGAATAGGCCACCCCTGGTCTAAAAGAGTAGGCCACCCCTGGACTAAAAGAGTGGGCCACCCCTGGTCTTAATGAGCTGGCCACCCCGGTCTAAAATATTAGGCCACCCCAGGTATAAAAGAGTGGGCCACCACTGGTCTAAAAGAGCTGGCTACTCCTGGTCTAAAAGAGTAGGCCACCCCTGGTCTAAAAGAGTAGGCCACCCCTGGTCTAAAAGAATAGGCCACCCCTGGTCTAAAAGAGCTAGCCACCCCTGGTCTAAAATAATAGGCCACCCCTGGTCTAAAAGAATATGCCACCCCTGGTCTAAAAGAGCTGGCCACCCCTGGTCTAAAAGAATAGGCCACCCCTGGTCTAAAAGAGTAGGCCACCCATGGACTAAAAGAGCTGGCCACCCCTGGTCTAAAAGAATAGGCTACCCCTGGTCTAAAAGCGCTGGCCACCCCAGGTCTAAAAGAGTAGGCCACCGCTGGTCTAAAAGAGTAGGCCACCGCTGTTCTAAAAGAATAGGCCACCGCTGGTCTTAATGAGCTGGCCACCCCTGGTCTAAAAGAGTGGGCCACCCCTGGTCTAAAAGAGCTGGCCACCCCTAGTCTAAAAGAGTGGGCCACCCCTGGTCTAAAAGAGCTGGTCACCCCTGGTCTAAAAGAGCTGGCCACCCCTGGTCTAAAAGAGCTGGCCACCCCTGGTCTAAAAGAGTAGGCCACCCCTGGTCTAAAAGAATATGCCACCCCTGGTCTAAAAGAGCTGGCCACCCCTGGTCTAAAAGAGCTGGCCACCCCTGGTCTAAAAGAGTAGGCCACCCCTGGTCTAAAAGAATATGCCACCCCTGGTCTAAAAGAGCTGGCCACCCCTGGTCTAAAATAATAGGCCACCCCTGGTCTAAAAGAGTAGGCCACCCCTGGACTAAAAGAGCTGGCTGACCCCGGTCTAAAAGAATAGGCTACCCCTGGTCTAAAAGCGCTGGCCAACCCTGGTCTAAAATGATAGGCCACCCCTGGTCTAAAAGAATAGGCCACCCCTGGTCTAAAAGAGTAGGCCACCCCTGGACTAAAAGAGTGGGTCACCCCTGGTCTTAATGAGCTGGCCACCCCGGTCTAAAAGAGTGGGCCACCCCTGGTCTAAAAGAGCTGGTCACTCCTGGTCTAAAAGAGAGGGCCACCCCTGGTCTAAAAGAGCTGGCCACCCCTGGTCTAAAAGAGTAGGCCACCCCTGGTCTAAAAGAGTAGGCCACCCCTGGTCTAAAAGAGTGGGCCACCCCTGGTCTAAAAGAGCTGCCCCCCCCCCCCCCCCTGGTCTAAAAGAATAGGCCACCCCTGGTCTAAAAGCGCTGGCCACCCCTGGGCTAAAATAATAGGCCACCCCTGGTCTAAAAGAATAGGCCACCCCTGGTCTAAAAGAGTAGGCCACCCCTGGACTAAAAGAGTGGGCCACCCCTGGCCTTAATGAGCTGGCCACCCCGGTCTAAAATATTAGGCCACCCCAGGTATAAAAGAGTGGGCCACCACTGGTCTAAAAGAGCTGGCTTCTCCTGGTCTAAAAGAGAAGGCCACCCCTGGTGTAAAAGAGTGTTGGAACCCTGGTCTAAAATAACTTGCCACCCCTGGTCTAAAAGAGCTGGCCACCCCTGGTCTAAAAGAGTGTTGGAACCCTGGTCAAAAAGAACTGGCCACCCCTGGTCTAAAAGAGTAGGCCACCCCTGGTCTAAAAGAGTAGCCCACCCCTGGTCTAAAAGAATAGGCCACCCCTGGTCTAAAAGAGCTAGCCACCCCTGGTCTAAAATAATAGGCCACCCCTGGTCTAAAAGAATATGCCACCCCTGGTCTAAAAGAGCTGGCCACCCCTGGTCTAAAATAATAGGCCACCCCTGGTCTAAAAGAGTAGGCCACCCCTGGACTAAAAAAGCTGGCCACCCCTGGTCTAAAAGAATAGGCTACCCCTGGTCTAAAAGCGCTGGCCACCCCTGGTCTAAAATAATAGGCCACCCCTGGTCTAAAAGAATAGGCCACCCCTGGTCTAAAAGAGTAGGCCACCCCTGGATTGAAAGAGTGGGTCACCCCTGGTCTTAATGAGCTGGCCACCCCGGTCTAAAAGAATAGGCTACCCCTGGTCTAAAAGCGCTGGCCACCCCTGGTCTAAAATAATAGGCCACCCCTGGTCTAAAAGAGCTGGCCACTCCTGGTCTAAAAGAGAGGG
Organism: Salvelinus namaycush; assembly: GCF_016432855.1. Lineage (NCBI taxonomy): Eukaryota > Metazoa > Chordata > Actinopteri > Salmoniformes > Salmonidae > Salvelinus > Salvelinus namaycush. The sequence goes on along the minus strand of NC_052331.1, from coordinate 39,856,267 downwards.
CCACCCCTGGTCTAAAAGAGCTGGCCACCCCTGGTCTAAAAGAGTAGGCCACCCCTTGTCTAAAAGAGTGGGCCACCCCTGGTCTAAAAGAGTGGGCCACCCCTGGTCTAAAAGAGCTGGCCCCCCCCTGGTCTAAAATGATAGGCCACCCCTGGTCTAAAAGAATAGGCCACCCCTGGTCTAAAAGAGTAGGCCACCCCTGGACTAAAAGAGTGGGCCACCCCTGATCTTAATGAGCTGGCCACCCCGGTCTAAAATAATAGGCCACCCCAGGTCTAAAAGAGTGGGCCACCCCTGGTCTAAAAGAGCTGGCTACTCCTGGTCTAAAAGAGAGGGCCACCCCTGGTCTAAAAGAGCTGGCCACCCCTGGTGTAAAAGAGTGTTGGAACCCTGGTCTAAAAGAACTTGCCATCCCTGGTCTAAAAGAGCTGGCCACCCCTGGTGTAAAAGATTGTTGGAACCCTGGTCTAAAAGAACTTGCCACCCCTGGTCTAAAAGAGCTGGCCACCCCTGGTCTAAAAGAGTGTTGGAACCATGGTCTAAAAGAACTGGCCACCCCTGGTCTAAAAGAGTGTTGGAACCCTGGTCTAAAAGAGTAGGCCACCCCTGGTCTAAAAGAGTAGGCCACCCCTGGACTAAAAGAGCTGGCCACCCCTGGTCTAAAAGAGTAGGCCACCCCTGGTCTAAAAGAGCTGGTCACCCCTGGTCTAAAAGAGCTGGTCACCCCTGGTCTAAAGGAGTAGGCCACCCCTGGTCTAAAAGAATAGGCCACCCCTGGTCTAAAAGAGCTGGTCACTCCTGGTCTAAAAGAGTAGGCCACCCTGGACTAAAAGAGCTGGCCACCCCTGGTCTAAAAGAGTAGGCCACCCCTGGTCTAAAAGAGTAGACCACCCCTGGTCTAAAAGAGTAGGCCACCCCTGGACTAAAAGAGCTGGCCACCCCTGGTCTAAAAGAGTAGGCCACCCCTGGTCTAAAAGAGTAGGCCACCCCTGGTCTAAAAGAGTAGGCCACCCCTGGTCTAAAAGAGTAGGCCACCCCTGGTCTAAAAGAGTAGGCCACCCCTGGACTAAAAGAGCTGGCCACCCCTGGTCTAAAAGAGTTGGCCACCCCTGGTCTAAAAGAGTAGGCCACCCCTGGTCTTATTGAGCTGGCCACCCCTGGTCTAAAAGAGTTGGCCACCCCTGGTCTAAAAGAGTAGGCCACTCCTGGTCTAAAAGAGTGGGCCACCCCTGGTCTAAAAGAGTAGGCCACCCCTGGTCTTATTGAGCTGGCCACCCCTGGTCTAAAAGAATAGGCCACCCCAGGTCTAAAAGAGTAGGCCACCCCTGGTCTAAAAGAGTAGGCCACCCCTGGTCTAAAAGAGTAGGCCACCCCTGGTCTAAAAGAGTAGGCCACCCCTGGTCTAAAAGAGTAGGCCACCCCTGGTCTAAAAGAATAGGCCACCCCTGGTCTAAAAGAGTAGGCCACCCATGGACTAAAAGAGCTGGCCACCCCTGGTCTAAAAGAATAGGCTACCCCTGGTCTAAAAGCGCTGGCCACCCCAGGTCTAAAAGAGTAGGCCACCGCTGGTCTAAAAGAGTAGGCCACCGCTGTTCTAAAAGAATAGGCCACCGCTGGTCTTAATGAGCTGGCCACCCCTGGTCTAAAAGAGTGGGCCACCCCTGGTCTAAAAGAGCTGGCCACCCCTAGTCTAAAAGAGTGGGCCACCCCTGGTCTAAAAGAGCTGGTCACCCCTGGTCTAAAAGAGCTGGCCACCCCTGGTCTAAAAGAGCTGGCCACCCCTGGTCTAAAAGAGTAGGCCACCCCTGGTCTAAAAGAATATGCCACCCCTGGTCTAAAAGAGCTGGCCACCCCTGGTCTAAAAGAGCTGGCCACCCCTGGTCTAAAAGAGTAGGCCACCCCTGGTCTAAAAGAATATGCCACCCCTGGTCTAAAAGAGCTGGCCACCCCTGGTCTAAAATAATAGGCCACCCCTGGTCTAAAAGAGTAGGCCACCCCTGGACTAAAAGAGCTGGCTGACCCCGGTCTAAAAGAATAGGCTACCCCTGGTCTAAAAGCGCTGGCCAACCCTGGTCTAAAATGATAGGCCACCCCTGGTCTAAAAGAATAGGCCACCCCTGGTCTAAAAGAGTAGGCCACCCCTGGACTAAAAGAGTGGGTCACCCCTGGACTTAATGAGCTGGCCACCCCGGTCTAAAAGAGTGGGCCACCCCTGGTCTAAAAGAGCTGGTCACTCCTGGTCTAAAAGAGAGGGCCACCCCTGGTCTAAAAGAACTGGCCACCCCTGGTCTAAAAGAGCTGGCCACCCCTGGTCTAAAATAATAGGCCACCCCTGGTCTAAAAGAATAGGCCACCCCTGGTCTAAAAGAGTAGGCCACCCCTGGACTAAAAGAGTGGGTCACCCCTGGTCTTAATGAGCTGGCCACCCCGGTCTAAAAGAGTGGGCCACCCCTGGTCTAAAAGAGCTGGTCACTCCTGGTCTAAAAGAGAGGGCCACCCCTGGTCTAAAAGAGCTGGCCACCCCTGGTCTAAAAGAGTAGGCCACCCCTGGTCTAAAAGAGTAGGCCACCCCTGGTCTAAAAGAGTGGGCCACCCCTGGTCTAAAAGAGCTGCCCCCCCCCCCCCCTGGTCTAAAAGAATAGGCCACCCCTGGTCTAAAAGCGCTGGCCACCCCTGGGCTAAAATAATAGGCCACCCCTGGTCTAAAAGAATAGGCCACCCCTGGTCTAAAAGAGTAGGCCACCCCTGGACTAAAAGAGTGGGCCACCCCTGGCCTTAATGAGCTGGCCACCCCGGTCTAAAATATTAGGCCACCCCAGGTATAAAAGAGTGGGCCACCACTGGTCTAAAAGAGCTGGCTTCTCCTGGTCTAAAAGAGAAGGCCACCCCTGGTGTAAAAGAGTGTTGGAACCCTGGTCTAAAATAACTTGCCACCCCTGGTCTAAAAGAGCTGGCCACCCCTGGTCTAAAAGAGTGTTGGAACCCTGGTCAAAAAGAACTGGCCACCCCTGGTCTAAAAGAGTAGGCCACCCCTGGTCTAAAAGAGTAGCCCACCCCTGGTCTAAAAGAATAGGCCACCCCTGGTCTAAAAGAGCTAGCCACCCCTGGTCTAAAATAATAGGCCACACCTGGTCTAAAAGAATATGCCACCCCTGGTCTAAAAGAGCTGGCCACCCCTGGTCTAAAATAATAGGCCACCCCTGGTCTAAAAGAGTAGGCCACCCCTGGACTAAAAAAGCTGGCCACCCCTGGTCTAAAAGAATAGGCTACCCCTGGTCTAAAAGCGCTGGCCACCCCTGGTCTAAAATAATAGGCCACCCCTGGTCTAAAAGAATAGGCCACCCCTGGTCTAAAAGAGTAGGCCACCCCTGGATTGAAAGAGTGGGTCACCCCTGGTCTTAATGAGCTGGCCACCCCGGTCTAAAAGAATAGGCTACCCCTGGTCTAAAAGCGCTGGCCACCCCTGGTCTAAAATAATAGGCCACCCCTGGTCTAAAAGAGCTGGCCACTCCTGGTCTAAAAGAGAGGGCCACCCCTGGTCTAAAAGAGCTGGCCACCCCTGGTCTAAAAGAGTAGGCCACCCCTGGTCTAAAAGAGTGGGCCACCCCTGGTCTAAAAGAGTGGGCCACCCCTGGTCTAAAAGAGCTGGCCCCCCCCTGGTCTAAAATGATAGGCCACCCCTGGTCTAAAAGAATAGGCCACCCCTGGTCTAAAAGAGTAGGCCACCCCTGGACTAAAAGAGTGGGCCACCCCTGATCTTAATGAGCTGGCCACCCCGGTCTAAAATAATAGGCCACCCCAGGTCTAAAAGAGTGGGCCACCCCTGGTCTAAAAGAGCTGGCTACTCCTGGTCTAAAAGAGAGGGCCACCCCTGGTGTAAAAGAGTGTTGGAACCCTGGTCTAAAAGAACTTGCCATCCCTGGTCTAAAAGAGCTGGCCACCCCTGGTGTAAAAGATTGTTGGAACCCTGGTCTAAAAGAACTTGCCACCCCTGGTCTAAAAGAGCTGGCCACCCCTGGTCTAAAAGAGTGTTGGAACCATGGTCTAAAAGAACTGGCCACCCCTGGTCTAAAAGAGTGTTGGAACCCTGGTCTAAAAGAGTAGGCCACCCCTGGTCTAAAAGAGTAGGCCACCCCTGGACTAAAAGAGCTGGCCACCCCTGGTCTAAAAGAGTAGGCCACCCCTGGTCTAAAAGAGCTGGTCACCCCTGGTCTAAAAGAGCTGGTCACCCCTGGTCTAAAGGAGTAGGCCACCCCTGGTCTAAAAGAATAGGCCACCCCTGGTCTAAAAGAGCTGGTCACTCCTGGTCTAAAAGAGTAGGCCACCCTGGACTAAAAGAGCTGGCCACCCCTGGTCTAAAAGAGTAGGCCACCCCTGGTCTAAAAGAGTAGACCACCCCTGGTCTAAAAGAGTAGGCCACCCCTGGACTAAAAGAGCTGGCCACCCCTGGTCTAAAAGAGTAGGCCACCCCTGGTCTAAAAGAGTAGGCCACCCCTGGTCTAAAAGAGTAGGCCACCCCTGGTCTAAAAGAGTAGGCCACCCCTGGTCTAAAAGAGTAGGCCACCCCTGGACTAAAAGAGCTGGCCACCCCTGGTCTAAAAGAGTTGGCCACCCCTGGTCTAAAAGAGTAGGCCACCCCTGGTCTTATTGAGCTGGCCACCCCTGGTCTAAAAGAGTTGGCCACCCCTGGTCTAAAAGAGTAGGCCACTCCTGGTCTAAAAGAGTTGGCCACCCCTGGTCTAAAAGAGTAGGCCACCCCTGGTCTTATTGAGCTGGCCACCCCTGGTCTAAAAGAATAGGCCACCCCAGGTCTAAAAGAGTAGGCCACCCCTGGTCTAAAAGAGTAGGCCACCCCTGGTCTAAAAGAGTAGGCCACCCCTGGTCTAAAAGAGTAGGCCACCCCTGGTCTAAAAGAGTAGGCCACCCCTGGTCTAAAATAGTAGGCCATCCCTGGTCTAAAAGAGTGGGCCACCCCTGGTCTAAAAGAGTGGGCCACCCCTGGTCTAAAAGAGTGGGCCACCCCTGGTCTAAAAGAGCTGGCCACCCCTGGTCTAAAAGAGTAGGCCACCCCTGGCCTTAATGAGCTGGCCACCCCTGGTCTAAAAGAGTAGGCCACCCCTGGTCTAAAAGAGCTGGTCACCCCTGGTCTAAAAGAGTAGGCCACCCCTGGTCTTAATGAGCTGGCCACCCCTGGTCTAAAAGTATATATCTCAACAGTATGATGGCACCCAAACCATAGTTGATAGGCTTAGGTTTATTTACCCATTTGTGTGTAATGCACCGAAATGACATCCAGTAAAAAACATGGTGAGTTCTCCCAGAGCATAACATTGTTCCCATGTAATGTTGTTACTATGTCACATTGTTACCATGTAATGTTGTTATTATGTAACGTTGTTACCATGTAATGTCATTACCATGTAATGTTGTTACCATGTAATGTTATTACTATGTAATTGTGTTACCATATAATGTTGTTACCATGTAATGATGTTACTATGTAAAGTTGTTACTATGTATTGTTGTCACCCTGTAATGTTGTCACCATGTAATGTTGTTACTATGTAATGTTGTTACTATATAACATTGTTCCATGTAATGTTGTTACTATGTAACATTGTTACCATGTAATGTTGTTACTATGTAACAGTGTTACCATGTAATGTTGTTACCATGTAACGTTGTTACCATGTAATGGTGTTAATATATAACATTATTACCATGTACTGTTGTTACTATATAATGTTATTACCATGTAATGGTGTTACTATGTAATGTTATTACCATGTAATGGTGTTACTATGTAATGATGTTACTATGTAACGTTATTATCATGTAATGTTGTTACTATGTAATGTTGTTACTATGTAACGGTGTTACCATGTAATGCCGTTACCATCATGTAATGTTGTTACCATGGCATCGTGTTACCATGTAATGTTGTTACCATGTAACGTTGTTGCCATCATGTAATGTTGTTACCATGTAACATTGTTACCATGTAATGATGTTACTATGTAACATTGTTACCATGTCATGTTGTTACCATGTAATGCTGTGACCATGTAATGCTGTTACTATGTAATGCTGTTACCATGTAATGTTGTAACTATGTATTGTTGTAACTATGTATTGTTGTTACCATGTAATGTTGTTACTATGTAATGTTGTCACCATGTAATGTTGTCACCATGTAACTTTGTTACCACGTCATGTTGTTTCTACGTAATGTTGTTACCATATCATGCTGTTACTATGTCATGTTGTTACTATGTTATGTTGTTACTATGTTATGTTGTTACTATGTCATGTTGTTACTTTGTCATGTTTTTACCATGTTATTTTGTTACTATGTCATGTTGTTACTATGTCATGGTGTTACTATGTAATGTTGTTACTATGTTATGGTGTTACTATGTTATGTTGTTACTATGTCATGTTGTTACTATTTCATGTTTTTACCATGTTATTTTGTTACTATGTCATGTTGTTACTATGTTATGTTGTTACCATGTTATGCTGTTACTATGTAATGTTGTTACTATGTCATGTCATGTTGTTACTATGTCATGTTGTTACTATGCCATGTTGTTACTATGTCATGTTGTTACTATGTCATGTTTTACTATGTCATGTTGTTACTATGTTATGTTGTTACTATGTCATGTTGTTACTATGTGTCATGTTGTTACTATGTCATGTTGTTACTATGTAACGCTGTTACTATGTAACATTGTTGCCATGTAATGTTGTTACTATGTAACATTGTTCCTACGTTACATTGTTACTATGTAACATTGTTGCCATGTAATGTTGTTACTATGTAACATTGTTCCTACGTTACATTGTTACTATGTAACATTGTTACCATAGAACGATGTTACCATATATTGTTGTTATTATGTAACGTTGTTACCATGTCATGTTGTTACTATGTAATGTTGTTACTATGTGATGTTGTTACTATGTCATGTTGTTACCATGTAATGTTATTACTATGTAATGATGTTACTATGTAACGCTGTTCCTACGTTACATTGTTACTATGTAACATTGTTATCATAGAATGATGTTACCATATATTGTTGTTATTATGTAACATTGTTACCATGGAACGTTGTTACCATGGAACGTTGTTACCATGTAATGTTGTTACTATGTAATGTTGTTACCATGTCATGTTGTTACTATGTAATGTTGTTACCATGTCATGTTGTTACTATGTCATATTGTTACTATGTCACGTTGTTACTATGTCATGTTGTTACTATGACATGTTGTTACCATGTAATGTTATTACTATGTAACATTGTTCCTACGCTACGCTGTTACAATGTGCACTGTAAAACCGGATACATTCTGGATACTCCAACATTATGAGGATTACCTAAAATAATTAAGAAACTGAAATAACTGACGTGAGCTGAACTACCTTCATATGAGTAATACAAATGCAGTTTTTTTGAGTAAGGTATACTTTAATTATAACGCCCCTACTAAGCCACTTCTCAAATAATTGACCAGTGTTCCTTGCCTTTTCGATTGAATTGTTTCCACCCATGCATGACTGTATTTGTAAGTGACAGAGACATGGTTGTTGAATTTATTCATTTTCAGTCCTGTGGCCTTCACCAAGTGAGTTCCTAGGCAAATATGATCATTCTAATTTAACCATGACATATGTCATGAGGCCTTATACAGTGGCCTGAAACCCGTAGTTTACATGCCACATCAGGCCTGCAAGTCGGGTAGCAAACGTCCACTAACTTTCTCAACATTTTTTCCAGTTATCTTCCAACTAGGATTTCTGGAAAACCTGAAAAATATACAAGAATTTTGCAACCCTAACTATAAATCACATTATGCTGGCTTGCAAAGTCATGTATAACTCCTATTGGAATCTAGCCAGAGTTAGGCAATCCAGCATTTTAAATGTGTATTCACCCGCAACCTGTATTCGTAATGACTGCCAGAGTTAAGAACAGTGGGAGGAAACTGCCTAAGCTGTTGAAACTGGAACAACCATTTCAGTAACGGCTGCAAAAATTCAATGGTTGGATTAGTTTAGAAAAAAATATGTATCTTTCTGTAGCATTACATTTAATCATTCAATATACATGCAAAAACAACAGATATTAAAAACTACTCCAAAAAATCTACCTGCAGCAGAGCATGCTGGGGAAAAAAGTTAATTTGTTACCATGTCTTTAAAACATTTAGTTGGTGTGAGTTCTCATGTAGTTTGAGATAGTACAACATAAAGATTTTAAGTAATTACGACTGTTCATTGACTTTGAGTAAAAATGTTACAGTGACATTATTCCAACTCTAGACTCAGAGGACAAGCCCAATCTACAGTGACATTGTTCCAACTCTACAGTTGGATCACTTTAGATCACCCAACCTCGTCCTTGGCAACAAGGACTTCTAAATAGTCCCTCCTGAGTGGTTGATTTCTATGGCTTTGTTTCCACTCTTTCTTTCTGTGTGTATTGATGTTGGGCGCCATTGGAGGTACTTGAAGTGAGTGAATTTGAAATCCCTGTAGCTCCATAAGAATGCCATGTAATGTTGGCTATAAGCCCCCCCCCCCCCCCCCCCCCCCCCCCCCCGTCTGTTCCAACTCTGTGGCGCTCCAGGTTGGACTGTACCACACACTTGGAGGCATTACTCACACATACCAGCTGTGTTGTCGTCCAGAATTTCTGTGGCTTTTTTTGGGGGCCGTTTTTAATAAATAGCTGTGATATATCAATTTGGAAGGGTTGACACAAGCAATTGAGGGACAGATGGACGAAGGACAGAGAGGCATACAGGCAGGCAGACAGACAGACAAACACAAATGCATGCACACATGCGCAGACACAGAAACACACACACACACGTCTGGAGACTTACGGGAAAGTAGAGTAGCAAGGCTCCAAACAAGATGGCCTCCAGGAGGACGAGACCAGACGCTCGGATCCTCTACAAGAAAGAGAGAGAGAGAGAGAGAGAGAGAGAGAGAGAGAGAGAGAGAGAGAGAGAGAGAGAGAGAGAGAGAGAGAGAGAGAGAGAGAGAGAGAGAGAGAGAGAGAGAGAGAGAGAGAGAGAGAGATAACATAACATTGATTTAACACAGAGTTATTAGGATGATATCTACACAATCATATTATCTACTGAGTGAAATTGTCAGCAATTCAAAGAATTTAACTCAATGTCAGAACACGATGACTATGAATTACCAAGATGGTCTCTTAGTTGAGCTGCTCTGCTACCAATGATGTTAGTGAAAACAAGAGAGGACGGCGGGACATTTCTGGGACAAATTTAATTACTCATTATTGCCTAGAAGGTAATGTCTTTTATGTAAATATGTAAATTCACACTCCTTGGGGGACATCTCCTCTGAACTGTATTTCTGGAAGATTCTTATAGGAAACAACATAACTAGTCAGTTTCACACCACAAGTACAGACACTTAGCTCATATTTTGGAACACAATTTACAGGTATGTTTAGCTTTAAAGGGACATTACACTCCAAAATCTGGATGTAGTTCCCCTATAATGACCTGCTTGACCCCTAACCCCTGCCTCCCCCCAATGAGCCCTTACCTTGTTCCTGCGGAAGTGGTAGACCAGCACCATGGCCACTAAGTCCAGCAGCATACAGAGGCCCTGGAAGGAGGCTACGGAAAGCCGGAGGGCTCCGTCATCCTGAGCCAGGCAGGGCGTGTCATCCCGGCAGTAGGGGCAGCCCTCACGGCACGGCAGACACCTACTGGACCCCTCCGAGGGGTCCTCGCCGTGAGCGTGACCACCGCTCTCTTTCCCGGGAAAGGACAGACGGAAGGAACAGAGAGAAGATAGAGAATGACGTGTCGTGACATCAATGGGGAGGCAATTACAATGTACCCCCAAAAACCCCTATTTGTCTTAATGCTGTTGTTTCTGTGTATAAGTTCTACTGAGCCCAGTAAGAGTAGCTGTTGCTGAAGTAAATGCTAATAAGGACCGAAATAAACAAACTGTCAATGTAAACAGCTGGTAACAACTAGCCTTCCATTTGATCTACAGTGAAACATTCCAGTCAAGTAGTTTAGAACAGCATTTTGGAAATTGGCCATGTGGCGGCAGATGGATTGGCAATTAGCAGGGTGTCAGGGTGCAACCGTTTCACAACACATTGTCATAAAACTTCAAATAACTCCGACGTGCGGGTAGCAAAAGCTACAGTACAGGCTAGGTCCACTAGCTCTGTAGCTACTAGATGTGTTGAGTTATTGTGGTCCACTATAGGGCTGTAGCTAGATGTGTTGAGTTATTGTGAGGTATGTAAATACTTAGTATCACAGTCACACAGATGTTATTCATCCCCTCAGTAAAAAGTGTCTAACAAGCCTGTAATTACTCCATCGGTCGCAATATGCACATACTCTATACGTCTCAAATGTACATACTTCATAGTATGTACTTCATAGTACTTCATAGTGCACTACTGTTGACCAGAGCCCTAAAGCAGAGCCTTGTGAAGTGGTAGAGCTCTGGCAGACAGCCTCATGAAGTGGTAGAGCTCTAGCAGACAGCCTCATGAAGTGGTAGAGCTCTGGCAGACAGCATCATGAAGTGGTAGAGCTCTGGCAGACAGCCTCATGAAGTGGTAGAGCTCTAGCAGACAGCCTCATGAAGTGGTAGAGCTCTGGCAGACAGCATCATGAAGTGGTAGAGCTCTGGCAGACAGCCTCATGAAGTGGTAGAGCTCTGGCAGACAGCCTCATGAAGTGGTAGAGCTCTGGCAGACAGCCTCATGAAGTGGTAGAGCTCTGGCAGACAGCCTCATGAAGTGGTAGAGCTCTAGCAGACTGTGAGTGATGTGTCTTCTCAGTGGGTTATGTGTCTTCTCAGTGGGTTATGTGTCTTCTCAGTGGGTTATTTGTCTTCTCAGTGGTTTATTTGTCTTCTCAGTGCGTTATGTGTCTTCTCGCAATTTGTTGTTCTGAGTCATGTTTGAAGAAGAACCAGGGTCATGTTGAGTGGGGCACTCTGAAGCAAAACCTGTTTACAAAACACTTTACTTAAAGCCTGTCCTAAAGGTACTATTATTTATATCTTGTTATAAGCATGTAAGATTTAAGCCTTTATAATGTCTAATAAAACCTTAAATAAAGGTGTCGGTTCCAGGTGCGTAGGTATCAAAATGAGAATACTGTCGAAAAAGAGGAAAAAATGCAAAAACAAACATGTTTCATTTAGACCTCATAGTGCAGAAAAGTTAGTCATTTAGTAATGACCATTATGAGATGATATCAAGACATTTAGGGGGCTCGCACAGGACAAGTCTTACAACGCATTATACCTGTATCATAATGCATTATACCTGAATCATAATGCATTATACCTGCATCATAATGCATTATACCTGCATCATAATGTATTATACCTGCATCATAATGCATTATACCTGTAACGGCAGTCTAAGTCGTCCTCCTCCTCAGACGAGGAGAGGCGAGAAGGATCAGAGGACCAATACGCAGCGTGGTAATTTTCCATAATGAATTTAATCAAAACAAAACAATACACTATACAAAATAACAAAAGAACATACCGTCACAGTCCTAGCTGGTGCAGAACACAAACACAGAGACAGGAAACAACCACCCACAATCCCCAACACAAAACAAGCCACCTATATATGATTCTCAATCAGGGACAACGATTGACAGCTGTCTCTGATTGAGAACCATATTAGGCTGAACACAGAAACAGACGAACTAGACGCACAACATAGAATTCCCACCCAGCTCACGTCCTGACCAACACTAAACAAGCAAAACACATAAGAACTCTGGTCAGGACGTTACAGTACCCCCCCCCCTGAGGTGCGGACTCCGAACGCACCCCTAAAACTCAAGGGGAGGGTCTGGGTGGGCATCTGTCCGCGGTGGCGGCTCCGGCGGTGGACGAGGACACCACTCCACCACTGTCTTTGTCCCCCTCCTTAGCGTCCTTTGAGTGGCGACCCTCGCCCACGACCTTGGCCTAAGAATCCTCCCCAAGGCCCCCACATGATTTAGGAGGTAGCTCAGGACAGAGAGGTAGCTCAGGACAGAGAGGTAGCTCAGGACAGAGAGGTAGCTCAGGACAGAGAGGTAGCTCAGGACAGAGGGGCAACTCCGGACAGAGAGGCAGCTCAGGACGAATGGCAGCTCCGGACTGAATGGCAGCTCCGGACTGAGTGGCAGCTCATGACTGGAGGGCAGCTCATGACTGGAGGGCAGCTCATGACTGGAGGGCAGCTCATGACTGTAGGGCAGCTCATGACTGTAGGGCAGCTCATGACTGGAGGGCAGCTCATGACTGTAGGGCAGCTCATGACTGTAGGGCAGCTCATGACTGGAGGGCAGCTCATGACTGTAGGGCAGCTCATGACTGTAGGGCAGCTCATGACTGTAGGGCAGCTCATGACTGTAGGGCAGCTCATGACTGGAAGGCAGCTCATGACTGTAGGGCAGCTCATGACTGTAGGGCAGCTCATGACTGTAGGGCAGCTCATGACTGTAGGGCAGCTCATGACTGAAGGGCAGCTCATGACTGGAGGGCAGCTCATGACTGGAGGGCAGCTCATGACTGGAGGGCAGCTCTGGCAGCTCCTGACTGGCTGGCGGCTCTGGCAGCTCCTGACTGGCTGGCGGCTCTGGCAGCTCCTGACTGGCTGGCGGCTCTGGCAGCTCCTGACTGGCTGGCGGCTCTGGCAGCTCCTGACTGGCTGGCGGCTCTGGCAGCTCCTGACTGACGGACGGCTCTAGCGCTCCTGACTGACGGACGGCTCTAATGGCTCGGGACAGACGGGCGGCTCTAATGGCTCGTGGCAGACGGATGGCTCAGACGGCGCTGGGCAGACGGATGGCTCAGACGGCGCTGGGCAGACGGATGGCTCAGACGGCGCTGGGCAGACGAGCAGTGCAGGCGGCGTTGAGCAGACGAGCAGTGCAGGCGGCGTTGGGCAGACGGCCGACTCTGACCTGCTGAGGCGCACAGTAGGCCTGGTGTGTGGTGCCGGAACTGGAGGTACTGGGCTGGAGACACGCACCACAGGGAGAGTGCGTGGAGGAGGAACAGGGCTCTGGAGACGCACTGGAAGCCTGGTGCGTGGTGTAGGCACTGGTGGTACTGGGCTGGGGCGGGAAGGTAGCGCCGGATATACCGGACCGTGCAGGCGTACTGGCTCCCTTGAGCACTGAGCCTGCCCAACCTTACCTGGTTGCATGCTCCCCGTAGCCCGTCCAGTGCGGGGAGGTGGAATAACCCGCACTGGGCTGTGTTGGCGAACCGGGGACACCATGCGTAAGGCTAGTGCCATGTACACCGGCCCGAGGAGACGTACTGGAGGCCTGATATGTAGAGCCGGCTTCATGGCACTTGGCTCAATGCTCACTCTAGCCCGCCCAGTGCGGGGAGGTGGAATAACCCGCACCGGGCTATGCACCCGTACAGGAGACACCGTGCGCTCTTCCGCATAACACGGTGTCTGCCCGTACTCCTGCTCTCCACGGTAAGCATGGGAAGTGGGCGCAGGTTTCCTACCTGCCCTCGCCACACTACCCTTTAGCCCCCCCCCCCCCAAGACATTTTTGGGGTTTCTTCACGGGCTTCCAGCCCCGCTTCCGTGCTGCCTCCTCAGACCACCGCTCCTGGGCTTTAGCTGCCTCCATCTCTTCCCGAGAGCGGCGATATTCTCCAACCTTAGCCCAGGGTCCTTCTCCGTTAAATATTTGCTCCCATGACCATTCCTCCTGGTACCGCTGCTGCTGTCGCTGCTGCCCGTTTCCACGCTGCTTGGTCCGGGTTAGGTGGGTGGTTCTGTAACGGCAGTCTAAGTCGTCCTCCTCCTCAGACGAGGAGAGGCAAGAAGGATCAGAGGACCAATACGCAGCGTGGTAATTTTCCATAATGAATTTAATCAAAACAAAACAATACACTATACAAAATAACAAAAGAACATACCGTCACAGTCCTAGCTGGTGCAGAACACAAACACAGAGACAGGAAACAACCACCCACAATCCCCTACACAAAACAAGCCACCTATATATGATTCTCAATCAGGGACAACGATTGACAGCTGTCTCTGATTGAGAACCATATTAGGCTGAACACAGAAACAGACGAACTAGACACACAACATAGAATTCCCACCCAGCTCACGTCCTGACCAACACTAAACAAGCAAAACACATAAGAACTCTGGTCAGGACGTTACAATACCTGCATCATAATGCATTATACCTGCATCATAATGCATTATACCTGCATCATAATGCATTATACCTGCATCATAATGTATTATACCTGCATCATAATGTATTATACCTGCATCATAATGTATTATACCTGCATCATAATGTATTATACCTGCATCATAATGCATTAATCCTGTATCATAATGTATTATACCTGCATCATAATGCATTAATCATGCATCATAATGCATTAATCCTGCATCATAATGTATTATTCCTGCATCATAATGCATTAATCCTGCATCATAATGCATTAATCCTGCATCATAATGTATTATACCTGCATCATAATGCATTAATCCTGCATCATAATCTATTATACCTGCATCATAATGCATTAATCCTGCATCATAATCTATTATACCTGCATCATAATGCATTAATCCTGCATCATAATGCATTAATCCTGCATCATAATGTATTATACCTGCATCATAATGCATTAATCCTGCATCATAATGTATTATACCTGCATCATAATGTATTATACCTGCATCATAATGCATTAATCCTGCATCATAATGCATTAATCCTGCATCATAATCTATTATACCTGCATCATAATGCATTAATCCAGCATCATAATACATTATACCTGCATCATAACACATTTAACCTGCATCATAATGTAGTAATCCTGCATCATAATCTATTATACCTGCATCATAATGCATTAATCCTGCATCATAATGCATTAATCCTGCATCATAATGCATTAATCCTGCATCATACTAAATGGCGGCGGAAGAAATGGCAGCAGTTTTACGGGCGACCAACCAATTGTGCTATTTTGTGGGGTTTATTCGCGTTATTTGTAACTTATTTTGTACATAATGTTTCTGCAACCGTATCTTACGGCAAAAAAAGTCGGACTAGACTAAGATTTTTCTTCAACAAGCAGGACGCACAGGACATTCTCTGAACACCCGATAAGGCCAACATCCCCGTTATTTGCAAGAGGAAGACACGCAGGTACAGAGGACACAGAGCGGAGTGCCTCGTAAGGATCCGCAGAAGGCAAGTGGGAAAGCTGCTGTTACCGTATTACTCGCCAACGTGCAATCATTGGACAATAAATTAGACGAGGTACGATCACGAATATCCCACCAACAGGACATCAGAAACTGTAACATCTTATGTTTCACCGAATTGTGGCTGAATGATCACATGGATATTCAGCTAGCGGGATATACGCTGCACCGGCAAGATATAACAGCACACTCCGGTTAGATGAGGAGGCGGTCTGTGCATATTTGTAAACAACAGCTGGTGCACAAAATCTTAGGAAGTCTCTAGATTTTCCTCCCTGAAGTAGAGTATCTTGTGATAAAATACAGACCACACTATTTGCCTAGAGAGTTTTCAGCTATACTTTTCGTGACTGTTTATTTACCATCACAGACGGATGCTGGCACTAAGACCGCACTCAATCAGCTGTATAAAGAAATAAGCAAACAGGAAACCGCTCGCCTAGAGGCGGCCCCAGAGGCGGCGCTCCTAGTGGCAGAAGACTTTAATGCAGGGAACCTTAAATCAGGTCTACCTAATTTCTACCAACATGTTAAATGTGCAACCAGAAGGAAAACATTTCTAGATCACCTGTATTCCATACACAGAGACGCGTATAAAGCTCTCCCTCGCCCTCCATTTGGTAAATCCGACCACAATTCTATCCCCCTGAGTCCTGCTTACAAGCAAAAATTAAAGCAGGAAGCACCAGTGACTCGGTCAAAAAAAAAGTGGTCAGATGAAGCAGATGCTAAACTACAGGACTGTTTTGCTATCACAGACTGGAACATGTTCCAGGATTCTTCCGATGGCATTGAGGAGTACACCACATCAGTCACTGGCTTTATCAATAAGTGCATCGAGGACGTCGTCCCCACAGTGACTGTACGTACATACCCCAACCAGAAGCCATGGATTACAGGCAACATTCGCACTGAGCTAAAGGGTAGAGCTGCCGCTTTCAAGGTGCGGGACTCTAACCCGGAAGCTTATAAGAAATCCTGCTATGCCCTCCGACGAACCATCAAACAGGCAAAGCGTCAATACAGGGCTAAGATTGAATCGTACTACACTTGCTCCGACGCTCGTCTTATGTGGCAGGGCTTGCAAACTATTACAGACTACAAAGGAAAGCACAGCCGCGAGCTGCTCAGTGACACAAGCCTACCAGACGAGCTAAATCACTTCTATGCTCACTTCGAGACAAGCAACACTGAGGCATGCATGAGAGCATCAGCTGTTCCGGACGACTGTGTGATCACGCTCTGCGTAGCCAACGTGAGTAAGACCTTTAAACAGGTCAATATTCACAAGACTGCGGGAACAGACGGATTACCAGGACGTGTGCTCCGGGCATGTGCTGACCAACTGGCAGGTGTCTTCACTGACATTTTCAACATGTCCCTGATTGAGTCTGTAATAACAACATGTTTCAAGCAGACCATCATAGTTCCTGTGCCCAAGAACACGAAGGCAACCTGCCTAAATGACTACAGATCCGTAGCACTCACGTCCATAGCCATGAAGTGCTTTGAAAGGCTGGCAATAGCTCACATCAACACCATTATCCCAGAAACCCTAGACCCACTCCAATTTCCATGCCGCCCAAACAGATCCACAGATGATGCAATCTCTATTGCACTCCACACTGCCCTTTCCCACCTGGACAAAAGGAACACCTACGTGAGAATGCTATTCATTGACTACTACATGTTGTTCAACACCATAGTACCCTCAAAGCTCATCACTAAGCTAAGGATCCTGGGACTAAACACCTCCCTCTGCAACTGGATCCTGGACTTCCTGATGGGCCGCCCCCAGGTGGTGAGGGTAGGTAGCAACACATCTGCCATGCTGATCCTCAAAACTGGAGCCCCTCAGGGGTGGGTGCTCAGTCCCCTCCTGTACTCCCTGTTCACCCACGACTACATGGCCAGGTACGACTCCAACACCATCATTAAGTTTGCAGACGACACAACAGTGGAAGGCCTGAATAACATAATAAGGTGCCAGAATAACAACCTATTCCTCAACGTAACCAAGACTAAGGAGATTATTGTGGACTACAGGAAAAGGAGGACCGAGCATGCTCCCATTCTCATCGACGGGGCTGTAGTGGAGCAGGTTGAGAGCTTCAAGTTCCTTGGTGTCCACATCACAAACTAACTAGAATGGTCCAAACACACCAAGACAGTCGTGAGGAGGGCACGGCAAAGCCTATTCCCCCTCAGGAAACGAAAAAGATTTGGCATGGGTTCGCAGATCCTCAAAAGGTTCTACAGCTGCAACATCGAGAGCATCCTGACTGGTTGCATCACTGCCTGGTATGGCAACTGCTCGGCCTCCGACCGCAAGGTACTACTGAGGGTAGTGCGTACGGCCCAGTACATCACTGGGGATAAGCTGCCTGCCACCCAGGACCTCTATACAAGGTGGTGTCAGAGGAAGAACCTAAAAATTGTCAAAGACTCCAGCTACCCCAGTCATAGACTGTTCTCTCTACTACCGCACGGCAAGCGGTATTGGAGTGCCAAGTCTAGGACAAAAAGGCTTCTCAGCAGGTTTTACCCACGAGCCATAAGACTCCTGAACAGGTAATCAAATGGCTACCCGGACTATTTGCATTGTGTGACAACCCCCCCCCCCCCCTCCAACCCCTCTTTTACGCTGCTGCTACTCTCTGTTTATCATATATGCATAGTCACTTTAACCATATCTTCATGTACATACTACCTCAATCAGCCCAACTAACCGGTGCCTGTATATAGCCTCGCTACTGTCATAGCCTCGCTACTGTATATAGCCTCGCTACTGTTATTATTCACTGCCTTTTTACTGTTGCTTTTATTTCTTTACTTACCTATTGTTCACCTAATACCTTTTTTGCACTGTTGGTTAGAGCCTGTAAGTAAGCATTTCACTGTAAGTTCCACACCTGTTGTATTCGGTGCACGTGACAAATTAACTTTGATTTGATAAACTTTGATTAGATAATACATTAAACCTGCATCATAATGCATCATACCTGCATCATAATGCATCATACCTGCATCATAATGCATCATACCTGCATCATAATGCATTATACCTGCATCATAATGCATCATACCTGCAGGCTTAAACAATTTGTTCCCTGTCTTTAACAACACCAAATGACGTGGACTCAGTGCTCTCCACTTCCCTAGGAATAAACCCGACAGGTGAATGACGTGGACTCAGTGCTCTCCACTCCCCTGAGAATAAACCCTACAGGTGAATGACGTGGACAGTGCTCTCCACTCCCCTAAGAATAAACCCTACAGGTGAATGACGTGGACTCAGTGCTCTCCACTCCCCTAGGAATAAACCCGACAGGTGAATGACGTGGATTCAGTGCTCTCCACTTCCCTAAGAATAAACCCTACAGGTGAATGACGTGGACTCAGTGCTCTCCACTCCCCTAAGAATAAACCCTACAGGTGAATGACGTGGACAGTGCTCTCCACTCCCCTAAGAATAAACCCTACAGGTGAATGACGTGGACTCAGTGCTCTCCACTCCCCTAGGAATAAACCCTACAGGTGAATGACGTGGACTCAGTGCTCTCCACTCCCCTAGGAATAAACCCGACAGGTGAATGACGTGGACTCAGTGCTCTCCACTCCCCTAGGAATAAACCCGACAGGTGAATGACGTGGACTCAGTGCTCTCCACTCCCCTAAGAATAAACCATACAAGTGAATGACATGGACTCAGTGCTCTCCACTTCCCTAAGAATAAACCATACAAGTGAATGACGTGGACTCAGTGCTCTCCACTCCCCTAAGAATAAACCCGACAGGTGAAAGCATAATGTACACAGCACAATGAGCGAACAAACCACAAAACACTCAGTCACGGTAAAACAGTGTTTGGATTTAGTGAAGTAAAGTGCTGCAGAGTATTTGCAAACAAACAAACACACAGAAATCCCCCAAGGCATAGCGTCTGTTAAGAACACAGTGAACCAGCGCAGACAGAGAATACAATGCAGTCACAGGAGGTTGGTGGCACCTTAATTGGGGAGGACAGGCTTGTGGTAATGGCTGGAGCGGAATCAGTGGAATGGTACCAAATACATTGTTATACCCTGATGAGGACAGCTTGCCTGTCCAAACGTTGGTTATTAAATGATTACATCTGAGCTCCTAGAGTGTGATGCTTTTCTTTTTCAAGTGCTCTACTCTGCTAGCCAGCACCTCGCCTAAATAGGTGTTCTACTCCGCTAGCCAGCACCTCGCCTAAATAGGTGTTCTGCTCCGCTAGCCAGCACCTCGCCTAAATAGGTGTTCTACTCCGCTAGCCAGCACCTCTCCTAACCAGGTGTTCTACTCCACTAGCCAGCACCTCTCCTAACCAGGTATTCTACTCTTTTAGCCAGCACCTCTCCTAACCAGGTGTTCTACTCCACTAGCCAGCACCTCTCCTAACCAGGTGTTCTACTCTGCTAGCCAGCACCTCTCCTAACCAGGTGTTCTACTCCACTAGCCGGCACCTCTCTTAACCAGGTGTTCTACTCTGTTAGCCAGCACCTCTCCTAACCAGGTGTTCTACTCCGCTAGCTAGCACCTCTCCTAACCAGGTGTTCTACTCTGTTAGCCAGCACCTCTCCTAACCAGGTGTTCTACTCCACTAGCCAGCACCTCTCCTAACCAGGTGTTCTACTCCGCTAGCTAGCACCTCTCCTAACCAGGTGTTCTACTCTGTTAGCCAGCACCTCTCCTAACCAGGTGTTCTACTCCACTAGCTAGCACCTCTCCTAACCAGGTGTTCCACTCCAATAGCTAGCACCTCTCCTAACCAGGTGTTCTACTCTGCTAGCCAGCACCTCGCCTAACCAGGTGTTCTACTCTGCTAGCCAGCACCTCTCCTAACCAGGTGTTCTACTCTGCTAGCCAGCACCTCTCCTAACCAGGTGTTCTACTCCACTAGCCAGCACCTTGCCTAAACAGGTTTTCTACTCCGCTAGCCAGCAACCCGCCTAAACAGGTGTTCTACTCTGTTAGCCAGCCCCTCTCCTAACCAGGTGTTCTACTCCACTAGCCAGCACCTCTCCTAACCAGGTGTTCTACTCTGTTAGCCAGCACCTCCCCTAACCAGGTGTTCTACTCCAATAGCTAGCACCTCTCCTAACCAGGTGTTCTACTCTGCTAGCCAGCACCTCGCCTAACCAGGTGTTCTACTCTGCTAGCCAGCACCTCTCCTAACCAGGTGTTCTACTCTGCTAGCCAGCACCTCTCCTAACCAGGTGTTCTACTCCACTAGCCAGCACCTTGCCTAAACAGGTGTTCTACTCCGCTAGCCAGCACCCCGCCTAAACAGGTGTTCTACTCTGTTAGCCAGCCCCTCTCCTAACCAGGTGTTCTACTCTGTTAGCCAGCACCTCCCCTAACCAGGTGTTCTACTCTGCTAGTCAGCACCTCTCCTAACCAGGTGTTCTACTCTGCTAGCCAGCACCTCTATAAAACAGGTGTTCTACTCCGCTAGCCAGCACCTCTCCAAACCAGGTGTTCTACCCCACTAGCCAGCAAGGTGTGCATTTTCAGTTCTGCCCATACATTTTCTATAGGACGGAGGTCAGGGCTTTGTGATGGCCACTCCAATACCGTGACTTTGTTGCCCTTAAGCCATTTTGCCACAACTTTGGAAGTATGCTTGGGGTCATTGTCCATTTGGAAGACCCATTTGCGACCAAGCTTTAACTTCCTGACTGATGTCTTGAGATGTTGCTTCTATATATCCACATCATTTTCCATCCTCATAATGCCATCTATTTTGTGAAGTGCACCAGTCCCTCCTGCAGCAAAGCACCCCCACAACATGATGCTGCCACCCCCTTGCTTCACGGTTGGGATGGTGTTCTTTGGCAAGCAAGCCTCACCCTTTTTCCTCCAAACATAACAATGGTCATTATGGCCAAACAGTTTCATCAGACCAGAGGACATTTCTGCAAAAAGTACGATCTTTGTCCCCATGTGCAGTTGCAAACTGTAGTCTGGCTTTTTTATGACGGTTTTGGAGCAGTGGCTTCTTCCTTGCTGAGCAACCTTTCAGGTTATGTCGATATAGGACTTGTTTTACTGTGGATATAGATACTTTTGTACCTGTTTCCCCCAGCATCTTCACAAGGTCCTTTGCTGTTGTTCTGGGTTTGAGTCACACTTTTCGCACGAAAGTACGTTCATCTCTAGGAGACAGAACGCATCTCCTTCCTAAGCGGTATGACAGCAGCGTGGTCCCATGGTGTTTATACTTGCGTACTATTGTTTGTACAGATGAACGTGGTACATTCGGGCATTTGGAAATTGCTCCCTGTCACGTTCCTGACCTGTTTTCTGTTGTTTTGTATGTGTTTAGTTGGTCAGGGCGTGAGTTGGGGTGGGTATTCTATGTTGTGTGTCTAGTTCGTCTGTTTCTGTGTTCAGCCTAATATGGTTCTCAATCAGAGACAGCTGTCAATCGTTGTCCCTGATTGAGAATCATATATAGGTGGCTTGTTTTGTGTTGGGGATTGTGGGTGGTTGTTTCCTGTCTCTGTGTTTGTGTTCTGCACCAGATAGGACTGTCTCGGCTTTCACGTTTGTTATTTTGTTATTTGTTAATGTTCATCGTTTATTGTTTAATTAAACATGTTGAACACTAACTGCGCTGCATTTTGGTCCTCTCCTTCATCCCAGGAAGAAAGCCGTTACAGAACCACCCACCAAACCCGGATCAAGCAGCGGGTTAACGGGCAACAGCGACAGCAGCAGTGGTTCAAGGAGGAATGGACATGGGAGGAGATTCTGGACGGAGAAGGACCCTGGGCAGAGCCAGAGGAGTGTCGCCGCCCCAAAGCGGAGCTGGAGGCATTTAAAGCGGAGAGGCGGCATTATGAGGCGCTAGCAAGGCAGAGCGGCTGGAAGCCCAAGAGGCTCACCCAAACATTTCTTGGGGGGGGGGGGGGGGGGGGACTAAAGGGGAGTGTGGCGAAGTCAGGTAGGAGACCTGCGCCAACTTCCCGGGCTTACCGTGGAGAGCGAGAGTACGGGCAGACACCGTGTTACGCAGTAGAGCGCATGGTGTCTCCTGTACGTGTTCATAGCCCGGTGCGGGTTATTCCACCTCCCCGCACTAGCCGGGCTAGAGTGAGCATTGAGCCAAGTGCCATGAAGCCGGCTCAACATATCTGGCCTCCAGTACGTCTCCTCGGGCCGGTGTACATGGCACCAGCCTTACGCATGGTGTCCCCGGTTCGCCAACACAGCCCAGTGCGGGTTATTCCACCTCCCCGCACTGGACGGGCTACGGGGAGCATGCAACCAGGTAAGGTTGGGCAGGCTCAGTGCTCAAGGGAGCCAGTACGCCTGCACGGTCCGGTACCACCAGTTCCGGCACCACGCACCAGGCCTACTGTGCGCCTCAGCAGGTCAGAGTCGGCCATCTGCCCAACGCCGCCTGCACTGCTCGTCTGCTCAGCGCCGTCTGAGCCATCTGTCTGCCCAGCGCCGTCTGAGCCATCTGTCTGCCCAGCGCCGTCTGAGCCATCCGTCTGCCCAGCGCCGTCTGAGCCATCCGTCTGCCCAGCGCCATCTGAGCCATCCGTCTGCCCAGCGCCATCTGAGCCATCCGTCTGCCCAGCGCCGTCTGAACCATCCGTCTGCCCAGCGCCGTCTGAGCCATCCGTCTGCCCAGCGCCGTCTGAGCCATCCGTCTGCCCAGCGCCATCTGAGCCATCCGTCTGCCACGAGCCTTCAGAACCGCCCGTCTGTCCCGAGCCATTAGAGCCGTCCGTCAGTCAGGAGCCGCTAGAGCCGTCCGTCAGTCAGGAGCTGCCAGAGCCGCCAGCCAGTCAGGAGCTGCCAGAGCCGCCAGCCAGTCAGGAGCTGCCAGAGCCGCCAGTCAGGAGCTGCCAGAGCCGCCAGCCAGTCAGGAGCTGCCAGAGCCGCCAGACAGTCAGGAGCTGCCAGAGCCGCCAACCAGTCATGAGCTGCCCTCCAGTCATGAGCTGCCCTCCAGTCATGAGCTGCCCTACAGTCATGAGCTGCCCTCCAGTCATGAGCTGCCCTCCAGTCATGAGCTGCCCTCCAGTCATGAGCTGCCCTCCAGTCATGAGCTGCCCTACAGTCATGAGCTGCCCTACAGTCATGAGCTGCCCTACAGTCATGAGCTGCCACTCAGTCCGGAGCTGCCATTCAGTCCGGAGCTGCCACTCAGTCCGGAGCTGCCACTCAGTCCGGAGCTGCCACTCAGTCCGGAGCTGCCATTAGTCCAGAGTTGTCCCTCTGTCCTAAGCTACCTCTCTGTCCGGAGCGATTTCTCTGTCCTGAGCTACCTCTCTGTCCTGAGCTACCTCTCTGTCCTGAGCTACCTCTCTGTCTTGAGCTACCTCTCGGTCCTGAGTTGTCTCCTCTATTTAGGAGGGGCCTTGGTGAAGGTTCCTGGACCATGGTCGGGGGCGAGGGTCGCCACTCAAAGGACGCTAAGGAGGGGGACAAAGACAGTGGTGGAGTGGTGTCCTCGTCCACCGCCGGAGCCGCCACCGCGGACAGATGCCCACCCAGACCCTCCCCTTGAGTTTTAGGGGTGCGCCCGGAGTTCGCACCTTGAGGGGGGGGTTCTGTCACGTTCCTGACCTGTTTTCTGTTGTTTTGTATGTGTTTAGTTGGTCAGGGCGTGAGTTGGGGTGGGTATTCTATGTTGTGTGTCTAGTTCGTCTGTTTCTGTGTTCAGCCTAATATGGTTCTCAATCAGAGACAGCTGTCAATCGTTGTCCCTGATTGAGAATCATATATAGGTGGCTTGTTTTGTGTTGGGGATTGTGGGTGGTTGTTTCCTGTCTCTGTGTTTGTGTTCTGCACCAGATAGGACTGTCTCGGCTTTCACGTTTGTTATTTTGTTATTTGTTAATGTTCATCGTTTATTGTTTAATTAAACATGTTGAACACTAACTGCGCTGCATTTTGGTCCTCTCCTTCATCCCAGGAAGAAAGCCGTTACACTCCCAAGGATGAACCAGACTTGTGGAGGTCTACAATTTTTTTTCTGAGGTCTTGGCTGATTTCTTTAGAATTTCCCATGATGTCAAGCAAAGAGGCACTACGTTTGAAAGTAGGCCTTGAAATACATTCACAGGTACACCTCCAATTGACTCAAATTATGTCAATTAGCTTATCAGAAGCTTATAAAGCCGTGACATAATTTTCTGGAATTTTCCAAGCTGTTTAAAGGCACAGTCAACTTAGTGTATGTAAACTTCTGACCTACTGGAATTGTGATACAGTGAATTATAAGTGAAATTATCTGTCTGTAATAAATTGTTGGGAAAATTACTTGTGTCATGCACAAAGTCCTAACCGACTTGCCAGAACTATAGTTTGTTAACAAGAAATTTATGGAGTGGTTGAAAAATGAGTTTTAATGACTCCAACCTAAGTGTATGTAAACTTCCGACTTCAACTGTAGATGAAGTACTGTATATGGTTTTCCACAGCTTTGCCAATTTCATTATATAAATGGTGAACAAAACAGGCCCTAAAATGGAGCCTTGTGGAACTCCTTTTGTGATGTCCGAGAAACTGGACATTTGACCGTCCACATATACACACAGAGTTCTGTCTGAGTTAATCTGAGTTGATTAACCAATAATGGATGGACACCCTCTCATGAGGAAAATAATCAATGACTAATCAAATAAATATGAAAGGAAATTCATAGATTTTTTATCAGCATCTAATTTCATGGAGTTTGCCATGACTTGGAAGATGAGACCCTCTCAGCACCTGTTTTTCCTTAATGCTTTATATCTTTTGTTTTTAATCATTTACATTTTTACCCCCTTTTCTCCCCAATTTCATGGTATCCAATTGTTAGTAGTTACTATCTTGTCTCATCGCTACAACTCCCGTACGGGCTCGGGAGAGACGAAGGTCGAAAGCCATGTGTCCTCCGAAACACAACCTAACCAACCTGCACTGCTTCTTAACACAGCGCGCATCCAACCCGGAAGCCAGACGCACCAGCGACTCCTGTCGGAGGAAACACCGTGCACCTGGAGACCTTGGTTAGCGTGCACTGCACCCGGGCCTCCACAGGAGTCGCTGGTGCGCGATGAGACAAGGATATCCCTACCGGCCAAACCCTCCCTAACCCGGACGACGCTAGGCCAATTGTGCGTCGCCCCACGGACCTCCTGGTCGCGACCGGCTGCGAACCCAGAGTCTCTGGTGGCACAGCTAGCGCTGCGATGCAGTGCCCTAGACCACTGCGCCGCCCGGGAGGCCCTTAATATCTTTATTGCTTTGTTTGTTGCTAGGAAACAACAATAAATTCAATCAGGTTGTGAGGAATAATAGTGGCAGGTCAATTCAGAAGTGGAAATGAGTATCGCTCCTACAATCCAATCTAAGCCGAGGAGAAGCATTTGAATATTTTTTAATGATGTGGTTGTGGGCTTTTGAAGATTACTTTCTCTCCTCGATGCTACCTTCAAGCATCCCATTGCATTCCAATAAGACAGTGGCAACACCAGGGGTGGCATCAAAAAAGACGTTATGAAAAGGATTGTATACACACTAATAACTTCCTCCTCGTGCCCTGGTGCTAACCTAAGCCTGTGCTGTGCATTCATCCAAGGTAATTGTACAGAGGTTTCGAAAATACAAACTCCTTTCATGTTATACGCACTTATAAAAACTATATGAAAACATTACACATGATGCCAAACCAATATCAATGAAAACAGATGCCCCTTGATGCTCAGCTCAAACACAGGACAGGCATGGCCAATATGGCCAATAAATGTAAAATATACTGTGTCCGTAAAATGTATAAGCTGGAAGTAGAAGCCTAACTGTTGTTGATCCTTAGTTTACTCCAATTACGGGAAAATAATAAAGGAAAATATGTTTAAAAATATATATGTTATATACAGTACCAGTCAAAAGTTTGGACACACCTATTCATTCAAGGGTTTTTCTTAACTTTTTACTATTTTCTACATTGTAGAATAATAGTGAAGACATCAAAACTATGAAACAACACATATGGAATCATGTAGTAACCAAAATAGTGTTAAACAAATCAAAATATATTTTAGATGTTAGATTCCTCAGAGTAGCCACCCTTTGCCTTGATGACTGCTTTGCACACTTGGCATTCTCTCAACCAGCTTAACCTGGAATGCTTGGTACCAACAGTCTTGAAGGAGTTCCCACATATAATGAGAACATGATGGCAAATTTTCCTTCACTCTGCAGTCCAACTCATTCCAAACCATCTAACCTGGGTTGAGGTCAGTTGATTGTGGAGGCCAGGTCATCTGATGAAGCACTTCATCACTCTCCTTCTTGGTAAAATAGCAATTACACAGCCTGGAGGTGTGTTGGGTCATTGTCCTGTTGAAAAACAAATGTTGGTCCCACTAAACCAGATGGGATGGTGTATCGCTGCAGAATGCTGTGGTAGCCATACTGGTTAAGTGTGCCTTGAATTCTAAATAAATCACTGACAGTGTCACCAGCAAAGCACCCCCACACCATCACACCTCCTCCTCCCTGTTTCATGGTGGGAACCACACATGCGGAGATCATCCATTCACCTACTCCGCATCTCACAAAGGCGGTTAGAACCAAAAATCTCAAATTTGGACTCATCAGACCAAAGGGACAGATTTCCACCGGTCTAATGTCCATTGCTCAAGTTTCTTGGCCCAAGCAAGTCTCTTATTATTATTGGTGTCCTTTAGTAGTGGTTTCTCTGCAGAAATTCAACCATGTGTCTGTTACTTGAACTCTGTGAAGCAATTTCTGAGGCTGGTAACTCTAATGAACTTACCCTCTGCAGCAGAGGTAACTCTGGGTCTTCCTTTCCTGTGGTGGTCCTCATGAGAGCCAGTTTCATCATAGCGCTTGATGGTTTTTGCGACTGCACTTGAAGAAACTTTCAAAGTTCTTGAAATGTTCTTTATTGACTGACCACATCTTAAAGTAATGATGGACTGTTGATTCTCTTTGCTTATTTGAGCTGTTCTTGCCATAATATGGACTTGGTCTTTTACCAAATAGAGCTATCTTCTGTATACCCCTCCTACCTTGTCACAACAGAACTGATTGGCTCAAACGCATTAAGAAGGAAAGAAATTTCACAAATTAACTTTAAACAAGGCACACCTGTTAATTGAAATGCATTCCAGGTGACTACCTCATGAAGTTGGTTGAGAGAATGCCAAGAGTGTGCAAAGCTGTCATCAAGGCAAAGGGTGGCTACTTTGAAGAATCTCAAATATAAAATATATTTTGATTTGTTTAACACTTTTTGGTTACTACATGATTCCATATGTGTTATTTCATAGTTTTGAAGTCTTCACTATTATTCTACAATGTAGAAAATATTAAAAATAAAGAAAAACCCAGGAATGAGTAGGTGAGTCCAAACTTTTGACTGATACTGTACATATTTTTTTTTAAATAGATGGGTGATTGGAAATTATGTAGACAATTACATTGATGGAAGCCAATCTATCTGCAATATTAAAGCTGATCTACCCCTTAATTAAAAAATATATATTTTTAAAAAAGTGATTGAAATCAGAGTGGAGGAGAAAGATGCCACTTGTTGCTGGGCAGGGAAACAGCAAACCTTGGAGTCTGTTACTGGGCAGGGAAACAGCAAACCTTGGAGTCTGTTACTGGGCAGGGAAACAGCAAACCTTGGAGTCTGTTACTGGGCAGGGAAACAGCAAACCTTGGAGTCTGTTACTGGGCAGGGAAACAGCAAACCTTGGAGTCTGTTACTGGGCAGGGAAACAGCAAACCTTGGAGTCTGTTACTGGGCAGGGAAACAGCAAACCTTGGAGTCTGTTACTGGGCAGGGAAACAGCAAACCTTGGAGTCTGTTACTGGGCAGGGAAACAGCAAACCTTGGAGTCTGTTACTGGGCAGGGAAACAGCAAACATTGGAGTCTGTTATTGGGCAGGGAAACAGCAGACCTTGGAGTCTGTTGCTGGGCAGGGAAACAGCAAACCTTGGAGTCTGTTACTGGGCAGGGAAACAGCAAACCTTGGAGTCTGTTACTGGGCAGGGAAACAGCAAACCTTGGAGTCTGTTACTGGGCAGGGAAACAGCAAACCTTGGAGTCTGTTACTGGGCAGGGAAACAGCAAACCTTGGAGTCTGTTACTGGGCAGGGAAACAGCAAACCTTGGAGTCTGTTACTGGGCAGGGAAACAGCAAACCTTGGAGTCTGTTACTGGGCAGGGAAACAGCAAACCTTGGAGTCTGTTACTGGGCAGGGAAACAGCAAACCTTGGAGTCTGTTACTGGGCAGGGAAACAGCAAACGTACTTGTAAAGCCGTTGAGTGCCACTCTGCTAGGATGGTAGAAGCCTCTCCGGCATTGGCACTTGTAGTTGTCTAGCACGAATCCATGTCCGACAATGGGATTGCACTAGGGAAAGACGAGAGAGAGAAAGAAAGAGAGCGTTTATCTAAAAGGCATGTAAACAGGATAGATGGAATAATGGAGGGAAGGTGACTCAGCCTTCTATTTGTGTTTTTTGAAACTCCCCAAAAAAACATGCTATGTGTTTTTCTAAAACGAAGTGAAATACCCTGTGGCGCTGTAATGTGAAATTCTTTCAAAAAACACTGAAATATTTGGGTTGGTTATGTAAGGTTTGAACATGTCTCGACGACAAAACAGTCTTTTCTTCTCCTATTATGCTCTGTGCTCTTTGAAAAGGCACTCTCACTTCCTATTCAAATCTCTACTCAACTGACAGGCCGTTAGCAACAGCCCTGGAATTCAGTTATTCAAACACAAAACTTGTTTGCACATTTACCTTTCTCATCTATACGTTAACATTGACGTTGTGTTGTCATAATGAAAGACAAACACTACAGCGGATCTCGACATTAATCATGACAACACAGAGTATCAGGTTAAACTTAAAGGTAGACTCCGTGATATGACGTAGATGCAGAAAGAAAATAACATAGTGGGTCAATTTCCACAACAGCGAAGAGCGGTGAAGGACGAGGCTCAACTTCTCCTCTGTTTTGATCCTGCTGTTACCACGCTGTACACAGCGTGAAGCGAATCCCTGCACATGTACAGATATTGTGAGTGACATTGTGAAAGTGTTGCATCTCGCTCATCTCAATATCTTCGGTGCTGCTCGTGGCAATGTCATTTAGCTGAGTCTACCTTTAAAGCATCCTGACAAAATGTCTCTACAACACTGTCACATGACACACTGCATCTGACATAGAACTCCATTCAGTTTAATCCACTTTCCCTGAAGAGAAATGGCAGATTTTTTATAAATTATAAAAAAATGACGGTCTCATCGCTGCAACTCCCCAACGGGCGAAGGTCAAGTCATGAGTCCTCCAAAATATGACCCGCCAAACCGCGCTTCTTAACAACCGCCCGCTTAACCCAGAAGCCAGCCGCATCAGGTCAGCCTGCAGGTACCCGGCCCGCCACAAGGAGTCGCTAGAGTGCGATGAGCAAAGTAAAGCCCCTACCGGCCAAACCCTCCTCTTACCCGGACGACGCTGGGCCAATTGTGTGCCACACTATGGGATTCCCGATCACGGCCGGTTGTGATACAGCCCGGGATTGAACCCAGGTCTGTAGTAACACCTGTAGCACTGCGATGCAGTGCCTTAGACCGCTGCGCTACTCGGGAGGCCCTGGCAGCATGGTTCTTTGAGAAAACGGTTAAAGCCAGACTGCACCTTATTCCACTCACTATGGGAAAACAATGGCCATACTATATCCCTATAGGCGATTTAAAAAAATAATCTTATTTTCATTTATATCTTATTTCATTTTATCTGCATGCCTCTTTAGTTTAATTAGTCTTGTTATTAGTATGTTATATATTTCCAATGTTACTTATTTGATGACTATGTCACTTTTGTCACCATTGCACTGTGTGAGAAGCCTGCAAGTACATGACCATAACATTGGATTTTACTGGATTTGATTTGTGGTCCCCAGTGGATCCATGTGACCAGGACGCCCTCATTATCTGATATATTACACACATAATCATTTCAAATACACACGGTTAGCAGATGTTAATGCGAGTGTAGCGAAATGCTTGTGCTTCTAGTTCCGACAATGCAGTAATAACCAACGAGTAATCTAACCTAACAATTCCACAACTATTACCTTATACACACAAGTGTAAAGGGATAAAGAATATGTACATAAAGATATATGAATGAGTGATGGTACAGAACGGCATGGGCAAGATGCAGTAGATGGTATCGAGTACAGTATATACATATGAGATGAGTAATGTAGGGTATGTAAACATAAAAGTGCATAGTTTAAAGTGGCTAGTGATACATGTATTACATAAAGATGGCAAGATGCAGTAGATGATATAGAGTACAATATATACATATACATTATATTAAGTGGCATTGTTTACAGTCCTTTTGCACAAAACTTTTCAAATGGCATCCAATATATCTTAAATAATAAAAATATGTAAACATATTAAAATAAGTGACGATAGGGAGGAGTCACGCGCTGGCTTGACGCTGGAAAATGTTTCTTGTCTCTGACTGGCAGCTGTAGTGCTAACTGGATTAATGCCAGATTTGTTTAATATCAAAGAGGTACTACCAAAAACAATGTAAACAATATTCCAGTATGCCATTTTCAAAAGCAAATAATAGCCCTTGATTTCTGCATCACGCATAATATAATTATTCAGACACTGGGAGCGATTTGTCTAAATGAACTCCTCTGAACCGTGTTAAAGACGTTCTGCAGCAATTTCTGTTACTTTTGCTGTTGAAAAGCGATATCCCAAGTATAAATATTGTCAAGTACACACATTAAAGGCCCAAAAAAAATCTAAAATTTGAGCAAAATAGAGTTATATATGGAGTAGGGCATTCACTGGGTTGTTCTGATTGTCAGATGTGATGTCATCAGCCTCCTCATTGCTTGAGGAACATAAAAGGAGCAATAGAGAACAAAAGTGGAGGATGTGATGTCATGAGGATACCTGGGATACCTATTAAGATGTGCCTTTTGTTAATAAGTACATCAGGTGTTCAATGAGGTGAAAAGGAGACTGGAGTGCCACTTTAAATAAGTATTTTCTTCTAACTAGCGGATCCCGAGCAAACGCCCCGATAACAACCATGAGAACAGCGTCAGGGGAAATTACACACTTTGCCAAGTTGCAGGAATCTAATTAATATCTAAATTAAGAATTAATACCTTGTTTGCAGAATTTAAATTCACTGCATAACTTCAGCTTGGAGACAGAGTGATGGCTGGCTACAAGCACATGGACCATCTGGATCGACTGGGAGAAAACACTTCCTTAAACATGAACCATCTGGATCAACTGGGGGAAAACACTTCCTTAAACATGAACCATCTGGATCAACTGGGAGAAGACACTTCCTTAAACATGAACCATCTGGATCAACTGGGAGAAGACACTTCCTTAAACATGAACCATCTGGATTGACTGGGGGAAAACACTTCCATAAACATGAACCATCTGGATCAACTGGGAGAAGACACTTCCTTAAATATGAACCATCTGGATCAACTGGGAGAAGACACTTCCTTAAACATGAACCATCTGGATCGACTGGGAGAAGACACTTTCTTAAACATGAACCATCTGGATCGACTGGGGGAAGACACTTCCTTAAACATGAACAATCTGGATCTACTGGGAGAAGACACTTCCTTAAACATGAACCATCTGGATCGACTGGGGGAAGACACTTCCTTAAACATGAACCATCTGGATCAACTGGGAGAAAACACTTCCTTAAACATGAACCATCTGGATCAACTGGGGGAAAACACTTCCTTAAACATGAACCATCTGGATCAACTGGGGGAAAACACTTCCTTAAACATGAACCATCTGGAATGACTGGAGAAAAACTTCCTTAAACATGAACCATCTGGATCATCTGGGAGAAGACACTTCCTTAAACATGAACCATCTGGATCGACTGGGGGAAGACACTTCCTTAAACATGAACCATCTGGATCGACTGGGGTAAAACACTTCCTTAATAAACATGTGCAGTTTGGAGCTCTGTCCCCAATAGATTGGCAGTGAATTTGACATGAATGCTCATGAATAGTGGATTATACTGTGTGGTTGCATTATGTAGGCTTTGAGACATTGGTGATGTAGAGGGACTGGGGTATGGCTTGGGGGAAGGGAAATAAAACCTATACTGTACATGTTACTTTGAATTTAGATCCATTATTTTTGAGCATAGAGAACTCCCCTTCACCCCTAGGCTTTTTCTACTGGTGAAAACAAACAGATAAAACGTTAAGCTCTACTGTGTTTCGGGGAAAATATAATGAATGTTTAATCACCAATGTTTTGAGGAAGCAGTCTGAGATATCCCGACAACTTGATCATCACTTTGTTTCTTACATTCTCTGAAAAATATATTTATTGGGATAACAGTTCACACCTGTATTTGCTGCATATTGGTGTCAGAAAATAAGGAACAGTTGATTTGAAAAGGGCACGGATTTGTATTGAAACCTAAGGGAAACTAGTTCAGGGCCAAGCTGCTACTCCTTTTAGAGCAGGTGGCAGAACTGGTCTCCCAAGAGGTTCCGAGAGTCATACTCCACAAAATTCCAACATCTGCAGAGAGCGCACGAGGACGGCATGTTGATATCCTCTACCGCCCTGCAGGGAAGTGTGGGTAAATAAACCCACCAGCTTCATTATGGACTTATTTTGTTCTTATGACTCCAGGCTGGAGTTAAATGGTGCCAGCCTTACATTAGCTCTGAAGGGGAAAATCATTAAGATAACACCCACCAAGGAACATCAAGCGCATGGAGGACGAAAAATGATGGTTATTGTGGGATTATCGAAGTCTATGGAAGAATAGTTGCATTTATATCAACCTGAAAGAACTGTTTGAGTTGATATGGGCTCAGTGACGTGAGGTATTTTTTTTTTCAGGGTGGATCTAGACAACACGTGAATCTCTCTTGCCATCTGCAGTGTGTTCAAATGATTGATGTGGGACCTGATTGTATCGTGTGTGTCATAAATGGGACTCTAAAAATGTGCCTCCAGGCTCTAAACAGTGAATAATTTAACCTAGTGCATCTGGTGCAGGGAACCACCTAGGAGCATTTTCACGTGCCTCTCCATGCATCAACAATCAGGGACGTCTTTCATACACTCTGCTCCAGGCTGGTGTTAAATGGTGCCAGGCACTACACTCTTCTCAAGGCTGGAGTTGAATGGTGCCAGGGTCTACACTCTGCTCCAGGCTGGGGTTAAATGGTGCCAGGCACTACACTCTGCTCCAGGCTGGAGTTAAATGGTGCCAGGCACTACACTCTTCTCAAGGCTGGAGTTGAATGGTGCCAGGGTCTACACTCTGCTCCAGGCTGGAGTTAAATGGTGCCAGGGTCTACACTCTGCTCCAGGGTAGAGTTAAATGGTGCCAGGGTCTACACTCTGCTCCAGGCTGGAGTTAAATGGTGCCAGGGTCTACACTTTGCTCCAGGCTGGAGTTAAATGGTGCCAGGCACTACACTCTGTTCCAGGCTGGAGTTAAATTGTGCCAGGGTCTACACTCTGCTCCAGGCTGGTGATAAATGGTGCCAGGGTCTACACTCTGCTACATTGTAGAGTTAAATGGTGCCAGGGTCTACACTCTGCTCCAGGCTGGAGTTAAATGGTGCCAGGCACTATACTCTGCTCCAGGCTGGAGTTAAATGGTGCCAGGGTCTACACTCTGCTTCAGGCTGGAGTTAAATGCTGCCAGGGTCTACACTCTGCTCCAGGCTGGAGTTAAATGGTGCCAGGCACTACACTCTGCTCCAGGCTGGAGTTAAATGGTGCCAGGGTCTACACTCTGCTCCAGGCTGGAGTTAAACGGTGCCAGGGTCTACACTCTGCTCCAGGCTGGAGTTAAATGGTGCCAGGGTCTACACTCTGCTCCAGGCTGGAGTTAAATGGTGCCAGCCTTACATTAGCTCTGAAGGGGAAAATCATTAAGATAACACCCACCAAGGAACATCAAGCGCATGGAGGACGAAAAATGATGGTTATTGTGGGATTATCGAAGTCTATGGAAGAATAGTTGCATTTATATCAACCTGAAAGAACTGTTTGAGTTGATATGGGCTCAGTGACGTGAGGTATTTTTTTTTTCAGGGTGGATCTAGACAACACGTGAATCTCTCTTGCCATCTGCAGTGTGTTCAAATGATTGATGTGGGACCTGATTGTATCGTGTGTGTCATAAATGGGACTCTAAAAATGTGCCTCCAGGCTCTAAACAGTGAATAATTTAACCTAGTGCATCTGGTGCAGGGAACCACCTAGGAGCATTTTCACGTGCCTCTCCATGCATCAACAATCAGGGACGTCTTTCATACACTCTGCTCCAGGCTGGTGTTAAATGGTGCCAGGCACTACACTCTTCTCAAGGCTGGAGTTGAATGGTGCCAGGGTCTACACTCTGCTCCAGGCTGGGGTTAAATGGTGCCAGGCACTACACTCTGCTCCAGGCTGGAGTTAAATGGTGCCAGGCACTACACTCTTCTCAAGGCTGGAGTTGAATGGTGCCAGGGTCTACACTCTGCTCCAGGCTGGAGTTAAATGGTGCCAGGGTCTACACTCTGCTCCAGGGTAGAGTTAAATGGTGCCAGGGTCTACACTCTGCTCCAGGCTGGAGTTAAATGGTGCCAGGGTCTACACTTTGCTCCAGGCTGGAGTTAAATGGTGCCAGGCACTACACTCTGTTCCAGGCTGGAGTTAAATTGTGCCAGGGTCTACACTCTGCTCCAGGCTGGTGATAAATGGTGCCAGGGTCTACACTCTGCTACATTGTAGAGTTAAATGGTGCCAGGGTCTACACTCTGCTCCAGGCTGGAGTTAAATGGTGC
This sequence comes from Salvelinus namaycush, assembly GCF_016432855.1. NCBI lineage: Eukaryota > Metazoa > Chordata > Actinopteri > Salmoniformes > Salmonidae > Salvelinus > Salvelinus namaycush. Next base: position 39,821,047 of record NC_052331.1, on the reverse strand, counting down.
CAGGCACTATACTCTGCTCCAGGCTGGAGTTAAATGGTGCCAGGGTCTACACTCTGCTTCAGGCTGGAGTTAAATGCTGCCAGGGTCTACACTCTGCTCCAGGCTGGAGTTAAATGGTGCCAGGCACTACACTCTGCTCCAGGCTGGAGTTAAATGGTGCCAGGGTCTACACTCTGCTCCAGGCTGGAGTTAAACGGTGCCAGGGTCTACACTCTGCTCCAGGCTGGAGTTAAATGGTGCCAGGGTCTACACTCTGCTCCAGGCTGGAGTTAAATGGTGCCAGGGTCTACACTCTGCTCCAGGCTGGAGTTAAATGGTGCCAGGCACTACACTCTGCTCCAGGCTGGAGTTAAATGGTGCCAGGGTCTACACTCTGCTCCAGGCTGGTGTTAAATGGTGTCAGGGTCTACACTCTGCTACATTGTAGAGTTAAATGGTGCCAGGGTCTACACTCTGCTCCAGGCTGGAGTTAAATGGTGCCAGGCACTACACTCTGCTCCAGGCTGGAGTTAAATGGTGCCAGGGTCTACACTCTGCTCCAGGCTGGAGTTAAATGCTGCCAGGGTCTACACTCTGCTCCAGGCTGGAGTTAAATGGTGCCAGGGTCTACACTCTGCTCCAGGCTGGAGTTAAATGGTGCCAGGGTCTACACTCTGATCCAGGCTAGAGTTAAATGGTGCCAGGGTCTACACTCTGATCCAGGCTAGAGTTAAATGGTGCCAGGGTCTACACTCTGCTCCAGGCTGGAGTTAAATGGTGCCAGGGTCTACACTCTGCTCCAGGCTGGAGTTAAACGGTGCCAGGGTCTACACTCTGCTCCAGACTGGAGTTAAATGGTGCCAGGGTCTACACTCTGCTCCAGGCTGGAGTTAAATGGTGCCAGGGTCTACACTCTGCTCCAGGGTAGAGTTAAATGGTGCCAGGGTCTACACTCTGCTCCAGGCTGGAGTTAAATGGTGCCAGGGTCTACACTTTGCTCCAGGCTGGTGTTAAATGGTGCCAGGGTCTACACTCTGCTCCAGGCTGGAGTTAAATGGTGCCAGGCACTACACTCTGCTCCAGGCTGGAGTTAAATGGTGCCAGGGTCTACAGTCGACTCCAGTCTAGAGTTAAATTGTGCCAGGGCCTGCCGTTTTTTCTTCTGTAATTATGAAAATGTGAGAATTAGCCTTTTGATATGCCACAGTTTGATATATCCCCTTCATCTTTTTAAAGACCCGAAGGGAGAGAGTAATAATATGTGATTGTGCCCAAGCTATTTTTGGAACATGTTTGCAGATGCTATTGTGAAACAGACAAGTAAAGCTCAACCCGTGAAATCTTAATTCAACCATGATAATACATCAAGGGAGAAAAGAAAAGTGAACATTCATCTCGGTGAAAGCACCTCGTGGTCAAAATGGTTGAAATCAGACTAGGATCTTACAATGTTATTGCACATCATGATGTACATTTCTTTATTTATACATCTATACGTGCACAATTCATAATGTAGCTTATAGTGATTCTAGTGTAGTCTGTCGCTTCTAGTTTGGTGTTTAGTGTGTACATATTGTATGTGGATTGTCTAAATTCTGTGTCTATATAGTTTGTCCATATATTCTGTTTATTGTCTGTATATTCTGTTTATTGTCTGTATATTCTGTTTATTGTCTGTGTATGTCACGCCCTGACCTTAGAGAGCCTTTTTAATTCTCTATTTGGTGAGGTCAGGGTGTGATTAGGGTGGGCATTCTAGTTTTTCGTTTTCTATGTTGGCCTGGTATGGTTCCCAATCAGAGGCAGCTGTCTATCGTTGTCTCTGATTGGGGATCATATTTAGGCAGCTTTTTCCCACCTGCTGTTTGTGGGATCTTGTTTTGTGTTTAGTTGCCTTGAGCACTGCATTACTGCACGTTTGGTATTTTCTTTGTTGTTTTGGTTGTAAGTTTCATTATTAAATATAATGTGGAACTCTACGCACGCTGCGCCTTGGTCCACTCATTTCAACAATCGTGACAGTGTATTCTGTTTATTGTCTGTGTATTCTGTTTATTGTCTGTGTATTCTGTTTATTGTCTGTGTATTCTGTTTATTGTCTGTGTATTCTGTTAATTGTCTGTATATTCTGTTTATTGTGGCAGCACCATTGCAACGAGTCAAATTCCTGTATATGCAAATGAATTTGGTGAATAAAGGGGATTCTGACTGTATCCCTGTGGTGTTCTGCCAACAAAATGTTCTAATCAGACAGTATGCAAATTATAGGGGATGCCCTTTTGCGTGATGCAATTTGGAATGCATTTGGTACAGCCCTTATCATGACCCCAAGGTGAAACCAACAGGGATACGGCGCAAGGTTTTGTCTAGACCCAGTTTGTTCCAGGGACGTCCCCGAGGATAATTTTACGGCGTTCTTTGGCCGTTGTGTCGTGGTCCCCTGGAAGTTTTGTCTAGTTCCTGGTTTGTCCCGGGACGTTTTTAGGAGGTTCTTGGGATGTTGTGACATGGTCCCCTGAAGGTTCTTGGGACATGGTGTCATGCCGCCCTGGAGGTTTTTGTCATGTGATGGTCCCAGGTGTCCCAAAACATTATAAGTAAAGTAAAGAAATGGTAGGGGGGTTTAAGGTAGGTGATACGCTGTTCAGCTAAAATAGTGTCAAAATCTTCATCAATGACCATGTTTGATACAATCACTTGACTTTCAAAATATAGTATTGACTATTCAATATGACCCCACCTGGGATTGGAAGTCACAACCTCTGGAATAAGCATATGCTAATCTTTCTGCTGCGCCACAATGTCTGTAGAAGTTCAGAAGTCCCCTACACATTCATTACCTATAATACATCTCTGCACTTAGCAAAATATCTGCACTGACATTTATCAGTTAATCTGACTTCTCTCTCATTGATTTCATTGACTTGTTTCAGCTATTTGAGTTTGGGTTTTCAGTATAGTTGTCTGATGTTGATGGTTTTCAGTATAGTTGTCTGATGTTGATGGGGCGTAATATTCTGTTTTAATGTTACTCCTGAATAACTATGATAAATAGACTTTGTTTTCCTCCTCATTGTATTTTTTAACAGAGCTGAGATTTACTTAGAAGTGAAAAGTGTAGGAAAAGGCCTACAGGTGAAATCAGTCACTGCAGACATGGTGGTGTAGAGTTCAAATCCCAGGTGAGGACATGTCAAATAACAATGGCTGTATGAATAAACATACACAATGTAATAATAACCTACAGGAGACCATGTCAATGTGTGTCAAATATCTAAATTGAAAACACTATGTCCTTAGCATTGCCAAAAATACAAAAGAGCTGTGACTGGATCAGTGGTTCACCAATCAGGGCCTTGATAGACAATGACACAATGTCCCAAGAACATTCAGGGGACCTTCAGTGTCTGAAGGTTCTGGCCACAAGACTTGTCTGAAGTCGGTACAGCCTTTTCTGCCAACTTCTATCTGTACAATCCGAATGGTTTGGGCTACACACTAATATCATCCCTCTGTGTACAACTGAGACTCTCTCAATTGTGTTCTCTGTTTTTCTAGGACACCCACAAGCCTCACAAGACTCTTCTGAAGGTCCCCGATACCAGTTTAAAAAATGAATGGAAGTATATATGGAGATAATTAATAAAATGTTACTTAGGGCCGTTCAAAAGGCTTGGGACGGATCTGACTGAATGTTTGGGTATTGATGAGGGTACGCAGACCTCGAGTTCTGATCAACGTTGCCCATCCCTGATCAAGAGGGTTTCTTGCATGTGTTAACTTCATGCAGGAGAGATGCAGCCATGATGATACCAACAGACAGACAGGCAGAGAGAGAGAGAGAGAGAGAGAGAGAGAGAGAGAGAGAGAGAGAGAGAGAGAGAGAGAGAGAGAGAGAGAGAGAGAGAGAGAGAGAGAGAGACCTCACAGATCCCCAAGACAGCAACACAATTAGACCCAACCAAATCATGAGAAAACAAAAAGATAATTACTTGACACATTAGAAAGAATTCACCAACTTGCTATTTGTCCCTAAACAGAAAGTACACAGTGGCAGAATACCTGACCACTGTAACTGACCCAAAATTAAGGTTATCTTTTGACTATTGTAAGAATATGTCGAAGATAAATGCACAACGCAGAGGACGGGATTACTAGAATTAACGATCAATGGAAATAGTTGTTTTTCAGTTCAACATCTGTTTAGAATCTGTTAGGAATGTCAGTCCTGAACTCATAGCTACATGTGCTATGTTTTCATTGGTCTGAATCGTCTGTACATTGAGTCTGGAGCAGGATACTTGTTATTTGGCCATTGGCCCAGTTTTATTGCAAGGACTTCTAATTGGTCAACCACAAGCTAGGGCTGGGTTATAAAACTACATCCTGTCCGAAAAGCAGTCTTCTCACAAAAAACGTCTGTAGTGTCTGAATGGTCTGACCACAAGCCACACAATTCTCGTCTGAAGTCGGTACAGCCTTTTCTGCCAACTTCTATCTGTACAATCCGAATGGTTTGGGCTACACACTAATATCATCCCTCTGTGTACACCTGAGACTCTCACGATTGTGTTCTCCGTTTTGCTAGGACACCCACAAGCCTCACAAGACTAGTCTGAAGGTCCCCAATACCTGTTTAAAAAATGAATGGAAGTATATATGGAGATAGTTAACATTTAGTTAACTAGGGCCATTCAAAAGGCTTGGGACGGATCTGACTGAATGTTTGGGTATTGATGTGGATCCACACAAACAGATCAGATAATGAGAAGTGCCTCTCCAATCTCATAAAGTTCATAGACTGATGATCTGCCATAGTGTGAATCAATCTGAATGATCATACAGGATCTCTGATTAAATTATATCATCTTAAGTCTAGAGACTGTATTGCATGTGTTAACTTCATGCAGGAGAGAGGAGAGAGGCAGCCATGATTATTTTATAAATCATTTCAGTTTGACCTTTCATGCCAACCTTTTAATAATAAAAAAAAAATTATCCTCAATTTCCATCTGGTCTCCTCGCTGCAACTCACCAACGTGCTCGGGTCAAAGGTTGCATCATGGAGCCTCTGGTAAAATCAAACCCGGGTCTGTAGTGATGCTTCTAGCACTGCGCTGCAGTGTCTTAGACCGCTGTGCCACCCGGGAGGCTATTTAAACAGTTTTTAACTGTGTATGTCGCTGGTTATTATTACAGCCTTCTCACAACTGTATTATAAATTGAAAATATGACATTGAGTCTCAAACCATACAGTATGTGAGCTGCTGTACTAACAAAGGGGAAGTGACAAAAATACTAGTCATGCAGTAAATAGTTGTTAAATTGAATATTTCCTCATTAACAGTCACACTGGTATTCAGAACAGTATGACTAGCCATGGCCCAAAGACTGACTGGACTGTACCAGAGTAAGTTCCCCACTGCAAGGCCCCCCTTAGCCTTGTAAATTTGCTTGTTTGTTAATTCATATTTGTCTGTATCTTCTTCTCAAATGTCACTAGAAATTTTGAATTAAAAAAACAGTTTTTCAACAACAACAAAAAATCCTGAAAAATAAAAATACAAAAATCCTGATCCCCGTAGCAAAATGTGTCCCCACCAATGCCAGAGACGCTCCTACGCCCCTGCGTGGCAGTGATGTACATAACCTGTAGTGTTAAGAATATCCCCACTTTGCAAAGGGAGATTCTCTGAAGGTTATCTGTTTCTTGACATTAAATCTAATAGGCAGGTTTTTTTGTGGATTGTGGGCTTTCTGAGAAATAATCTCTCGTCTCTCTGCCCTAATGTTACAGAGTTTTCTCTGAATCCAACTTTGGGCAAGGAAGCGGTAAACAGGACGCCTTTCCTCTAAGGTCTATAAATATCCCTGAAAGCATTAAACCCCTAAAAGCATTACAATCACTCTCCCCCAGGGGTCTGCAGACTGAAATATGTCTAATAAGAAAGAAGACTGTCCGGAAACTCGATTTATGAGACAAAGGGAGACAAAGGGAGAATTTAAAGCGCAATTAGATGGTCACCTACTGTAGACCAGTAAACTGTGGTCACTCTGAGTGGTAAGTGGTTTTCTGGGAGTAGACTTTTCCCTAGCCTGAAGAAAATCCCATCAAGTGGAGTAAAGGAAAATTAACCAGCGACAAGAAGGTGAACGCCTTAAAGGGAGTACATACTCTTTCTTCCCCATAACCTGCTTAATTACACTGAACAAAAATATAAAGTGCTGGTACCATGTTTCATGAGCTGAAATAAAAGATCCCAAAAATGTTCCATATGCACAAAAAAGCTTATTTCTCTCACATTTTTTTGCACAAATTTGCTTACATCCCTGCTAGTGAACATTTTTATCCTTTGTCAAGATAATACATCCACCTGAAAGGTGTGGCCTATCAAGAAGCTGATTAAACAGAATGATCATTACACAGGTGCACCTTGTGCAGGGGGACAATAAAAGGCCACTCTAAAATGTGCCATTTTGTCAGGCAACACAATGCCACAGATGTCTCAAGTTTTGAGGGAGCGTGCAATTGGCATGCTGACTGCAGGAATGTCCACCAGAGCTGCATCCAGATAATTTAATGTTAATTTCTCTACCATAAGCTGCCTCCAACGTTGTTTTAGACAATTTGGCAGTACGTCCAATCGGCCTCACAACCACAGACCACGTGTAACCACACCAGCCCAGGACCTCCACATCCTCCAGGATAGTCAGGAGGGGTGCTGAGGAGTATTTTTGTCTGTAATAAAGCCCTTTTGTGGGGAAAAACAAATTTTGATTGGCTGGGCCTGGCTCCCAAGTGGGTGGGCCTATGCCCTCTCAGGCCCACCCATGGCTGCGCCCCTGCCCAGTCATGTGAAATCCATAGATTTAGGACCTAATTAGAACCTAATTTATTTATTTAATTTGACTGATTTCCTTATATGAACTGTAACTCAGCAAAATCTTTGACATTGTTGCATGTTGCGTTTATATATTTTTTCTGTATAGATGCTTAATTAAGAATTTTGTTTGGTTGTGTTTTAGCTATACATGCCATGATAAACTCGTCAAGCACTGAGAGCACAGTACATCTAGAAAAGGGACCTTTCCCATTACATGTGAATCACTTCAAACGTAAGAGGACATGATAGAAAGCCAATGGAAGAGGTTATAAAGTGAACACAGAGAAGAAAAGAGACGTTGACATTTGTGTTTCATAAGGAAGACTGTTATCCAGTGGGTGGTCACTGAGCCCCACACAGTCAGGTCCAGGAGGCCCAAGCCAATTACGACAATCTGGTGTTCTGTTGACAGCCTCTTTAATATTGCTGTGGCAGCCGCCGAGCTGCAGACACTAGATTAGGAGTAAATTATGTTTCTGTGAGGATGAATCCGTCTCGCCCTGCCAGCATGTCTGTTGTCAGGGGAGGACTGCCAAAGAAAAGTAAAGTGGAGAGAGACAATCTGTATCTAATGCTCAATGATTACAGACCTGTGTTTTTGACATGTCACACCTTGCACTCTCTGTGACTTCTGGAAGATTTCAACCCACTTAACGGCAACATTTCTCCAAGTTTTCACCATCATTGTAAAGCCGTAGTTATTTTTGTTGCTCTGACAAAGTCATTCCTGATGATTATAATTTAATGAATGTGATTAGTGATTCACCCTCATTTTAAGGTCAACTTTGTTACGTGAACTGAACTCTCATTTTAACATGGTGAAACTGTTCCTGTTATCAAAAGAAACATTGAACATTTAATAGTCAAATCATATTGTAAAAGCAGGTGAGCTGCTTCTACTCTTTTTGGCCATTTTCTGGTGTTTTGTGGTGGAAAACTGAGCAGGTCGAGCATAACACCCATAGATACTGTAGACAGGCTAGAAACCCCCCATTTTTGGGGGTGAAGCTTACATTCAATTGACACACTCTATTTCCTGGTTCAAGATCTGCATTTGGTTGTGGTGCACGCTATGTCGTCTTGAGGAGGCGATAAAGGAATTTTTCAAAGTGTGTAGTTCCCTGTACAATTTTATTTAGGAAACCTACGGTGGCTGCACAGTACACTGGGGAAAAACTGAAAAGATGTCTTGATCAGAGATGACTGGCCACCTCACCAGGGTGTCAGTCATTTTGAAATCAAGTGACAACATCACAGAGACGCTTGGTGAAATCGAATGTACTCGTACATATGGCACAAATGTGAGACTTGAGGCCACAGGCTTATTGAAAGCAGTGACATATACAAGTTTTAAGTTTATTGCTAACATGATGACTCACAAAATCCAAGTTACTGCAGTCTGAAGCTATTGATCTGCACAACAGTGTCAAACTTGTCTGCAGTACGTAGAAAAACTGCCATGTGATCCTGAATTCAAAAAACCTTGGAAATGCAAAGAAAGCATGAGCACACCAGCTCCAAGCTGTTCTGGGCCAATTGCAATTTTCCTAAGTCCCTCTTTGTGGCCCCTGACAAGGGCTGTTGCATGACCGTATTACCGCCACACAGTTGGTCACGAGTCATCAAGGCAGTCAAATTCTACATGACCGTTTAGTCAGGTAATCCAGCTTCTCCAAACTCTGATGCTGCTGCTGGTCATTAGTAGCCTACCAAACTTGCTCACTGCCTGGTACTCAGAACTCTATTGTCCCTCTAATCACTCTGACATCAATGCAAATGTAATAAAAAATCTAATAAAACACTTCATGAGAGCCCATGTTGCACATTTCTATAGCCTATGCAATAGCGTGAGAAAACAGAGTGATAGCTGCTAATAAAAAGAGGAGGATCTCATCAGCTTTCTATAGGCTATAGGCCTACTATATTTATTTCTCAACTTTCCTAATATTAAGCACATTACTTATATTTACAACAGGAGTATAGCCTACCTGGCTGGTATGAAAATAAACCACGGGGAAAAGCGTCCTCCATTCGCTATTTAAGTGCATAGATGACATGTATTTTTTCCCGCTGCCCCTGTTTCGATACAGGTGCATGAAAATGGTCCATTCTAAATCAAAACAAATGTCAAACATATATTATTTAGTGTATGTAAAGACAAGATTAAATCAAGACTAGTCTGATGGGTCTAACCCCAAGAAGTTCTGGAAAATGGTTAAAGACCTGGAGAATAAACCCTCCTCCTCACAGGTGCCCATGTCCCTTAAAACCTCTCTGGGATATTCGGGATGCTAGCGTCCCACCTCAACAACAGCCAGTGAAATTGCAGGGCGCCAAATTCAAAACAACAGAAATCCCATACTTAAAATTCCTCAAACATACAAGTATTTTACACCATTTTAAAGATAAACTTGTTGCAAATCCAGCCACAGTGTCCGATTTCAAAAAGGCTTTACGACGAAAGCACACCAAACAATTATGTTAGGTCAGTCACAGAAAAACACAGCCATTTTTCCAGCCAAAGAGAGGAGTCACAAAAAGCAGAAATAGAGATACATTTTATCACTAACCTTTGATGATCTTCATCAGATGACACTCATAGGACTTCGTGTTACACAATACATGTATGTTTTGTTCGATAAAGTTCATATTTATATCCAAAAATCTCAGTTTACATTGGCGCGTTATGTTCAGTAGTTCCAAAACATCTGGTGATTTTGCAGAGAGCCACATCAATTTACAGAAATACTCATAATAAACATTGCTAAAAGATATAAGTGTTATGCATGGACTTTTAGATCCACTTCCCCTTAATGCAACCGCTGTGTCAGATTTCAAAAAAGCTTTACCGAAAAAGCACACCATACAATAATCTGAGTACAGCGCTCAGACAACAAAACAAGCCATACAGATAGCCGCCATGTTGTGGAGTCAACAGAAGTCAGAAATAGCATTACAAATATTCACTTACCTTTGATGATCTTCATAAGAATGCACTCCCAGGAATCCCAGTTCCACAATAAATGTTTGATTTGTTCGATAAAGTCCATAATTTATGTCCAAATACCTCCTTTTTGTTCGCGCGTTTAGTACACAATCCAAACTCACGAGGCGCGGGCAAGTCCAGGCGAAAGTTCAGACGAAAAGTCATATTACAGTTCGTAGAAACATGTCAAACGAAGTATAGAATCAATCTTTAGGATGTTTTTAACATAAATCTTCAATAATGTTTCAAACGAAGAATTCCGTTGTCTGTGGAAATGCGATGGAACGCAGCTAACTCTCACGTGAGCATGCGTGATCAGCTCATGCCAGACACCTGACTCAATCAGCTCCCAATTCCCCCTCCTTCACAGTAGAAGCATCAAACAAGGTTCTAAAGACTGTTGACATCTAGTGGAAGCCTTAGGAAGTGCAATCGGACCAAATGTACACTGTATCTTGGATAGGCAAAGAGTTGAAAAACTACAAACTTCAGACTTCCAACTTCCTAGTTGGATTTTTTTCTCAGGTTTTTGCCTGCCATATGAGTTCTGTTATACTCACAGACATCATTCAAACAGTTTTAGAAACATCAGAGTGTTTTCTATCCAAATCCACTAATTATATGCATATTCTAGCTTTTAGGACTAAGAAGCAGGCAGTTTACTCTGTGCACCTTTTTATCCAAGCTACTCAATACTGCCCGCCTGTCCCAAATAAGTTAATGTTGTTGATGTGGTTGTTACTGACAAGAAGCCCATGGCTGAGCTCTTAAATCACCACTTCATTAAGTCAGGATTCCTATTTAATTCAGCCATGCCTCCTTGCCCGTCCAACATTTCCTCATCTCCCACTGCTTCTAATGCAACTATCCCCGACGCTTCTCCCTCCTTTCCCCCTGACCCGCTACAAAGTTTCTCCCTGCAGGCAGTCACTGAGTCCGAGGTGCTAAAGGAGCTCCTGAAACTTGACCCCCAAAAAACATCTGGGTCAGATGGTTTAGACTATTTCTTCTTTAAGGTTGGTGCCCCTTTCATTGCCAAGCTTATCTCTGACCTTTTTATCCTGTCTCTCCTTTCGGAGGAGGTTCCCATTGCTTGGAAGGCAGCCACAGTTCGTCCTTTATTTAAAGGGGGAGATAAAGCTGATCCTAACTGTTATAGGCCTATTTTTATTTTGCCCTGTTTATCAAAAATGTTGGAAAAACTTGCCAATGATCAACTGACTGGCTTTCTTGATGTCTATAATATTCTCTCTGGTTTGCAATCTGTTTTCCGCTCAGGTTATGGATGTGTCACTGCAACCTTAAAGGTCCTCAATGATGTCACCATTTCCCTTGATTCTAAGCAATGTTGTGCTGCTTTTTTTATTGACTTGGCCAAAGCTTTTGATACGGTAGACTATTCCATTCTTGTGGGCCGGCTAAGGAGTATTGGTGTCTCTGAGGGGTCTTTGGCCTGGTTTGCTAACTACCTCTCTCAAAGAGATCAGTGTATAAAGTCAGAAAATCTTCTGTCTCAGCCACTGCCTGTCACCAAGGGAGTACCCCAAGGCTCGATTCTAGGCCCCATGTTCTTCTCAATTTACATCATCAAGATAGCTCAGGCAGTAGGAAGCTCTCTCATCCATTTATATGCAGATGACACAGTCTTATACTCAGCTGGCCCCTCCCTGGATTTTGTGTTAAATGCTCTACAACAAAGCTTTCTTAGTGTCCAACAAGCTTTCTCTACCCTTAACCTTCTTCTGAACACCTCCAAAACAAAGGTCATGTGGTTTGGTAAGAACAATGCCTCTCCTCCCACAGGTGTGATTACTACCTCTGAGGGTTTAGAAGTACTTGGGAGTATGGCTAGACGGTGCACTGTCCTTCTCTCAGCACATATCAAAGCTGCAGGCTAAAGTTACATCTAGACTTGGTTTCCTTTATCGTAATCGCACCTCTTTCACCCCAGCTGCCAAACTAACCCTGATTCAGATGACCATCCTACCCATGCTAGATTACGGAGACATAATTTATAGATCGTAAAGGTAAGGGTGCTCTCGAGGGGCTAGATGTTGTTTACCATTCGGCCATCAGATTTGCCACCAATGCTCCTTATAGGACACATCATTGCACTCTGTACTCCTCTGTAAACTGGTCATCTCTGTATACCCGTCGTAAGACCCACTGGTTGATGCTTATTTATAAAACCCTCTTAGGCCTCACTCCCCCCATCTAAGATATCTACTGCAGCCCTCATCCTCCACATACAACACCCGTTATGCTAATAACATTCTGTTAAAGGTCCCCAAAGCACACACATCCCTGGGTCGCTCCTCTTTTCAGTTTGCTGCAGCTAGCGACTGGAACGAGCTGCAACAAACACTCAAACTGGAGAGTTTAATCTCAATCTCTTCATTCAAAGACTCACTCATGGACACTCTTACTGACGGTTGTGGCTGCTTTGCGTGATGTATTGTTGTCTCTACCTCCTTGCCCTTTGTGCTGTTGTCTGTGCCCAATAATGTTTGTACAATATTTTGTGCTGCTACCATTTTGTGTTGCTACCATGTTGTTGTCATGTTGTGTTGCTACCATGCTGTTTGGTCATGTTGTGTTGCTATCGTTCTGTGTTGTCATGTGTTGCTGCCTTGTTGTTGTCATGTTGTGTTGCTACCATGCTGTGTTGTCATGTGTTGCTACCATGTTGTTGTCATGTTGTGTTGCTACCATGCTGTGTTGTCATGTGTTGCTATCATGTTGCTACCATGCTGTGTTGTCATGTGTTGCTGCCTTACTATGTTGTTGCCTTGGTCTCTCTTTATGTAGTGTTGTGTTGTCTCTCGTGTTTAAACCTCATATATATTTTATATATTTTTTTAAATCACAGCCCTTGTCCCCGCAGGAGGCCTTTTGCCTTTTGGTATAGGCTGTCATTGTAATTAAGAATTTGTTCTTAACTGACTTGCCTAGTTTCAATAAAGGTTAAATAAAAAATGAAAAAATGAAAAGAATTATCGCAACTAATGTGGACAAATAACTTCTTAAAATTAAGCACATTAATCTGCTTTACAAGTGGTGTAGAGCCTAACTGGCGTATGTATATACGCAGCCCGTGAGTTTCAAGTTTGGGGAAGATAATTTACACCATAAAAATGCACCTTTATAATAAAAGCATTACTTGCATAATTGCATCTGAGGTCACTTTTGATAATGATGTTTTACGCTAACGGAACATTCACGCTTACAGCCTACTACCATGTGTGCATTGCTGCGCTTATAATGTGAAGAAATAGCCTAATAGTTTATCAACATTTAAAAACGGATCGGACCCTTTTCAATTTTCGGACCCTTTAAAAAAAAATTCGCCTAAAAAGACATACCCAAATCTAACTGCCTGTAGCTCAAGACCTGAAGCAAGGATATGCATATTCTTGATACCATTTGAAAGGAAACACTTTGATGTTTGTGGAAATGTGAAATTAATGTTGGAGATTATAAGACATTAGATCTGGTAAAAGATAATACAAAGAAAAAACATGCTTTTTTCCCATCATCTTTGAAATGCAAGAGAAAGGACAATGTAATATTCCAGTTTAGGCAGTTTTGGCTACTAAATGGGAGCAGTGTACATGCAAAGTTTTAGACTGATCCAATGAACCATTGCATTACTGTTCAACATTTCTGGGCAAACTCTCCTCAAACAATAGCATGGTATTATTTCACTGTAATAGCTACTGTAAATTGGACGGTGCAGTTAGATTAACAAGACTGTAAGCTTTCTGCCCATATCAGATATGTCAATGTCCTGGGAAATGTTCTTGTTACTTACAATCTCATGCTAATCGCATTAGCGCACGTTAGCTTAACCGTCCCGCGGGGGGGACACCGATCATGTAGAGGTGTTTTAAGCTAACCGTCAGCCACATTGCATAAAACAGGTTTGTAATATTTTGGGATCTTTCGCATCCCACAACTGTCCCAGACTATGTTTCGAATATTTATTTCTTGCACAGAATAGAATAGGTTGACCTTTGTACTGTGGGGGATAATAGATTGACATAGACCATTGCTTTTGTTGTTTGTCAGGCCTACTCATCTTGTTGGCTGATGAAAAAATATCTTCAATATGCACCTCGGAACTGGATAAAGATGCTCGCAGTTGCGTCCCCGATGTGTCTCTCGTAACTAGCCTGTGAAAAAGACCCGATCACGTGACAGAGAGCGGTGTGAGTGAGAGACGCTTCGAATTGCGCCGCACACACAGGGAGAAGGGCACAACGCAGCACTTTTTTTAGGGAGCCTTACCGACACAAAGGGAATGCCTCCGTGAAATTTGAGGCATTATCAAGTGCTTGTCAAATTGTGAATGAGAGACTATTGGAGTGTAGCAGAGCTCATTCCTTTCAAGCGACTTATTTCAAATCATCTTTAGAGTCTCATCATGCAGCCTTACAATGTATTAAAAATCAAAACATATAGCCCAATGTTTGTAGAACAACTAAAGCAACATTAATAACTATAATATAAATTAAGCATATATGTCACACCCTGGCCTTAGTTATCTTTGTTTTCTTTATTATTTTAGTTAGGTCAGGGTGTGACATGGGGGATGTATGTGTTTTGTATTGTCTAGGGTTTTTTGTATGTTTATGGGGCAGTGTTCAGTCTAGGTGTATGTATGTCTATGGTTGCCTAGATTGGTTCTCAATTAGAGACAGCTGTCTATCGTTGTCTCTGATTGGGAACCATATTTAGGCAGCCATATTAATTAGGTAGTTCGTGGGTGATTGTCTATGTGTAGTGTTTAGTGTCAGCACTATTTTGTTATATAGCTTCACGTTCGTTTGTTGTTTTGTATAGTTTGTCAAGTGTTCTTTGTCTTCGTTTGTTAAATATGTATTCATTTCACGCTGTGCCTTGGTCCTCCTCTCTTCAATGTTACGACGAACGTGACAGAATCACCCACCAAACCCGGACCAAGCAGCGCGATACAAGGCAGCAGCAGCGATCGCAGGACTATTGGAATTGGGAGGAAATTCTGGACGGCGGAGGACCCTGGGCACAACCTGGAGAATATCGCCGCCCTCGTGAAGAGCTGGAGGCAGCTAAAGCTGAGAGGCGGTGGTATGAGGAGGCAGCACGGAAGCACGGCTGGAAGCCAGAGAGGCAGTCCCAAAAATGTATTGGGGGGGGGGCCTCTCGGGGAGTGTGGCAAAGTCAGGTAGGAAACCTGCGCCAACTCCTCGTGCTTACCGTGGAGAGCGGGAGTACGGGCAGACACCGTGTTATGCGGAAGAGCGCACGGTGTCTCCTGTACGTGTACATAGCCCGGTGCGGTACATCCCAGCTCCTCATATCGGCCGGGCTAGAGTGGGCATCGAGCCAGGTGCCATGAAGCCGGCTCAACGCATCTGGTCTCCAGTGCGTCTCCTCGGGCCGGCGTACATGGCACCAGCCTTACACATGGTGTCCCCGGTTCGCCAACACAGCCCAGTGCGGACTATTCCACCTCGCCGCACTGGCCTGGCTACGGGGTGCATTCAACCAGGTAAGGTTGGGCAGGCTCGGTGCTCAAGAGCTCCAGTACGCCTTCACGGTCCGGTCTATCCGGTGCCACCTCCTCGACCCAGCCCATTACCACCAGTGCCAACACCACGCACCAGGCTTCCAGTGCGTCTCCAGAGCCCTGTTCCTCCTCCACGCACTCGCCCTGTGGTGCGTGTCTCCAGCCCGGTACCACCAGTTCCGGCACCACGCACCAAGCCTCCTGTGCGTCTCGAGAGTCCTGTACGTCCTGTTGCTGCTCCCCGCACTAGCCTTGAGGTGCGTGTCCTTAGCCCGGTACCACCAGTTCCGGCACCACGCACCAGGCTTACTGTGCGCCTCAGCAGGCCAGAATCTGCTCGTCTGCCCAGCGCCGTCTGAGCTGCCGCCTGCGCTGCCCGTCTGCTCAGCGCTGCCTGCGCTGCCCGTCTGCCCAGCGCCGTCTGAGCTGCCCGTCTGCCCAGCTCCATCTGAGCTGCCCGTCTGTCCTGAGCCTTCAAAGCCGCCCATCTGTATTGAGTCTTCAGAGCCGTCCGTCAGTCAGGAGCCGCTAGAGCCGTCCGTCAGTCAGGAGCTGCCAGAGCCGCCCGTCAGTCAGGAGCTGCCAGAGCCGCCCGCCAGTCAGGAGCTGCCAGAGCCGCCGCCAGTCAGGAGCTGCCAGAGCCGCCTGCCAGTCAGGAGCCGTCCGCCAGTCAGGAGCTGCCCCTCAGTCCGGAGCTGCCCCTCAGTCCGGAGCTGCCCCTCAGTCCGGAGCTGCCCCTCCGTCCAGAGGCGCCCATCAGTCCAGTGGGGTTAATTTGGAGGGTCGCCGTTAAGAGGAGGCCACGAAAGCGGGGATTGACTATGGTGGGGTGGGGTCCACGTCCCGCACCCGAGCCGCCGCCGTGAGAAGGCCCACCCGGACCCTCCCTTCTGTGTCAGGTTTTGCGGCCGGAGTCCACACCTTTGGGGGGGGGGGGGTACTGTCACACCCTGGCCTTAGTTATCTTTGTTTTCTTTATTATTTTAGTTAGGTCAGGGTGTGACATGGGGGATGTATGTGTTTTGTATTGTCTAGGTTTTTTTGTATGTTTATGGGGCAGTGTTCAGTCTAGGTGTATGTATGTCTATGGTTGCCTAGATTGGTTCTCGATTAGAGACAGCTGTCTATTGTTGTCTCTGATTGGGAACCATATTTAGGCAGCCATATTCATTAGGTAGTTCGTGGGTGATTGTCTATGTGTAGTGTTTAGTGTCAGCACTATTTTGTTATATAGCTTCACGTTCGTTTGTTGTTTTGTATAGTTTGTCAAGTGTTCTTCGTCTTCGTTTATTAAATATGTATTCATTTCACGCTGCGCCTTGATCCTCCTCTCTTCAATGTTACGACGAATGTGACAATATAAGAGTACCTATTTATTTGTTAACCACTAAACACAGAATAGCCGAATGTGCGCACTTCCTCAAATCGTTTGGAGAAAAAAAATCTAATTTATTGAGCTTTGTTCAATTGTATTCTTTATACTATCAAATAATATAGATAGCCAGGGGCACACTCCAACACTCAGACATAATTTACTAACAAAACATTTGTGTTTGGTGAGTCATCCAGATCAGAGGCAGTAGGGATGACCAGGGATGTTCTCTTGATAAGTGCTTGAATTGGACAATTTTCCCATCCTGCTAAGCATTCAAAATGTAACGAGTACTTTTAGGTGTCAGGGAAAATGTAGGGAGTAAAAAGTACATTATAGTCTTTAGGAATGTAGTGAAGTAAAAGTAAAAGTTGTCAAAAAATATAAATAGTAGAGTACAGATACCAAAAAAAAGCTACTTAAGTAGTACTTGAAAGCATTTTTACTTAAGTACTTTACACCACTGTAAATAATGGATTTATTGTGAAGGTGTAGGCTGTATTACATGGATTTATTAGACTTTTTAAAAATGTCTTGTAGGCTATGCGTGGAAGCCAGGAGATGCTAAATGTGTTTATGTTAATTAACGGTCAATTACCGTGAGACCGACAGTTATTTTCTTGACAATCACCTCTTATGAAATTTCGTGAACGCTTCAGCCCTATACACCTGACCAAACGACTGGACAATAGCCCAGGTGTGACGAAACTAGAGCCTGTAGGACCTGCCTTGTTGATAGCGTTGTTAAAAAAGGCAGAGCTGCGCTTTCTCTCCCCATCTTAGCTACTGTTGCATCAATGTGTTTGGACCATAATAGTTTACAATACAGGGTTACTCCAAGCAGTTGAGTCTTCTCAACTTCCTCAATTTCCACATTACCCATTATAAGATTTAGTTGAGGTTCAGGGTTTAGTGAATGATTTGTCCCAAATTCAATGCTTTTAGTTTTTGAAATATTTAGGACTAACTTATTTCTTGCCACCCATTCTGAAACTGACTGCAGCTCTTTGCTAAGTGTTGCAGTCATTTCAGTCGCTGTAGTAGCTGACGTGTATAGTGTTGAGTCATCAGCATACATAGACACACAGGCTTTACTCAGAGCCAGTGGCAGGTCATTAGTAAAGATTGAAAAAAGTAAGGGGCCTCTACCTGGATTATGTTGGAGAGGCTTCCATTAAAGAACACCCTCTGTGTTCTGTTAGACAGGTAACTCTTTATCCACATTATAGCAGGGGGTGTAAAGCCATAACACCCTCTGTGTTCTGTTGGACAGGTAGCTCTTGATCCACAACATAGCAGGGGGTGTAAAGCCATAACACATACCTTTTTTCCAGCAGCAGATTATGATCGATGATGTCAAAAGCTGCACTGAAGTCTAACAAAGCTCCCATAATCTTTTATCATCAATTTCACTCAGCCAATCATCCGTCATTTGTGTAAGTGCCGAATATGTTGAATGCCCTTCCCTAAAAGCGTGCTGAAAATATGTTGTTAATTTGTTTACTGTGAAATAGCATTATATTTGGTCAAACATTCCAAAAGTTTACTAAGGGTTGGTAACGGGCTAATTGATCATCTGTTTGAGCCAGTAAAGGGGGCTTGGCTATTCTTGGGTAGCGGAATTACTTTTGCTTCCCTTCAGGCCTGAGGGCACACCCTTTCCTGTAGGCTTAGATTGAAGATATGGCAAATAGGCCTTTGCTTTTTACTACAATGCATGTTAGATTTATCTGTGATTCTTAATGTCATTGCTTGCTTTCGTGGGTCTAATTGCTATTGATAGATATACAGCTTTGCGTTATTTTATAGGTATAGGGACAATGACCAAAGTAGCCTATTGATTGTGCTCTGAGGTGAGCCCTGGCGCTGTGCTGCTATTGTCCTGGCTGTCACTTTGGTGGTGCTGAAATTGGCAGTGCATCCCTTCATCACGCCTTCTGTCCATGGTCCCTCTTGGGCTACCAGTCTTCGTGAGGCTTCTCTTCAACATCCAGTGCTTTCTTGTGTGCAAAATGACAGTTGCTGTGTATGTGGCTACAGTTCAGATAGGTCTCCATTTAGTTCAATTCTGTATGTCGCAGTAGTATAAGACCAATACCATGTGTAGCCTACTAGAGGAAGTAGGCAAACGTTCAGTCTGCTATCATTCATTTGCATTGCACAGTCATTGTGTGACAGGCTACTGTAAAAGTGAAGTCATTACTATGACAACGACACACAGCCGATGCTCCCTGCTGTCTTGCTATTAGCGCCTGTTTGTTGCTCTCTGAATTTGGCATTTACTCTTATTCGCGGCAGATTCAAAATGGCTACTGTCATGTAGGACATTTCACATCAGCTATGAAAAACATATTGCGTACC
Source organism: Salvelinus namaycush (assembly GCF_016432855.1). Lineage (NCBI taxonomy): Eukaryota > Metazoa > Chordata > Actinopteri > Salmoniformes > Salmonidae > Salvelinus > Salvelinus namaycush. The sequence goes on along the minus strand of NC_052331.1, from coordinate 39,801,917 downwards.
TGGAAAAGTGGCGACTTGGCTTACTATAAGGTTACTATAAGGTTGCGCTCATTGCGTAGTGTCATAAATCTGACAGAAATGTAGACTTTAGTTATAATTATTGAATTTGAAGCCTGTAAGAATCTCTGATAGCCTACTATAAGGTTACTATAAGGTTGCGCTCATTGCGTAGTGTCACAAATCTGACAGAAATGTAGACTTTAGTTATAATTATTGAAGTTGAAGCCTGTAAGAATCTCTGATAGCCTACCGGTGCTCAACCTGTCCAGCTGATCTGTGCGTGTTGGTAGGCGCAAATTATGCATTTCCGATACACCTGTATGTCCTAGTGGGGGGCATATCTTCCTTGTGTTATTCTATAAAAATAACATTTGTTGTATGGCTACATTTCAGATACTTTTTTGTACATTTGAACAGTAGTTGGACCAATCTACCTTGTTTTACTAGCGCTCTAAAGCAATACTAGTTGTGCCCCCCCCCCCCGATGAATTTAAAATGCCCCCTCATGCATGTCATCCTGGAGCCGAGTCTGAGCTTTGAGCCTATCAATACCCTCCATCTCCTAGAGCAGTCTAACCTCATTCGCTAATCGAGACATTCCATCCTGTCAGCAGCCATCGTGTCACATCCAGTCCTGGTCCCTCGAGGAGCGTTCAAGACGTCTATGGAGTACGAGGATGAGTGGAATTAATGAATAACACAAAGCTTTGTTGATGAGGCAAGTCTGTGAATTCACTCAATTCAGTCTCCGAGTCCTGTCAATGCAGCGTTCTCTTAGGGCAGCTCCATGTGTTTCAGAAGGGTTCGTATAGCCATGGGCTATGGCTGGGTCTTTCCCTACCATCAAGCTCTTACGTTCTGTCACATACAGTCGACTGGAAATGCAATTTGGCATTTCATAATGAGCGTCTGTGAATGTACCATCTTCACTATGGTTGATGGACAGGCAGCTTGAGACCACAGAGACTTCTGCCAGAATACTGAATATGGAGGCCTTTTTTAATTTTTTAATTTACTTTAACATTCCAGCGGGACAAATTAGCCTCATTCCCAAATGACGGTTTGTCGTAACAAAGCGGTGGATAAATAACGTTTTTTTATAGTCTTGAAACTCGGGAGAGATGAGATACTAGCTGGGGGCTCTGACACAACTATTTATCCTCTCTTTGCTTATTTCTCTGTTTGACAGTGTTTTATTTTTATCTATTGGAGATAAATTGGGGATGGATGGAACCGTTCTACACTGTTGGGAGTCAGCCGGAGAACACACCTCCAGAGATTTATAGCTTCAGAACTGCCTTCACTGGGCCGTTCTGCTGTGGTGATAAATAAAACACAACCCTTGTGGTCGTCAGACTCAGAAGACACAACGTTATAGAGTACAGTCTTCGTGTTTTATAGAATAATTATTTTTTTAAATTCTGAGCGATAACTTTAAGTAATCCTAATGACATCTTTGACAGAATAATGCAACATCTAGGCTACGCTTTGTGAATATTCACTTGGAAAAGAGCAAGGCAGCCAATTCTTATTTTATTCTCAATAATACAATATAATAGGATGACTACTCAAATCTGGCATTTCAATTTGACAAAAATTGAAGACTATGAGTTGCTAAAGTGAAAAGTAAAAAAAACGAAACAGACAAGAGTCAGCTACTACTTTTGAAATGAAGTAGTTCTCATGTCAATTACAAACATGGTGTAACGATGTTCGTCTGAGGAAGAAGGATTAGACCAAAGCGCAGCGTGGTACGTGTTCATGATGTTTTAATATAACCTGAACACTGAAACAAAAAACAAAAGTGGAACAAAACGCAACAGTTCTGTCAGGCACTCACACAAAACAGAAAACAACTACCCACAAAACCAACATGGAAAATGGCAACCTAAATAGGCTCCCCAATCAGAGACAACGATAAACAGCTGTCTCTGATTGGGAACCAATTCAGGCCACCATAAACCTACAAACCCCTAGACCATACAAAATCCCCATAGATAAACAAAAACCCTAGACAAGACAAAACCCCTAGACAATACAAAAACTAAACAAACCACCCTTGTCACACCCTGACCTAACCAAAAAATAAAGAAAACAAATATAACTAAAGTCAGGGCGTGACACATGGGTTTGTTAGTGATGATATACTATAGAACTATAACTGGTGGCCCGCAAGCCAAATCTGGCCCGCGGGTGAATTTATTTGGCCCCCAAGTTATTGGTAGACGTAAAATACTGAAAAAACACTAGCAAATCAGCTCCAAATTATTTTCATTTTGGAAATCTGTTCCAAAATATTCCTACGCACAATAGAGAGATATACAGTACGTGATCGTCTATAAATGTTTCCGCTTCTTGCAGTCAAGCTGCAGTCTACAAATGATTTGTAATTATGTTGCTGTCCCCTGACCATCCGCTCAAGAAAACAAATCTGTCCGCGGCTTAATCTAGTTGATGATCCCTGCACTACAGGCATGTACGTCACAGAGAGACAAGTTTGCTTTATATCTTTTCCACAATCGTTTTTTTTTTCCAATATCTGTTGATAACCAACCGAAAGCCTTTAGAAATCCAAAAGCCGCTACTCTCCTCTACATCTTGAGCGAGGGATGATAAGGGAAGTGAAGGAGGCAGTGAGGTAAAAAAAAACATACAATATTTATGCTGTTTATGTTCTCCTCTCGTGGTGCTGAGACATGTTTGAGACGAGGTTGAGATGAGGTTGAGACAAGGTTGAGACGAGGTTGAGATGAGGTTGAGACAAGGTTGAGACGAGGTTGAGATGAGGATGAGCCGAGGTTGAGATGAGGTTGAGCCGAGATTGAGATGAGGTTGAGATGAGGTTGAGCCGAGGTTGAGATGAGGTTGAGCCGAGGTTGAGATGAGGTTGAGCCGAGGTTGAGATGAGGTTGAGATGAGGTTGAGATGAGGTTGAGCCGAGGTTGAGATGAGGTTGAGATGAGGTTGAGATGAGGTTGAGCCTGATCATTACTGTGTACGTGCCACTGCCACACTATCGACTTCAAGCCTAAAATAACTGATACCGGCCCACATAACACAGTTCAATATGTAAGTAGGCCTTTACATTGTGCAAATATTTTATTGGTATGTTTTGCTTATGCAAAAGATATGCCATATGCACTGTGTATCGTTAATGATATAGTACTGTATGCAGATACATGTACTTACAGAGATGGAGTGTGTATGGGTGTTCACTGGACGATGCCCAAATAAACGTGAAAGCTGATCTTAAGATGAGGCCTACCATGTGTATACCACGTGTATTCTAAAGACGGCACGCAGTACTCAAAGTTACATAGTAAATTGAGTTAACCAAAGACTTGATTTCAGTGGAAACAGTGGAGGAAAATAGAGATATATTGAGTTCATGCATAGTGCTATACGTCATGATGGGCATGGCATCTGACGTGACCACTTTATGCGCTTGTCTGCAGCTTGCATTTTTAAATGAGGGAGACTCTCGGGAGAAGGAGGAGGAAGAGAGAAGATAAGATAATTAGGTATTGGTGGATGTGGAAATGATTTGAAGGTTCCGTCGCTGGGCTTCTCTGAAGTGTAAAGTGCCTCCGTGAAGATGGAGACAGGGAGAGAAGGAAGAGCAGATGAATGGAAGGAGGGAGGAATGGAGGAGAGGCGAGGGAGGACAAACCTCCTTGGCTGTCACAGCAGCTAACACTCATTAGCAAAGCACCCCCCTTTGAAGCTGATTATCTCTATTGCCACGTTTCAGAGGATGGGCAGGGAAATTACAACACACGCACGTGCACACACACACCTAATACAGACTCACTCCCCCTAATTCCATAAGCTACAGTCCTTATGTAACATACTCACTGTACTGCGGAGGATCCATAATGCATGAAGGCTTGTTTTTGATTCATAGTGATTTCAACACAGGCCCTTCCTATCAGGGGTTGGAACCTAAATTATTTTCTAATCGTTTCGTTCTGGACAGAACTATAATTTTTGGGGGTTCCGTTCCACTGTTCCGACGAGCAAAATAAAGTTCTGAACTGGTTCAAACCCCGATTTATATCGCTCCTTTTTGTTCCTTTTTTAACCTCTGAAATATATATATATTTTACATTTAGCTCAACATTAAATGACTCACCAATCAGTGCGGATAGAGCAGCTTGCTGTGGAGCTTTTTAATCTATAGGAAAGTCGTTAGGAGCACATTTAATTTTGCCGTTAACAGCATGGTTTAATCATAATGAAAGACAAACACACACACTGTGCTGCCAGTCACAGTGTTTGGGGCGTAAAATACAACTGACATTTTGAGGGTGAGGGGAGAGAGAGAGAGAGAGAGAGAGAGAGACAGAGAGAGAGAGAGACAGAGAGAGAGTATAGAGGAAGCTTGCCTTGAAGCGCTGGGCATCTTGTTATGACGTGCATTATCTGAATTAGGTCCACAGTATTATACCTAGGGAGGAGCGGCTTCTATGGAGGAACTTTCAATGTCTTTGAACTTCCAAGTTGGTTTAACGCTGGACCAGAGCCAACAAGCTTGTGTGTGCAGAGCAGCACTAGAATTATAAACACGTCTTACATTTTTTGTTGTTAATCCAATATGAAACATGATAACTATAGTATCCTTAACTAGCATTGAAAAAAAGTCATTGCTTTTTTCTCTAATTAAACATCTCTCCCAAATTTCTGAATCATGCTTGTAATGTTGTCAGTAGGTTACAGTAATCTATGCTTCAGAGGGGGAGGGGCTACAGTAATATATGCTTCAGAGGGGGAGGGGATACAGTAATATATGCTTCAGAGGGGGAGGGGCTACAGTAATATATGCTTCAGAGAGGGAGGGGCTACAGTAATATATGCTTCAGAGGGGGAGGGTATACAGTAATATATGCTTCAGAGGGGGAGGGGCTACAGTAATATATGCTTCAGAGGGGGAGGGGATACAGTAATATATGCTTCAGAGGGGGAGGGGCTACAGTAATATATGCTTCAGAGAGGGAGGGTATACAGTAATCTATGCTTCAGAGGGGGAGGGGCTACAGTAATATATGCTTCAGAGGGGGAGGGGCTACAGTAATATATGCTTCAGAGGGGGAGGGGCTACATTAATCTATGCTTCAGAGGGGGAGGGGCTACAGTAATATATGCTTTTGAGGGGGAGGGTATAGAGTAATATATGCTTCAGAGGGGGAGGGGCTACAGTAATATATGCTTCAGAAGGGGAGGGTATACAGTAATATATGTGTCCGAGGGGGAGGGGCTACAGTAATATATGCTTCAGAGGGGGGGGCTACATTATTCTATGCTTCAGAGGGGGAGGGGCCACAGTAATCTATGCTTCAGAGGGGGAGGGGCAGTTAGCCTAAACACACACACTGACAGAGATGTTCAGCTGGCAGGCAGACGCTGGAATAAGTTTCTGAATAACAAAGTGAGGGCTTTGCATAGACGCTTTATTGTGATTTTTGTGAGACTGGAAATAAATGCCTGGAATGTAAAATAACTTTATTAATGGGTTCTCATGCTTTAAATCACTTTATTTTTCTGTTTGGTTTCTGTTCCTCAAATCATTTAGTTATTTTCCCGTTTTTGGTTCTGTTCCCTGAACCGGTTCCTACCCTTGCTTCCCATGCAGGCTCCTTATATCTGGGCTAATTATATCTGATCAATAATGTCAAACCTCCTGGCATTGACAACTTAGATGGAAAGCTACTGAGGATGGTCGCTGACTCTATAGCCACTCCAATCTGTCATATCTTTAATCTGAGTTTAGAGGAAAGTCTTGGTCCTCAGACCTGAAGGGAAGCCAAAGTCATTCCGCTACCCAAGAGTGGTAAATCAGCCTTTACTGGTTCTAACAGCAGACCTATCAGCTTGCTGCCAGCTCTTAGCAAACTGTTGAAAAAAAATGTGTTTGACCAAATACAATGCTATTTCTCGGTAAACAAATTAACAACAGACTTTCAGCATGCTTATAGAGAAGGGCACTCAACATGTACTGCACTGACACGAATGACTGATGATTGGTTGAAATAAATTGATAGTAAGAAGATTGAGGAAGCTGTAATGTTAGCTTTCAGTGCAGCCTTAGATATTATTGACCATAACCTGTTGTTGAAAAAACTGTGCCATGGCTTTTCAACCTCTGCCATATCGTGGATTCAGAGCTATCTATCTAATAGAACTCAAAGGGTTTTCTTTAATGGAAGTGTCTCTAATGTCAAACATGTAAAGTGTGGTGTACCGCACGGCAGCTCTCTAGGCCCTCTACTCTTTTCTATTTTTACCCATGACCAGCCACTGGCATTAAACAAAGCATGTTGTCCATGTATGCTGATGATTCAACTATATACGCATCAGCAACCACAGCTAATGAAGTCACTGAAACCATTAAAAAAGAGTTTCAGTCTGTTTTGGAATGGGTGGCCAGTAATAAACTGGTCCTGAACATCTCTAAAACTAAGAGCATTGTATTTGGTACAAATCATTCCTTAACTGCTAGACCTCAGCTGAATCTGGTAATGAATGGTGTGGCTGTTGAAGAAGTTGAGGAGACTAAACTACTAAATTATTGTGGTAAAAATGATGTGGGTAAAACGAAGCGCAAATTAAAAGTATGAATCTCGGAGCATCGTACCACCATTAGGTGCAAAAACTCGACGTATCCAGTTGAGGCCCACTTTTTGGAAGTGAACCACTTGATTTCGTCCCTACGTTATATCGGCATCGAACACTTCACCCTCCCTAGGAGAGGGGGTGACCTCGACAATTTATTGTTAAAACGAGAGGCTGCCTGGATCTTTAATTTCTCAACGTAGACTTTGCTCTGAAGCCATTCTTGTGATTATTGTGCTTTTGCTATTCATTGTAAATGTTTGTAGGCTTATGTAGCCAAATTGTATCTATGATCGTATGCTATCCATTTATGTTTTTTTGTATGCTATTTTAATATATGAGAATTAACCAATGATATCAGGCCACAACTGACCATAATTACAGACACCTGTGTGTCTTTTGACACTATATAAATGAGTCATCCTGCAGTGTTTGTCATTATACTCTGATGAAGACTGTCGAAACGTTGGACATAAATATTTTTGCAATATTTTTTGAAACGTTGGACATAAATATTTTTGCATCTGAGCTCCTAGAGTGTGCGGCTCTCCTTTTCTTTTTCAAGTGTTCTACTCCGCTAGCCAGCACCTCGCCTAAATAGGTGTGTGTTTCTTTCGCCTCTTAATTAAAAGCTCAAACATGATTTTAAGAATAGTGAAAGGACAAAGGGCGAATAAAAACCCGCTTTTTAAAATCTATTAATATATTAAATAGTTGCCACAAAGTTGTATCTTGTGTGCAGGGATGATTTTGCTTATTGTCGGGCCAGGATGATGGGCGACAGATCCCCTGCGTCAGGACAGAGCAGCACATTGCTCTTCTAAGGGAGGTATCTTAGGGAGTATTTGAGGGGGTCTTCTAAGGGAGGTGCCTTGGGGAGAGCTTGAGGGGGTCTTCTAAGGGAGGTGTCTTGGGGAGGTCTTTGTAGTCTTCGAGGACTTGATGAGCCCTGCATAAACTTTCTATAGCTTTTCAACAAACATGTTGGTGTGATAATAATATTCTATTGTCAAAACTGGTTGCAACAACGTCATGAGGCCAGGCTGTATACTGGCTGTATAGGGACGCTTTGTTAGGTCTTGATTTGTCATGACAAATATATCTTTACCTGGTTGTTACAGAGATGAGTTGGTTGTAATCTGGTTATAACAGAGACCAATTGGTCGTAATCTGGTTATATAATGTCTTCTCAACCAAAAAGCCCGTTTGCAAACAGATAATTACACATGTTGCCACTAGGGTAATAGAGACAAGAGTGGGAATTGGGACAATGAGTCAATAAGTAGAGATGATTAGGGAGTGACACTTTAAGATGCTGAATAGGAAGTAGAGAAGAAGATAGAACAAGTAAGTGAAGCGGACAGGGAGGGAGGAAGCTAAAACAAATACATTTAAACCAGTTCAGGTTTTGGCCTTGACATAGGCTTATTGATATCACCTATGTGATTGTGTTTCCAGCTAAAGCACAAACACCCCCAAATCAACAGCAAGGCCCTGTGGTAGGGTGCCAACACCAAGGCCCTGTGGTAGGGTGCCAATACCAAGGCCCTGTGGTAGGGTGCCAACAGCAAGGCCCTGTGGTAGGGTGCCAACACCAAGGCCCTGTGGTAGGGTGCCAACACCAAGGCCCTGTGGTAGGGTGCCAATACCAAGGCCCTGTGGTAGGGTGCCAACAGCAAGGCCCTGTGGTAGGGTGCCAACAGCAAGGCCCTGTGGTAGGGTGCCAACAGCAAGGCCCTGTGGTAGGGTGCCAACACCAAGGCCCTGTGGTAGGGTGCCAATACCAAGGCCCTGCGGTAGGGTGCCAACAGCAAGGCCCTGTGGTAGGGTGCCAACAGCAAGGCCCTGTGGTAGGGTGCCAACACCAAGGCCCTGTGGTAGGGTGCCAACACCAAGACCCTGTGGTAGGGTGCCAATACCAAAGCCCTGTGGTAGGGTGCCAACAGCAAGGCCTTGTTGTAAGGTGCCAACAGCAAGGCCTTGTTGTAAGGTGCCAACACCAAGGCCCTATTGTAGGGTGCCAACACCAGGCCTTGTTGTAAGGTGCCAACAGCAAGGCCTTGTTGTAAGGTGCCAACAGCAAGGCCTTGTTGTAAGGTGCCAACACCAAGGCCCTATTGTAGGGTGCCAACACCAGGCCTTGTTGTAAGGTGCCAACAGCAAGGCCTTGTTGTAAGGTGCCAACAGCAAGGCCTTGCTGTAAGGTGCCAACAGCAAGGCCTTGTGGTAGGGTGCCAACAGCAAGGCCTTGTTGTAAGGTGCCAACAGCAAGGCCTTGTTGTAAGGTGCCAACAGCAAGGCCTTGTTGTAAGGTGCCAACACCAAGGCCCTGTTGTAGGGTGCCAACACCAGGCCTTGTTGTAAGGTGCCAACAGCAAGGCCTTGTTGTAAGGTGCCAACAGCAAGGCCTTGTTGTAAGGTGCCAACAGCAAGGCCCTGTGGTAGGGTGCCAACAGCAAGGCCCTGTTGTAGGGTGCCAACACCAAGGCCCTGTGGTAGGGTGCCAATACCAAGGCCCTATGGTTGGGTGCCAACAGCAAGGCCCTGTGATAGGGTGCCAACACCAAGGCCCTGCGGTAGGGTGCCAACAGCAAGGCCCTGTAGTAGGGTGCCAACAGCAAGGCCCTGTGGTAGGGTGCCAACACCAAGGCCCTGTGGTAGGGTGCCAACACCAAGACCCTGTGGTAGGGTGCCAACACCAAAGCCCTGTGGTAGGGTGCCAACACCAAGGCCTTGTTGTAAGGTGCCAACAGCAAGGCCTTGTTGTAAGGTGCCAACACCAAGGCCTTGTTGTAGGGTTGTAAGGTGCCAACAGCAAGGCCTTGTGGTAGGGTGCCAACAGCAAGGCCTTGTTGTAAGGTGCCAACACCAAGGCCCTGTTGTAAGGTGCCAACACCAAGGCCTTGTTGTAAGGTGCCAACACCAAGGCCCTGTTGTAGGGTGCCAACACCAGGCCTTGTTGTAAGGTGCCAACAGCAAGGCCTTGTTGTAAGGTGCCAACAGCAAGGCCTTGTTGTAAGGTGCCAACAGCAAGGCCTTGTTGTAAGGTGCCAACAGCAAGGCCTTGTGGTAGGGTGCCAACAGCAAGGCCTTGTTGTAAGGTGCCAACAGCAAGGCCTTGTTGTAAGGTGCCAATAGCAAGGCCCTGTTATAAGGTGCCAACAGCAAGGCCTTGAAGTAGGGTGCCAACAGCAAGGCCCTGTTATAAGGTGCCAACAGCAAGGCCTTGTTGTAAGGTGCCAATAGCAAGGCCCTGTTATAAGGTGCCAGCAGCAAGGCCTTGAAGTAGGGTGCCAACAGCAAGGCCTTGTTATAAGGTGCCAACAGCAAGGCCTTGTTGTAAGGTGCCAACACCAAGGCCTTGTTGTAGGGTTCCCCGCCAAAACAATGCCAAGGGAAACACTAATGTGACTTATAATTACAGGTATCTGACTGATTCATACGGCTCCATATCGATCGCTACTATAATGCCTGTTCCCTCTTTCAAAAGGAGCTCATAAGAGATCGCCGGGCATGATTAAGACTTGACTCGATGTGAGATGACAATCACCTGGAGCTCCGTAACCATGGATTCCAGCCCACTGAAGACAAGCGCTGTGGTGAGTCATCGATGTACTTCAAAGAGAAGGAGGCAGAGCATTCAGAATAGCTACAATATGGGTATTTTTCAGTGCTCCACAAAGGGAAAGTCTGTGCTTGACAAATGGTTCGCCGGTGCCAATTTACTGTGATGTGTAGCTATGCATGTATGTTCCTCATATGTCCACTTTGTGTCTATACTGTATGTGCACTTTGTGACATGTAGCTATCTATTAAAAATACTAACTACATTTGATTAATTGATTGATTGATTGGTTTATTGATCGATCGATCCAAATATACAGAGCAAAGGAATTGGTAAAGGTGATGCAACAGTAGGTCCCTCAACTCAACTCTAGTAAGGGTTAAAGATCAAGTCTTAAAGAAGCATGATATGATTGGTAGAGTCAATCTACACAGGATATTGTGCAGCCAGCTATCTGAGACTAAAGGCTATCTGGGACTAAAGGCTATGTGGGACTAAAGGCTATGTGGGACTAAAGGCTATGTGGGACTAAAGGCTATGTGGGACTAAAGGCTATGTGGGACTAAAGGCTATCTGGGACTAAATGCTATCTGGGACTAAAGGCTATCTGGAACTAAAGGCTATCTGGGACTAAAGGCTATCTGGGACTAAAGGCTATCTGGGACTAAAGGCTATGTGGGACTAAATGCTAGGTGGAACTAAAGGCTATCTGGGACTAAAGGCTATCTGGAACTAAAGGCTATCTGGGACTAAAGGCTATCTGGGACTAAAGGCTATCTGGGACTAAAGGCTATCTGGGACTAAAGGCTATGTGGGACCACAGGGTATCTGGGACTAAAGGCTATCTGGGACTAAAGGCTACGTGGGACAAAAGGCTATGTGGGACTAAAGGCTTTCTGGGACTAAAGGCTTTCTGGGACTAAAGGCTAGGTGGGACTAAAGGGACTAAATGCTATCTGGGACTAAATGCTATGTGGGACTAAAGGCTATCTGGGACTAAAGGCTATCTGGGACTAAAGGCTATCTGGGACTAAAGGCTATCTGGGACTAAAGGCTATGTGGGACCACAGGGTATCTGGGACTAAAGGCTACATGGGACTAAAGGCTATGTGGGACTAAAGGCTTTCTGGGACTAAAGGCTTTCTGGGACTAAAGGCTATGTGGGACTAAATGCTATCTGGGACTAAATGCTATGTGGGACTAAAGGCTATCTGGGACTAAAGGCTATCTGGGACTAAAGGCTATCTGGGACTAAAGGCTATGTGGGACTAAAGGGACTAAATGCTATCTGGGACTAAATGATATGTGGGACTAAAGGCTATCTGGGACTAAAGGCTATCTGGGACTAAAGGCTATCTGGGACTAAAGGCTATGTGGGACTAAAGGGACTAAATGCTATCTGGGACTAAATGCTATGTGGGACTAAAGGCTATCTGGGACTAAAGGCTATCTGGGACTAAAGGCTATCTGGGACTAAAGGCTATGTGGGACTAAAGGTTATGTGGGACTAAAGGTTATGTGGGACTAAAGGCTATGTGGGACCACAGGATATCAGAGACCACAGGGATATGCAGGGCAGATGGTGGATGCTGATACAGCATGACTTGTCAAATCCATCAGTGCTCCTCCACATTGTGCACGAGCCAGTAAGACTCAACTCCCAACTAACAACATGAAAGCAACCCCCAAACTTGACTATCGTATTAATTTAACTAAAATGTATGTCATTAACCCCCAAAAAAGTATAATTAGAAATACTGATGCGTGAATGATTTATTTACTGAAGTATTAATTTGTTTATTCAGCAGTTGATGAGTAGTTACGTTAATAAAATTGCTTTCCTGGGGGGCATAAGTTAATGTTTGGATTCTATTGGGGAGTAGTAGGCTACTCAGTGCTTGGACCCCCAGGCCCCTTACCCTTATTCAAGCTTCTGTCAGTTAGCATCTCTGTTGGGACAGAGAAGAGACTGATAGGAGATGACGTCCACTCACTGGCTGCTGTTAAGCCAAAACACAAGCAGATCCAAAGTCAATGGAGGACAAAGTCCAATGTGCTTTGAAATGTTGTTTAGAAAATATCAACCCCTGTCACAGTGTTTTTGTACTACTCATCTGACATGACAAGATTAGAATTGCTCGCTCGCTCACACACTCACACACACACACCTCTTTATTACACACATCACACACAATTTAGCTCTCAGAACAAGTGATAATCTAACAATATAACACATCCTGGCAGGTTACTAGGATACATGGAACCTCGGTATGTTCCTTCAGTAGGACAGGGATACATGGAACCTTGGTATGTTCCTTCAGTAGAACAGGGATACATGGAACCTTGGTATGTTCCTTCAGTAGGACTCCCAGAAGAGGGAAACGCCTAGGAGGGGGAGCACCCAGACAACGAGTATGGTCAATAATTCAGTGTTCTTGCTGCAATCCATTACACTGCATTTATAATACATCATATAGCCAAGGCCATGCCACGCAAGCCTGAACAGCAAGCCTGAACAGCAAGCCTGAACAACAAGCCTGAACAACAAGCCTGAACAACAAGCCTGATCAACAAGCCTGAACAGCAAGCCTGAACAGCAAGCCTGAACAGCAAGCCTGAACAACAAGCCTGAACAACAAGCCTGATCAACAAGCCTGAACAGCAAGCCTGAACAGCAAGCCTGAACAGCAAGCCTGAACAACAAGCCTGAACAACAAGCCTGATCAACAAGCCTGAACAACAAGCCTGATCAACAAGCCTGAACAACAAGCCTGAACAACAAGCCTGAACAACAAGCCTGAACAACAAGCCTGAACAGCAAGCCTGAACAGCAAGCCTGAACAGCAAGCCTGAACAACAAGCCTGATCAACAAGCCTGAACAGCAAGCCTGATCAACAAGCCTGAACAGCAAGCCTGAACAGCAAGCCTGAACAACAAGCCTGAACAACAAGCCTGAACAGCAAGCCTGAACAGCAAGCCTGAACAACAAGCCTGAACAGCAAGCCTGAACAACAAGCCTGATCAACAAGCCTGATCAACAAGCCTGAACAGCATGCCTGATCAACAAGCCTGAACAGCAAGCCTGAACAGCAAGCCTGAACAACAAGCCTGAACAGCAAGCCTGAACAGCAAGCCTGAACAACAAGCCTGAACAACAAGCCTGAACAACAAGCCTGATCAACAAGACTGATCAACAAGCCTGAACAGCAAGCCTGAACAGCAAGCCTGATCAACAAGCCCGACCCCACTGAATTTTGCTTCAACACATTACACAACACATATTTGACACACACTTCAAACACAGTACACACACACACACACACACACACACACACACACACACACACACACACACACACACACACACACACACACACACACACACACACACACACACTTCACGTCATCAAAAACTCCTGCACTTTGAGGGTGATCAAATATGACGCCCCCCCCCCCCCGGTGCCAGTCACTAGAAACACTGGTTAAAACCTCCCTGTTCCACTTGCAGAGTATGTTACACCGTATTAAGCTGTGGTTAACAGGCACCTTCAAGCAATGGTCTATTATTTGCAGCATCCCATATTCAATGCAAATATTGCTACAGAATTCTGTTAATCTTGCTATTCTTTACATAAGAACAAAGATGAAACCCGGCCTCTGCTCCACCAGAGTGATTGACTGTCTACATGGAGACAAACCACATGTTATCCGTTAACTTCGACACCGAGACAATAGATTCCGTTTGGGGAGCATTATTATTAAGAACAGGACTGGTGTTTTTTTTTCTCTCGTGCCTTCTTTGATTCTCCCAGTAGCAGTACATATCTTGGATGTGTGTTATCTTGCCAAGTACTCTGCAGTTTTATATGCATTAGCAATAACATTCAGAGGGACATACATATTGCTTGCAAATAAGCTATGTCCTGTATTCTTACTAAGGGCTTTATGTCCTGTATTCTAACTAAGGGCTTTATGTCCTGTATTCTAACTAAGGGCTTTATGTCCTGTATTCTTACTAAGGGCTTTATGTCCTGTATTCTTACTAAGGGCTTTATGTCCTGTATTCTAACTAAGGGCTTTATGTCCTGTATTCTTACTAAGGGCTTTATGTCCTGTATTCTTACTAAGGGCTTTATCTCCTGTATTCTTACTAAGGGCTTTATGTCCTGTATTCTAACTAAGGGCTTTATGTCCTGTATTCTTACTAAGGGCTTTATGTCCTGTATTCTTACTAAGGGCTTTATGTCCTGTATTCTAACTAAGGGCTTTATGTCCTGTATTCTAACTAAGGGCTTTATGTCCTGTATTCTAACTAAGGGCTTTATGTCCTGTATTCTTACTAAGGGCTTTATGTCCTGTATTCTTACTAAGGGCTTTATGTCCTGTATTCTAACTAAGGGCTTTATGTCCTGTATTCTTACTAAGGGCTTTATGTCCTGTATTCTAACTAAGGGCTTTATGTCCTGTATTCTTACTAAGGGCTTTATGTCCTGTATTCTAACTAAGGGCTTTATGTCCTGTATTCTAACTAAGGGCTTTATGTCCTGTATTCTAACTAAGGGCTTTATGTCCTGTATTCTAACTAAGGGCTTTATGTCCTGTATTATTACTAAGGGCTTTATGTCCTGTATTCTAACTAAGGGCTTTATGTCCTGTATTCTGACTAAGGGCTTTATGTCCTGTATTCTAACTAAGGGCTTTATGTCCTGTATTCTAACTAAGGGCTTTATGTCCTGTATTCTAACTAAGGGATTTATGTCCTGTATTCTTACTAAGGGCTTTATGTCCTGTATTCTAACTAAGGGCTTTATCTCCTGTATTCTTACTAAGGGCTTTATGTCCTGTATTCTAACTAAGGGCTTTATGTCCTGTATTCTTACTAAGGGCTTTATGTCCTGTATTCTAACTAAGGGCTTTATGTCCTGTATTCTAACTAAGGGCTTTATGTCCTGTATTCTAACTAAGGGCTTTATGTCCTGTATTCTAACTAAGGGCTTTATGTCCTGTATTCTTACTAAAGGCTTTATGTCCTGTATTCTAACTAAGGGCTTTATGTCCTGTATTCTTACTAAGGGCTTTATGTCCTGTATTCTAACTAAGGGCTTTATATCCTGTATTCTTACTAAGGGCTTTATGTCCTGTATTCTTACTAAGGGCTTTATGTCCTGTATTCTAACTAAGGGCTTTATGTCCTGTATTCTTACTAAGGGCTTTATGTCCTGTATTCTTACTAAGGGCTTTATGTCCTGTATTCTTATTAAGGGCTTTATGTCCTGTATTCTTACTAAGGGCTTTATGTCCTGTATTTTAACTAAGGGCTTTATGTCCTGTATTCTTACTAAGGGCTTTATGTCCTGTATTCTTGTTAAGGGCTTTATGTCCTGTATTCTAACTAAGGGCTTTATGTCCTGTATTCTAACTAAGGGCTTTATGTCCTGTATTCTTACTAAGGGCTTTATGTCCTGTATTCTTACTAAGGGCTTTATGTCCTGTATTCTAACTAAGGGCTTTATGTCCTGTATTCTTACTAAGGGCTTTATGTCCTGTATTCTTACTAAGGGCTTTATGTCCTGTATTCTAACTAAGGGCTTTATGTCCTGTATTCTTACTAAGGGCTTTATGTCCTGTATTCTTACCAAGGGCTTTATGTCCTGTATTCTTACTAAGGGCTTTATGTCCTGTATTCTTACTAAGGGCTTTATGTCTTGTATTCTTACTAAGGGCTTTATGTCCTGTATTCTTACTAAGGGCTTTATGTCCTGTATTCTTACTAAGGGCTTTATGTCCTGTATTCTAACTAAGGGCTTTATGTCTTGTATTCTTACTAAGAGCTTTATATCCTGTATTCTTACTAAGGGCTTTATGTCCTGTATTCTAACTAAGGGCTTTATGTCCTGTATTCTTACTAAGGGCTTTATGTCCTGTATTCTAACTAAGGGATTTATGTCCTGTATTCTAACTAAGGGCTTTATGTCCTGTATTCTAACTAAGGGCTTTATGTCCTGTATTCTTACTAAGGGCTTTATGTCCTGTATTCTAACTAAGGGCTTTATGTCCTGTATTCTTACTAAGGGCTTTATGTCCTGTATTCTAACTAAGGGCTTTATGTCCTGTATTCTTACTAAGGGCTTTATGTCCTGTATTCTTACTAAGGGCTTTATGTCCTGTATTCTTACTAAGGGCTTTATGTCCTGTATTCTTACTAAGGGCTTTATGTCCTGTATTCTAACTAAGGGCTTTATGTCCTGTATTCTTACTAAGGGTTTTATGTCCTGTATTCTTACTAAGGGCTTTATGTCCTGTATTCTTACTAAGGGCTTTATGTCCTGTATTCTTACTAAGGGCTTTATGTCCTGTATTCTAACTAAGGGCTTTATGTCCTGTATTCTTACTAAGGGCTTTATGTCCTGTATTCTTACTAAGGGCTTTATGTCCTGCATTCTTACTAAGGGCTTTATGTCCTGTACTCTAACTAAGGGCTTTATGTCCTGTATTATTACTAAGGGCTTTATGTCCTGTATTCTTACTAAGGGCTTTATGTCCTGTATTCTGACTAAGGGCTTTATGTCCTGTATTCTAACTAAGGGCTTTATGTCCTGTATTCTAACTAAGGGCTTTATGTCCTGTATTCTAACTAAGGGCTTTATGTCCTGTATTCTTACTAAGGGCTTTATGTCCTGTATTCTTACTAAGGGCTTTATGTCCTGTATTCTGACTAAGGGCTTTATGTCCTGTATTCTAACTAAGGGCTTTATGTCCTGTATTCTAACTAAGGGGTTTATGTCCTGTATTCTTACTAAGGGCTTTATGTCCTGTATTCTAACTAAGGGCTTTATGTCCTGTATTCTAACTAAGGGCTTTATGTCCTGTATTATTACTAAGGGCTTTATGTCCTGTATTCTTACTAAGGGCTTTATGTCCTGTATTCTAACTAAGGGCTTTATGTCCTGTATTCTAACTAAGGGCTTTATGTCCTGTATTCTTACTAAGGGCTTTATGTCCTGTATTCTAACTAAGGGATTTATGTCCTGTATTCTTACTAAGGGCTTTATGTCCTGTATTCTTACTAAGGGCTTTATGTCCTGTATTCTAACTAAGGGCTTTATGTCCTGTATTCTTACTAAGGGCTTTATGTCCTGTATTCTTACTAAGGGCTTTATGTCCTGTATTCTTACTAAGGGCTTTATGTCCTGTATTCTTACTAAGGGCTTTATGTCCTGTATTCTAACTAAGGGCTTTATGTCCTGTATTCTTACTAAGGGCTTTATGTCCTGTATTCTTACTAAGGGCTTTATGTCCTGCATTCTTACTAAGGGCTTTATGTCCTGTACTCTAACTAAGGGCTTTATGTCCTGTATTATTACTAAGGGCTTTATGTCCTGTATTCTTACTAAGGGCTTTATGTCCTGTATTCTGACTAAGGGCTTTATGTCCTGTATTCTAACTAAGGGCTTTATGTCCTGTATTCTAACTAAGGGCTTTATGTCCTGTATTCTAACTAAGGGATTTATGTCCTGTATTCTAACTAAGGGATTTATGTCCTGTATTCTTACTAAGGGCTTTATGTCCTGTATTCTTACTAAGGGCTTTATGTCCTGTATTCTAACTAAGGGCTTTATGTCCTGTATTCTAACTAAGGGCTTTATGTCCTGTATTCTTACTAAGGGCTTTATGTCCTGTACTCTAACTAAGGGCTTTATGTCCTGTATTCTAACTAAAGGCTTTATGTCCTGTATTCTTACTAAGGGCTTTATGTCCTGTATTCTAACTAAGGGCTTTATGTCCTGTATTCTAACTAAGGGCTTTATGTCCTGTATTCTAACTAAGGGCTTTATGTCCTGTATTCTAACTAAGGGCTTTATGTCCTGTATTCTTACTAAGGGCTTTATGTCCTGTATTCTAACTAAGGGCTTTATGTCCTGTATTATTACTAAGGGCTTTATGTCCTGTATTCTTACTAAGGGCTTTATGTCCTGTATTCTAACTAAGGGCTTTATGTCCTGTATGATTGTTTTGTACGGATGGATGGAGAAATGGAGGAATGGATGGACAGATGAATGTATGGAAGGAGGAATGGATGGATGCATGGATGGATGGATGAATGTATGGAAGGAGGAATGGATGGATGCATGGATGTATGGATGTATGGATGTCTGGACAAAGGGATGGAGGGAGGAATGGATGGATGGATGGATGGATGAACGGAGAGATGGATGGAAAGTTGGAAGGATTAATGGACGAACTTAAGGATCAGAGAAGTAGACTCACATCCATGCTGGTCAGATTACAGCGGTGAGTTCCAGCAAACCAGCCACTGCTGGAGCACTGGTCAATGTCCACATCCTGGAGGTTGACGTCCACTCGAACCACACCCCTGTAATAGGAGAGACAGAGAAAGAGAGACAGAGACAGAGAGAGATATAAAGAGAGTGGGTGGGTGGAGAGAGGTGAGGGAGAGAGAGTGACAGAGAGACAGAGAGACAGACACAGAGAGACACAGAGAGACAGAGACAGAGAGAGGGTGGGTGGAGAGAGGTTAGAGAGAGAGAGAGAGAGAGGGTGGAGAGAGGGTGGAGATAGAGAGAGTGGTTAAAGAGAGGGAGAGAGAGAGAGAAAGGGTGGAGAGAGGTCAGAGAGAGAGAGAGAGAGGTTAGAAAGAGAGAGAGAGAGAGAGAGAGGGTGGAGAGAGGTCAGAGAGAGAGAGAGAGGTTAGAGAGATAGAGAGAGAGAGAGGGTGGAGAGAGGTCAGAGAGAGAGAGAGAGGTTAGAAAGATAGAGAGAGAGAGAGGGTGGAGAGAGGTCAGAGAGAGAGAGAGAGAGAGGTTAGAGAGATAGAGAGAGAGAGAGGGTGGAGAGAGGTCAGAGAGAGAGAGAGGTTAGAAAGATAGAGAGAGAGAGAGGGTGGAGAGAGGTCAGAGAGAGGTCAGAGAGAGCAGTTAGCTTCAACTCAGACGTCTCTTTTAGTGTCAGATAGAGAATGAAAGAAGGGCAGAGGTTCCATTGTGACCTCATCATAACAGGGTCTCACTTTGGTCCAATTCCTACAGATGAACTATTATCCAGGCAAAAACTGGTATGAGCATCAAAAACCACTCAATGAGGGTATATCTTCCAATTTAATGTCAATTGCAACATAAAAACAATGTCCTGTGTATAACGTTAATATGTTCATGCTATGTTGAATCCATTTTTTATTTCATTTTTTTTAATGTGCCCTGATGAGAGAAGCAGCCAAGCCTAAATAACCCAATTGAATCATGTTGAATCTAGCTCTGAACATCATGTTTACTGTAACCAAAACATGAATAGCTTATCCGCTTACAGTAAATCAATAGACCAAAGGCTGCTTGATGCTGTTTACCTCTGGGAGAGTCTCCTGCAGTGTACACATGCAGCACTTCTACTGGCACATGGTTCATTAGGCTACTACATTGGTTCATTAGGCTACTGCATTGGTTCATTAGGCTACTGCATTGGTTCATTAGGCTACTGCATTGGTTCATTAGACTACTACATTGGTTCATTAGGCTACTGCATTGGTTCATTAGGCTACTACATCGGTTCATTAGGCTACTACATCGGTTCATTCGGCTACTGCATTGGTTCATCAGGCTACTGCATTGGTTCATCAGGCTACTGCATTGGTTCATCAGGCTACTGCATTGGTTCATTAGGCTACTGCATTGGTTCATTAGGCTACTGCATTGGTTCATTAGGCTACTATATTGGTTCATTAGGCTACTGCATTGGTTCATTAGGCTACTGCATTGGTTCATTAGGCTACTGCATTGGTTCATTAGGCTACTACATTGGTTCATTAGGCTACTGCATTGGTTCATTAGGCTACTGCATTGGTTCATTAGGCTACTGCATTGGTTCATTAGGCTACTACATTCGTTCATCAGGCTACTGTATTGGTTCATCAGGCTACTGCATTGGTTCATTAGGCTACTGCATTGGTTCATCAGACTACTACATTGGTTCATTAGGCTACGGCATTGGTTCATTAGGCTACTGCATTGGTTCATTAGGCTACTACATTGGTTCATTAGGCTACTGCAATGGTTCAATTAAACTACTGCATTGGTTCATTAGACTCCTGCATTGGTTCATTAGACTCCTGCATTGGTTCATTAGGCTACTGCATTGGATCATTAGGCTACTGCATTGGTTCATTAGGCTACTGCATTGGTTCATTAGGCTACTGCATTGGTGCATTAGGCTACTGCATTGGTTCATTAGGCTACTGCATTGGTTTATTAGACTACTGCATTGGTTCATTAGGCTACTGCATTGGTTCATTAGGCTACTGCATTGGTTCATCAGGCTACTGCATTGGTTCGTCCGGCTACTGCATTGGTTCATTAGGCTACTGCATTGGATCATTAGGCTACTGCATTGGTTCATTAGGCTACTGCATTGGTTCATTCGGCTACTGCATTGGTTACATTAGGCTACTGCATTGGTTCATTAGGCTACTACATTGGTTCATTAGGCTACTGCATTGGTTCATTAGGCTACTGCATTGGTTCATTAGGCTACTGCATTGGTTCATTAGGCTACTACATTGGTTCATCAGGCTACTGTATTGGTTCATCAGGCTACTGCATTGGTTCATTAGGCTACTGCATTGGTTCATTAGGCTACTGCATTGGTTCATCAGACTACTACATTGGTTCATTATGCTACGGCATTGGTTCATTAGGCTACTGCATTGGTTCATTAGGCTACTGCATTGGTTCATTAGGCTACTGCAATGGTTCAATTAAACTACTGCATTGGTTCATTAGACTCCTGCATTGGTTCATTAGACTCCTGCATTGGTTCATTAGGCTACTGCATTGGATCATTAGGCTACTGCATTGGTTCATTAGGCTACTGCATTGGTTCATTAGGCTACTGCATTGGTGCATTAGGCTACTGCATTGGTTCATTAGGCTACTGCATTGGTTTATTAGACTACTGCATTGGTTCATTAGGCTACTGCATTGGTTCATTAGGCTACTGCATTGGTTCATCAGGCTACTGCATTGCTTCGTCCGGCTACTGCATTGGTTCATTAGGCTACTGCATTGGTTCATTAGGCTACTGCATTGGTTCATTAGGCTACTGCATTGGTTCATTAGGCTACTGCATTGGTGCATTAGGCTACTGCATTGGTTCATTAGGCTACTGTATTGGTTCATCAGGCTACTGCATTGGTTCATTAGGCTACTGCATTGGTTCATCAGACTACTACATTGGTTCATTAGGCTACGGCATTGGTTCATTAGGCTACTGCATTGGTTCATTAGGCTACTGCATTGGTTCATTAGGCTACTGCAATGGTTCAATTAAACTACTGCATTGGTTCATTAGACTCCTGCATTGGTTCATTCGGCTACTGCATTGGTTACATTAGGCTACTGCATTGGTTCATTCGGCTACTGCATTTGTTCATTAGGCTACTGCATTGGTTCATTAGGCTACGGCATTGGTTCAGTCGGCTACCGCATTGGTTCATTAGGCTACTGCATTGGTTCATTCGGCTACGGCATTGGTTCATTCGGCTACTGCATTGGTTCAGTCGGCTACCGCATTGGTTCATTAGGCTACCGCATTGGTTCATTCGGCTACCGCATTGGTTCATTCGGCTACGGCATTGGTTCATTCGGCTACCGCATTGGTTCAGTCGGCTACCGCATTGGTTCATTAGGCTACCGCATTGGTTCATTCGGCTACCGCATTGGTTCATTCGGCTACCGCATTGGTTCATTAGGCTACCGCATTGGTTCATTAGGCTACCGCATTGGTTCATTAGGCTACTACATTGGTTCATTAGGCTACTACATTGGTTCATTAGGCTACTGCATTGGTTCTTTAGGCTACTGCATTGGTTCATTAGGCTACTGCATTGGTTCATTAGGCTACTGCATTGGTTCTTTAGGCTACTGCATTGGTTCATTAGGCTACTGCATTGGTTCATTAGGCTTCTGCATTGGTTCATTAGGCTACTGCATTGGTTAATTAGGCTACTGCATTGGTTCATTAGCCTACTGCATTGGTTAATTAGCCTACTGCATTGGTTTATTTTTTGTCACTTAAATATCACATGATTTTTTTTTATAGCACTGCAATAAAATTTGCTTTAAAACTGCAACATTTTCTTTGCACCACCATGACAAAATGTGTAGAATTGCAGGAAATACGCTTTAAACCTGCAACATTCTCTCCACCAATAAGAGGGGTGTGAACAGTTTGTGTCATGAACAGTGCTTGTGCCTATAGAAATAGCCATGTCAATGCATCCAAAGAACCTTTCACATATCCACAGTTGGCATTCAGACAGCTGGAGAGTTGGACTGGCAGATCCTAGATCTGTACAGTTCACTATTACATTTCATGAACACGGTCCCAGGAATGCAACGATAGTAAAACTGAATGCCAGATAAGCCAACAAAGCTGAAATCCCTTGTCTACTAAGGTATCAGTATGTAGGTCTATGTCCTTGGCTGACATCAGGTGTTCTCTACCCATGGGCCCCAGGTCAGTCTCTCTCTGTATTCAGCCTGTCTGTTAGTGTCTACCCATGGGCCCCAGGTCAGTCTCTCTCTGTATTCAGCCTGTCTGTTAGTATCTACCCATGGGCCCTAGGTCAGTCTCTATCTTTATTCAGACTGTCTGTTAGTATCTACCCATGGGCCCCAGGTCGGTCTCTATCTTTATTCAGACTGTCTATTAGTATCTACCCATGGGCCCCAGGTCAGTCTCTATCTTTATTCAGACTGTCTGTTAGTATCTACCCATGGGCCCTAGGTCAGTCTCTATCTTTATTCAGTCTGTCTGTTAGTATCTACCCATGGGCCCTAGGTCAGTCTCTATCTTTATACAGACTGTCTGTTAGTATCTACCCATGGGCCCCAGGTCAGTCTCTATCTTTATTCAGTCTGTCTGTTAGTATCTACCCATGGGCCCTAGGTCAGTCTCTATCTTTATACAGATTGTCTGTTAGTATCTACCCATGGGCCCCAGGTCAGTCTCTATCTTTATACAGACTGTCTGTTAGTGTCTTTCCATCTTTCTATTCCCTTTTCTGTCTCTTTCTTTCTTTACCTTTTTTTCAGTTTGGCGTTAATCCTCCTGATCTCTGTATTTCAGTTTGCCATTAATCCTCCTGATCTCTGTATTTCAGTTTGCCATTAATCCTCCCGATCTCTGTATTTCAGTTTGCCATTAATCCTCCTGATCTCTGTATTTCAGTTTGCCATTAATCCTCCTGATCTCTGTATTTCAGTTTGCCATTAATCCTCCCGATCTCTGTATTTCAGTTTGTCATTAATCCTCCTGATCTCTGTATTTCAGTTTGCCATTAATCCTCCTGATCTCTGTATTTCAGTTTGCCATTAATCCTCCTGATCTCTGTATTTCAGTTTGCCATTAATCCTCCTGATCTCTGTATTTCAGTTTGCTTTTAATCCTCCTGATCTCTGTATTTCAGTTTGCCATTAATCCTCCTGATCTCTGTATTTCAGTTTGCCATTAATCCTCCTGATCTCTGTATTTCAGTTTGCCATTAATCCTCCCGATCTCTGTATTTCAGTTTGCCATTAATCCTCCTGATCTCTGTATTTCAGTTTGCCATTAATCCTCCTGATCTCTGTGTTTCAGTTTGCCATTAATCCTCCCGATCTCTGTATTTCAGTTTGCTTTTAATCCTCCTGATCTCTGTATTTCAGTTTGCCATTAATCCTCCTGATCTCTGTGTTTTCTGTGTCTGGCAACCTTTCACTCTTTCTTACATGATCAAACACTATCTCCCACTTTCACACAGTCGGCCTGTCTGTCTGTCTGGCTGCCTGCCCCACTCCCCATCACTCTGTCTCCCTCTCTCATAATGCCCAGGCCCAGGGCTGCTTCTCCAGAGGAGCCTAACACCCATTAGCTGCATGTGACTGAAACAAACACCAGTGAAGAGAAAAGGCTGAGGCTCATGCCATCTTTTCCCAGGAGCAAGAAGAGAAAGTGTTGATAAACTAAATAATCTCTCTCTCTGTCTATGTGTGTGTGTGTGTGTGTGTGTGTGTGTGTGTGTGTGTGTGTGTGTGTGTGTGTGTGTGTGTGTGTGTGTGTGTGTGTGTGTGTGTGTGTGTGTGTGTGTGTGTGTGTGTGTAAGGGAGGGAGGAATGGAAGGTGAGACTAAATGTATGTTGGGAATGTGAGGATACAGAAACATGGGGTAATCACCAAGCAGGAGAAAGGCTTTCATTTTTAAGTTACTCAGCTCAAAACAAAACCATACGGCCGTAACGTAATAGCTTAAGCATTGTATTTGTATTTATTAGAGCTACAGCTACTCTTCTTGGGGTCCAGCAAAATTAAGACAGTTTATACAATTTTAAAACATTACAAACATTCCACAGATTTCACAACACACTGTGTGCCCTCAGGCCCCTACTACACCACTACATTACTAAATCCATGTGTATGTATAGTGCGTATGTTATCGTATGTGTGTGTGTGTGTGTGTGTATGCATGTGTCTATGCCAATGTTTGTGTTGCTTCACAGTCCCCGCTGTTCCATAAGGTGTTTTTTAATCTGTTTTTTAAATCTAATTTTACTGCTTGCGTCAGTTACTTGATGTGGAATAGAGTTCCATGTAGTCATCGCTCTATGTAGTAATGTGTGCCTCCCATAGTCTGTTATGGACTTGGGGACTGTGAAGAGACCTCTTGTGGCATGTCTTGTGGGGTATGCATGGGTGTCTGAGCTGTGTGCCAGTAGTTTAGACAGACAGCAAGGTGCATTCAACATGTCAATACCTCTCATAAATAAAAGTAGTGATGAAGTCAATCTCTCCTCCACTTTCAGCCAGGAGAGATTGACATGCATATTATTAATATTAGCTCTCTGTACATCCAAGGGCCAGCCGTGCTGCCCTGTTCTGAGCCAATTGCAATTTTCCTAAGTCCTTTATTTGTGACACCTGACCACGCGACTGAACAGTAGTCAAGGTGCGACAAAACTAGGGCCTGTAGGACCTGCCTTGTTGATAGTGTTGTTAAGAAGGCAGAGCATCGCTTTATTATAGACAGACTTCTCCCCATCTTAGCTACTACTGCATCAATATGTTTTTACCATGACAGTTTACAATCTAGTGTTACTCCAAGCAGTTTAGTCATCTCAACTTGCTCAATTTCCACATTATTTATTACAAGATTTAGTTGAGGTTTAGGGTTTAGTGAGTGTTTTGTTCCAAATACAATGCTTTTAGTTTTAGAAATATTTAGAACTAACTTATTCCTTGCCACCCAATCTGAAACTAACTGTAGCTCTTTGTTGAGTGTTGCAGTAATTTCAGTCGCTGTAGTAGGTGACGTGTATAGTGTTGAGTCATCCGCATACATAGAAACTCTGGCTTTACTCAAAGTCAGTGGCATGTAAGTAAAAATTGAAAAAAAGCAAAGGGCCTAAACAGCTACCCTGTGGAATTCCTGATTCTAACTGGATTATATTTGATAGGCTTCCATTAAAGAACACCCTCTGTGTTCTGTTAGACAAGTAACTCTTTATCCACATTATAGCAGGGGCTGTAAAGCCATAACACATACATTTTTCCAGCAGCAGACTATGATCAATAATGTCAGATGCTGCATTGAAGTCTAACAAGACAGCCCCCACAATTTTATCATCAATTTCTCTCAGCCAATCATCAGTCATTTGTGTAAGTGCTGTACTTGTTGAGTGTCCTTACCTATAAGCGTGCTGAAATTCTGTTGTCAATTTGTTTATTGTAAAATAGCATTGTATCTGGTCAGAAGTTTAATAAGGGTTGGTAACAGGCTGATTGGTTGGCTATTTGAGCCAGTAAAGGGGGCTTTTCTATTCTTGGGTAGCGGAATGACTTTAGCTTCCCTCCAGGCCTGAGGGCACATGCTCTCTAGTTGGCTTAAATTGAAGATGTGGCAAATAGGAGTGGCAATATCGTCTGCTATTATCCTCTGTAATTTTTCATCTAGATTGCCAGACTCTGGTGGCTTGTCATTGTTGATAGACAACAATACTTTTTTTCACCTCTTCCACACTGGCTTTACGGAATTTAAAAGTACAATTCTTGTCTTCCATAATTTGGTCCGATATACTTGGATGTGTAGTGTCAGCGTTTGTTGCTGGCATGTCATCCCTAAGTTTGCTAATCTTGCCAATGAAAAAGTCATTAAAGTAGTTTGCAATATCAGTGGGCTTTGTGATGAATGAGCCATCTGATTCAATGAATGAAGGAGCCGAGTGGTCATATAAGGTGCCCCAAAGCGTCTTACTATCATTCTTTATATAATTTATCTTTGTTTCATAGTGTAGTTTATTTTTATTTTTATTTAGTTTAGTCACATGATTTCTAAATGTGCAGTACGTTTGCCAATCAGTTGGGCTGCCAGACTTAATTGCCAAACCTTTTGCCTCATCCCTCTCAACCAAAACCATCCCTCTCAAAAAATTGTCAATTCCTCATCAATCCAAGGGGATTTAACAGTTTTTACAGTCATTTTCTTAATGTGTGCGTGCATATTAGTAACTGGAATAAGTAGTTTCATAAATGCATCAAGTGCAGTGTCTGGTTGCTCCTCATTACACACCACAGACCGGCAAATATTCTTTACATCATCAATCAATCAAATTTATTTATAAAGCCCTTCTTACATCAGCTGATGTCACAAAGTGCTGTACATATGAATCACTACAAAACGTATCGTATGACCTCTTATACACTATATTAGGCCCAGCATTTGGAACTTTGGTTTTCCTAGATATGGCTATTATATTGTGATCACTACATCCTATGGATTTGGATACTGCTTTAAAGCAAATATCTGCAGCGTTAGTAAACATGTGATCAATACATGTTGATGATTTAATTCCTGTGCTGTTTGTAACTACCCTGGTAGGTTGACTGACAACCGGATACAGGTTGCAGACACTGGTTACAGTTTGAAGATTTTGCCTGAGTGGGCAGCTTGATGATAGCCAGTCAATATTTAAATCACCCAGAAAATATACTTCTCTGTTGATATCACATACATTATCAAGCATTTCACACATATTATCCAGATACTGACTGTTAGCACTTGGTGGTCTATAGCAGCTTCCCACAAGAATGGGCTTTAGGTGAAGCAGATGAACCTGTAGCCATATTACTTCAACAGTATTTAACATTAGATCATCTCTAAGCTTCACAGGAATGTGGTTCTGAATATAGACCGCAACACCGCCTCTGTTGGCATTTCTGTCTTTTCGGTAGATGTTATAATCATGCATTGCTACCACTGTATCATCAAAGGTATTATCTAAGTGAGTTTCAGAGATAGTCAGAATATGAACGTCATCTGTTACAAGCAAGTAATAGATGAAATTCATGTAACCAGTCTAATTCAAACAAATCCATTACCAAACAGCCATTATACTAGATGATCTCTCATCCAATATGTCATAGGCTTAACAGACTGTTTATGATAATGGCCTCAAAGCCAATGCTCTCATTCTGCATATCCTCCACAAAAGCACACTGGAATCATTTACATTTTGATTAGGTTCACAAAAAACCTGGTCTCTCTTGGTTTATTTAATCCTTGGGGTGAATAGATTGCTTGGGATGTACATCCAAAGATTTGGCCTACAAAACTCTCCTAAAAAGGAAGAGAGAGAGACCGTGCAGAGGGATTCTCTTAGATCTTTGACACGTCTGAACTATAGTTGTGAAACTGAATCCACAGGCCTATTCTAAAAGTCATGCTGCTGCTAATCACTAGACAACTATGCCACATCCATTTGTGGGAATGTCAAATGAGTTTTAATGCGCCCTCGGGACATTCTGAAATTCTGAACAGGAACCAGCTCTTTAAAAACCAGTGGAAGCAGTTAATTTTGCAGCCAATTAAAGGTCATCTCACTGATGGCTTTTAATACCAATGTCCTCCATTAAACGGGTGTCAGAGAGCAAAGTGAACTTTACAAAATAAAGTATATTGGGCTTGAAATCCGATGTCTTCAAAAGCAACTCCAAGGTCGATAATGCTTCCCTCTGTGCATGACCTGGATTTGATTATTTGTGATTAAACCATTATTTTATTAGGGAGTCATACTGAGACTACGGTCTGTTTTACAGATGAGCACTGAATTACAGCAATTACAGAAATACACACATCAAATACCAATCGCAAGTAGAAAGAAAGGGTTGATAGCCGTGATTTTTTGCTAAACCGGAACCGTACAGTAGCTGTCTGCAACAGCAGGGGTCTTTTTGTATTTTCAGGCTGAACCCTAATCCAATGACCTACAGATGGGCCTCTGTTTGATCCCCTTCCGTCGCAGATCTAAACTTGATTGGGTAAGTGTGATCAAGCACCATGGAAGATCTTACCCCATTGCAGAGACCTATCAAAACCTTTCAGATCGGTTAAGAGGTTTCAACAAGAGACTAAAGCAAAGGGTGGGTAACCCTGGACATGAAATACCTGGGAGAGCAGGTATGTGCAATTTAGCCAATCACTGATATTCACAAAGGCCGCGGCCCTTGCAGAGCAAGGGGAACCACTACTTCAAGGTCTCAGAGCAAGTGACGTCACCGATTGAAAGGCTATTAGCGCGCACCACCGCTAACTAGCTAGCCATTTCACATCCGGTACACCTGTTTAGAACTAAACGTTGCTGTACCTGCAGCACTCCACAATAGAGCTCCTGGCTTAGTGATATGGGCTTGAGAATTGTTTTTGGATCAGCTCAGGCAACAGCTTTGAGATGATCTTGCATGTGTGCTGAAGGCATGACTAAAACGGACTAAACTTACAGTACGTAGTTTTGCCTAAATGAATAAAGCTCAGGGACAAACTAACATGCTGGAATTATTGTGTAGACACAGCACTCGCATTTAAGTGGGAGTAAAGTGGACTTGAAATTCAAAGTGGTCTTTTATAATTCATTCATGACTAACTAGATGTTTGTACACACTTGCACCTTGAAATGTGACATATTTGTTGTATTTCCTAATGCACCGATCTACTCACGCAACAAACACAGCTTTTTTGAACCATGCAGGCAAAGGTTTTATTTTATTTTTTATTTATTGTTTACAGCAAACACATTCCTCAAAAATGAAGTGTAGAGGCCTACAGTGTGAATACAATAGACATGAGCTGTTTTCGATGGACAGTAGTGTTGGTTAATCACGGACAGTATTTTTAATAATAAACAAATACAACCATCGACTGTTTCATTGTTGGTGGGCTCCATGCGCATTTGGGCAGAGTTGCCAGAGCAACTACAATGTCAATGAGCAAACAGTCGGTGGCTGTAACCTATTAAATTAACGTTTATTAAAAAAGTATGGATTTCAGCAAACAAAGAAAGGCACGCAACTATAGAGGACAAAAATAGGTAGTCTACAAGGTAAACATTTCAGAATAAAGTATTGACCTTGTGCGAATCGATGTAGTCAGAGCTGAATTCCTCAAAGTCTGGTCTCTGCTCTTCTCCGTTGGTGAAGTTCATCAGAAACTTCCTTCACAATGGAGTTGAGTTTAGACAGCTAGGTCTGTGGCAACTATCCATACGCATCCGATTAGAGGATAGCTCTAAAGTCACTTATGTATATCAAAATACAGTACGATAAACTACACAACTTTGCTGTGGCGAAGCAGCTTTATCCTACTGTTTGTGTTGACGGGATTTATTTGGGCCCTTTTCCACGCACATGGCCTGATTCAAAGCGCGGGAAGCGCACTGTCAGGACTTCAACAACTGAGACAGGTCTACAATAACATGTTTGATTCGATAAACGTGTCAAATGTAAACCAAAAGTGTTCCTTTCAAACAAACAGTCATGAGTCACAGCCAGGTCCCTTAGTCTATAGGCTACTCACCTGAACTCGGGCGCGGAATTTGTCTTCAGCCCATAGAACCCTGCAGACAAGGTGAGTAGCCAGTGCGGTACGAAATTCCCATGCTCGCATTCCAGGTAAGGCGCAGACCACTTGATTTGACTTTTGTCGAGAATGTAGCCATTTTGAGTGGCTACAGGGTCTCGGCTCGACGCCCTTCTCTGCATGTACGTTTTTTTTCGGTCCCTGAACTCGTTAAACCACTCAGAATCCGGGCTCCTGTTCTTGAGATGGTGGTGAGCGGAGTTGGAAAGGTCCTGGAGAACCACTTCCCCTTCAGTTCTTGTCGCTTGAAGGAAAAGATGGGGACCCGGCGTCGGAGCATCAGTATGGAATGTAACCACTGCCCTGTGAATTTTGGGGTCCCCCTCGAGAATACTCCGAACCAGTGCGTGGTACCAGTGAATATCCCTCCGAAGGCTGTGCTCTCTTGACCTGTTGGCTTGTAAAATCATGTTCAGAAAGTTGGTTGCGTGCGCCATGGTGTCCAGCACGCTATGGAGAAAATAGTATGAGGCCACATTGGTTCCACCGCGTAGGCTACTCAACTCATACCTCCTAGAACAGTTGACTTGTTCAAGAGCCGACGAGTCTCCCGTGTGCAGGAAAGCTGTTACCACCCTAGGCAGGTCCTCTTCGATTTTGTGCGCCACAATGGTGCGCTCCGTGAAGGGTCCTGGGTAATAAGTTGGATGGTGCATCGATTCCTTGTTGATATTTTGAGTGCTGTACATAGTGGGGTTCTTCGATCGTATTTCAGCGTCTTTATCGTTATCCGACCATTCCACATACCCATAATTAGATCCGAAAACGAATCCCATTTGCAGAAGCAGGTGAATAAGAAAAAAAGCCATACCGTGACTTCTTTTACCGACAGAGTGAAGAATCAGTTTGCTCTCCATTGAGCATAACCGAAACCAACCACTTGCGCGCAGTGACTAAATTGATAGCCTAATGGACACCTACTAGGAGATGAATTAGTATGATCCCAATTCAATACCGTAAGGTGCCATTAAACGATACTATCAAAAGCTGTAGGCTACTTGCTCACATGCTCGTCCGTGATAGAGAGACGCTTCCTCAACAGCCGTTCACGCTCTGCAACCGAGCGTCAGCCAATCCTCTTACTGCCAAGACAGGTTTAGTTATTGCAGCGGTGAGCTCCGGTGGTCGCTTTACATGGGCGAGTTAACACTCAAGCCGCCAGTATCAACCCTCCTAGTGCAGGCTGTAGAATTAGAGTGAAAACAGAGGGGAGGCTGGAGCAAATTTCTTTCAAAATCCCATCACTCCCAATATCGCATAGGGCACCTGAGGTGTCTTTGGCTTCGTTTAGACAGGCAGCCCAATTCTGATATTTTTCCCACTAATTGGTAATTTGACCAATCAGATCAGCTCTGAAAAAGATCTGCTGTGAAAATTTCTGATGAAATTGGTCAAAACACCAATTAGATGTGAAAAAAAATATCAGACTTGGGCTGCCTGTGTGAATGCAGCCGTAGACAGGCGTGTGTGACTGCTATTGCTGCCAATCGTCTTTGAGAGGTGGGATAATATGGGTGGAGCGAGCTGCCGGGAGCTGTCCGGTTCTGAAAGTAGCGCGTGAGGAGGGGAAAGAACAGTGACGGATTTATGCATGACTGCTTGACTGCTGCTGGTTTTAATTGGGCTTTTGTAGGTGATGGAATAATCCCTATTATTTTTGTATTTGCCATGGTCACTGTCCAGTAGCCTAATGTCCCACAGTTTTAACATAGCCCATATCTTTAGTTAATAATGAGAAAAATGCATGAGCGTGTAGCTCATTTGGTAGAGCATGGCGCACGCAACACCAGGGTTGTGGGTTCTTTTCCCACGGCCACTAGTATGAAAATGTATGCGTTCACTTCTGTAAATCGGTCTGGATGACAGCGTCTGCTAAATGACTGAAATGTTATAGTGTCATGCTTTCTCTGTACCCTACGGGTGTGCCTGTGTTTCTAAATACAGCTGTGCCTCGTTGTGTTGTGGGCTTTATCAAGAGCCAGTTCCAGGAGAGCTGCCTGCCACCTGGGGTTACGTGCTGTTACCATGGTGACAGAGGTTACGACCGCAAAGGCCCCAAATGCACTGGTCCCAGGTTCAGCTCCACCGAGACAGATAGAATGGAGAACATAGTGAAATGCATAACAATGAACTAATAAAGGTAATTGGTTATGATTAGCACAGAGCAAAGAAAAATCTTCAAAGGACTGAAAATGAATCACTTCAGTAATCATTTCAGATTACTGTTGAAAGAAAGCATCCAATTTGTCGGGATTGTTTGTTTCTATGTTCTATTCATTCCATTTCTATGCTGCTGACTGCAGTACAGACTACAAGTCAGCGTTCTTGTTTCTCACCACCTTTATCCAAATCCTCCTATAGTCACAGATTACTGTAGCCATGCTGTACCCTAGTGATATCATATCTATCCATTTCATTTCTATACTGACAGTATTTCTCAGTGCATACAAACTCCCCCTCCATTTAATCTTCCTCTCCTGTAAGCACTACAACCTCTTATGGCCTGATGAATATTTCATGGCCGTCTTGTACCTCTTCTACATGCCTTACGACTGGGGCCTTCCTGACAGCAGCAGTAGCAGCGCTACTAGTAAAGCGTTCACCTTCACTCTCTGGCTTGCGTCCCAAATGGCACCCTATTCCCTACAAAGTGCACTTATTTTGACCCCCCCCCCCAACCCATTTTTTAAATATATTTTTTTTTAAACGTGCACTATATAGGGAATAGGGTTCCATTTGGGATGCTATGTTCCCAAAG
Organism: Salvelinus namaycush; assembly: GCF_016432855.1. Classification (NCBI taxonomy): domain Eukaryota; kingdom Metazoa; phylum Chordata; class Actinopteri; order Salmoniformes; family Salmonidae; genus Salvelinus; species Salvelinus namaycush. The sequence goes on along the minus strand of NC_052331.1, from coordinate 39,769,030 downwards.
GATTCTTTAGATCCCCCCCGCCCCCCCCCCCCCCCCCCAAAACAACTTCACAACAGATTTCATCTGATTGTGACACGGCTGGTTTTTAGAAGAAGTAATTGCGGCAGCTAGGTCTGCAGTATTTGGGGTGAGTTACACAACGCAGTGTGAGGCAATCCTACGCTCCAAGGAGTGGGTGCTCCTGATTATACACTGAGCAACTCTGAAGATGGGATCTTTACATAATGTATGCAATTAATATCTGTTCTGTGTTCATAAATCATAATACATACTTTTGCAATGTTGATGTCAAAGAATAAGAAAGACAAACCTCAGCCCTAAACCACCAGACTAAAGAGACACTCCCTTTTATGATAGAAATAACATTGGAAAGAACAGGACTTACTGGAGCTACCTGCCTCTGACCTGTATTCTACGAAAGGTCATTTTCAACAAAGTTTGAATGTAATTAATATATGTCATTGAAATATTCAAGTCAAACACCATTTCAAAAGCAGTTTTAAACGGCTTCAGTAAGTCAGTCTTTTCAGTAGTGGAAACATGCCCCGATCACTTGATCTTATGAGAAGAAAATGTTGAGGTTATGCAGATAGAGATATTCCTCTTTAACTTGAGGGGATTACCGTCACCGCAGCAACTGGGTGTCAAAGACAGACACTGTTTTAATTATAAACCTCGAATTGATAAGGTGTAGGGCTGTAAACACATTGCACAGCTAGCTTTTACAGCAAAGGAAACGTCATACTGAGAATGACGCACATCTACATGACGCACATCTACAGTGCCTTCGGAAAGTATTCAGACCCCTTCATTTTTTCCACATTTTGTTACGTTACAGCCTTATTGTCATTAGTCTGCACACAAAACCCCAAAATGACAAAGCAAAAACAGCATTTTAGAAATGTATGCTAGTTTATAAAAATAAAAAATAAACTGAAATGTCACATTTACGTAAGTATTCAGACCCTTTACTCAGTACTTTATTGAAGCACCTTCGGCAGCAATTACAGCCTCGAGTATTCTTGGGTATGACGCTACAAGCTTGGCACACCTGTATTTGGGGAGTTTCTCCCATTCTTCTCTGCAGATCCTCTCAAGCTCTGTTAGGTTGGATGGGGAGCGTGGATGGGGAGCGTTGCACTGCTATTTTCAGGTCTCTCCTGAGATGTTCGATCGGGTTCAAGTCCGGGCTCTGGCTTAGCCACTCAAGGACATTCAGAGACTTGTCCCAAAGCCACTCCTGCATTGTCTTGGCTGTGTGCTTAGGGTCGTTGTCCTGTTGGAAGATGAACCTTCATCCCAGTCTGAGGTCCTGAGTGCTCTGGAGCAGGTTTTCATCAAGGATCTCTCTGTACTTTGCTCTGTTGATCTTTGCCTCGAGCCTGACTAGTCTCCCAGTCCCTGCCGCTGAAAAAAAAAAACACAGCATGATGCTGCCACCCCCATGCTTCACTGTAGGGATGGTGCCAGGTTTCCTCCAGACGTGATGCTTGACATTCAGGCCAAAGAGTTGAATATTGGTTTCATCAGACCAGAGAATCTTGTTTCTCGTGGTCTGAGAGTCTTTAGTTGCCTTTTGGCAAACTCCAAGCGGGCTGTCATGTGCCTTTTACTGAGGAGTGGCTTCCGTCTGGCCACTCTACCATAGAGGCCTGATTGGTGGGGTGCTGCAGACATGGTTGTGCTTCTGGAAGGTTCTCCCATCTCCACAGGGGAATTCTAGAGCTCTATCAGAGTGACCATCGGGTTCTTGGTCACCTCCCTGACAAAGGCCCTTCTCCCCCGATTGCTCAGTTTGGCCGGGCGGCCAGCTCTAGGAAGAGTAGTGGTGGTTCCAAACTTCTTCCATTTAAGAATGATGGAGGCCACTGGTTCTTGGGGACCTTCAATGCTGCAGAAATATTTTGTGCCTTGACACAATCCTGTCTTGGGGCTCTACGGACAATTCCTTCGACGTCAATGCTTAGTTTTTGCTCTGACATTCACGGTCAACTGTGGGATCTTATATAGACAGGTGTGGGCCTTTCCAAATCATGTCCAACCAATTGAATTTACCACAGGTGGTCTCCAATCAAGTTGTAGAAACATCTCAAGGATGATCAATGGAAACAGGATTTACTTGAGCTCAATTTTGAGACTCATAGCAAAGGGTCTTATTGCTTATGTAAATAAGGTATTTAAGTTTTTTATTTTTAATACATTTGCAAAAATGTGTTTTCGCTTTGTCATTATGGGGAATTGTGATGTCATTATGGGGAATTGTGATGTCATTATGGGGAATTGTGATGTCGTTATGGGGAATTGTGATGTCATTATGGGGAATTGTGTGTAGAGGATTGTTTTTATTCAATACATTTTAGAACAAGGCTGTAACGTAACAAAGTGGAAAAAGTGAAGGGGTCTGAATACTTTCCGAAGGCCCTGTATGTTCCAGCCCCCCTGACCATCCGCTCAAGAAACATTTGATCTGTGGCTGAATCTAGTTGATGATTCCTGGTCTAGATGGTCTACTTATTAGGAATATTTTTTATCTAGCGCATATATATGCATATATATTTTATTTTATCAACAGTCCAGTTGACCAAAATACATAAGTACTGTATATCACATTTGTGAAGTAGGAAGGGACATACACAGATAGCCAGGAATATAAAATTCAAAGTATTGTAGTAAACATTCTCAAACATTCATTTTGGTGGGTACGGTCAAAGCAGGCCCCCAACAGTGATCAATCACTATGTCCAGTCCAACTGCAGGGGCTTGATTAAAAGAGCTGGGAAGTGTGTGAGCCGATGTTATTTACTGACAGAAATATCTATAGAGGGTATCAACAATCCTTTCCATCTGTTATTTAGACAAGAGAGCAAGAGGAGTTTTGATCAGAATTGGAGCATTGTTCTGTAGGACTTCTGAACATTTACTTCATAATAATGTATATTTTTATTTACATTCATTAATCTCATTGAGATTGTACATGTCGTTTTAAGAGGAGGCACATCCCAATTCATTTTTACTTGAGTCATACGCTATCAAGGAATCAAGCAGATGCTAATTTAATGTATTAGATGAATATGAATGAATGAATATGATTCTATATTCAGGTTTTTTCTTGATCAAAAGGGGGCTTAGGTGGTGAACATGGCCTGGGGTGTGGCATGGGCCCGGTCGGGCTGTCAGCGAAGCAGAATTTTTGCGTTTTTTAAGACAATTTCACAATTTTCTCCATGGAGCCGATAGACATTTTTGCAGTTTGAAAGCTAATTTCCTGAAATTCTACACATTTTGCCGTGGAGCCGAGAGAAAATGTTGCGGTTTTAAAGCTAATTTCATGCGATTCTACATAGCAAAATGCATAGAATTGCAGGAAATTAGATTTAAAACTGAGACTAAATATATATATTTTTTAAATGAGACAAAAGGTTGCAGTTTAAAGCAAATTCTATGCATTTTGCCATGGCTAATGCTGTGTTTTAATGCTCAAACATAATAACAAAATCAATACTGCTAAATTCATTGTTTCTGGAATGTTCTAATCTCCCTGCCAAGCTTTTATTTTGCTGATTGTTATTTATTTATTTTACCCTTAATTTACCAGGTAAATTGACTGAGAAAACATTCTCATTTACAGCAACGACCTGGGAAATAGTTACAGGGGATGAATGAGCCAATTAGAAGCTAGATAGTTTCCACATTTTCTATTATAAAAATATATATACAGTTGAAGTCGGAAGATTACATATACCTTAGCCAAATACATTTAAACTCAGTTTTTGCACAATTCCTGACATTTAATCCTAGTAAAAATTCCCTGTTTTAGGCCAGTTAGGATCACCACATTATTTTAAGAATTATAAATGTCAGAATAATAGTAGAGAGAATGATTTATTTCAGCTTTTATTTCTTTCATCACATTCCGAGTGGGTCAGAAGTTTACATACACTCAATTAGTATTTTGTAGCATTGCCTTTAAATTGTTTAACTTGGGTAAAACATTTTGGGTAGCCTTCCACAAGCTTCCCACAATAAGTTGGGTTTGCAGGCCTCCTTGTTCGCACACACTTTTCAGTTCTGCCCACAAATGTTCTATGGGATTGAGGTCAGGGCTTTGTGACGGCCACTCCAATACCTTGACCTTGTTGTCCTTAAGCCATTTTGCCACAACTTTGGAAGGTTGCTTGGGGTCATTGTCCATTTGGAAGACCCATTTGCGACCAAGCTTTAACTTCCTGACTGATGTCTTGAGATGTTGTTTCAATATATCCACATAATTTTTCTCCCTCATGATGCCATCTATTTTGGGAAGTGCACCAGTCCCTCCTGCAGCAAAGCACCCTCACAACATGATGCTGCCACCCTCGTGGCTTGCAAGCCTCCCCCTATTCGGCTTGCAAGCGTCCCCCTTTTTCCTCCAAACATAATGATGGTCATTTTGGCCAAACAGTTCTATTTTTGTTTCATCAGACTAGAGGACATTTCTCCAAAAAGTACGATCTTTGTCCCCATGTGCAGTTGCAAATGGTAGTCTGGCTTTTTTATGGAAGTTTTGGAGCAGTGGCTTCTTCCTTGCTGAGCGGCCTTTCAGGTTATGTCGATATAGGACTCATTTTACTGTGGATATATATACTTTTGTACCTGTTTCCTCCAGCATCTTCACTTTACATCCAGTTTATATATATGCAAACGGTATATATATATATATATATAAATTATATAGGTCCATTATCTTTCTACCTACTTTATGTATGGTTTCAGTCATTTAAGTTTACACTGAAAGCATTTGTTCTTCCTGAAAATGTATATGTATAATGTACCAGTCAAACGTTTGGACACAATAGTGAAGACATCAAAACTATGAAACCACTACTAAAGGACACCAATCAGAAGAAGAGACTTGCTTGGGCCAAGAAACACGAGCAATGGACATTAGACCGGTGGAAATCTGTCCTTTGGGTCTGGTGAGTCAGAATTTGAGATTTTTGCTTCCAACCGCCGTGTCTTTGTGAGACACAGAGTAGGTGAACGGATGATCTCTGCATGTGTAGTTCCCACCATGACGCACGGAGGAGGAGGTGTGATGGTGCTTTGCTAGTGATACTGTCTGTGATTTATTTAGAATTCAAGGCACACTTAACCAGCATGGCTACCACAGCATTCTGCAGTGTACACCATCCCATCTGGTTTGTGCTTAGTGGGACTATCATTTGTTTTTCAACAGAACAATGACCCAACACACCTCCAGGCTGTGAAAGGACTATTTGACCAAGAAGGAGAGTAATGGAGTGCTGCATCAGATGACCTGGCCTCCACAATCACCCGACCTCAGCCCAAATGAGATGGTTTGGGATGAGTTGGACCGCAGAGTGAAGGAAAAGTAGCCAACAAATGCACAGCATATGTTGGAACTCCTTCAAGACTGTTGGAAAATGTCACGTCTACTCCTGCTCCTCCCCACCGGTGTATGACGTCGCCAGAATACTAACCACCGGTCCTGGTATTCATGATGAATACCAAGACCGGTATTCATTATGATCATCACGTTTTGTTACTAAAGCACCTTATACGACCCACCACTGCGACCTGTATGCCCTAGTCGGCTGGCCCTCGCTACATGTTCATCGTCAGACCCACTGGCTCCAGGTCATCTACAAGGCTATGCTAGGTAAAGTGCCGCCTTATCTCAGTTCACTGGTCACGATGGCTACACCCACCCGTAGCACGCGCTCCAGCAAGTGTATCTCACTGATCATCCCTAAAGCCAAAACCTAATTTGGACGCCTTTCCTTCCAGTTCTCTGCTGCCTGCGACTGGAACGAATTGCAAAAATCTCTGAAGTTGGAGACTTTTATCTCCCTCAACAACTTTAAACATCTGCTATCCGAGCAGCTAACCGATCGCTGCAGCTGTACATAGTCCATCGGTATATAGCCCACCCAATTTACCTACCTCACCCCCCATACTGCTTTTATTTATTTACTTTTCTGCTCTTTTGCACACCAGTATCTCTACTTGCACATGATCATCTGATGATTTATCACTCCAGTGTTAATCTGCTAAATTGTAATTATTCGATTGATTGCCTACCTCTTCATGCCTTTTGCACACATTGTATATAGATTCTCTTTTTTCTACCATGTTACTGACTTGTTTATTGTTTACTCCATGTGTAACTCTGTGTTGTTGTCTGTTCACACTGCTATGCTTTATCTTGGCCAGGTCACAGTTGCAAATGAGAACTTGTTCTCAACTAGCCTACCTGGTTAAATAAAGGTGAAATAAAATTTTAAAAAAAATTATGATTCACACCTGGACTCCATTACCTTAATTTCCTCCCATTTATATGTCACTCTCCCAGGTTCACTCACCAGTTGGTATTGTTCTTGTGTATCGGCGTACTGCCTTATGTTAGTGTCGTGTTCTTGGTTTTGTTGTTTTATTAAAACGTTTCACCTGCTTCCGACTCACCCCCCCCCCCCCCATCATTACAGAAAAGCATTCCTCATGAAGCTGGTTGAGAGAATACCAAGAGTGTGCAAAGCTGTCATCAAGGCAAAGGGTGGCTACTTTGAAGAATCTAAAATAAAAAAATTGTTTAACACTTTTTTGGTTACTACATGATTCCATATGTGTTATTTCATAGTTTTGTTGTCTTCACTATTACTCTACAATGTAGAAAATAGTTAAAAAATCAAGAAAAACCCTTGAATGAGTAGGTGCATCTAAACCTTTGACTGGTACTGACATTTTCTGATAATTTTCTTGTTTTGCCTTGCTTTGTTCTTCTTCGCAAGTGGAAAATTCCTCCACACCATCAGAGATGCAGAAAACCTTAGCAAGAACACCATCTGTCTGTCACGCTATCCTCCAAGGTGTACCTTGATTTAAAGCGACTGCTGAATGTGTTCATCGTATTCCCTGGCCACTTGCCTGTCCAAACCATCAGAGGGGTTTTATGGCATTGCAGGTAAACTTACCCCAACCTATACAAATCAACAGTGGTATCCATTGTCAAATGTTTATAGCCTCAATGGACATTATTTTGTAGAATTTCCCAGAGTCATTGGTGGATTAGCCGGTACCCACTGTCCCACTACCTCCCCTACCGGACTAAATTGAGGCTCCACTTTCACAGAGTAGATGTTCAGGTACATAATGTAGTCTTCACTACAGTTATACAGTATCGTATTAGGCCCTCAATAACAACATAGTCTTCACTACAGTTATACAGTATCGTATTAGGCCCTCAATAACAACATAGTCTTCACTACAGTTATACAGTATCTTATTAGGCCCTCAATAACAACATGGTCTTCACTACAGTTATACAGTATCTTATTAGGCCCTCAATAACAACATAGTCTTCACTACAGTTATACAGTATCGTATTAGGCCCTCAATAACAACATAGTCTTCACTACAGTTATACAGTATCGTATTAGGCCCTCAATAACAACATAGTCTTCACTACAGTTATACAGTATCGTATTAGGCCCTCAATAACAACCTAGTTTTCACTACAGTTATACAGTATCGTATTAGGCCCTCAATAACAACATAGTCTTCACTACAGTTATACAGTATCGTATTAGGCCCTCAATAACAACATAGTCTTCACTACAGTTATACAGTATCGTATTAGGCCCTCAATAACAACATAGTCTTCACTACAGTTATACAGTATCGTATTAGGCCCTCAATAACAACATAGTCTTCACTACAGTTATACAGTATCGTATTAGGCCCTCAATAACAACATAGTCTTCACTACAGTTATACAGTATCGTATTAGGCCCTCAATAACAACATAGTCTTCACTACAGTTATACAGTATCTTATTAGGCCCTCAATAACAACATGGTCTTCACTACAGTTATACAGTATCTTATTAGGCCCTCAATAACAACATAGTCTTCACTACAGTTATACAGTATCGTATTAGGCCCTCAATAACAACATGGTCTTCACTACAGTTATACAGTATCGTATTAGGCCCTCAATAACAACATAGTCTTCACTACAGTTATACAGTATCTTATTAGGCCCTCAATAATAATGCAGAACTGTAGTCTATTTCATGAGGAATGGCTTCATGTGCAAAAGGCCCATTATTTTTTTATATGTATTTTTTACATTTGTTTCTCCCCATCGCTATACTTTTCAGATGATCTGTTACCATCAGGGTCTTGTAACTGACATTGAGCCGAAGTGTCCTGTTTCGGTACATGACTCACACATCTTTAGAGAGTCTTCTCATTACCAAAGATTGGAGCAAGGTGATGACAATGTTTACCTAAATGTAACATTATTTATCGCTGGTCAGCAACTGTTCATGACCTGTATAATTTTGTGGGTTTATACACACACACAAACATACATATACACACACTGAAGCTCACAAACACACACACACACACACACACACACACACACACACACACACACACACACACACACACACACACACACACACACACACACACACTCACACTCACACTCACACTCACACAGACACACAAACACACAAACACCGAAACTCATCAGTCCACATGTTCCAGGAACACCTTTCTTAATGAATCCCTTTCATATCACTGTCAATCAAATGACTCAAGAAATGTGTCATTTTTGTGAGGAGTATGAGAGGAAGAATACAGGTCAGTTGAAAATAGCGGCCAGTCTTCCCACAGATGGATGTGATGGAGTGTTGAGAGATGCAGTAGTGACGTGAGCAGTCTGGCGCGACTAAAGTGTGAACAGACAGGTATAAAATCACAGTTTGTTGAAGGAGAAAAGGCCTCCTGAGAACTTGGAAGTGCTAGCACATCACAACCCACCCCCTTCCACAGCTGTGACAGATTACCTTAACACACACACACGCACGCACGCACGCACGCACGCACGCACGCACGCACGCACGCACGCACGCACGCACACACACACACACACACACACATACACACACACACACACACACACACACACACACACACACACGCACACACACACACACACACGAAAGGCTTATACACACACACGCACTTGCTCTTTCTCTGTCATTAGTTTTGATATGATGTAGGTTTAAATAGTATTGACCAGTGTTCTATACAGGTTTAAATAGTATTTACCAGTGTTCTATACAGGTTTAAATAGTATTTACCAGTGTTCTATACAGGTTTAAATAGTATTTACCAGTGTTCTATACAGGTTTAAATAGTATTGACCAGTGTCCTATACAGGTTTAAACAGTGTCCTATACAGGTTTAAATAGTATTTACCAGTGTTCTATACAGGTTTAAATAGTATTGACCAGTGTCCTATAAAGTTTAAATAGTATTTACCAGTGTTCTATACAGGTTTAAATAGTATTTACCAGTGTTCTATACAGGTTTAAATAGTATTTACCAGTGTCCTATACAGGTTTAAATAGTAATTACCAGTGTTCTATACAGGTTTAAATAGTATTTACCAGTGTTCTATACAGGTTTAAATAGTATTTACCAGTGTTCTATACAGGTTTAAATAGTATGTACCAGTGTCCTATACAGGTTTAAATAGTATTTACCAGTGTTCTATACAGGTTAAAATAGTATTGACCAGTGTTCTATACAGGTTTAAATAGTATTTGCCAGTGTTCTATACAGGTTTAAATAGTATTGACCAGTGTCATATAAAGTTTAAATAGTAATTACCAGTGTTCTATACAGGTTTAAATAGTATGTACCAGTGTCCTATACAGGTTTCAATAGTATTTACCAGTGTCCTATACAGGTTTAAATAGTATTTACCAGTGTTCTATACAGGTTTAAATAGTATGTACCAGTGTCCTATACAGGTTTAAATAGTATTTACCAGTGTTCTATTCAGGTTTCAATAGTATTTACCAGTGTCCTATACAGGTTTAAATAGTATTTACCAGTGTTCTATACAGGCTTAAATAGTATTTACCAGTGGTCTATACAGGTTTAAATAGTATTTACCAGTGTTCTATACAGGTTTAAATAGTATTTACCAGTGTCCTATACAGGTTTAAATAGTATTTACCAGTGTTCTATACAGTTTTAAATAGTATTGACCAGTGTCCTATACAGGTTTAATTAAACAGTGTCCTATAAAGTTTAAATAGTATTTACCAGTGTTCTATACAGGTTTAAATAGTATTTACCAGTGTTCTATACAGGTTTAAATAGTATTTACCAGTGTCCTATACAGGTTTCAATAGTATTTACCAGTGTTCTATACAGGTTTAAATAGTATTGACCAGTGTTCTATACAGGTTTAAATAGTATTTACCAGTGTTCTATACAGGTTTAAATAGTATTTACCAGTGTTCTATAGAGGTTTAAATAGTATTTACCAGTGTCCTATACAGGTTTAAATAGTATTTACCAGTGTCCTATACAGGTTTAAATAGTATTTACCAGTGTTCTATACAGGTTTAAATAGTATTTACCAGTGTCCTATACAGGTTTAAATAGTATTTACCAGTGTTCTATTCAGGTTTCAATAGTATTTACCAGTGTTCTATACAGGTTTAAATAGTATTTACCAGTGTTCTATACAGGTTTAAATAGTATTTACCAGTGTTCTATACAGGTTTAAATAGTATGTACCAGTGTTCTATACAGGTTTAAATAGTATTTACCAGTGTTCTATTCAGGTTTCAATAGTATTTACCAGTGTTCTATACGGGTTTAAATAGTATTTACCAGTGTTCTATACAGGTTTAAATAGTATTTACCAGTGTTCTATACAGGTTTAAATAGTATTTACCAGTGTTCTATACAGGTTTAAATAGTATTTACCAGTGTTCTATACAGGTTTAAATAGTATGTACCAGTGTTCTATACAGGTTTAAATAGTATTTACCAGTGTTCTATACAGGTTTAAATAGTATTTACCAGTATTCTATACAGGTTTAAATAGTATTTACCAGTGTTCTATACAGGTTTAAATAGTATTTACCAGTGTTCTATACAGGTTTAAATAGTATGTACCAGTGTTCTATACAGGTTTAAATAGTATTTACCAGTGTTCTATTCAGGTTTCAATAGTATTTACCAGTGGTCTATACAGGTTTAAATAGTATGTACCAGTGTTCTATACAGGTTTCAATAGTATTTACCAGTGTCCTATACAGGTTTAAATAGTATTTACCAGTGTTCTATATAGGTTTAAATAGTGTTTACCAGTGTTCTATACAGGTTTAAATAGTATGTACCAGTGTTCTATACAGGTTTCAATAGTGTTTACCAGTGTTCTATACAGGTTTAAATAGTACTTACCAGTGTTCTATACAGGTTTAAATAGTATTGACCAGTGTTCTATACAGGTTTAAATAGTGTTTACCAGTGGTCTATACAGGTTTAAATAGTGTTTACCAGTGTTCTATACAGGTTTAAATAGTGTTTACCAGTGTTCTATACAGGTTTAAATAGTATTTACCAGTGTTCTATACAGGTTTCAATAGTATTTACCAGTGTTCTATACAGGTTTAAATAGTATTTACCAGTGTTCTATTCAGGTTTAAATAGTATTTACCAGTGTTCTATACAGGTTTAAATAGTATGTACCAGTGTTCTATACAGGTTTAAATAGTATTTACCAGTGTTCTATACAGGTTTAAATAGTATTTACCAGTGTTCTATTCAGGTTTAAATAGTATTTACCAGTGTTCTATTCAGGTTTAAATAGTATTTACCAGTGTTCTATTCAGGTTTAAATAGTATTTACCAGTGTTCTATACAGGTTTAAATAGTATTTACCAGTGTTCTATACAGGTTTAAATAGTATTTACCAGTGTTCTATACAGGTTTAAATAGTATGTACCAGTGTTCTATACAGGTTTAAATAGTATTTACCAGTGTTCTATTCAGGTTTCAATAGTATTCACCAGTGTTCTATATGGGTTTAAATAGTATTTACCAGTGTTCTATACAGGTTTAAATAGTATTTACCAGTGTTCTATACAGGTTTAAATAGTATTTACCAGTGTTCTATACAGGTTTAAATAGTATTTACCAGTGTTCTATACAGGTTTAAATAGTATGTACCAGTGTTCTATACAGGTTTAAATAGTATTTACCAGTGTTCTATACAGGTTTAAATAGTATTTACCAGTGTTCTATACAGGTTTAAATAGTATTTACCAGTGTTCTATACAGGTTTAAATAGTATTTACCAGTGTTCTATACAGGTTTAAATAGTATGTACCAGTGTTCTATACAGGTTTAAATAGTATTTACCAGTGTTCTATTCAGGTTTCAATAGTATTTACCAGTGGTCTATTCAGGTTTAAATAGTATTTACCAGTGTTCTATTCAGGTTTAAATAGTATTTACCAGTGTTCTATTCAGGTTTAAATAGTATTTACCAGTGTCTCCACAACCTGCAGAGCAACAGTCAAGCGTTTGCTGCTCTCTAGTGGTGATTCTGGCTCCACTATCATTCTCCATGTGTTGCCATTTGAAAGGTTTCTTATTCATGAAAGACCTTCATTTATCTGATTGTTTGATTGTCAAAATCAAATAAGTATTTCTGATCATCGTAAGGGTTGCAAAATTCCTTGAACTTTCAATAAATTCACTGGTTTTCCTGAAATTCCGGTTGGAGGAATCATGGAATCAGGAGGGAATAAGCAGGAAATGCCGTATCATCCAACCAGGATTTCTGAAAAACCAGGACATGTGTTTAAAGTTCCTGGATTTTTGCAACCCTAGTCATCATAACGATGTTTTGTTTAGCATTATAAATTAACCCCACAGTGTTGCGAGCATCATGAAGATATGCTTCTAGTTTACAATATACCATATTCTGGAGAACACCGCCATACTTTTTGAAAAGGCTCAGAAAAGGTTATTGTTTTTCCGGCCTCCCGAGTGGCGCAGCAGTCTAAAGCGCTAGAGGCGTCACTACAGACCCGGGTTCGATCCCAAGGTGCGTCGCAGCTGGCTGCAACTGGGAGACCCATGAGGGGGCGCACAATTGGCTCAGCGTCGTCTGGGTAAGGGGAGGGTTTGACTGTCCATGACTGTCCTCCTTTTGGATGTCCTTGTCCCATCGCGCTCTAGCGACTCCTTGTGGCGGACCGGGCGCATGCACGCTGACTTCAGTTGCCAGCTGTATGGTGTTTTCTCCAACACATTGGTGTGGCTGCCTTCCAGGTTAAGTGAGCAGTGTATCAAGAAGCAGTGTGGCTTGGCGGGGTCGTGTTTCGGAGGACGCATGGCTCTCGACCTTTCGCCTCTCCCGAGTCCGTACGGGAGTTGCAGCGATGGGACAAGACTTTAACTACCATATGGATATCACGAAAAATGAGTATTTAAAAAAATTAAAAAACGTATTATCTTCAAGGAAGCTAAGATCCTTTGATGTCTGCCTAAAAATCCTCCATATGTTTCATAACAGTGTTTTGGCTAGTGTCCTGTTCTACAGTGTGATCTGCTGGGGGTAACATCACAACGGATGATGCTAACAAGTTGAACAAAATCACAAAGAAAGCTGGTTCTACCATCTGCACCCACCAGGACAATCTAGAGCCCATTCTGGATAAGCAGATCTTCAAGATGCTCAATAGCATAGAGACCAACACCAGCCACGGTATCTGTTTGGAGCAACGCAGTGCAATGGCAGACAGATTTGTATTAGCTATGAGAAAACAGAATGTTTCCGCAGATCCTTATGCTATGAGAGGCTTTTTAACATATATATTTTTTTAAATATCCATTGATGATGTCTTGTTTGTGTATTTATTGGTGTTGTACTGTATGTATTAGCTGTTGCAACAACATTTTCCCTTTGAGGGATTATTAAAGTACTATTTTATCTAAACTGACCCTATAGGATCCTTACTGATTAATCACGCAATACTATACCTATACCACCAATGGTTAATTACACAACAACAATATTCTTGTAATAAATGCTTTGTTTCACTGTAAGACAGAATTTGTTGAAATGTGGATTTTGCGAAAATATGTTTTTATTTTCAACACAATATCACATTCATACCCAAAGTCACAACCTGGTCTCAGAGCATTTCGTATTGTTCTGTACGTCAATCCGAGACATTTACATTTACATTTTACATTTTAGTCATTTAGCAGACGCTCTTATCCAGAGCGACTTACAGTAGAGACAGTCCATTTAGTATGAGATGTTACATTTCCTATGGTATGTATTAATATGTGGATGTCCATCATCCATTTCATATGATGTACAAAATGTTACGGATTGGCAAAACGTAAAATATGTTAAGAATTTGCTAAACATATATGTTACAAATTCCAATTTAGCTAGGTGGCTAACGCTAATATTAGCTAGCTGGCTAACATTAGCTAGGCTAGGGGTTAGGGTTAAGGTTAGGAGTCAGGATAAAGGGTTAATGTTAGGGGAAGGTTTAGCAAAAAAGGTCAAGGTTAGCTAACATGCTAAGTAGTTGCAAAGTAGCTAAAAGTAGTAAGTAGTCGAAAAGTTGCTAATTACCTGAAATGCTAAAGTTGTATGTGATGAGATTCAAACATGCAACCTTTTGGGTTGCTAGATGTTCACGTTATACACCTACCCATCCACCCCGACCAACCACCCTCTTTTGTTTTTGCCTTAAGTAACCTTCTGTGTTATATAACCATCCCAAACGTAACATAACATACTAATTTGAGCGTCCCGGATTTCCATTTATTATGTTACGTGTAGTCTATGAGACCAGGCTGAAAGACATAGCAAACACCTTGTCTCTTTTAACAGGAAGAAGTGAACAAGACTATAGGCATAATGGCCGACAGCTTGCCTCAGTCTCTACCACTCTGCTGGTCATTGTCTCCGTTCTTTCATCTGGACTTTCATGAGAAAACAAACGCTGTGGAGGCCAGGATAGTGACTCTGCTCATAGTTGAACTGGGTTTCCTCCGTTTTGCATATGACACAACTATTGAGACTGTTTTCTACGTTATTAATGCACTGTTGTGTTTTTTCTTCAGCAGGCACAATGTCTGCCCAGAAGTTTTGTAAGCAACTTTATTTTGGACCGTTGATGTTCACAATGCATTCTGGGAACATAATAGAAGTTGACTGAGTTTAGCAAGTAAAAGCATGAACTAGCAAGAATAAGGTTGTGATCTCTGCGATTCGCTTTCAAAATAAAAGACCTGCGATGAAACTGGTACAAAATGATACAAATGTTTGAAATGCATACCAAACGTGTAGTAGTAAATGCCATGCTAAACCGAGTTACTTTTTAGGCCAATTGCAATAATTATTGGTCACTGTTTTACCGCCAGGTGATCTCTCATTAAACCGTCAATACAGGCTAAGATCACACGCACAGCGGATCTCAGTTGCAATCATTATTGGCCACCATATTACCGCTCCTGCTTAAGCAAGGTCATGTTAACTTAAAGCCTGCTAGTTGAGCAGACTATTGCAGATTCATCTGTTTGACAATCCTTCCATGCAACTAAAATAAATTATTTCTTGGTTTACCACGACAAATCTACTCTGGCAATTTACCTTACACATTTTAAACATTGAAAACTCATTAGTGATCACCTACAAATGTTTAGTTTTTAGTTTATGTAATCCATTCATTACAACTTGGCTTAATGAAATAGGACTATGGTCATTTCTTCCCAAGAGTGAAAAATATATTATTCCTGAACTGTCCACATTTGAAATTTGAAACTGAATCAAGCCATTCAGGATTGTCTTATATTTTTTATTCAAATAAAAATGTAGTCTAACAAAGTTAATTTCAGTGGCAGAAATTATATTTTATATTATTAAATTATAAAACACAAAATAATAGTTCTGATATCAATAATGCCACAGATGTTGAGATACTGCAGTGGCTTAGGTTGAAATTAAATGTTTGATATATACTCCATTATTACTATGAGTATTTTAAATTCATTCATTAAAAGCCTTCTTCTCGACGCTCAAATAGGTCGTCATTCATAAGGGCATCACGGAATATGTGAAAAGTCAGAAGTGAGCTTAATGGATACCACTGTAACCTAAGCCTGTATGTGCACTAAATAAGCCCCTTTTATGATTTTATGGTTTTAAAAAATCTGATTTATTGACAACCAAACATTGACATTTCATTCGTAAACAGTCAATATAACATAATAAAAATAAAAATAAATCACTTGCACATCTGAGTTGCAGGTGTGTGGGATTCATTTGATTACATATAAGAAAAGAGAAACCAGCACCCTGATCTTGGTAATGTTGGCAGGAAAGTATCATGACACAAGGCGAGACCCAAATGCAGACACAGGAGGCAGATGGTTGGAGTTTAAGATGTTAATTAAATCCAAAGGGAATAGGCAAGAGAATGGTCGTGGACAGGCAAAAGGTCATAACCAGATCAGAGTCCAGGTGGTACAGAGTGGCAGGCCAGGCAGGCAGAGCAGGCAGAATGGTCAGGGTGGCGGTAACAGATTCCAGAACAGGCAAGGGTCAAAACCAGGGGGACTATAAAAAGGAGAAAAGGCAATGCAGGAAAACCGGGAAAACCCACTGGTAGGCTTGGACATACAAGACGAACTGGCACAGAGTGACAGGGTCATTGTATCCTTCACACTGTAGAAGGCCAGAGTACCTGACTTGTGATCCAGGTACACTCCTACTCTGGAGAAGTGAGGACACAATACTTTAGTCTCAACATTATTGTGTATGAAACAATAACCACCGCTAAAGCACCGTAAACTCCAGGACTTGTCATTGTGTCCAAATCTGGAGGCAAAATCCCTTCCTGTTCTTCCGATATCTTTATATGATCAAATCAAATTTTATTGGTCACATACACATAGCTAGCTTTTGATCCACGTGAGTGTGGCATGCTCTGGTGTGACGCGCGCCAAAGAAAGACTGCATCTGTAGGAATGGTTTCCTGGACACATATTAGGCCTATAGGTTTCATTCAGATTAGTGCATTTGGACATTTTCTAGGCAACTGCAGTTCTGTACAGGATATCCAGCTATGGAAACCAAAACTCCATAAAGGACTTCATAGAGAACTCCATAGAGAACTCCATAAAGAACTCCATAGAGAACTCCATAAAGAACTCTGTAGAGAACTCCATAGAGAACTGCATAAAGAACTCCATAAAGAACTCCATAAAGAACTCCATAGAGAACTCCATAAAGAACTCCATAAAGAACTCAGTAGAGAACTCCATAGAGAACTGCATAAAGAACTCCATAGAGAACTCCATAAAGAACTCCGTAGAGAACTCCATAAAGAACTCCATAAAGAACTCCATAGAGAACTCCATAAAGAACTCCATAGAGAACTCCATAGAGAACTCCATAAAGAACTCCATAGAGAACTCCATAACGAACTCCATAAAGAACTCCATAGAGAACTCCATAAAGAACTCCATAAAGACCTCCATAAAGAACTCTGTAGAGAACTCCATAAAAAACTCCGTAGAGAACTCCATAGAGAACTCCATAAAGAACTCCGTAGAGAACTCCATAAAGAACTCCATAGAGAACTCCATAGAGAACTCCGTAGAGAACTCCGTAGAGAACTCCATAGAGAACTCCATAAAGAACTCCATACAGAACTCCATAGAGAACTCTATAGAGAACTCTATAGAGAACTCCATAAAGAACTCCATAAAGAACTCCATAGAGAACTCCGTAGAGAACTCCATAGAGAACTCCATAAAGAACTCCATAAAGAACTCCATACAGAACTCCATAGAGAACTCCATAAAGAACTCTATAAAGAACTCCATAGAGAACTCCATAGAGAACTCCATAGAGAACTCTATAGAGAACTCCATAGAGAACTCCATAAAGAACTCCATAGAGAACTCCATAGAGAACTCCATAGAGAACTCTATAGAGAACTCCATAGAGAACTCCATAAAATCACCCCTTAGTATTTTTTGTATTTTAGTATTATTTAACATTTTGGTATCATTTCCACCCACCTGTAGTGGAGATTATTGTCCATTCTTCTGTAAGGAAGTTTTCTAGTTTCTCTCTCAGCTAAGACACAGCCTCAGTCGCATCTTCAAAGCACTGATGAGGATAGTCAATGAGGCTGGGTACATCTGAAGGTGCACTGTGACTGGAGAGAGACTGATAACCCTGGAGAGAAGGGGAGAGAGACAGAGAGAAAGGGAGAGGGAGAGAAATAGCGAGACAGACACATGAACACAGACAGACAGAACAGATTGAGAGAATAAATATTTATTTTCAATTATGAATTATTTCACATATCACTAGCACCTCTAACAAGGCAGTATAGTTAGCTGAAGGAAATGGATGTGATCATGTGTGTGTGAGAGCTGCTCCAGCTCAGCACTCCTCCTACTCATTAGCTCAGCTATCTCCTACTCCAGGAGTCTTTCAGCCCAACTCACTTCATCAGCCTTCTCCTTGTTTCTGACCAGCTCCTTCAGCTCAGAGCGCCTTCTCTCAAGGGAGCAGATCAGCTCAGTAAAGATCCTCTCATTGTCCTCCACTGCTGCCTGTGCAGAGTGCTGTCAGGACAGAGATGGAGAAGAGAAAGGCTCCATGTTAAGCAGTTCATTCCCTCTAAGTTGGAGCCCATAGCCTGAAATCCACAACCTGTTTTGTGCTAACATTCATGTTTCGCATGACAAGGAGTGGCAAGCAGTGGAATGTTAGCACAAACATTTTGTAATACCCAGGCTACCTGTTCCCCAAAGTGGGGCTCGGTGGGATAGGAGAGTGTGCTCGCTCTCTCACCACCATCGCTGTAAATAAGGTCAATATTTTGATTAGTATTATCAAATGTTGATTGTATTGATGAATAACATTGTCTTAATATTCTAATATGTGGGCTGGATTATTCAAAATAATAATGTAACGGATCTCCTCTTCGTCTGAGGAGGAGTAGGAAGGATCGGACCAATGTGCAGCGTGGTAAGTGTTCGTCATTTTATTAAAATGCACTGAACACTAAAATACAAAATAAACAAAGAACAACCGAAACAGTTCCGTTTGGTAACTAATAGAAAGACAGAAAACAACTACCCACAAATCATAGTGGGAAAACAGGCAACCTAAGTATGGCTCTCAGAGACAACGATAGACAGCTGCTTCTGATTGAGAACCATACCAGGCCAAACACATAGAAACAGAAAACCTAGACCTACAACATAGAATATAAACACACAGAACAAAACATAGAATGCCCACCCCAACTCACGCCCTGACCAAACTAAAATAGAGACATAAAAAAGGAACTAAGGTCAGGACGTGACAAATAGTTAGCTGAGTTATCTTCAGAGAATATTGATAGTAGATATTCATTATTCTCTACTGCCACTGAAATTGGTAACTTATGAATATTAAAATACATAACTCAATTCATAGTTTAGTAGTTATATCATCATATCCTCATAACTTGTATCCTTACAAATATGACAATTAACATAATTGGCACATCTTATTTATTGAGGACAATCCCCTACAGACGTCTGTTTGTATCTAGCACCTCGGCAATATGATACCATAATATCACAGAGCGTATACCTAAACACTCAACATGTATTCTCAATACTAAACACTGACATGTCTCTCATGACAATCAAATGCCTAGCTGGTGTGTTTGTTCTGCTGCCAGGCCTGGCTGACAGGAAAAGGAAATGATGCGTCTCCTCTGGTCCATAATACTGTCCTCACATTGACAGACTCCACAGCCTGTTGGAGTTCCTTCTGCTCCTTCTCTCTCTCCTGGATTCTCTGCTCGACTTCCTGCTGACTCATCCCCAGCTGACTCATCCAAATCAAATCAAATCAAAATGTATTTGTCACATACACATGGTTAGCAGATGTTAATGCGAGTGTAGCGAAATGCTTGTGCTTCTAGTTCCAACTATGCAGTAATATCTAACAAGTAATCTAACAATTTCACAACAACAACAATATACACACAAGTGTAAAGGAATGAATAAGAATATGTACATAAAAATATATGAATGAGCGATGGCCGAACGGCATAGGCAAGATGCAGTAGATGGTATAGAGTACGTATGTAAACATTATATAAAGTGGCATTGTTTAAAGTGGCGAGTGATACATTTATTACATCCAATTTTTTATTATTAAAGTAGCTAGAGATTGAGTCACTATGTTGGCAGCAGCCACTCAATGTTAGAGATGGCTGTTTAACAGTCTGATGGCCTTGAGATAGAAGCTGTTTTTCAGTCTCTCAGTCCCTGCTTTGATGCACCTGTACTGACCTCGCATTCTGGATGATAGTGGGGTGAACAGGCAGTGGCTCGGGTGGTTGTTGTCCTTGATGATCTTTTTGGCCTTCCTGTGACATTGGGTGGTGTAGGTGTCCTGGAGGGCAGGTAGTTTGCCCCCGGTGATGCGTTGTGCAGACCTCACTACCCTCTGGAGAGCCTTACGGTTGTGGGCGGAGCAGTTACCGTACCAGGCGGTGATACAACCCGACAGGATGCTCTCGATTGTGCATCTGTAAAGGTTTGTGAGTGTTTTTGGTGACAAGCCGAATTTCTTCAGCCTCCTGAGTTTGAAAAGGCGCTGCTGCGCTTTCTTTACCACACTATCTGTGTGGGTGGACCATTTCAGTTTGTCCGTGATGTGTACACCGAGGAACTTAAAACTTTCCACCTTCTCCACTACTGTCCCGTCGATGTGGATAGGGTGCTGCTCCCTCTGCTGTTTCCTGAAGTCCACGATCATGTCCTTTGTTTTGTTGACGTTGAGTGTGAGGTTATTTTCCTGACACCACACTCCGAGGGCCCTCACCTCCTCCCTGTAGGCCATCTCGTCATTGTTGGTAATCAAGCCTACCACTGTAGTGTCGTCTGCAAACTTGATGATTGAGTTGGAGGTGTGCATGGCCACGCAGTCATGGGTGAACAGGGAGTTTCCTACCCTCACCACCTTGTTTCCTACCCTCACCACCTGGGGGGCGGTCCGTCAGGAAGTCTAGGACCCAGTTGCACAGGGCGGGGTCTCGAGCTTAATGACGAGTTTGGAGGGTACTATGGTGTTAAATGCTGAGCTGTAGTCAATGAACAGCATTCTTACATAGGTATTCCTCTTGTCCAGATGAGTTAGGGCAGTGTGATTGCGATTGCATCGTCTGTGGACCTATTGGGGTGGTAAGAAAATTGGAGTGGGTCTAGGGTGTCAGATAGGGTGGAGGTGATATGGTCCTTGACTAGTCTCTCAAAGCACTTCATGATGACGGAAGTGAGTGCTACGGGGCGATAGTCATTTAGCTCAGTTACCTTAGCTTTTTTGGGAACAGGAACAATGGTGGCCCTCTTGAAGCATGTGGGAACAGCAGACTGGGATAAGGATTGATTGAATATGTCCGTAAACACACCAGCCAGCTGGTCTGCACATTCTCTGAGAACGCGGCTAGGGATGCCGTCTGGGCCGGCAGCCTTGCGAGGGTTAACACGTTTAAATGTTTTACTCACGTTGGCTGCAGTGAAGGAGAGCCCGCTGGTTTTGGTAGCGGGCCGTGTCGGTGGCACTGTATTGTCCTCAAAGCGAGCAAAGAAGTTGTTTAGTTTGTCTGGGAGCAAGACATCGTGGTCCGAGACGGGGCTGGTTTTCTTTTTGTAGTCCGTGATTGACTGTAGACCCTGCTACATACCTCTCATGTCTGAGCCGTTGAATTGCGACTCTACTTTGTCTCCATCCCCAGCTGACTCTATGGAAAACAAAGTCTTTATTGAATAACAGTCTTGTTCTTTCAGTATTATTGTCAGGATGAAATTATGTTAGTCCCACTACATATTTAGTCCCACTTAAAAATAATATCATGATCTACATTGTTAAGGTGAATGATTATCTCTAACCACTTTCGCTTTTTATCTTACAAGCACAGCAACAGGTAAGTAGGTAGCCTAAGCTTGTGCTAGTCGGAACGACTCATAGGAGCAGGAGTCTATCTCCTGTTTCTGTGGTGTGAGGCAGCTTGATGTACAAGTACACCCCCTAGACAGGACGCTAGTCTATCTCCTGTTTCTGTGGTGTGAGGCAGCTTGATGTACAAGTACACCCCCTAGACAGGACGCTAGTCTATCTCCTGTTTCTGTGGTGTGAGGCAGCTTGATGTACAAGTACACCCCCTAGACAGGACGCTAGTCTATCTCCTGTTTCTGTGGTGTGAGGCAGCTTGATGTACAAGTACACCCCCTAGACAGGACGCTAGTCTATCTCTTGTTTCCGTAGTGTGAGGCAGCTTGATGTACAAGTACACCCCCTAGACAGGACGCTAGTCTATCTCTTGTTTCCGTAGTGTGAGGCAGCTTGATGTACAAGTACACCCCCTAGACAGGACGCTAGTCTATCTCTTATTTCTGTAGTGTGAGGCAGCTTGATGTACACCCCTTAGACAGAAGTTAGTCTATCACAGGGCCATAACCCCCCCCCCCCCTTCTATCTCCTAAATGCTGAGTACCAAGCAACAGCAAGAGGAGTTTAGACTAAACTATAGACTTGTATATGGGCATTTATAATGATAATAGGGTTAAATATTAGGGTCTGCTGCCTAAACAGCTGCCCAGTTTTCTGAATTTACTCTGAGAATGTTTCATATGCATATCAGTGAGACTTTGACTGATAAGCACATGTGATTTAGCTTCACCCTTTTACTGGCAATACTGAACATATTCATCAGACTGGTTAAACAGGTGGGTCCCCTGGTAAATATGGACCTAAACTATGGTTCCTACACTGTTATAGCAATATGTATTTTCCATAAGAAAAATCCAGGGGCGTATTCACTAGGAACCAAGGTGTGAGACAAGTTAATATACTATAACATATGTTGAAACTTTTCCATATTTTCGATCATGTTTGCCTTCACAATTAATGAACAGTGTTCATTTTACAGGATAGTACTCTTATTTTGAAGGAAGAAAAAAACACGAGCCGGAAGTGCTTCCTTACTGTTGTAGCGGTCATAGCACCAAGCCGAAAATCGCACTGTCAACGTCAGACAAACACCCCAAAAACGGATTAAAAAACAGTTCAGAAAAACGTAAGAAATATGGACGACGACGTGTTGACAACTTTGAAAATATTGATAATTGGGGAGAGTGGTGTCGGAAAGTCAAGGTAAGATAGTCTTTGTTTTGAAGTTTTGTTCATTACAGGAAGGCTATTTTGCCTTTTCGTTAGCTACAGTATGTAACTTTTCTTAGCTAACACACTAGCTAACGTTAGCTGTATAACCAGCTGCATTCGTTTGTCCTTTGAATTGGGAATAAAAATCACATTCCTACACTTGCTTTTTATCATCTTACTTGATGATTATTTAAATATTTCCTGGTAAATTGCTAGCTACGTGTTAGTTATTTATCATTGTCTAGCAGAACCAGTATCTGGGCAAACGAGATGACGAGTAACGTTAGCTTTCTGGGCACAGGGGAGATCTTGTCACATCCGTCTCGTTTGCCCAGATACTGGTTGATCTACTAGCTAGCTATGTGGAACTGGTGGTGTGTGGCAAACCCACTCCAGCCCTTGTTAGTTAGCTAACTAAATAGTTTTCCTAGGTTGTGGGCTAGGTAGGCTATATCTGGTGTGTCAGTGTTAAAATGCCTGCTCTCAGACATGGTGTTGCCCTTCTGTCCCCAAACAGTCTTCTCCTGAGGTTCACAGACGATACTTTTGACCCAGAGCTAGCAGCAACCATAGGTAAGTCATAAAGGAGCTCCACCATCAAAGGAGTGTGCCCCAGTGCACTGTTAATGGGAAGGGGGAAACACAGAATTCCCACTCTAACAGCAGCTTTGACACCGTTGCTAGGCCTATGTGTCAATGGAATATTGTTATGTCACACATTAGGCTATTCATATTTATGGGTTGAGTCTGCTCCTGCCTCCCTCTTTTTGATGCAGGTGTGGATTTCAAAGTAAAAACAATTGCAGTGGATGGGAATAGTGCCAAGCTTGCTATTTGGGTAAGTGTATGAAAATGTCATGTATTATCATTCAAATCTAAGCTCTTTCACTGTAATTAGGTTGATTTTCTAAGGTGTGGCCAACGTACTCTGTGAAGTGAACATCAGGAAATTCACATTCTTAAAAGGACAATCTGCAGTGCAAACAAAAACAAAGTTGCCACTGTTTTGGTAAATAACTGATGGTGAGCCAGTATGAACCAGTATCTGTGTGTTTTAGACCTCTAATGCCCAGAAAGCTGACTCAAACTCTTATTCACTGGCTCTGCAAGCATTATAATGTAAAAATAAGTTTCACTGAGCAGTGAGGAGTTTCACTGAGCAGCGATTTTCATTTACGCCGTTACAGCTGGTATGTACTTCCAACAAAGGTCAAAATAAAAATGTACAAGCAACTGAAAAATGCCTGTTGTAGACTTCCGACCTGTGTGTGGCAGTAATGAGTGATTTACATTGGAGGTGCTAAAGAGGCTTATTTATTTATTTGTCCGGGTGCAAGTATGTTTTTTATATAGACCTTTTGTTGGAAGTACATACCAGTCGTAACGGGAGTAAATGTAGATAGTTGCTCAACGAAACTCCATATTTGGTGATAAACAAACATATATTTTGAAGTTTGTTGAATCAGAGCTTTCTGGGTGTTTTATAACGCACAGATACTTGTTCAGGCATGGAGAAATGTAACCACTCTCAACATCATAGACATAGCTATGGACTGACCATCTATGATATCAAAATTAGTTTTGAGGCTAAACAGTGTTTTTAGTTTACAATTACATTGTTTAACAACATCCACTTTGTACAGGTGTTTTAAAAGACACTGAAAAACATATGTTTGTTTGGCTCCAACATTAGGGTTGTTTTCAGCAGGCACAAAAAACGTTTTGGAAATGAGTCGATACGCGCATTTTGATTTAGTCTGTCCAAACCAGACGCAAACAGTACATGCTGGTTAAAATATGATACTGAACCGATTCTTTTGGGTGCAGGTTCGAAATACATATGAAACATTAATGGACATTTGGCTAACTACATGTTGCTAGCTAGTTTGACCTGGGGGTTGGACATTGGGTTGTTATTTTACCTGAAATGCAAATGGTCATTTTCAGATTATTTTATGCAAACGCGACTGTCCTTGGGTCCATGTTATTGTGCATTCAGATAGGTTACCTCCTAGGTTTCAGAACGTTTGTTCCTTTCCTGCCTCCTGAACACATCCCAAGATGTTCTATTTCAGAAGAACTACATACAGGGCCTTCAGAAAGTATTCACACCCCTTGACTTTTTACACATTTTGTGTTACAGCCTGAGTTTTAAATTGAGACTTTGTGTCACTGGCCTACAAAAAATTACCCAATAATGTCAAAGTGGAATTATGTGAGTCATTAAGTATTCAACCCATTTGTTAATGCAAGCCTAAATAAGCTCAGGAATAAACATTTGCTTAACAAGTCCCATAATAAGTTGCATGGACTCACTCTGTGTGAAATAATAGTGTTTAAAATGATTTTTGAGTGAATCCCTCATCTCTGTACCCCACACATACAATTATTTGTAAGGTCCTTCATTCGAGCAGTGAATTTCACAGATTCAACCCCAAAGTCCAGGGAGGTTTTCCGATGCCTCGCAAAGAAGGGCACCTATTGGTAAAAAATAAATAAAAAGCAGACATTGAATATCCTATTGAACATGGTGAAGTTATTAATTACTCTTTGGATGGTGTATCAATACACCCAGTCACTTCAAGGATACAGGTGTCCTCCTTAACTCAGTTGCCGGAGAGGAAAGAAACAGCTCAGGGTTCATTACCATGAGGCCAATGGTGATTTTTAAAACTGTTAGAGTTTAATGGCTGTGATAGGAGAGAACTGAGGATGGATCAACAACATTGTAGTTATTCCACAATTCTTACCTAATTGACAGGGTGAAAAGAAAGCCTGTACAGAATACAAATATTCCAAAACATGCATCCTGTTTGCAACAAGGCAATAAAGAAATCTACTTTATGTCCTGAATAGAAAGTCTTATGTTTGGTACTCAGTGATGTATTTGCCCCAATCTTCATATTTCAAGAATGGTGGTGGCTGCATCATGTTATGGGTATGCTTGTCATCGCAAAGACTATGGAGTTTTAAAATTATTTTTATTAAAGGAAACGGAATCGAGCGACGCACAAAGCAAAATCCTAGAGGAAAACCTGGTTGTCTGCTTTCCAGCAGACACTGGAAAACATTCACCTTTCAGCAGGACAATAACCTAAAATCAAAGGTCAAAGATACACTGGAGTTGCTCCCGAGTGGCGCAGAGGTCTAAGGCACTGCATCTCGGTGCAAGAGGCGTCACCACAGTCCCTGGTTCGAATCCAGGCTGTGTCACATCCGGCCGTGATTGGGAGTCCCATAGGGCGGCGCACAATTGGCAAAGCGTCGTCTGGGTTTGGCCGGAGTAGGCCGTCATTTGTTCTTAACCTTTATTTAACTAGGCAAGTCAGTTAACTTTTTATTTTATTTTTTACATTTTTTAAAACCAAGACGACATTGAATGTTGCCGAGTGGCCTAGTTACACTTTTTGGCTTAAATCTATGGCAAGACTTGAAAATTGCTGTCTAGCAATCATCAACAAACTTGACAGAGCAAAGAAGTCTAATTTTTTTAAATAATGTGCAAATATTGTACAATCCAGGTGTGGAAAGCTCTTAGAGATTTACCCAGAAAGACTCACAGCAGTAATCACAGCCAAAGGTGATTCTAACATGTATTTACATTTACATTTTAGTCATTTAGCAGACGCTCTTATCCAGAGCGACTTACAGTAGAGTGCATACATTTTATTACATTTTTTACATACTGAGACAAGGATATCCCTACCGGCCAAACCCTCCCTAACCCGGACGACGCTATGCCAATTGTGCGTCGCCCCACGGACCTCCCGGTTGCGGCCGGCTGCGACAGAGCCTGGGCGCGAACCCAGCCCAGCCTGTTCGCGAACCCAGAGACTCTGGTGGCGCAGCTAGCACTGCGATGCAGTGCCCTAGACCACTGCGCCACCCGGGAGTATTGACTCAGGGGGTTGAATACTTATCTCACCAAAATAGTGTATGTGTAGATATTTGACCACACCATTTCTCACCTTGTAACACAACAAAATGTGGAAGAAGTCAAAGGGTGTGACTCCTCCTTTCTGAAGGCACTGTAGAACAGCTTGTTCAAGGATAGAGTTGCACGCACCATGGGATTGCACCATGTGATGGCGCTATTGTGTAATGTGTCGCATAGAGAAGCTATGACAGTGGAAGGTTGGCCTCCCAAAGTGAAATCCACGACTCTAGCAGGACCTGGGAAGATTGACTTGTTTTAGTATTTACTAAATGTGAAGCTCTTCAAAGTCTCATCAAAATGTGATAATTGTGAGTCATCCAAAAAATAAATGGTTGTGGTTATAACTCCTATCCATAATGCAGCGTGTTGATACTTTCTACCAAGTGAATTCCTCTCGACGCTGGCATGGCACGGGTAACAGTTTCTGTGTTCAGTGCTGAAGAATGACACACTGCTTTCTCTCATTGACGCCTGGTTGTTGTTGTTGGGCCTGTTAGGACACAGCAGGACAGGAGAGGTTCCGGACCCTGACGCCCAGCTACTACCGTGGTGCACAGGGAGTCATACTGGGTGAGTGTTTGTCTCATGACCCAACAGTGGTGAACATATATTATCACGTCTGGAACCATATGTACCAAGTATGCTGATCTAGGATCAGGTTCCTTCTGTCCATACGATCTTATACATGATGAGGTAAAATGACAAAAGCAGTCATACTCTGAGAAGTCCCTGGTCTCCCAAATTTGAGGTGCCTATTTCAAATACTCCATTCAACCCACATTCTCAATTCTGAACCTCTAGTCCTATGGACCTCCACAGAATGATTTCAGTACCCCCCCCCCCCCCCCCCCCCTGCGCTTGTATAACACATTTTAATTGTAGATATTGATGAGGTACAGACACTGTTAATCTCCTCTCTTTTGCTGTTAGTGTACGATGTCACTAAACGGGACACGTTCACGAGGCTGGAGAACTGGCTGAACGAACTGGAGACGTACTGCACACGGAACGACCTCGTCAAAATGCTGGTTGGGAACAAGATTGATAAGGAGGTGGGTGTCCCAGTGCATCGTGGGTCACTACCTGTCTGGCATGAATCTGTCTTTTCAGCTGTGCTTCTATTATATTGTCACCTAGCTGCCATTGTCTCCAGTGTTGGATGCAACAAATAAAGTCGTATCACTTAGCAATGTTTTGTGTCGCTGGTATTGTACCTGATGCTGTTACACATTCCACAGGCGAACACCTGTTATGTGAACCCATTGTTGAATTTGACAGTTCAGTTTTTTTGTTTCAGGAAAACCGTGTAGTTGACCGAAACGAAGGCCTTAAGTTCGCAAGGAAACACTCCATGCTTTTTATTGGTAAGTTCTTTGGTCTTTGTAAAATAGCTGGGCGTCTGAGTAAAATAACCCGGATACTCAAGTTAATGGGGTCTACTACATAAAGATCTCTTTTACCGTTTGGTGAGTAAATATCCAGTTGGAGACTAGCTTTTACAACAGTGTGCAGACTCTTGAATTCGAGCACAGATGTCATCCTGTAACTCTCCTTTTGACATTCCTAATCTCCACTGTCAGCACAACACTGAAGGATGCAGCCCCTTCCAGGAGAATTGCATTACGATCGCAAATCTGCAGTCAATCATCTATCAAAACCTCATGTCTACACATGTTTCTATTTCCCAGCTCCAATCGCCTCCTGAAATTAGGTTATAGCATTTCTGAAGACTTTCCATTTTAGAATGACTAAATTAAAGGTTTTGAAAAAGGTTTATGGAAAAGGGTAATGTTTTTGTTTCTATGTGCCGTGTAGGCTACACAGTGCCCAGTGTGTGTGTGTGTGTGTGTGTGTGTGTGTGTGTGTGTGTGTATGTATGTATATATATATATATATATATATATATATATATATACTTCTTGATACGAACATTCATATTTTATGAACGCTGAATGTGTATGTCTACACATGATGATCTTGATTTGGGTAATTTAGATTGACATCATATGTCAGAAAATCAACAGAGTAAAGATATCTCCTTAGAAAATGACCTTAATGTATGGACTAGGTGAATCAGACATCACTCTGGGGGTGAAGAAATCCAGCCCAGTCTGGCACTTGTCATGCACATATTTTGTCGCGTTAAAAATCAGCTACTGGGACTTAAACTGAAATAGTCTGAAAACCCGCTGTCACTTTTCCTCCCATTTTATTCGAAACGGACCTAAAATAGTTTTGAAGTGAGTTTGTTGTTGCATCCCTCTAACACTAATATCTCACTAATGTGCCCTTCCATTTTGGCAGAGGCCAGTGCTAAAACGCGGGATGGTGTCCAGTGTGCCTTCGAGGAGCTGGTGGAGAAGATTCTCCAGACTCCAGGGCTTTGGGAAAGCAACGCCCAGCCCCGGGGCGTCCAGCTGGGGGACCAGGAGCAGCGCGGGGCTGGAGGCTGTGGAGGATATTGCTCCGTACTGTAAACCTGGAACCAACCCAAACGGCATACTGGAAACCAGAACCTGAGAAGGATATTAAGAGTCCGTTAATATACTGTGTGTGTTATATACTGAGTCACGGCAAGGGTTCATCTGCACCTTCCGAGGTCTCGGTACAAAGGGACTTTGCGGTTTGCACTCTTCCTGTACCGCCAGTCAGTTGTAACAGTGCATTACATCGTGTTGAAAACACAGTTGATATTCATCATGTATAAAATATCACGCTAAAGGAGGTACATTTGTTTTATCAAGTTTGTTGTTAACTACACCAAGTCACATATACGTCTTGTCGAACACGTCATGGTGAAACGGGGAATGTCTTCTGTACAAAATAATATTTAATACCTTCTGCTACACGTTTATGCAATACATTATGAATATGATCATTACATCATGTCAAATACCTACCAAGTTATACCGCAAATACCTTCGCTATTTATGTCAAATTTTCTACTTGAAGAGTAGATCTGCATGCCTTAACTATGGTTACCGTAGGACCAATAGAAGAAGGGTGAGTCCTTTGACGCGCCTTCACTTTGTCCTAGCTAGTGTTTGTAGGCCTATAACCCCCCCCCCATAAGCACTTTGTAACAGCTGACATAGGCATTCATCACCACACATTGTGCACCTAGTCATAGACAGACATCCATTTAACATGGAAGTAGTGTGTATGCTTCACAGTTGGTTTTACCAACGTATCCCACTGGTTGACAACAATTATATATATATATATATATATTTTTTATCCCCTTCCATTTTATTTACTTGGTAATTTCTCTATTCCAAGCTGTTAAATATTTATATTTTCTTCCACTTTATATTTCCTGATGTGGGAACATCCATGCAATGTTTTACGTCTTGGCAAGCACAGTCCATGTGGCGTTGATATAGCCTAGTGATGTGCCTATCCATAGCTGTTACTGGCTCAAATGTTGAAAGGAAAGAAAAGGTGCATGTTTATTATTAATGCTATTGCAAAATAAAGATTTTTTTTTTCTCTCAAAAAAAAATCAAGGCTTGGTTTCATTCTGACCTAGCTGGCCCTTCAATCAAGCAAGCCTTCTTATTACATAATGGTCGTTAGTTCAAGCATGCTTATGGATGTTCAGTGGATCCTGTGGTCTGGAAAAGGGATGAATTTACATGGATCAGCCCAACAGGTTTCTCATGCCTGTCTAGTTAAATGGTCCACTCCATAACATATTACACACAGTCATGTCACACCACACGTACATGCAAAAACTCATTGTCAAGACAGATATGAGTCTGTATATCTGTAGCAAGATATACAGTATGTTGGTTGCATGTTTTGCTATTTGAATTTTAAATAATTATCCTGTTTATTTGTTGTATCTTCAGTTTTTGTCTGACCTTTTTTAAAGTGGGCTTGTTTTCCATCCATGAATCACCTTATGAATATCTATACCATAACATTCAAATGACACTTGTAAGTGGTGTTGTGCTCGGTCATGACAAGGACATTTTGTATTATTTCAAACTGAAATAAAAGACAATGGGAAGAAGAGGAATGTTCTGGTTTTGAGTTTGTTGTTCGAGTAGCCTCGAGAGCACTATTTCTTTACTGCAATAGGCTATTTTTACGAGCTGAATGTTTGTTGTGGGGAATGCGCATACCGGTATTCTTTAACTATTTGTTTTCTTATGGCAATCATATCTTTAATACAGTTCAAAGGTCCTTATTTGTTGAACTGTATTGAATGTCAATGTTAGCTATACCTAACCAAACTATCTACAGTATCTATATTGAGTACAATAAAATTAAGAACACCTTCCTGATATTGAGTTGCAACCCCCCCCCCCCCTTTTACCCTCAGAACAGCCTGAATTCATCAGGGCATGGACTCTACAAGGTGTCAAAAGTGTTCCACAGGGATGCTGGCCCATGTTGACTCCAATACTTCCCACAGTTGTGTCAAGTTGGCTGGATGTCCTTTGGGTGGTGGACCATTCTTGATACACACAGGAAAATTAAGAATGTTATTTGATTTGAAACTGTTGAGCAAGAAACCCAGCAGCATTGCAGTTCTTGGCACAAACCGGTGCACCTGGCACCTACTTCCATACCCTGTTCAAAGGCACTTAAATATTTTGTCTTGCCCATTCACACCCTGAATGGCACACATACACAATCCATGTCTCCAGGCTTAAAAATCCTTCTTTAACATGTCTCATCTTCATCTACACGGATTTAACAAGTGACACCAATAAGGGATCATAGCTTTCACCTGGTCAGTCTATGTCATGGAAAGAGCAGTGTTCATAATGTTTTGTCCACTCATTGGATAGATGTGAGAACCTTTCCTGATAAACTTCTACTGATCTAGCTCAACATGCAAGACTTTGAACACACTACTCACGATGTCACCAAAGCATGAGAAAGGGACCAGTGGAAAATGCTACTAAGCTATGTTTTAGGGTATTGTCTCAGAGCCCAATGTATGATTATGTGCGTATGTTCAGTGTCAGGAGAATGTCCCCAAAATGCATCATGATAAGTCCACTCTGTCAGATGGCCAATACAGTGATTTTTTAAACCAGTTTGACTAGCAGATGTATGGTTGTGCAGCCTTAAAACTCATTCTATAAGACCAAGGCACAAGTGGTTTCTGAGCAAAAAAACAAAATGCATCAGTTTTAGTAAGGTATAGCCTAGTGGGATAGGATTAGCAAGAGAAGTTGAACATGTTTCACATTTATTTATTCAAAAGTATTTCCACTGCTATGTTGTGATAATATTTGTACCTAGGCTCCAAATCCAGTCTGTTAATGTCATTGAGAATTTTTCTTAAATAGTCATAGTCAAAAACACAGTTCTCATGTAATCAAATATATCTCACGGTTCCAATAAAAAAATACACACATTGACCCCCCCCCCAATTTTATTTTTTATCGCTCAAACATTACAATCCGATAGAAATACTATAAGGCAGGAAGTGGTGAATGAATGAGACTTGTTAACCATGTAGTGTACAGCTCCCTCAGAAAGGATTCATACCCCTTTGACTTATTCCACATGTTGTCGTGTTACAGCCTGAATTCAAAATATATTAAATAAAAAAAAATCTCTCTCACCCATCTACACACAATAGCCAATAATGACAAAGTGAAAACATGTTTTTAGAAATGTTTGAAAATGTAAATAAAGATATTACATTTACATAAGTATTCACACCCCTGAGTCAATACTTTTTAGAAGCACCTTTGGCTATGATTACTGCTTTGAGTCATCTGGGGTATGTCTGTATCAACTTTGAGTCGTCTGGGGTATGTCTGTATCAACTTTGCACATCTGAATTTGGGGATTTTCTCCCATTCTTCCTTGGAGATTTTTCTCAAGCTCTGTTAAGTTAGATGGGAAGTGTCAGTGAACAGTAATCTTAAAATCTTTCCACAGATTTTCAATGGGATTGAAGTCTGGGCTTTGGCTGGGTCACTCAAGGACTTTCACATTCTTGTTCTGAAGCCATTCCAGCATTGCTTCATTGCTTTGGCTGTATGTTTGATGTCATTGTCCTGTTGGAACGTACATTTTCACCCCAGTCTAAGGTCATTTGCAGTCTGAAGCAGGTTCTCATCAAGGATTTGCCTGTATTTGGCACTATTCATTTATATATATTTTTATTCTTACCAGTCTCCCAAGTCCCTGCCACTGAAAAGCATCCCCATAGCATAATGCTACCACCACCATGCTTCACAGTAGGGATGGGGTTAGACGGGGTGATGAGCTGTGCCTCTTCTTTTCCAGACACAGCACTTTGCTTTCAGGCCAGAGAATCTTTTGTCTTATGATCTCAGTCTTTCACATGCCTTTTTTGCAAACTCCAGGCGTGCTGTCATGTGCCTTTTTCTCAATAATGGCTTCCATCTGGCCACTCTCCCATAAAGCCTAGATTGTTGAAGTGTTGTAGAGAGACTGGTGTCCTTCTGGCAGGTTCTCCCATCTCAGGCAAGGAACTCTGTAGTTCTGTCAGAGTGGTCATTGGGTTCTTGGTCACCTCCCTGACCAAGGTCCTTCTTGCTTGGTTGTTCAGCCAGCTCTAAGCAGATTCTGGGTTGTTTCATATTTTTTAAATTTCCCAATGATAGACACCACTGTGCTCTTGGAAACTTTCGACATTCTAGAAATTGTTTTATACCCTTCCCCAGATACAGTATATGCCTCATCACAATTCTATCTTGGAGATTTATGGACAGTTCCTTGGACTTCATGATATAGTTTCTGCTTTGACATGCACTGTCAACTGTGAGACCTTATATATACAGGTGTGTTTCTTTCTAAATCATGTCTAACCAGTTAAATTGGCCACAGGTAGACTCCCAAGTTGTAATGAGATCTCAAGGATGATCAAAGGAAATTGGATGCACCTGAGCTCAATTTGAAGTGTCATAGCAAAGGGTGTGAATACTTATGTAAATTAGATTTCTGTGTTTCATTTGTAGACATTTCAAAACAATTATTTTATCTTTGTCATTATGGGGTATTGTGTGTAGATGGGTGAGAGAGAAAAAAATATTTAATCCGTTTTGAATTCAGGCTGTAACACAACAAAATGTAGAATAAGTCAATGGGTATGAATACTTTCTGAAGGAACTGTAGGTTATCTGGTAGGTGGAACTGTCCGTCTTGGAAGAAGAAGCCAGCAGCATTCCAAAGAAGCAAGAATCAGGATGGCACAACATTGTCTCTGCTCCACGTTTAAGCATATTTAAAGTAATGTGGTTACTTGGACATGTTTCAGTTCGACTGGCGGCTAGCCAAAGTCGGTTAGGCTGACCAAACAAGTGTGCTCGTAAACTCACTTAAGACCTTCGCTTGAAAAATTAGAAAAAGGCGACAATAGTACTGTTTGGCCATTTTGAGAAGCTGTAGCCAATATACACTTCCTAAAAAGAGTCAGAATGAATCTAAGATACAGTAACTCAAGAAATCTGTCATTGATTTTGCCGTTTTTGCCGTGGAGATCGTAGTCACGCAATTACTAAGATGTTTGGTGCGGTATTTCTCAATGAAAACAAGTCGTCTCTCTCGTTGAATGACAACAAAGACTTTATTAAAGAATCCCTACAGTTGACCAATCATGGAAGAAGGTGTGAAAACTTTGGGTCCCAAACTTCGGTTGGCCTCTATAATAAAAAATGTGCCCGAAAATCTGAAAAAACCCTTACTGGAGGCCAACACAAACAAAAACGTCACAAAATGGCGTATAATATATGCATAAACTCTTTCGAAATGTTTAGTCTGGGAAGCATGCGGACGCCTTTACTCCATACCCAGATCATGAGGTGAGATTACCAAAGGGGGGGTTCACCTCATGGTGAAAACTGATGAAAACTGGTCTTTAGTATTGTAAAATCCTCAGTTCTATTTTTGCTCTGAAATGTGCTGCTATATTCTATCATGACTTCGATGCCACATTATTTTACAATACTGCTACGACGCTATTTATCTAATATTTGGGGCGTCAGGTAGCCTAGTGGTTAAAACGTTTGGGCCAGGAACCAAAAGGTTGCTAGATTGGATCTCCGAGTTGAAAAGGTAAAAGAAATCTGTCATTCGACCCTTGAACAAGGCAGTTTACCCACTGTTTCCTGGTAGGCCGTCATTGTTCTTAACTGACATGCCAAGTAAAATAAAGGTTAAATAAAAAATATTTACATTTACATCAAGGAAGCAATTTGTCCTTTCAGATTTCTCTCACATCAAAATCAAAAATGTTAAAATACTTTGACAGAGTATGTAACTTTGCAAAGTTGGTCAACACTGTTTTTTACTGCATTCCCTCTACACTTGTGTTGAAGTCTTGAAAATCGCATTTAAAAAAAATTGTACCACAATTTAACATTGTAGGTTGTAAAAACGTATACTATAAATTACAGGTTGCCTTTTGTAATTCAAATTGATTCAAGTGACCAGTTTGGCCCTGGTCCAGACGGTGTAGGTTGAAGTTACCTCTAGACGCTGATCTTGGTTCAGTTTTGCATTTTCCCCGCTAATTATTAAGGATAGGATTGGAGGAGGGGAAGCTGATCCTAGATCTGCACCTAGAGGGAAATAGTGTCTAGACATTGAGTGATCAGTGTCTAGACCACGTTGACAGTCTTTATCTCGGAGATGTGGGAAGACTTCTGGATGATGCAACTGGTGGTGGGCCCTGTGGCGCAGCTGGTGGTGGAGGGCCCTGTGGCGCAGCTGGTGGTGGTGGGCCCTGTGGCGCAGCTGGTGGTGGTGGGCCCTGTGGCGCAGCTCTGTCCCTGGGCCAAGTTAGACAGAGCCATGGCAGCGTGGATCTCCCTCCACTCTGTCACCTCCCTCCGCTGGCCTCTTTCACTCTTCCCATCACTGCAAACGACATAAAGGAGAGCCCAGGCGGAGATTTAAAGACTGTATGGTACAGTCCCCAAAATGAAATCGTCATACACAACAGGGAGACTTTCAACCTACAGACAACAGAAATGCATCTGCCTAGACTGCCATTTTTTGCTCCTCCCAATGTGTGTGTGCCAGAAGAGAAAGCCACATTATTACATGTTAATGAATGATATGAAAAGTGAATATGTCCGCCCCCCCTTGGGTTGTGCCGTGGCGGAGATCTTTGTGGGCTATACTCGGCCTTGTCTCAGGATGGTAAGTTGGTGGTTGAAGATATCCCTCTAGTGGTGTGGGGGCTGTGCTTTGGCAAAGTGGGTGGGGTTATATCCTGCCTGTTTGGCCCTGTCCGGGGGTATCATCGGATGGGGCCACAGTGTCTCCTGACCCCTCCTGTCTCAGCCTCCAGTATTTATGCTGCAGTAGTTTATGTGTCGGGGGGCTAGGATCAGTTTGTTATATCTGGAGTACTTCTCCTGTTTTATCCGGTGTCCTGTGTGAATTTAAGTATGCTCTCTCTAATTCTCTCTTTCTCTCTTTCTTTCTCTCTCTCGGAGGACCTGAGCCCTAGGACCATGCCTCAGGACTACCTGGCATGATGACTCCTTGCTGTCCCCAGTCCACCTGGCCGTGCTGCTGCTCCAGTTTCAACTGTTCTGCCTGCGGCTATGGAACCCTGACCTGTTCACCGGATGTGCTACCTGTCCCAGACCTGCTGTTTTCAACTCTCTAGAGACAGCAGGAGCGGTAGAGATACTCTTAATGATCGGCTATGAAAAGCCAACTGATATTTACTCCTGAGGTGCTGACTTGCTGCACCCTCGACAACTACTGTGATTATTATTATTTGACCATGCTGGTCATTTATGAACATTTGAACATCTTGGCAATGTTCTGTTATAATCTCCACCCGGCACAGCCAGAAGAGGACTGGCCACCCCTCATAGCCTGGTTCCTCTCTAGGTTTCTTCCTAGGTTTTGGCCTTTCTAGGGAGTGTTTACTAGCCACCGTGCTTCTAACCCCGCATTGCTTGCTGTTTGGGGTTTTAGGCTGGGTTTCTGTACAGCACTTTGAGATATCAGCTGATGTAAGAAGGGCTATATAAATACATTTGATTTGAATTTGATTTGATTCTTGTGCAGCTAGAAGTCTTTTACTCACTTTAAAGACATGCAGAAGTAGAAGGGTTCCATAAACAAACAAACATACCTGTCACATGTAGTTGATGCATAGTCCATCATGTCTGAAAAACATAGAGAGACAAAAAAATACAAAATTAAATGTATTGTGCAGAAAAGTATGGAAACTGGAGATGGGACTTTTCCATAACCTGTACTTCACATATATGTATTTTCATATCTGTGTGACTGTTTACGTTATGTTTTCCAATATTTACGTGTGTGTGTTTTTTGTATGCATTAGAGTATTTGCGTGTGTGCGTGCGTGTGTGTGCTTGTGTGTGCATTACATTATTTGCATGTGTGTGTGTGTGTGTGTGTGTGTGTGTGTGTGTGTGTGTGTGTGTGTGTGTGTGTGTGTGTGTGTGTGTGTGTTTGCTTTACAGTATTTGCATGTGTGTGTGTGTGTGTGTGTGTGTGTGTGTGTGTGTGTGTGTGTGTGTGTGTGTGTGTGTGTGTGTGTGTGTGTGTGTGTGTGTGTGTGTGTGTGTGTTTGCTTTACAGTATTTGCATGTGTGTGTGTGTGTGTGTGTATGTGTGTGTGTGTGTGTGTGTGTGTGTGTGTGTGTGTGTGTGTGTGTGTGTGTGTGTGTGTGTGTGTGTTTGCTTTACAGTATTTGCATGTGTGTGTGTTTGTGCACTTTAACTGCCCCAGAGGGCCTTAACTCACTGAAGTACTCTAGTCTAGCTGCTCTTAGGCACTCCGGCCAAAACAAATGCAATTATGTTTCTCCTGTGCCTTTGAGACGGAAAAATACGATATCTGTGCGGTGTGATGAACACAGACGCTCTGTTTCCAGGTCTCCAGAGTTCGTTTGACTGTTATTTGGCTGTTTTTTTTATTCCTTCCTCTGCCTTTATGTTTGAGCTGCAGTACATCCAAGATCATAGAAATGTGCATTAGAGTATTGTGTGAATAAGTGACATGTACTGTAATACTCCCTCTAGGCTCTTTAGTGGCAGTATATCTCCTTCTGGGTGTGTTTGGTTCCTGTCATGCCCAAAACTGATTGAATCACTTTAAGTCAGTATATTGATGGCTATCTCACCTTGGGTTCTTTGGATTTTAAGTGCTTTTGGAACGGTGTCGTTGAACAGATAGAACGGTGTCGTTGAACACATAGAACGGTGTCGTTGCCAGCGGTGTATTCATTACAAAACTTTAAGATTACAGTTTAAGAACCAAACGGAAGCAAACAGAGCAAAACAAGAGTTTCTATTGGACAAATTCAGGTACATAGATCACTCCCCGTTCCATTTGTTTCCGTTTTGCAACAGAATTGGTGTAATGAATACGTCCCAGGTTGAAACTTAAATCTTATGGAAAATATGAGCTCAAATGTTGGATTTCCAATCTACCAAACACACTTTGTGTACTGTTTGGGTGTTATCATACATTTTGATGATTTAGTTTATAAATGCGTACGAAATAGTGTGTAATTTGCATGTTTGCCCACACATTTTTCATGTGAACACAGCAGAACGGGCTCTCTGTTATGTTGAGTCGAGTCAGGCGGGTCAAGAGCTATGTTTCTTCAGTGAGCTATGAGCAAGAAAATTAGAGGCCAATTGCGAACACACAAAATGCCGCTTTCAAAATTCACTGCCTGAAACATCTCAGACTCCGATTTCTATAGCAAGGTCCGGGCCAAGAGCAACTACAGCTAGACAATAAATCGTTTGGCCTCTTGATGACATTTTGCTACTGAATGTCTCTAATCTTTTTTGGTGGTTCTGACATTTTCATTTTACCAAGGAAAATAGTAATTATTCTGGAAAACTCAGCACTAAATCAAAATGTACATGTACAGTTGAAGTCGGAAATTTACATACACATAGGTTGGAGTCATTAAAACTAGTTTTTCAACCACTCCACAAATGTCTTGTTAACAAACTATAGTTTTGGCAAGTCGGTTAGGACATCTACTTTGTGCATGACACAAGTAATTTATCCAACAATTGTTTACAGACAGATTATTTCACTTATAATTCACTGTATCACAATTCCAGTGGGTCAGAAGTTTACATACACTAAGTTGACTGTGCCTTTAAACAGCTTGGAAAATTCCAGAAAATGATGTCATGGCTTTAGAAGCTTCTGATAGGCTAATTGACATAATTTGAGTCAATTGGAGGTGTACCTGTGGATGTATTTCAAGTCCTACCTTAAAACTCAGTGCCTCTTTTCTTGACATCAAGGGAAAATCAAAAGAAATCAGCCAAGACCTCAGAAAAAAATTGTGGACCTCCACAAGTCTGGTTCATCCTTGGGAGCAATTTCCAAATGCCTGAAGGTACCACGTTCATCTGTACAAACAATAGTACGCAAGTATAAACACCATGGGACCACGCAGCCATCATACCGTTCAGGAAGGAGACGTGTTCTGTCTCCTAGAGATGAACGTACTTCGGTGCAAAAAGTGCAAATCAATCCCAGAACAACAGCAAAGGACCTTGTGAAGATGCTGGAGGAAACAGGTACAAAAGTATCTATATCTACAGTAAAACGAGTCCTATATCGACATAACCTGAAAGGCCGCTCAGCAAGGAAGAAGCCACTGCTCCAAAACCGCCATAAAAAAGCCAGACTACGGTTTGTAACTGCACATGGGGACAAAGATCGTACTTTTTGGAGAAATGCCCTCTGGTCTGATGAAACATAAATAGAACTGTTTGGCCAAAATGACCATTGTAATGTTTGGAGGAAAAAGGGGGAGGCTTGCAAGCCGAAGAACACCATCCCAACAGTGGCAGCATCATGTTGTGGGGGTGCTTTGGTGCTTTGCTGCAGTTGGGACTGGTGCACTTCACAAAATAGATTGCATCATGAGGGTGGAAAATTATGTGGATATATTGAAGCAACATCTCAAGACATCAGTCAGGAAGTTAAAGCTTGGTCGCAAACGGGTCTTCCAAATGGACAATGACCCCAAGCATACTTCCAAAATGGTGGCAAAATGGCTTAAGGACAACAAAAGTCAAGGTATTGGAGTGGCCATCACAAAGCCCTCAATCCTATAGAAAATTTGTGGGCAGAACTGAAAAGGCATGTGCGAGCAAGAAGGCCTACAAACCTGACTCAGTTACACCGGCTCTGTCAGGAGGAATGGGCCAAAATTCCCCCAACTTATTGTGGGAAGCTTGTGGAATGCTACCCGAAACGTTTGACCGAAGTTAAACAATTTAAAGGCAATGCTACCAAATACTAATTGAGTGTATATAAACTTCTGACCCACTCGGTATGTGATGAAATAAATAAAAGCTGAAATAAATCATTCTCTCTACTATTATTCTGACATTTAACATTCTTAAAATAAAGTGGTGATCCTAACTGACCTAAGCCAGGGAATTTTTACTGGGATTAAATGTCAGGAATTGTGAAAAACTGAGTTTAAATGTATTTGGCTAAGGTGTATGTTAACTTCCGACTTCAACTGTAAATCATTATGGGCAAATTGAACTGTGCTTTGTTTGTCTCTGCGTCCTTTATATTTTACAATAATTCTTGATTTGTTTTCCTGAAATTGTGTGTTTAAAAAAAAAGACCTGTAAAAAGCATGTTAGCGTCTCACAGACCAATTCTGATCTGGGAAACTGACTACAACAAATACAAAATACCTTGGCTGACTGAAAATAAAATGTCACTTCTGATCATGGAAGTCCACTTAGTTCATGAACTCGTAAAGTCGTTTTGCACAATCCTGGGCTTCAAGGGGATGCAGGAGCTGCTAGTTTTCACATCCCCTCAAAAGTTAGTCAGACAGTGATTGGCACTGGAGATAGAAAAATCACCTGGTTCTAAAAATCTAAATCAGTGGCTGATTGAGAGACAGATGGAAACCAAGCCACCAAGATTTAGAACTTTTTGAACAAAAGTTACTTTCCTGCAATTCTGCCTATTTTGACATGGAGCGTAGAGAAAATGTTTATCTTTTAAAGAAAGTTTGCTGCAATTCTACTCATTTTGCCATGTGGCAGAGAGAAAGATTTGCAGTTTTACAGCTAATTTCCTACAACTCTACACATTTTGCCATAGAGTGGACGCAACTGTTTGCAGTTTTTAATATGATAACTGACGATCAATGGGCCCCACCCTGGTCGGTAATTCGACCATGTTTACTACAAGTTTAGATAACTTGCTCATCTAAAATGTTTTTGCTGACATGGGCTAATTGAGTGACTGCTGATGCACAACCACATTTCTAAATTGCACCTTATGTATTCTATTATTCTAACACCTCAACAGTAAGTTGAGACGCCGACAATATTGTATTTACAGTACCAGTCAAAAGTTTGGACACACCTACTCATTCCAGGATTTTCCTTTATTTTGACTATTTTGTAGTGCAAATAAAGCGTGTTTGATGACCTGATGTCATATTGGACAACCCAGAAACAGCACTAATTAGCATAGGCATATTGACTAGTTTACTCGTTCCACTCCCACGCCAAGCAGCCCCTAAATACTCCAGGGACACAAACAGTTACAGTGTGCCTGTGACATCTGAAATCTTTCTTGTTATCTGTATTTTATATTTTCTGTTGGAAGCCTAACCTAAAACTAAAGTATTTTGTGACTTAATTAAGTAAAAACTTCCTGTGATATTGTTACGTCCGTCGTTAGATAAATGAGACCAAAGCGCAGCGTGGAAAGTGTTCATGATTTTTAATACTGAACTCCGACAAAACAACAAAATACAAAACCGAACGTAACGTTCTGCAGGGCTAGACAGCAACTATGCAAAAACAAGATCCCACAAACTAAGGTGGGAAAAACAGGCTGCCCAAGTATGATCCCCAATCAGAGACAACGATAGACAGCTGCCTCTGATTGGGAACCATACCCGGCCAACATAGAAATAGAACACATAGATTTCCCACCCAAATCACACCCAGACCTAACCAAATAGAGAAATAAAAAGTCTCTCTAAGGTCAGGGCGTGACAGATATAAACTGTTATGTTTTTATTGAACAATTTAAAGTGACAATTCTGAGATAAGCAATTAGAAACTATACTGTCAACTCTGAGTGTGAATACAGTGGTTCCAACTTCCATGGAGAAGTCTGTGGTGATTTAGTGACAGGGACCTCTGAAACGGCATCTGTACCAGAAACTTATGCAAAGGTCCTCACGTCTCACCTTGGGGACAATAAAATCTCAGACATTCTGTAATTGACCGTGAGACTTGACATTTCCACCATGGCAAGGAAACTACGCATTCTAGAATATGGATAATGGAATTCACTGACAAAATAGTCTACTACTCTGTCTTTTGCAAAACAAGTCCGGGATTTTTTAAGTAAGGGATTTAAATGTCAGCATAAGTTCCTATTAGCTGTTGCTTTGGCTACAGGACCTTTTGTGGAGTTTAGAGTTGTCAACCTGATTAAGGACAGTTCTCATAACTTCAGGTCAACCTGATTAAGGGCAGTTCTCATAACTTCAGGTCAACCTGATTAAGGACAGTTCTCTTAACTTCAGGTCAACCTGATTAAAGGCAGTTCTCTTAACTTCAGGTCAACCTGATTAAGGGCAGTTCTCATAACTTCAGGTCAACCTGATTAAGGACAGTTCTCATAACTTCAGGTCAACCTGATTAAAGGCAGTTCTCTTAACTTCAGGTCAACCTGATTAAGGGCAGTTCTCATAACTTCAGGTCAACCTGATTAAGGACAGTTCTCATAACTTCAGGTCAACCTGATTAAGGACAGTTCTCATAACTTCAGGTCAACCTGATTAAGGGCAGTTCTCATAACTTCAGGTCAACCTGATTAAGGGCAGTTCTCATAACTTCAGGTCAACCTGATTAAGGACAGTTCTCTTAACTTCAGGTCAACCTGATTAAGGACAGTTCTCTTAACTTCAGGTCAACCTGATTAAGGGCAGTTCTCATAACTTCAGGTCAACCTGATTAAGGACAGTTCTCATAACTTCAGGTCAACCTGATTAAGGGCAGTTCTCATAACTTCAGGTCAACCTGATTAAGGGCAGTTCTCATAACTTCAGGTCAACCTGATTAAGGGCAGTTCTCATAACTTCAGGTCAACCTGATTAAGGACAGTTCTCATAACTTCAGGTCAACCTGATTAAGGGCAGTTCTCATAACTTCAGGTCAACCTGATTAAAGGCAGTTCTCTTAACTTCAGGTCAACCTGATTAAGGACAGTTCTCATAACTTCAGGTCAACCTGATTAAGGACAGTTCTCATAACTTCAGGTCAACCTGATTAAGGACAGTTCTCATAACTTCAGGTCAACCTGATTAAGGGCAGTTCTCATAACTTCAGGTCAACCTGATTAAGGACAGTTCTCTTAACTTCAGGTCAACCTGATTAAGGACAGTTCTCTTAACTTCAGGTCAACCTGATTAAGGACAGTTCTCATAACTTCAGGTCAACCTGATTAAGGACAGTTCTCATAACTTCAGGTCAACCTGATTAAGGGCAGTTCTCTTAACTTCAGGTCAACCTGATTAAGGACAGTTCTCTTAACTTCAGGTCAACCTGATTAAGGGCAGTGCTCATAACTTCAGGTCAACCTGATTAAGGACAGTTCTCATAACTTCAGGTCAACCTGATTAAGGACAGTTCTCATAACTTCAGGTCAACCTGATTAAGGACAGTTCTCATAACTTCAGGTCAACCTGATTAAGGGCAGTTCTCATAACTTCAGGTCAACCTGATTAAGGACAGTTCTCTTAACTTCAGGTCAACCTGATTAAAGGCAGTTCTCTTAACTTCAGGTCAACCTGATTAAAGGCAGTTCTCATAACTT
Organism: Salvelinus namaycush; assembly: GCF_016432855.1. NCBI lineage: Eukaryota > Metazoa > Chordata > Actinopteri > Salmoniformes > Salmonidae > Salvelinus > Salvelinus namaycush. Next base: position 39,725,168 of record NC_052331.1, on the reverse strand, counting down.
CAGGTCAACCTGATTAAGGGCAGTTCTCATAACTTCAGGTCAACCTGATTAAGGACAGTTCTCATAACTTCAGGTCAACCTGATTAAAGGCAGTTCTCATAACTTCAGGTCAACCTGATTAAGGACAGTTCTCATAACTTCAGGTCAACCTGATTAAGGACAGTTCTCATAACTTCAGGTCAACCTGATTAAGGACAGTTCTCATAACTTCAGGTCAACCTGATTAAGGGCAGTTCTCATAACTTCAGGTCAACCTGATTAAGGGCAGTTCTCATAACTTCAGGTCAACCTGATTAAGGACAGTTCTCATAACTTCAGGTCAACCTGATTAAGGGCAGTTCTCATAACTTCAGGTCAACCTGATTAAGGGCAGTTCTCATAACTTCAGGTCAACCTGATTAAGGACAGTTCTCTTAACTTCAGGTCAACCTGATTAAGGGCAGTTCTCATAACTTCAGGTCAACCTGATTAAGGGCAGTTCTCATAACTTCAGGTCAACCTGATTAAGGACAGTTCTCATAACTTCAGGTCAACCTGATTAAGGGCAGTTCTCTTAACTTCAGGTCCTGAAGGGCAAACAGGTGTTAAAACAGGTGCCTATTTGTGTCGTGTTAAAGCTTTCGACATTGACAGATAAGACCAACTCAAGGAACAGAAGTTTGGCCAACCTAAATTGGCAAACGCTAACCCGACAAGCATTTTCGCTCTGCAAATCTGTGCACCCAACCAATAAACTTTGACTAGAAATAAACTAGTTGGTTAGCGTTATGCCAAGCAAGTGAACTCACGACCGTGTCCAGTCGATATAAACATACCAGTGGCAAGAAAATATATGTGAACCCTTTGGAATTACCTGGATTTCTGCATAAATTGGTCATACAATTTGATCTGATCTTAATCTAAGTCACAACAATAGACAAACACAGTGTGCTTAAACTAATAACATACAAATGATTGTATTTTTCTTGTCTATACTGAATACGTAATTTAAACATTAACAGTGTAGGTTGGAAAAAGTATGTGAACCCCTATGCTAATGACTTCTCCAAAAGCTAATTGGAGTCAGGAGTCAGCTAACCTGGAGTCCAATCAATGAGACGAGATTGGAGATGCTGGTTAGAGTTGCCCTGCCCTCAAATTTTATGACCAATTTATGCAGAAATCCAGGTATTTCCAAAGGGTTCACATGCTTTTTCTTGCCACTGTACATTAGCTGGTATGTCTGCATATGCCATGTCTTAGGTCGTGCTTATGGCAGTATTTTGTAGACTTTATGGTCAGAGTTTCAAGTAAAGTGTCACAATATAATGAGGAATGTTTGATCTCTTACACATAGGGTAGACAAAGCGCGTCTCTGCCTCGGAGGAAGAGGGCGAGACAAGGTCATCGTCACACTCGTTGGAGCTGAACGACCCTGAGTGGTTCCTGCGGCGGGACTTTGTGACGTCATCAGTTGTCGCCATTACGTGTCGTAGGGTGTCGTTAAGGTACCGTTTCAGCAAGCTGCTCTTGTACTTGGGCGGTGGAGAGATGTAGTCGTCACTGTAGGCGGGATCAGTCCTTTTCTCCAGTTTGATGACACTCTTGAGGGAGGGCCTGGAGAGCTCTGATTGACTTGCTGGAGTTTGTAAGGGACATTCGTCATCTGCAACATGGGGGTAAACAAAAAAAACATTGGCCTCCATCAACTGGTCTCCAAAAGAGCCTGAATATCTTTTTCTTTTTGGGGGGGTAAATCAGGTTTAATATTGTAGATAGATTGTAGATTCCATCAATGTAATTGTCTGCATAATTTCCAATTCTCTCATCAATTTTTTTGTAAATATATACACACATACACATATATATATACACGCACGTCAATTTCCTCGGCGTACACATCACTGACAAACTGAAATATTCCACCCACACAGACAGTGTGGTGAAGATGGCACATTTTGACTTGGCACCTAAAACCCTCACAAGCTTTTACAGATGCACAATTGAGAGCATCCTGACGGGCTGTATCACTGCCTGGTACGACAACTGCAGCGCCCAGAACCGCAGGGCTCTCCAGAGGGTGGTGTGGTCTGCCCAACGCATCACCGGGTGCAATCTACCTGCCCTCCAGGACACCTACAGCACCCGAAAAGATCATCAAGGACAACAACCACCAGAGCCGCTGCCTGTTCACCCTGCTATCATCCAGAAGGCGAGGTCAGTACAGGTACATCAAAGCTGGGACCGAGAGACTGAAAAGCAGCTTCTATCTCAAGGCCATCAGACTGCACATTCGAGGCTGCTGCCCTATATACATAGACTTGAAATCACTGGCCACTTTAATAATGGAACACTAGTCACTTTAATAATGTTTACATATCTTGCATTCCTCATCTCATATGTATATACTGTATTCTATCCTATTCAACTGTATCTTAGTCTATGCTGCTCTGACTGCTTGCCCAATATTTATATATTCTTAATTCCATTCCTTTAGATTTGTGTGTATTGTTGTAAAATTGTTAGATATTACTGCACTGTTAGAGCTAGAAACACAAGCATTTCACTACACCTGCAATAACATCTGCTAAACACGTGTATGTGACAAATACGATTTGATTTGATCTTTTGTTTCTTCATATTTTCCTTTATTATTTCACCTAATCCTACCTATATACATTTTACGGACACAGCGTATTTTACATGAGTTATCTTGTTGTATTTAATCCCACGCTTCAGCTCAACTCAGCCCCTCCCATCCCCCAACAACATCCATGTTTATTTCTATTTGCCATATATTTTTCAACTGTGCTGTGAAAGTTCTGAACCTTTCTATTCTCATAGTTTCTACAGATTGTAAATTACAGATAATTATTTTTATTAAAAGTATTATTATATGATTAAACGACTGACTATGACTTTTCAATCGGTACATTGAAAAATCTCTTCCCAACTGTTTTGCAATCTATATGGTACAGCTGTCAATTTTTTGGTCCTTAAATTAACCTGGTATACTTTTTTATTTATCACAATTTTCTTTAACCAATTTCGGGCTTTAAAACCAGGGCCAATAAGCAGGTTCCTTACTTTTTCCCCCTTCCACTTGCCTCTTCCATTTTTGCAGTCTCACATAACTTTTTAAGTTTACTCTCTGCAGACACAAAGAAACTGGTCTTTATTTATTTTAGTTTGTATATTTTCTCTAACTCTGCATTGTTGGAAAAGGACCCGTACGTAAGCATTTCACTGTTAGCCTACAGCTGTTGTCTACGAAGCATGTGACAAATAACATTTGATTTGTTAAAAGGTAATCAACTCTATTACTTAAAAAAATTACTCAGAGACAGTTGTTTTTGTATAACAGTATTGGCCAGTGTTAATTTTCAACTTTTTACAGAGTTACAGAAACTCTTTAAAAGTGTCAAAACCCTAACACTTTCTAAAGTAAAACATTAACTCTGTGTGGTACGGGACATTTGTTTATGAGTATTACAACGAACACTTTTAGAGTTGATTTCACACTTGCAGTGTTGATATGTGTAATGCATATTTGTTGGAATTACATCCCCAGCTCTAATTTCGCTTAGTCTACCCGCAGCCCCTCTTACCCTCAGAGTTGGTGTCATCACTGCTGATACTAAGTCTCTCAGCGTTGCCCTGAATGTATTTGTTGTAGAGTTTGATACGTAGAGCCCAACTCAGGTCTGGCTGCCTCACTGTGTTCTTCAGCCTCCGCCGGGCATTGGCAAACCAGTTTGAGACCTGCAACATAAAGAGAAAAAGGAATTCATGAATTCAGGATCTTCAACTTGTCAGCAAATGTTTTTTCACGGACTGGTTTCTACTTCTACTTCCATGGTTCATCCACATGATCCATGAATGACTAACATACCTCAGTTCCGCTGTACTAAAGTCCTGTCTCAGTTCCCCTGTACTAAAGTCACGTCTCAGTTCCACTGTACTAAAGTCCCATCTCAGTTCCCCTGTACTAAAGTCCCATCTCAGTTCCCCTGTACTAAAGTCCCGTCTCAGCTCCCCTGTACTAAAGTCACGTCTCAGTTCCCCTGTACTAAAGTCACGTCTCAGCTCCCCTGTACTAAAGTCACGTCTCAGTTCCCCTGTACTAAAGTCACGTCTCAGTTCCCCTGTACTAAAGTCACGTCTCAGTTCCCCTGTACTAAAGTCACGTCTCAGTTCCCCTGTCCTAAAGTCACGTCTCAGTTCCCCTGTACTAAAGTCACGTCTCAGTTCCCCTGTACTAAAGTCACGTCTCAGTTCCCCTGTACTAAAGTCACGTCTCAGTTCCCCTGTCCTAAAGTCACGTCTCAGTTCCCCTGTACTAAAGTCCCATCTCAGTTCCCCTATACTAAAGTCCCATCTCAGTTCCCCTGTACTAAAGTCCCGTCTCAGCTCCCCTGTCCTAAAGTCACGTCTCAGTTCCTGTACTAAAGTCCCGTCTCAGTTCCCCTGTACTAAAATCACGTCTCAGTTCCCCTGTACTAAAGTCACGTCTCAGTTCCCCTGTACTAAAGTCACGTCTCAGTTCCCCTGTACTAAAGTCCCGTCTCAGTTCCCCTGTACTAAAGTCCCGTCTCAGTTCCCCTGTACTAAAGTCCCGTTTCAGTTCCCCTGTACTAAAGTCACGTCTCAGTTCCCCTGTACTAAAGTCCCATCTCAGTTCCCCTGTACTAAAGTCCCGTCTCAGTTCCCCTGTACTAAAGTCCCGTCTCAGTTCCCCTGTACTAAAGTCACGTCTCAGTTCCCCTGTACTAAAGTCCCATCTCAGTTCCCCTGTACTAAAGTCCCATCTCAGTTCCCCTGTACTAAAGTCCCGTCTCAGCTCCCCTGTACTAAAGTCACGTCTCAGTTCCTGTACTAAAGTCCCGTCTCAGTTCCCCTGTACTAAAATCACGTCTCAGTTCCCCTGTACTAAAGTCACGTCTCAGTTCCCCTGTACTAAAGTCCCGTCTCAGTTCCCCTGTACTAAAGTCCCGTCTCAGTTCCCCTGTACTAAAGTCCCGTCTCAGTTCCCCTGTACTAAAGTCACGTCTCAGTTCCCCTGTACTAAAGTCACGTCTCTGCTCACCTGTACTAAAGTCATCTGGGACCCCAGGGCGAGCAGGGCCTTCTCTGTCTTGGTGGGGTAGGGGTTGTCCCTGTGTTGGTACAGCCACTGCTTCAGCGGCCTCGCCATGTCCTGAAGTGCCTGCCGCTTGTAGCGAACTTTGACCCCACCCAGACTAGACCTGTTTTGAGGTGATATATGATATAAAAATGTATAATTCTCTGATGGGAGATGAGTTGTCATATTGCAAGGATAGGGTTGCTATACCTGATAGTTCAGGAACGGACTAGGACCAGAATACAACCTGGGCATTTTTAACACAGGCAACAAACCAAAAAATCTCCATACAGGTCTCCACACCGGCCGTTTCTTTTCTTGAGGTCCACATTATTAGCCAAATAATGAACCCCAATGTTCTGTAGACAGGCAAACTGGGCAAAACATTGACCAGCCCATCTGGCATCAAAATGATAGAAATCCTAATTAGTCTTTTATACCAATAAAACCATGAGCAACTTTTACTGTAATACAGTCATCGTTAATGTTTTCACTTTCAGTAATAAATCATGCACGAGTATGTATAGTTGGTAACATGATCCGTAGGTGTCACTGTTGGGCTGTGGAAGCTACCGAAAGTTGGCTCTCAGTGATGGGAATATGTGGGTCAGGTTTATTAATAATTAAAGAAGTGTTCTTGTCCTGCAGATATAACCTGGTTCTCCCAATCAATTCAATCGTTTGATCATGATATCTATTTCCCCTCCATCTGAATAAGTCATGTTATTACATATCTTAGTTCGTTTTTACATATGACTATTTTTGCAGCATTACATATTTAATAAAATATCAACACTGTCTTTTGTATAAAAAAAAATACATTTATAGAACCGCATTGAAGATGTTTGAAAATGCATCTCATCAATGTGGGTTTTACTTTTACCTTTAGTATTTGACAACAATAAGAGAAAAGGTGCTTACCCGTAGCTCCTGTCTACAACAGCGTCGTCTTCTATTGCATCTTGGCACAGTAAGTCTGTATGCTGTTCATCTGTTACCAGACAGTCCACACTGCATCTCTCCTCCTCACTCCTGTGTTCCTCCAGAATCTTGTATTGATTTGACCTCTTGACAACAATCTTGTTCATCTTTCGAATTGCTCGTTTTATCCAAACAACATCAGGCGCAACTGCAGAAGTTCAAATGCGAATAGATGCAGTAACTTCCCATCCACACTGTGATGTATATGAGCAGAGGAAGTAACCCAAAGTCTCGGTGCGCTCAGAACTTAAGCCATCGAGCCAAACGACAGCCCATCTGGAGGAGCCCATTGGAACCAGCCCTTTAGGAACCAGTCACTGATGCCAGTCTTGACTTTACCAATGAGAGGGTGTTGTCTGTAGAGTGGAGGATGGATGAACATGTGAAGCTGCTTAGGCTTCTTTGAGGAGTTCAAGTAACCTGCTTTCTTGCGTCTAACTGGCTGTCTCTCGCTCTTTTCAGCATCCAGTTACAAGTCAAGAGATCTCGGTGGAGGGAGCTGTTCATTTTATTCCAGTAGTACCAAGACTAGTGATGAATACCATGTAACAAGAGCTGTATTCCAGTAGTACCAAGACTAGTGATGAATACCATGTAACAAGAGCTGTATTCCAGTAGTACCAAGACTAGTGATGAATACCATGTAACAAGAGCTGTATTCCAGTAGTACCAAGACTAGTGATGAATACCATGTAACAAGAGCTGTATTCCAGTAGTACCAAGACTAGAGATAATAATATAATAATACCATGTAACAAGAGCTGTATTCCAGTAGTACCAAGACTAGAGATAATAATATAATAATACCATGTAACAAGAGCTGTATTGTGATGGGGACCGTGACGGGGATCAGCACATTTTAGGCACTTTACTCTTGAGCTTTTTCTTTACGTTTGTAAGAGTTAATGTAGGCTATTCGATATCCCAATGTTCTGATGCTTTAGTTGTGACACATGCACCCAATATATATTTATATATATTTATATATATTTATATATTCATGTATTGATATATATTTATATATATATTTTGCTGCATTCAAATATGGCCGTACTGTACCTATAGATGCACGTTAGAGCTAATGCTAAAAATACATTCTCATGAACCATAAGTCCGATTGACTCCGGATTTGGTATATGGAGTTAATGAATTAGCTTCTAATGAATTAGCCTCTAATGAATTAGCCTCTAATGAATTTAAGAATGCCTCTGGTTGTCTGACACATGCACCCGATATTTACTTCGTGAGGACCATGAAACCGTGTGGTTTCCACAACTGCCATGTCAGCAGATAATATAGGGGTGTTTTACGAAGGGATTCTGGAAATGTATAGGTTTAATGACATGGTTTCTAACGCCCGCTGAAACCGCTGTGTTTTATATGACCTCTTACTGGGTCTGTAACTAGAGGTCAACGTAGATCATTCTAAGAGTGAGTTAGTTAGGTTAGGGATTCAAAAGGAAGACAGTAGAAAACAAACAAAAATTGCACTCGAAACAACTTAACAGTAACATGTAACATGTGACATAGTCCCACAGTAATTACATAGCAACAGAGATGAGCGGTTGTTGTAAGACTAATAGGCAATTGTTCCTAATTCCAACTTGTAACTAAAGTACTATTTAACAGTGGTGCTACTACACAGGAAAGAGTAACTTCAAATGTAAAGTGTTACCAGACATTTGAAAAATAATATTTACTTTTACAATATCAGTGCACCCCAACCTCTCTCTCTCTCCCCAAGAGAGAGAGAGAGAGAGAGAGAGAGAGAGAGAGAGAGAGAGAGAGAGAGAGAGAGAGAGAGAGAGAGAGAGAGAGAGAGAGAGAGAGAGAGAGAGAGAGAGAGAGAGAGAGATATATATATATATACACTTCACTCCCCTATCTGATTCATTGTAAAATGATCTTGTCTGTTCTGGAAAATTATAGCACCAAGAATTTACTTTGGAAGAGAGAGTGAGAGAAAAGAGTGTGCGTGTGTGTCTGTATCCGCTAATAAATATCTTGAGTCTATATTGCAGACAGTGCATACCTTCCACTGCAGTTTTACTTCGATAATATACACTGAAAAAAATATAAACGCAACATGTAAAGTGTTGATCCCATGTTCGGTTGTGGCATATCAAGAAGCTGATTAAACAGCATGATCATTACACAGGTGCACCTTGTGCTGGAGACAATAAAAGGCCACTCTGAAATGTGCAGTTTTGTCACACAACACGATGCAACAATGTCTCAGGTTTTGAGGGAGCGTGCAATTGGCATGCTGACTACAGGAATGTCCACAAGAGCTGTTGCCAGAGAATTGAATGTTAATTTCTCTACCATAAGTCACCTCCAATGTTGTTTTAGAGAATTTGGCAGTACACTCAACCGGCCTGACAACCGCAGACGTATGGTGTCGTGTGGGCGAGTGGTTTGCTGATGTCAACGTTGTGAACAGAGTGCCCCATTGTGGTGGTGGGGTTATGGTATGGGCAGGCATAAGCTACAAACAACGAACACAATTGCATTTTATCGATGGCAATTTGAATGCACAGCAATACCGTGATGAGATCCCGAGGCCCATTGCGAGGCCCATTTTTTTTTTTTTTTAAGTATCTGTATTCTGAGCCATGTGAAATCCATAGATTAGGGCCTAATGAATTCATTTCAATTGACTGATTTCCTTATGTGAACTGTAACTCAGTCAAATCTTATTACCAAAACACTACAACGTCACTGTCTCTGTACTACTTGTCCTACACACCTGACATGATACGGCAGCTTGGTAACACACATCATAATATAGGTACACTAATGTACTCTTCCCGTGACGCTCAACCACACACAACATTCAGCAGCAACAGAGGAGGTTTGGTTTAAACGTCAAAGCTGAAAAACACATGCAGCTTCTCCCAACAGGTACCATGAATTCCACAAATGCATTCCTTAGCGGTGGTGCGAGAATATTACAGCACATGGTATCACAGCTCATAAAGTTATGTGTCTCAGTGACGCATTAGACTGCTCTTTCTTCCTTCAGTAGCTTGGGGGACCTGTAGAATAAAAAACAGTGGGAACTGACTTTGTCTCATTTAGCTAGCTTGGAGATGTTATCTTCCACAATAAAAAAACGGATCAGGTTGGTTCCTCTACTTTCTCGACCCGCCGTTCTGAGTGCGTTTCAGACGTATCCTGTTCCATTGTTGTGTCAACAGGGTCAGAGTGCGTTGAATGGGAATTCTAAAAATTAATTGAGATGTAACATGTCCAATTGCCCTCTTTTCTTGCTGTGAAATCTATTGCTTTAGTATGTGTATATTAGATTCCCAGGGGTCCAAACAGGGTTAAAAAAATTACATCACAATGAAACACATCAGAGACTACATCATAAACAACACAATGCATCAAACAAGACATAATTACATTATTACTCTCTTATTACAAATGAACAACATAAAATCCACAATAACACAATACCACATCATTTAGTGTGTGTGTTAAGAGTGTATGTGTGTGTGTGTGTGTGTGTGTGTGTGTGTGTGTGTGTGTGTGTGTGTGTGTGTGTGTGTGTGTGTGTAGAGTGCATGTGTTAGTGTGTGTGTGTATATGTGTGTAGAGTGCATGTGTTAGTGTGTGTGTAGAGTGTATGTGTTAGTGTGTGTGTGTATATATGTGTGTGTGTGTATGTGTGTGTAAAGTGCATGTGTTAGTGTGTGTGTATATGTGTGTGTGTGTGTGTGTGTGTTAATGTGTGTGTGTGTGTGTGTGTGTATGTGTGTTTGTGTGTGTGTGTGTGTGTGTGTGTGTGTGTGTGTGTGTGTGTGTGTGTGTGTGTGTGTGTGTGTGTGTGTGTGTGTGTGTGTGTGTGTATGTGTGTGTGTGTCCCATCACAGTCCAGACCATGAGGTGTTGTCAGATTTTACAGCTTGCTGTTCTTAGAATTTTTTTTCCTCGACATGGTCAAATAACTCAAGCATAGATTAACTTTTTTTCTAATTTGGCACACTTGGTAACGTGGTAAAAAGAAATGGCACCAATTGGCCTATAGGTGGCGCTGTTATAAACAGTCTCACTTAAACCCTCATATCCGCCGCCATGTTTGACCTAGAGACTTGAAACATTGTATGTAGGTGTCTCAGGTCCGTCAGGATAGATTTTCCTCCATCTTGGAAATTTTGGAAAATCTTTGAAAAACATCTCATGAACCATATGGCCAAAGGATACCAAATTTGGGATGTAGGCCCATGTTACCTCTTAACTTAGTTTGAGAAATTGTTTAAGAAATGGCTGAGTTATTATAAACCAGGAAATCAGATTTTACTTGTCCATTTAAATCCTTTGTAAATACACTTCACAATTGTCTATCAACTTGAAACTTTTTAGGGTCATCACAGACATTACTATGATGAAAGATGTTAAGTTTGGCATTGATATCTTAAAAAAGAAGTAAACTACTAATAATTCACTTGTTTGACTACGTAATGTTAATGCTTAAAATGATCATAAAAAATCTTTCACTCCCAAACTTTTGAGTCAGATTCACTCCAAATTTGGTCTTTGGACTCATCACAATAGTCCCTAATGAGTTTGAGAAAATAACCTAGATGCATTCAAAGAAAGTCACACTATACCAGTAGATGCATATTAGCACACATGCTAATATGCTAAAATTTGCTACAAATACTTATCTAATCTTCTCAAGAACCATAGGTCCAAATTTAAATGTCTATTTACATGTAAATCCACTCCAACATTAATGCTGTGTTAGAATATGGCCGCACTATACCTATAAATACACGTTAGCACATGTGCTAGTGCTAAAAATACTTACAAAAATCTTCTGCTCATGAACCATGAATCAGATTGACTCCAGATTTGGTATATACAGAGCATTCGGAAAGTATTCTTACCCCTTGACTTTTCCACATTTTGTTACGTTACAGCCTCACTTTAAAATTGATGAGAAAAAAAACATATTTAATCAATCTACACACAATACCCCACAATGACAAAGCAAAAACAGGAGTTTTGACATTTCTGCACATTAAATAAACATAAAAACATAAATTCCTTATTTACATAAGAATTCAGACCCTTTGCTATGAGACTCGAAATTGAGCTCAGCTTCCATTGATCATCCTTGAGATGTTTCTACAACTTGATTGGAGTCCATCTTTGGTAAATTAAATTGATTGCACATAATTTGGAAAGGCACACCCCTGTCTATATAAGGTCCCACAGTTGACAGTGCTTGCCAGAGCAAAAACCAAGCCATGAGGTCAAAGGAATTGTCCGTAGAGCTCTGAGACAAGATTGTGTCGAAGGCACAGATCTGGGGAAGGATACCAAAACATTTCTGCAGCATTGAAGGTCCCCAAGAACTCAGTGGACTCCATCATTCTTAAATGGAAGAAGTTTGGAACTACCAAGACTCTTCCTAGAGCTGGCCGCCTGGCCAAACTGAGCAATTGGAGGAGAAGGCCCTTGGTCAGGGAGGTGACCAAGTACCCAAATGGTCACTCTGACAGAGCTCTAGTGTTCCTCTGTGGAGATGGGAGAACCTTCCAGAAGGACAACCATCTCTACAGTACTCCACCAATCAGGCCATTATGGTAAAGTGGCCAGACGGAAGTCACTCCTCAGTAAAAGGCACATGACAGCCCGCTTGGAGTTTGCCAAAAGGCACCTAAAGACTCTTAGACCATGAGAAACAAGATTTTCTGGTCTGATGAAACCAAGATTGAACTCTTTGGCCTGAAAGCCAAGCGTCACATCTGGAGGAAACCTGGCACCATCCCTACGGTGAAACATGGTGGTGGCAGGATCATGCTGTGGGGATGTTTATCATTGGCAGGGACTGGGAGACTAGTCAGGATCGAGGGAAAAATGAACGGAGCAATGTACAGAGTGATCCTTGATGAAAACCTGCTCCAGAGCACTAAGGACCTCAGACTGGGGCAAAGGTTCACCTTCCAACAGGAAAATCACACTAAGTACACAGCCAAGACAACGCAGGTGTGGCTTTGGGACAAGTCTTTGAACGTCCTTGATTGGCCCAGCCAGAACCCGGACTTGAACCCGATCGAACATCTCTGGAGAGACCTGAAAATAGTTGTGCAGCGACGCTCCCCATCCAACCTGACAGAGCTTGAGAGGATCTGCAGAAAAGAATGCGAGAAACTCCCCAAATACAGGTGTGCCAAGCTTGTAGCATCATACCCAAGAAGACTCGAGGCTGTAATCGCTGCCAAAGGTGCTTCAACAAAGTACTGAGGAAAGGGGTTGAATATTTCTGTAAATGTGATTTTTCCAGGGGGAGTTTTGTATACATTTACAAAAATTTCTAAAAACCTCATTTGAGAATGATTAGTTGCTGCATTCAAAGTCGGCATAGCATAGTGAAAAATGTATATTTTATTTGGGAAAATTAAAAAACGGAAGTCTTGCACAGTCAGCGTATTACAGCTGTGAGAGTGTATTGACATATTTTGGAACTCGAATGTGGAGGTTACCAACTGTGATTTATTTAAACAAACAGATTTAGACAAAATAAAGTCTAATACACTAATCCTGATTTTTTTTTTTTTACAAGTCTTACCATAAACCATTGGTCAAATTGACCCCAGAATTGGTATATAAACTCAATACATTAAGTAATGACTTTAAGAATGATTACCTGCTGCATTCAAACATAATCAATTTACAGCACTAGACTAAACCTCACTTGCGTCATCCTTGTGGTATTGAGAGATAAACATGGTCATGTTTTCGCTGATTGAACATAAAGGATGATAGTTCCTACATGATGGAGTTCTTACTTTGTTATCCAACTGATCTTGTGTCCTTTCTGTCATCCTGTGTACCCCGTTCATGGCTGCTCAAAGCTATTTTTAGGATTTGTATCCTCAAATAAAATTTTTACATTTGACTTTACAGTAATTTAGCAGACACTCTTATCCAGAGCTACTTACAGTTAGTGTATTCATCTTAAGATAGTTAGTTGGGACAACCACATGACATCGTATACTTTTAGCTTGGGAAATATTGTTAGTTTACAAATTAGGAATCAATCATGTCAGTGTATATTTCATTGTATATTTAACTTAAGTTGTGAATCGATTTTATTGTGCAAATCGATGGTCATTATAATCAGTGTACTTTACAAGGCTCATACATGCTTATAACAAGTTATAAAGCATTATACCTGGATGCTTTAAATAAAGTTTTACCCTGGACATTCCTTCATCGTACTTCTTTAAAATGGACCATACGTGAACTGCGAGCCACTGTAAACACAGAATAGAAGGATTTTCATTGAATCGTTGCACTCTTTTTAATAGGATTGTTATGATGTCAGAGGGTGCCTGTGGATGCTCAGTGCGATTATAAAATGATATTGCCACGCTGAATGGATCCACGGCTGGTGTTGTGCAGCAAGGCTGCCACAGACAGTGTCCTAAAGTCTACATCAATCGGACGGTCGGCAAGAATATGAACAATAAACCATAATCAAATCAGTTAGCCGTTGAAAACGTCCAACAGTAAGCCTGTAACAACTTTCCCTAGTTTACGCTAACACATCATTGCCCATGGAAATAGTTGCCATGTTTCCCTCCTAAAGCTCCAAGATTGATATAACCTTTGAATGAAGCCTTCCTCTTCTAATTTCTCTTTGAAAATTATACTCCAAATTCTCCCCGTTGTGTGACTATACCTACACAGAGGCACTCCCCTCATGCACCCTTAGACCTTACCTGTCATCTCCAAAATGAACCCACCCATACTGTTGAACAACTTGGACCATGCTATTTTGCATAAATGCTTATTAACTGTGATTGTTACTGAAAGTGCTGAAAACAGACTCAATGTTTTATAATATTTTTTATTTTAATGCTTTTGGACAATTCAGACATATTTTCATCAAACAATCAAATACTAAATGACTAAATGACTAACTCCCAAGTGAGTATGACCAATGATAGCCTTGCTTGTAAAGTAACGTCCGTGATTTTGGTCTTCTCAGACTAATGCCATCTCGTCTCTTAGTGTGTTCTCTAATAACTCTCTAGAGCCTGAATCCCCGGGAAACACATAACTACTTTTCATCACGCCCGGTTTCCTCTTGAAGACATGATGGACGCATTTACGCTCTTTCACACCCAATTGACAGTGTGATCCAGAAGAGGAAGGAAATTCCCCCTGTAAAAGGAATGCATCCATTAATAAATCGATTTACAGAAAGATTTACTGGGCGTGTTGTGTGCTGTATGTCATTCTTCTCATTAGCTGTGAAATCCTGTAATTGTTACTGTAGATGGGGATGTTTGTCAATGATGTGTCACCGATGGCCATTTTTCAAGGCATTATTTCACATCCTCTGTAATCGTGGACCTTTTTAATCCACACTTTTGCAACGTTTACATCATATGGTTGCTTCACTTTACACATGAACAGACACCTTCTAATTACAGCAATCTTACAATGTAATCCTTTCACACTCAACCACTCCTACCACAACGTCCTTACAATTCAATTGCTATTACAACATGTGACACTAACCAGATGCAAATAATTTGCTTCATGCATATCCGTCCATGTTTCCTTGCTAACGTTTCCCTGTCGAAATAATGTCTTCAATTCATTTAGTTTCACCTACATTTTCTTCATGTATTTTTTGCTAAGTGTTGACTACACTTCTGTGCACTGTTTTCTCGTTTTATATGTGGTGAGGGTCTGTGTAATATTTGCTCTGGGATACATTGCGAGTTTAATTGAGGTAGTGCAGCTGTCAAAGTAATTACACGCTCATGTTTGTAACTTGGCAGGGAGAAGGTCTGTGTGGCCACAAGCTTTTTGGAGATGTGTAATGTTTCGACCCTTGTTGCCAATGTAGAAATGCCAACTTCAAGAAAAGAACATCTGGCACACAGGCGATAGCGACGCGATAGCACTGTTTATGGCTATGTAAGTACTATGTTCAGACAGGAGGCGTAGGGATCTGCATTCCTATAGTTCATTAAGAGCCGTGCTCTGTGACTAACCTGAAGCTGGACTAGTTATTTCACACTGCACATATACAGTACATAACCATACTATTATTTTACATTTTAGCCTAATGAATCAGAGAATGTACTGCATTATTTGTTCTGCTTTGACTGTTTCCATTTACAGTTCTGTACTCCTTCCACGGGTGTGACCGTGTTCCATGACATGTCCTTCGTTTTGGCAGGAGAGTCTTAGTCCAGTTTAAAGGTGCAATCTACGATTCAAACAGCAACAAAGTGGTCACCCAGCCACTTTTTGGGGGGTAAACAGCTGAGGAATGGGGCTGGATAAATGTAACCACTCTCAATGTTGACAACAGTTGGAGGCCATCTACAATTTATCAGTCGTATTTATGAATGTTTTATTATTTTTTACTTATGAAGGATAGAATGGATTGCACTCTCCCTGTATTTCATCAGTCTCTGTTGGCTGATTCCCACTATAGGGCCAAGCCAAGCCTAGTAGCTGTACTGACCTGGCCTGGCTAGGCATCCATCAAAGTAGCTGGAACCGTGCTGGAAAGAAAATAAAAATATCAGAGCCAGCTGCAGTACGGTTCAGGTCCATCCTAGATTGTGAATCAGGCATGTATGTCCAGGTTCAGCACAAGCTCTCTGTGTTCTGTCCAGACTGACTGGTCCATTCCACAGGAGTCCACTGAGGCTCCTCAGTTGCAAGCTTATCCAGCTCCTCCCTCAGCTCTTTGAATTGCCATGGCGTCCTCGCCGTTGACAACCTTCTCCAATAGGTGGCCTTACTGGCTGTCCATGGCTTCTGCTGAGCCAATCATCTGGTTTCTTCTTCTGCCGAGCCTATCATATCTTCAAATTATTAACCCTTATTTTACCAGGTATGTTGACTGAGAACACATTCTCATTTACATTAACGACCTGGGGAATAGTTACAGGGGAGTGGAGGGGGGATGAATGAGCCAATTGGAAGGTGGGGATGATTAGTTGGCCATGATGGTATTTGCCGGGACACCAGGGTTAACACCCCTACTCTTACGATAAGTGCCATGGGATCTATGGTGACCACAAAGAGTCAGGACACCCGTTTAACATCCCATCCAAAGACAGCACCCTACACAAGGCAATGTCCCCAATCACTGCCCTGGGGCATTGGGATATGTTTTTAGACCAGAGGAAAGAGTGCCTCTTACTGGCCCTCCAACACCACTTCCAGCAGCATCTGGTCTCCCATCCAGGGACCAACCCTGCTTGGCTTCAGAGGAAAGCCAGCAGTGGGATGCAGGGTGGTATGCTGCAGGCAAAGTCCTCTTTCTATGAGAAACAGAATTCACACAAGTACATGTGTGAATTCTGAATTCATAAATTATACACTCAGAAAAAAAGGTGCTACCTAGAACCAATAAGGTTTCTTTGGCTGTCCCCATAGGATAACCCTTTGAATAACCCTTTTTGATTCCAAGTAGAGCCCTTTCTACAGAGGGTTCTACATGGAACCCGAAATAGTTCTACCTGGAACCAAAAAGGGTTGGCCCCTAACCCCTTTGGAACCCTTTTTTTCTATGTGTACAGCTGAATTCTCACCTGTGGAACAGTTGTAGCTCATGCTTTGGAGAATGGTAGTATGGTTCTTTCCAACCAAAAACGGTACTTTTATCACTGTCAGGTGAGCCTTCCGTTTGCTGCAAAGGGGTTTATGTGAAATAAACCCGCCACTGTTGAAACATCACACTTCAGTGGCCAATAAATACCGGAATCACATAAGTGTTAAGGATGGAGGCATATAATATGTAGTTAAAGGTTGTTCGGCCCTGATGCTTGACATTGGGCAACCTCAGACCCCGGTCCAACCCAGATGTGACCCTATGTTTTAATAGGGGCAGTTTGGTTACAAACTGAATGAGAATGCAGATGAGAGTTATGAGAGTGACCTGGCAACACACACACACACACACACACACACACACACACAGGGATTTTCTTCTGGAACATACATGCAGCACACCCAGCAGCCATTTTACTTGAAGTCAGAGGGTCAACCATGTATAAACCAAGGTGTGAGTGACCTCACCACCTCATGCTGCAATGTTACAAGACCTGGGACACAAACATGTTTGATTGTGTGTGTGTGTGTGTGTGTGTGTGTGTGTGTGTGTGTGTGTGTGTGTGTGTGTGTGCGCCCTACAAGTGAGAACAGGTAACTTTTTTCAGTGTTCCCCTCCACCTCAATGATGAAATGTACGGTAACTACATTGCAGCAAAAACATAAAGAAAGTAGTCCAGTCAAAACACAGGTTACAATGTTTTAACACTTTCTAATTACGTTCACTAATACAACATTTCTAAGGGATTTACAAATGGTTTGCTCACCATGTATTAATCATTACTCCCACATTGTTCCTGATCTAGTCTCTTTAGATCAGGGACCGCAAAAATACTTTACTTAGTATAATAGTTTATTACTGCACGTTATTATAAAGTGTTACCCCAAAAATGTACTAATTAAAACTGTTTCACTCAGCCTCTGGATGAAACTGTCAATTTTGTCTCCTCTTCGGTGGAGAAGAATGTAGCTTTCCTTTGGCTAAAACATAGCTCCACGATCGATGGTGGCGTCACAAAAACCACATACGGTTTGAATGCTGTCTGTGGTATAGAAAACTATGAGAGAGGGATCAAGATAGAGAGATCTGAAATAAAGCCCCAGAAGCACACAAATTAGGCCCGATGTCACAATGTAGAAGACCAATAAATCTCTATCAAATGAATTAGCTCCTTGACCTGTCATTTACTGGTCTCGGATTGTGATTGGCCTGCTGGCCTGTCACTCACATGACGCTGCACATCCGGAAGCACACCTTGCCCACCACAAGCTTGTGCACCGACTCCAGACTTGTCTAGTAGTAGTTCCCTCTGTGCTCCCCACACTCTAGAAACATGAGATATAGGTATTTTATTAGAATCCCCATTAGCTGTTGCAAAAGCCAAAAGCAGCAGCTACTCTTCCTGGGGTCCACACAAAACATGAACCATAATACAGAACGACATAACATCATTAGACAAGAACAGCTCAAGGACAGAACTACATACATTAAATATGGGACACTATATCACGCTGTTTGTAATAATGGTGGTCGGACCAAGGCGCAGCGTACTTCGAGTTCCACATACTTTTAATGAATAAAGTGAAACTTAAGCAAATACAAAACAAATAAAGAACAAACGAACCGTGACGACAATGCAGTGCGAACAGGCAACTAAACATTAACAATATCCCATAACCCACAGGTGGAAAGATTTCAACTTAAGTATGATCCCCAATTAGAGACAACGATTACCAGCTGCCTCTAATTGGGAATCATACACAAACCCCAACGTAGAAAATTAAACCTAGAACCACACATAGAAATAATAAACTAGACTAAAACCCCTAGTTACGCCCTGACCTACTCTACCATAGAAAATACAGGTTTTCTATGGTCAGGACGTGACACACTGTTTCAAATTGAGACAAACAAATATCAACTTAGAAGGGATACTTTTATGCTAAATGGGTGAGATTGACTTGATTGACAAAAAAGATAATGTTGCAAAAGAGGCTAGTTTGAAGGAACCAAAGTGTGGATTGCAGTCTCTCCTCGTCCATAGACTGCTTCCCGAGATAAAGAAACAAAATATGTCAAATCGCTGAACTATTCCTTTAACTTCCTAATGTACCTTTTAAGGTTTTAATAACATGTCATTCCTGATTAGGAAAACCTCTTGCTTCCTGACGCTTGCTACCAGTTTTGGTTTTAATGAACTATCAACCCTTATACTTGCGTGCTACAGTGCCAGTTGTAACTAAAAGAGGATGGGAAAACGGGAATCCTTCCCAGGGAACACCACATTCCCCCTCCTTTGTTGATTTCCTGTCCTGGTTCAGGATTAGGGATAGTAATGCCATGAAAACATTGGAATATCAGGATCACTGGTCCTCTTTGACTAACACACAGCAGAGGCCTGACTGTTCCAAACATATTGGAATGGTAGCGTTTCGTCTAATCTCCCATGTTGCACTTTAAATGGGAACCACCTGCGTGTTTTAATTTTAAATAACTGGAGGCCCGAATGTGTCTTATCCAAGGATTTTGTGAAATGGAACAAATAATATTTCCCTTCACGTGGTAGCATTGCACCTAGCATACAATTATGCATTGTTGGTTAAACCAGTTAAATGTAATTGAAAATGTAATATATGTAATCCCAGGAAGTAATTATTTATCATGAGAGGGCCATAAACAATAACTAGTAATGCTGCATACTCTAAGAAAGGTTAAAATCCCACCTTTCTGGTAGTTAGTTATAAATTGCTGAAACAAAACTGTATGAATAAGGCTTGAAGTTACTTATATGCTTTCTAAATATAGTATAATCACATTTTAAAACGATTAACTCTAAGATTGCACCTACATATTTGTATGTTTGCTAAAGGTCTCTCTTGATCAAAATGTTTGCCCCCATCGCTGTGAACGTCTCACAGAGCTCTAGCTTGGCTTCCTGACTTCGTTAGGAACTCACCTTTCATCTCATATTAATCTGTGAACGTCTCACAGAGCTCTAGCTTGGCTTCCTGAACTCGTTAGGAGCTCGCATTTGTCTATGACAAACATAAAGGAGAGAGCGAGAGCGAGAGAGAGATACACTTCACTCCCCTATCTGATTCATAGTAAAATGATATTGTCTGTTCTGGAAAATTATAGCACCAAGAATTTACTTTGGAAGAGAGAGTGAGAGAAAAGAGTGTGCGTGTGTGTCTGTATCCGCTAATAAATATCTAAATGAAACTCTTAGCAGATAAACATGGCTCATACATCTCCCTCCCCACTGACGACTTCTGGCTATGGATGGAGTCTACATGACATGACTTCAAACAGAAACCATCGGATAGAGTGGAGTCCAACTCAATTACAGGGTGAAGTCTGGATTCAAACTTTTTTCTTTTTTCATCCCTTATGTCTGGATGAATAGCTCGCCTGTCATTATCTGTAATCTTATTCACAGTCCAGCCCAGACCTGGGTTCAAATAGTAATTGTTTTCTTACAGAAACTGCACTTGATTGAGCTTGCCTGGCACAATGGAACCAACGGGATAGTCCCAAAAGTGCAAACACCGCCCATCTAGCGTCCCCCCAGACAGGCTCAGAAGTAAATTATTCTGTCTGTATGTGACACAAAAGACCGCCTGTCCTCTATCCAGTTACGACCGGGCGTGGCCAATGAAGATGACATAGCAAAGCCATTGCCTGAACCGCATAAGGAGAGACATAGTAAAAGATACATCGACCAGAATAGCTTCTGGCCGTAGGAAAACTCTGAAGGTGGTCTCCTCAGTACAGTATGTCATCTGTCTGAGAATATTTACATTAGTATGAAAGGAGAGAAAGCGAGTGCTTTCTGCATTTGGATTTTATTGACTGAATCGTTAATTAACTAGACGACTGGATCTGACCAGAGCTAAAACTATACACCTAGTGTGCAAAACATTAGGAACACCTTCCTAGTATTGAGTTGCATGCCCTTTTGACCTCAGGACAGCCTGAATTCTTTGTGGCATGCATGGACTTTACAAGGTGTCGAAAGCGTTCCACAGGGATGCTGGCCCATGATGACTCCAATGCTTCCCACAGTTGTGTCAAGTTTGCTGGATGTCTTTTGGGTGGTAGACCATTGTCGATGCACACGGGAAACTGTTGAGCGTGAAAAACCCAGCAGCGTTGCAGTTCTTGACACACTTAAACCGGTGCGCCTGGCACCTACTACCATACCCTGTTCAAAGGCACTAAAATCTTGTCTTGCCCATTCACCCTCTGAATTGCACACATACCCAATCCATATCTAAATTGTTTCTAGGCTTAAAAATACTTATTTAACCTGTATCCACCCCTTTATCTACACTGATTGAAGTACATTTATTAAGTGACATCAATAAGGGATAATAGCTTTCACCTGGATTCACCTGGTCAGTCCGTATCATGGAAATAGCAGGTTGTCCTTAATGCTTTGTCCACTCAGTGTATTTACATGTTTTTTTAAATATTTATTTAAACTTTATTTAACTAGGCAAGTCAGTTAAGAACAAATTCTTATTTACAATGACGGCTGGGGCAATTGTGTGCCACCCTATGGGACTCCCAATCACGGCCGGATGTGATTCAGCCTGGATTCAAACCAGGAACTATAGTGACACCTCTTGCACTGAGATGCAGTGCCTTAGAACGCTGCGCCACTCGGGAGCAAGAAGTTGGTCAGAATATGTCATGGAAAGAGCAGGTGTTCTTAATGTTTTGTCCACTCAGTGTACGTCAGAGTGTAATGTAAGAACGATGGCAGCCATGGATCGGACAGGAAAAGGTGATCAACATCTAAAGTATGACAAGACCAATGAGATAAGATTTAACACCAAAGATGACCGTAGAAGCATTCTAAATAAGTTAAAACATCAAGTAACGTTCCTAAACATTTATTTGCACAACCATACAGTTTTACATGTACTGGATCACTACACCATCACATTTGGAGGGTTCAATTGTTTGTTTGTTTTCACAGATTCAGCAACCCATTATTTAGAAATAAAGTACTTTGGACTGAGCACGTTGCAATTTCATTCATTTTGTAAACATTTGTGCCTGCGATGCCCAAGCATGAACATGCTACACCTACTAAACTTACCCAAGCTTCAATATGGCTGTCTTGGTTGTTTTCTTGGTATATGGTTGTTTCCTACATAGCAAATTCTCCAGTGTTGAATCGACACTATGAGTGTTAAATTTAACACTGTTCCAGTGTCTATACGGGTCCACACTTTTCAGAGTTAAATTAACACTTTGCTTAGTATAAAACCTTATTTACATACACTACATGACCAAAAGCATGTGGACACCTGCCCATCGAACATCTCATTCCAAAATCATGGGCATTAATATGGAGTTGGTTGAGCCTCCCGGGTGGCGCAGTGGTCTAAGGCTCTGCATCGCAGCGCTAGCTGTGCCACCAAAGATTCTGGGTTTGAGCCCAGGATCTGTCGCAGCCGGCCGCGACCGGGAGGTCCGTGGGGTGACGCACAATTGGCCCAGCATCGTCCGGGTTAGGGAGGGTTTGGGCGGCAGGGATATCCTTGTCTCATCGCGCACTAGTGACTCCTGTGGTGGTCCGGGTGCAGTGCACGCTGACCAGGTCACCAGGTGTACGGTGTTTCCTCCGACACATTTGTGCGGCTGACTTCCGGGTTGGATGTGCATTGTGTCAAGGAGCAGTGTGGCTTGGTTGGGTTGTGTTTCGGAGGACGCATGGCTCTCGACCTTCGCCTCTCCCGAGTCCGTATGGGAATTGCAGCAATGAGACAAGACTGTAACTACTACAGGATACCACGAAATTGGAGAGAAAAAAGGGCAAAAAATAAAATATGGAGTTTGTCCCCCCCTTTGCTGATATAACAGCCTTCACTCTTCTAGGAAGGCTTTCCACTAGATGTTGGGTGATTAGGCCTGGCTCGCAGTTGGCGTTCCAATTCATCCCAAAGGTGTTAGATGGGGTTGAGGCCAGAGCTCTGTGCAGGCCAGTCAAGTTCTTCCACACTGATCTCGACAAAACCATTTCTGTATGGACCTCGCTTTGTGCATGGCGGCATTGTCATGCTGAAACAGGAAAGGGCCTTCTCAAAACTGTTGCCACAAAGTTGGAAGCACAGAATTGTCTAGAATGTCATTGTATGCAGTAGCTAGGGCTGGGCGATATGGCCAAAATATCGTATTTTATGTTTTTGATTAATAAAAGTTCTACATTTGCTTAATGAGTAGTGACCTTAGGGTGGCAACACATACATTAAAAATTATTTCAATGGGTCTTTCTCCATTCGTATTGTTTTATACTGTTCAATTCAACTTCAACCTAAAATAATTTCCTGCATTTCCATCAATTTCTGCATTTCCTGCACTCATTTGAGATAATTTCCACACTGCCACGATATGGGCAAAAATACTAGGCCTTATTTTTAACCAAATCAAAAACCTTGGGTGAACTTTTGGAGTCATGGAAATAGAATGTTTATTACAATTCTATAGTTAGAATTTATATAATAGTGGGCACTTTGATTACAGTGTTGTTTGACATGACAACGAATGAAGATGCCATGGACGAGTTATTGTGACAGGGTAGGAACCAGAGTGATGTTCAGTGTTTCTTAGGGGACCCTATAATCTTTGGCTACATTAAATCTTTATTCATATAGCCAACATATTGTCACGTTCGTTTGTAGAAACGGACCAAGGCGCAGCGGATGTTGAGTTCCACATAATTTAATAAAGTGAAACTATAAAACAAAACAAGAAACGAACCGTGACTACAGAGGTGCTACATACACTAACTCAAAATACAAAATTCAATATCCCACAAAAAACTGGTGGAAAAAAGGCTACCTAAATATGATCCCCAATTAGAGACAACGATTACCAGCTGCCTCTAATTGGGAACCATATCAAGCACAAACTAGAACACCACATAGAAATAATAGACTAGAACACCCCAGTCACGCCCTGACCTACTATACCATAGAGAAACAATGGCTCTCTATGGTCAGGGCGTGACACATATTCATGCTTCGCCTATTCCTCTTTGATTTAGAAGATACTGTTGCACAAACAACATGCTGATTTAAGCCTCCACCAGTATTGGTATAAGGCTATATTAGTTAGCTACGTTTACTCAGTTCTTGTATTTTAGCTAGCTAACTAGCGATTAGCATTAGTGGCTAACACGATTTAGCTTAACGTGCTACGAAAATACAAACTAGCTGTTTGCAGATGTAAGAAACACAAACTAATATTGTACTTATAGAACGCTTGTGGATTTATATTAAGATCAAAGTGGAAACAACATCGTTGTCATCAACATTGTCGCATGTGCTGCATTGACCATGCAGACTGAACGCAAGTGTCTCGTGGTCAAGCAACAACAACATGCGCTCCTTGAGTGACAGGGGGCGGGACTAGGTCTGTGTGGAAAGCGGCATGGAGAGAGAGAACGGAGAGAGAGAACGGAGAGAGAGAACGGAGAGAGAGAACGGAGAGAGAGAACGGAGAGAGAGAACGGAGAGAGAGAACGGAGAGAGAGAACGGAGAGGGATGACTCAAGTAGCGGAGTAAACTATAAAAATGGACGTTACACACGGAGTATCACATTTAACAAACCAAACATTAAAATAGCATTATAGAAGGTAAAGTAAAAAAACAAACCGGTCCATGCATAAATACCGGTATATCGTCAAATACTGTATACCACCCAGCCCTAGCTGTAGTGTTAAGATTTCCCTTCACTGAAACGAAGGGGCCTAGCCCGAGCCATGAAAAACAGCCCCAGACCATTATTCCTACTTCACCAAACTTTACAGTTGGCACTATGCATTCGGGCAAGTAAAGTTCTCCTGGTATCTGGCATATGGTAGAGCGTGATTCATCACTCCAGAGAATGCAATTCCACTGCTCCAGAGTCCAATGGGGGGGCTTTACATGATTTTAGGCTTATGTGCGGCTGTTCAGCCATGGGAACCCATTTCATGAAGCTCCCAACGAACAGTTATTGTGCTGATGTTGCTTCCACAGGCAGATTGGAACTCGGTAGTGAGTGTTGCAACCAAGGACAGATGATTTTTACGGGCTAAGCGCTTCAGTACTCGGCGGTCCCGTTCTGTGTGGCCCACCACTTTGCGGCTGAGCCGTTGTTGCTCTTAGACGTAGCAAAATCCACAAATTTGAAGGGGTGTCCACATACTTTTGTATATATAGTGTATTTCCCAGGGTGCATTGCCTTTCGAGTGAATTGTAGAGTTACCACCCATGCCTGTATTTGTTAGTGACCGAGAAAGGGTTGAAAGGGTTGTTGCATTCAAAAATGTTCAGTCCTGTGGCCTTCACTAAGTGACATCATAAGTGAATATGTTATCATAAAAAATGTGTTATTTCAGACAACAGAATACATATTTCAAAAGGCCTTATTTTTAAGGGTCTAGTTTTACCCTAAAACACTGGCCTGAAACTCATGGTTTGCAGGCAACATCAGGTCTGCATGGCACAGGTCTGCAAGCCAGAAGTGATGTATAATTAATATTGGAATCCAGCCAGAGTGGGAATATCCAACATTATACATTTTTATTCACCCACAATCTGCATTCAGAATGACTGCCAGTTTTGGAAAGAATAATATATGAGATTAACTAAAGCATTTAAACTGGAACATCGCAGTAACAGGTGCAATAAGTCCAACTAACAGTTTGGATTAGTTTAGAAACATGTCTGCTATTTATATTTGAGTAGTTTAAGATTAATCAATCAATTTACATACAAAAACATAGATATGGAAACAAACCATTCAGAAAATCAACCTGCATTAGAGCATGCTGGGAAATATGATAATGATGGGCGTGGTTTTGGTCCAACTCTGGTTATTAACACCAACACTGGGGTTATTTTACACCACTGAGTGTTAATTTGCCACTTACAGAGTTAATTTAACACTGAAAAAAAACAATACTAGTTAACACTGGCCAATTGTCTGTGTACTCCTCAACCAGCAGGAATAGCGATGGCCCTCTTTGGGGTCCCTGCGGTATGGAGCTACCTCCAGGTAAGTCGGGGTCTGGTTGGCTCCTCCAGTCTACTGGCTCGTCCTCTTTAGACTCAAAGGTCATACGCCCAAGATATGCTAACGTTCCCTGTTATTGGTAATGGTGAGAGGTTAGGTCATACCCCCAAGACATGCTAACGTTCCCTGTTATTGGTAATGGTGAGAGGTTAGCATGTCTTGGGCGTATAATCTTTAACCCTCTGTAACTTTCTCACTCGTCATTATTCACGATTCATTCAGGATTATTCGTAGTCATGGTAGCATCCACATTAGAAGTGTTTTGAAACATATTATATTGTTATTTACAATAAAAGTGACTCCAAAAATCTATTCAAATATGTGGGTATCTATTCAAATATGTGGGTATCTATTCAAATATGTGGGTATCTATTCTTCTCGTGATCTTGCTGCTTGAAACCTAATAATGCACCTGTGACCCTGAACAATGATCAGACACCCATGGTTTCTACTAGTCCTTCTGGGAAATGCATTTTAAGTTTGGATTAACTATCTCTGTCACACACACACACACACACACACACACACACACACACACACACACACACACACACACACACACACACACACACACACACACACACACACACACACACACACACACACACACACACACACACACACACACACACACACACACCGATCTTGAGAAATGGGATAAACGATATCTGGCTGTTCAAACCTTGTTGGCTTTCCTCAGCTTCCTCTATAGCTCTTTGGGCCACATACTGATTGAATAATCTGATTTGTAAATAGAGCTGCCATATGGAAGTTCGGGCAAATGCCAGACGGGCTGGTACATATTTGGGCCTGTCTAAAAATGGGCCGATGTGTTAGAAATGTCCGGGTCGATTTCTGGTTCCAGTTCGTTTCTGGTTCAGACCCTGCACGGTCTTTTCATTCCGTGTCTGGATCTTATTGAGAGTAAGGAGTTGATACCTTTTCCAGGGTTAGGGATGGGGAAAACGTAACATCTCACCGATGTGGATTCCTGTATTAGCTCCATAGTCTGCACCGCTGGAGAGAGAGAGAGAGAGCATGACACTAGAGAGAGAGAGAGAGAGAGAGAGAGAGAGAGAGAGAGAGAGAGAGAGAGAGAGAGAGAGAGAGAGAGAGAGAGAGAGAGAGAGAGAGAGAGAGAGAGAGAGAGAGAGAGAAGGACACTGAAGAGAGAGAGAGAGCAGGAAACGGGAGAGAGAGAGAGAAAGAGAGAGCAGGAAACGGGAGCGAGAGAGAGCGAGAGCATGACACGAGAGAGAGAGCGAGAGCATGACACAGGAGAGAGAGAGAGCGAGAGCATGACACGGGAGAGAGAGAGAGCGAGAGCATGACACGGGAGAGAGAGAGAGCGAGAGCAGGACACGGGAGAGAGAGAGCAGGAAACTGGAGAGCGAGAGAGAGAGAGAGCAGGAAACTGGAGAGCGAGAGAGAGAGAGAGCAGGACACAGGAGAGAGAGAAAGAGAGAACAGGAAACGGGAGAGAGAGAGAACGAGAGAGCATAAAACTGGAGAGAAAGAGAGAGAGAGAAAGAGAGAGAGAGAAGGAAGGAAACTGGAGAGAGAGCAGGAAACTGGAGAGAGAGAGAGAGAGAGAGAGAGAGAGAGAGAGAGAGAGAGAGAGAGAGAGAGAGAGAGAGAGAGCAGGAGACTGGTTTCACTGTAATACTGAAGGTGTAAACTTGGCAGAAGAAAACCTAAACAGTATATATGACCTCTCAGATTCCCTATCAAATCTAAAAATGTCAAGCAGACAACCTAAGAAAATTAATAACAATGACAAATGGTTTGATGAAGAATGCAAAAACCTAAGAAAGAAATTGAGAAACCTATCCAACCAAAAATATAGAGACCCAGAAAACCTGAGCCTACGCCTTCACTATGGTGAATCACTAAAACAATACAGAAATACACTATGGAAAAAGAAGGAACAGCACATCAGAAATCAGCTCAATGTAATTGAAGAATCCATAGAATCTAACCACTTCTGGGAAAATTGGAAAACTCTAAACAAACAACAACACGAAGAGTTATCTATCCAAAACAGAGATGTATGGATAAACCACTGAGGGTCTGCTATACAAACGGATGGAAAGTGGTGTTGGGGGGAAAAACATAATACATTATAAAATCCATGTACACAAACAACAAGTGTGTGGTTAAAATTGGCAAAAAACACACACATTTCTTTCCACATGGTCGTGGGGTGAGACAGGGATGCAGCTTAAGCCCCACCCTCTTCAACATATATATCAACGAATTGGTGAGGGCGCTAGAACAGTTTGCAGCACCCGGCCTCACCCTACTAGAATCTGAAGTAAAATGTCTACTGTTTGCTGATGATCTGGTGCTTCTGTCCCCAACCAAGGAGGGCCTACAGCAGCACCTAGATCTTCTGCACATATTCGGTCAGACCTGGGCCCTGACAGTAAGTCTCAGTAAAACAAAAATAATGGACCAGGACCACGAATACAAATTCCATCTAGACACTGTTGCCCTAGTACACACAAAAAACAATACATACCTTGGCCTGAAAATCAGCACCACAGGTAACAACCACAAAGCTGTGAACAATCTGAGAGACAAGACAAGAAGGGCCTTCTATGCCATCAGGAACATAAAATGTGACATACCAATTCGGATCTGGCTTAAAATACTTGAATCAGTTATAGAACCCATTGCCCTTTATGGTTGTGAGGTCTGGGGTCCACTCACCAACCAATAATTCACAAAATGGGACAAACACCAAATTGAGAATCTGCATGCAGAATTCCTCAAAAATATCCTCTGTGTACAACGTAAAACACCAAATAATGCATGCAGAGCAGAATTAGTCCGATACCCGCTAATTATCAAAATCTAGAAAAGAGCAGTTAAATTCTACAACCACCAAAAAAGGAAGCGATTCCCAAACCTTCCATAACAAAAGCATCACCTACAGAGAAATGAACCTGGAGATAAGTTCCCTAAGCAAGCTGGTGCTGGGGCTCTGTTCACAAACACAAATAGACCCCACAGAGCCCCAGGACAGTAACCCAATTAGAAGCAAACAAATCATGAGAAAACAAAACATAATTACTTGACACAATTAAAGAATTTACAAAAAAACATACCAAACTAGAATGCTATTTGTCCCTAAACAGAGAGTACACAGTGGCAGAATACCTGACCACTGTGACTGACCCAAACTTAAGGAAAGCTTTGACTATGTACAGACTCAGTGAGCATAGTCTTGCTATTGAGAAAGGCATCGGTAGGCAGACCTGGCTATCAAGAGAAGACAGGCTTGGTGCACACTGCCCACAAAATGAGGTGGAAACTGAGCTGCACAATCTGCACATCTTAATCTTCTGCCAAATGTATGACCACAAAGAATTCGAAAACAAATCAAATTTTTGATAAACTCCCATATCTAACAGGTGAAATACCACAGTGTGCCATCACAGCAGCAAGATTTCACTTGCTTTGGCAATGTAAACATATGTTTCCCATGCCAAGAAAGCCCTTAAATGGAATTGAATTGAGCTACAGAGAGAGAACTACAGAGAGAGAGAGAGAGGGAGAGAGAGAGCTACAGAGAGAGAGAGATATAGAGAGTGATACAGAGAGAGAGCTACAGAGAGATACAGAGTGAGAGAGAGAGCTACAGAGAGCGATACAGAGAGCGAGCTACAGAGAGCGAGCTACAGAGAGAGAGCTACAGAGAGAGAGAGAGCTACAGAGAGAGAGAGCTACAGAGAGAGCTACAGAGAGAGAGAGCTACAGAGAGATAGCTATAGAGAGTGATGCAGAGAGAGAGCTACAGAGAGAGCTACAGAGAGAGAGAGCTACAGAGAGAGCTACAGAGGGAGAGAGCTACAGAGAGATAGCTATAGAGAGTGATACAGAGAGAGAGCTACAGAGAGAGATATACAGAGAGTGATACAGAGAGAGAGCTACAGAGAGAGATAGAGAGAGATATAGAGAGTGATACAGAGAGAGAGCGACAGAGAGTGATACAGAGAGAGAGCTACAGAGAGAGCTACAGAGAGTGATACAGAGAGAGAGAGCTACAGAGAGAGAGATAGAGAGAGAGAGAGAGCTACAGAGAGAGAGAGCTACAGAAAGAGAGAGAGAGCTACAGAGAGAGAGCTACAGAGAGAGAGAGAGAGCTACAGAGAGAGAGATATAGAGAGTGATACAGAAAGAGAGAGCTATAGAGAGAGATACAGAGAGAGAGAGCTACAGAGAGTGATACAGAGAGTGAGCAACATAGAGAGATACAGAAAGCGATACAGAGAGAGCTACAGAGAGAGAGAGAGACAGAGAGAGAGCTACAGAGAGAGAGCTACAGAGAGAGAGAGAGAGAGAGAGAGAGAGAGAGAGAGAGAGAGAGAGAGAGAAAGAAAGAGAGCTACAGAGAGAGAGATACAGAGAGAGAGCTACAGAGAGAGAGACAGAGAGTGATACAGAGAGAGAGCTACAGAGAGCGATACAGAGCGAGAGAGAGATACAGAGCAAGAGAGCGATACAGAGAGAGAGAGAGAGAGAGAGAGAGAGAGAGAGAGAGAGAGAGAGAGAGAGAGAGCGAGAGAGAAGAAAGAGAGAGAGAGAGAGAGAGAGTGAGAGAGAGAGCGAGAGAGAAGAAAGAGAGAGAGAGAGAGAGAGAGAGAAGAAAGAGAGGGGGAATGAGAGGGTGAGGGCCAGAAAGATAGAGATGCAAGTCTGCTCACCATTTGCTGCTCCCAATAAGCGATCTTCTAATAAACCCATGAATATTGATGCTATTACCCTGGCCCATGAATATTGATGCTATTACCCTGGCCCATGAATATTGATGGTACTACCCTGGCCCATGAATATTGATGGTACTACCCTGGCCCATGAATATTGATGCTATTGCCCTGGCCAATGAATATTAATGCTATTGCCCTGGCCAATGAATATTAATGCTATTGCCCTGGCCAATGAATATTGATACTATTACCCTGGCCGTAAATGTCACTTATTAATTCCAGCCAATTTGTTTGAGACAGAACCATTTTGGCAGTGTGCGACAGACAGAATTACACAGCTGGAGAGGTTATTCCACAGTGTTTTCACCAGATGTTATCAATGGAAACACAGCATCTCATGTCGTTACCTACAATCAGGTCACGCTAGGATGGAGCACTTTGCATTACGGCTCGGAAAAATGGCGGCATATTGCATCAATAGAAACAGACCCGGTCAAAAAAGGTCAGTCCTAAACATCCATATAAGGTTGGTTATACCAATCAGCCTGTATAAAGCTATGTTTCCAATTGTTGTCTGAAAACACCATCCAACCTCGATCGTTCACACACACACACGCACGCACACACACACACACACACACACACACACACACACACACACACACACACACACACACACACACACACACACACACACACACACACACACACACACACACACACACACACACACACACACACACACACACACACACACACACACACACACACACACACACACACAAGAATGTTGTAACTCTGCAATGTGTCACTGTAGATATATGGCAGCAAAGATATGGAAGAATTGACTCTCCAAAGCCGGAGATTGGAGACTGCAGCCCCAAAGGTGATCCAGGGTTTTCGAGAACCCTGTTCCGTATGTTGTCTTTCCATCTTGGAGCTTTTGTCCTGGCTACACCTTCACTTGTGTGGCTTCCATGGAATACAGTAGGTTGTGTGACTACAATCTCAGCACCAAGAACTAAACCAGCTACTAAGGCTGTAACGAGACTAGACTACAATAATTGACAATAGGACTGTTCTTAAAAGCTATTCTCCGTGACTTTAACCTTCAGCATGTCCCATATTGTTGCACTGCTGATCAGACAAGTATCAGACCTATCACTGTGGCAGTCAAGTATCGGCTATAAAATGTCATTCTAATTTTTATCTGATATTATCAATGTGTTCAGAGAATTTTTCACAATGGACAATGCCAAATATAGCATGAGCACAATCCTAACTTGAAATCTCAATCTAGTACTTAGCAATATGCCCATGATGGACCAGTTTTATAATCCTCACATAATCCTTTTAATTAGTCTTCTTAATCTTCACAGAGTCCTTTTGACTAGTCTTCTAATCCTCACAGAGTCCTTTTGACCAGAATTCTAATCTTCACAGAGTCCTTTTGACTAGTCTTCTAATCCTCACAGAGTCCTTTTGACTAGTCTTCTAATCCTCACAGAGTCCTTTTGACCAGAATTCTAATCTTCACAGAGTCCTTTTGACTAGTCTTCTAATCCTCACAGAGTCCTTTTGACTAGTCTTCTAATCCTCACAGAGTCCTTTTGACCAGAATTCTAATCTTCACAGAGTCCTTTTGAAGCATGCAGTGCTGGTTTGAGAGCGTGACAGAGGGACTTTATCGAACAAAACAAACATTTATTGTATAACTGGGACTCTTGTGACTGCAACCAGATGAAGATCTTTAAAGGTAAGTGATTAATTTTATCGCTATTTCTGACTTTCGTGACTCCTCTACTTGGTTGGAATATGTTTGTATGCTTTTGTAAGCGGGGCGCTGTCCTCAGATAATCGTATGGTATGCTTTCGCAGAAAAGCCTTTTTGAAATCTGACAAAGCGGCTGGATAACAAGAAGTTCATCTTTAAGCCAATGTATAACACTTGTATTTTTGTGAATGTTTATTATGACTATTTCTGTCTTTTGACGTTGGCACTCTGCAATTTCACCGGATGTTGTCGAGGTGGGTTGCTAGCAGAACACCTGCGCCGAGAGGTTAAACCTGGAGGGTTCAGATTAAAAATCCTAAAGTCTTCAGACTAAGATGTTTTGACTCCGGGAGTGTATTGTCCACATGTGAACATGTCATGGAAAATTAAAGTATAGAAAGACTGCCTGCTGAAGGAAGGTGAACATTAAAGCAACACCTGAACAGGGACTTGAACCCTGGACCCTCATATTAAAAGTCTGATGCTCTACCAACTGAGCTAACCGGGCTCTGAACTCTCTTATTTTCATACACCTAACCTGCTGGGCAGAGGCACGTGCTGACGAGGGGGCATTGTCAGATGGTACATTTTCCCAGAGAACCAGGCCTCCATTCCAAAGGATACAGTCAACAAAATCTGAACTAGGCATCCCCTCCAAAGATACAATTTGTCCAAGACTTCGTGATGCAATGGTAGCGCGTCTGACTCCAGATCAGAAGGTTGTGTGTTCAAATCACGTTGTGGTCAGGATTTTTATGTGTGCAATCTCTGCCTTCTTTACTCAATGAATCAGCACAAGTACCAATGTGGCTTTACAGTACTAATCTCGCACAAAAACTAACAAACCAATGCTGCTTTAGATGACAATTGTCTCTCACAAAAACCTGGCACACTGCAAATTCCAAAATCAGATGATGCTGTGTGATTGACAGACTTAAATCAGTCTTCGAACAGGGAGTTTACCTTCTTATGGCTAGGGGCAGTATTTTGACATCTGGATGAGAAGCGTGCCCAAAGTAAACTGCCTGTTACTCAGGTACAGAAGCTAGGATATGCATATAATTGGTAGATTTGGATAGAACACACTCTAAAGTTTCCAAAACTGTTCAAATAAGGTCTGCGAGTATAACAGAACTGATATGGCAGGCGAAAAGAAAACTGGGGAATATCCATCCAGGAAGTGGCATTTTTTTGATGTGGGTAGTTGTCAATTGAATGCCTATTGAGTTTCTAATGGGTTAGGACCCAGATTGCAGTTCCTATGGCTTCCACTAGATGTCAACAGTCTTTAGACGTTGTTTCAGGCTTGTTTTCTGAAAAATGAAGAAGAATGAGAACTTTCTGTCAGTGGACTGAGGAAGCATGCAGTGCTGGTTTGAGAGCGTGACAGAGTGCGCGCCCTTCGTTGTTTTTACTTTCTATTGAATAAGCTATTGTCACGTTGAAATATTATCGATTATTTCGACAATTGACAACATGAGGATTAATTATAAAAATCGTTTGACGTGTTTCGACAAACTTTACTGGTACTTTTAGGATGGATTCGTCTGCATGTTTTGACCTCCTTTGAGCCAGTGTATTACTGAACACAACACGCCAACAAAACTAAGTTTTGGGGAAATAAAGAGGGACTTTATCGAACAAAAGAAACATTTATTGTGTAGCTGGGACTCTTGTGACTGCAACCAGATGAAGATCTTCAAAGGAAACTGATTAATTTTATCGCTATTTCTGACTTTCGTGACTCCTCTACTTGGTTGGAATATGTTTGTATGCTTTTGTAAGCAGGGCGCTGTCCTCAGATAATCGCATGGTATGCTTTCGCAGTAAAGCCTTTTTGAAATCTGACAAAGCGGCTGGATTAACAAGAAGTTAGTCTTTAAACCGATGTATAACACTTGTATTTTTGTGAATATTTATTATGACTATTTCTGTCTTTTGACTTTGGCACTCTGCAATTTCACCGGATGTTGTCAAGGTGGCTTGCTAGCAGAACACCTGCACCAGAGAGGTTAAACCTGGAGGTACAGACCAAAAACCTAAAATCTTCAGACTAAGATGTTTTGGCTCTGGGAGTATATTGTCCACATGTGAACATGTCATGGAAAATTAAAGTATAGAAAGACTGCCTGCTGAAGGAAGGTGAACATTAAAGCAACACCTGAACAGGGACTTGAACCCTGGACCCTCAGATTAAAAGTCTGATGCTCTACCAACTGAGCTAACCGGGCTCTGAACTCTCTTATTTTCATACACCTAACCTGCTGGGCAGAGGCACGTGCTGACGAGGGGGCATTGTCAGATGGTACATTTTCCCAGAGAACCAGGCCTCCATTCCAAAGGATACAGTCAACAAAATCTGAACTAGGCATCCCCTCCAAAGATACAATTTGTCCAAGACTTCGTGATGCAATGGTAGCGCGTCTGACTCCAGATCAGAAGGTTGTGTGTTCAAATCACGTTGTGGTCAGGATTTTTATGTGTGCAATCTCTGCCTTCTTTACTCAATGAATCAGCACAAGTACCAATGTGGCTTTACAGTACTAATCTCGCACAAAAACTAACAAACCAATGCTGCTTTAGATGACAATTGTCTCTCACAAAAACCTGGCACACTGCAAATTCCAAAATCAGATGATGCTGTGTGATTGACAGACTTAAATCAGTCTTCGAACAGGGAGTTTACCTTCTTATGGCTAGGGGCAGTATTTTGACATCTGGATGAGAAGCGTGCCCAAAGTAAACTGCCTGTTACTCAGGTACAGAAGCTAGGATATGCATATAATTGGTAGATTTGGATAGAACACACTCTAAAGTTTCCAAAACTGTTCAAATAAGGTCTGCGAGTATAACAGAACTGATATGGCAGGCGAAAAGAAAACTGGGGAATATCCATCCAGGAAGTGGCATTTTTTTGATGTGGGTAGTTGTCAATTGAATGCCTATTGAGTTTCTAATGGGTTAGGACCCAGATTGCAGTTCCTATGGCTTCCACTAGATGTCAACAGTCTTTAGACGTTGTTTCAGGCTTGTTTTCTGAAAAATGAAGAAGAATGAGAACTTTCTGTCAGTGGACTGAGGAAGCATGCAGTGCTGGTTTGAGAGCGTGACAGAGTGCGCGCCCTTCGTTGTTTTTACTTTCTATTGAATAAGCTATTGTCACGTTGAAATATTATCGATTATTTCGACAATTGACAACATGAGGATTAATTATAAAAATCGTTTGACGTGTTTCGACAAACTTTACTGGTACTTTTAGGATGGATTCGTCTGCATGTTTTGACCTCCTTTGAGCCAGTGTATTACTGAACACAACACGCCAACAAAACTAAGTTTTGGGGAAATAAAGAGGGACTTTATCGAACAAAAGAAACATTTATTGTGTAGCTGGGACTCTTGTGACTGCAACCAGATGAAGATCTTCAAAGGAAAGTGATTAATTTTATCTCTATTTCTGAC
Source organism: Salvelinus namaycush (assembly GCF_016432855.1). Lineage (NCBI taxonomy): Eukaryota > Metazoa > Chordata > Actinopteri > Salmoniformes > Salmonidae > Salvelinus > Salvelinus namaycush. Next base: position 39,689,465 of record NC_052331.1, on the reverse strand, counting down.
TTTCGTGACTCCTCTACTTGGTTGGAATATGTTTGTATGCTTTTGTAAGCGGGGCGCTGTCCTCAGATAATCGCATGGTATGCTTTCGCAGTAAAGCCTTTTTGAAATCTGACAAAGCGGCTGGATTAACAAGAAGTTAGTCTTTAAACCGATGTATAACACTTGTATTTTTGTGAATATTTATTATGACTATTTCTGTCTTTTGACTTTGGCACTCTGCAATTTCACCGGATGTTGTCAAGGTGGCTTGCTAGCAGAACACCTGCGCCAGAGAGGTTAAACCTGGAGGTACAGATCAAAATCCTAAAATCTTCAGACTAAGATGTTTTGGCTCTGGGAGTGTATTGTCCACATGTGAACATGTCATGGAAAATGAAAGTATAGAAAGACTACCTGCTGAAGGAAGGTGAACATTAAAGCAACACCTGAACAGGGACTTGAACCCTGGACCCTCAGATTAAAAGTCTGATGCTCTACCGACTGAGCTAACCGGGCTCTGAACTCTCGTATTTTCATACACCTAACCTGCTGGGCAGAGGCACGTGCTGACGAGGGGGCATTGTCAGATGGTACATTTTCCCAGAGAACCAGGCCTCCATTCCAAAGGATACAGTCAACAAAATCTGAACTAGGCATCCCCTCCAAAGATAAAATTTGTCCAAGACTTCGTGCTGCAATGGTAGCGCGTCTGACTCCAGATCAGAAGGTTGTGTGTTCAAATCACGTTGTGGTCAGGATTTTTATGTGTGCAATCTCTGCCTTCTTTACTCAATGAATCAGCACAAGTACCAATGTGGCTTTACAGTACTAATCTCGCACAAATACTAACAAACCAATGCTGCTTTAGATGACAATTGTCTCTCACAAAAACCTGGCACACTGCAAATTCCAAAATCAGATGATGCTGTGTGATTGACAGACTTAAATCAGTCTTCGAACAGGGAGTTTACCTTCTTATGGCTTGGGGGCAGTATTTTGACATCTGGATGAGAAGCGTGCCTAAAGTAAACTGCCTGTTACTCACGCACAGAAGCTAGGATATGCATATAATGGGCAGATTTGGATAGAACACACTCTAAAGTTTCCAAAACTGTTCAAATAAGGTCTGCGAGTATAACAGAACTGATATGGCAGGCGAAAAGAAAACTGGGGAATATCCATCCAGGAAGTGGCATTTTTTTGATGTGGGTAGTTTTCAATTGAATGCCTATTGAGTTTCTAATGGGTTAGGACCCAGATTGCAGTTCCTATGGCTTCCACTAGATGTCAACAGTCTTTAGACTTTGTTTCAGGCTTGTTTTCTGAAAAATGAAGAAGAATGAGAACTTTCTGTCAGTGGACTGAGGAAGCATGCAGTGCTGGTTTGAGAGCGTGACAGAGTGCGCGCCCTTCGTTGTTTTTACTTTCTATTGAATAAGCTATTGTCACGTTGAAATATTATCAATTATTTCGACAATTGACAACATGAGGATTAATTTAAAAAATTGTTTGACGTGTTTCGACAAACTTTACTGGTACTTTTAGGATGGATTCGTCTGCATGTTTTGACCTCCTTTGAGCCAGTGTATTACTGAACACAACACGCCAACAAAACTAAGTTTTGGGGAAATAAAGAGGGACTTTATCGAACAAAAGAAACATTTATTGTGTAGCTGGGACTCTTGTGACTGCAACCAGATGAAGATCTTCAAAGGAAAGTGATTAATTTTATTGCTATTTCTGACTTTTGTGATTCCTCTACTTGGTTGGAATATGTTTGTATGCTTTTGTAAGCGGGGCGCTGTCCTCAGATAATTGCATGGTATGCTTTCGCAGTAAAGCCTTTTTGAAATCTGACAAAGCGGCTGGATTAACAAGAAGTTAGTCTTTAAACCGATGTATAACACTTGTATTTTTGTGAATATTTATTATGACTATTTCTGTCTTTTGACTTTGGCACTCTGCAATTTCACCGGATGTTGTCAAGGTGGCTTGCTAGCAGAACACCTGCACCAGAGAGGTTAAACCTGGAGGTACAGACCAAAATCCTAAAATCTTCAGACTAAGATGTTTTGGCTCTGGGAGTGTATTGTCCACATGTGAACATGTCATGGAAAATTAAAGTATAGAAAGACTGCCTGCTGAAGGAAGGTGAACATTAAAGCAACACCTGAACAGGGACTTGAACCCTGGACCCTCAGATTAAAAGTCTGATGCTCTACCGACTGAGCTAACCGGACTCTGAACTCTCTTATTTTCATACACCTAACCTGCTGGGCAGAGGCACGTGCTGACGAGGGGGCATTGTCAGATGGTACATTTTCCCAGAGAACCAGGCCTCCATTCCAAAGGATACAGTCAACAAAATCTGAACTAGGCATCCCCTCCAAAGATACAATTTGTCCAAGACTTCGTGATGCAATGGTAGCGCGTCTGACTCCAGATCAGAAGGTTGTGTGTTCAAATCACGTTGTGGTCAGGATTTTTATGTGTGCAATCTCTGCCTTCTTTACTCAATGAATCAGCACAAGTACCAATGTGGCTTTACAGTACTAATCTCGCACAAAAACTAACAAACCAATGCTGCTTTAGATGACAATTGTCTCTCACAAAAACCTGGCACACTGCAAATTCCAAAATCAGATGATGCTGTGTGATTGACAGACTTAAATCAGTCTTCGAACAGGGAGTTTACCTTCTTATGGCTAGGGGCAGTATTTTGACATCTGGATGAGAAGCGTGCCCAAAGTAAACTGCCTGTTACTCAGGTACAGAAGCTAGGATATGCATATAATTGGTAGATTTGGATAGAACACACTCTAAAGTTTCCAAAACTGTTCAAATAAGGTCTGCGAGTATAACAGAACTGATATGGCAGGCGAAAAGAAAACTGGGGAATATCCATCCAGGAAGTGGCATTTTTTTGATGTGGGTAGTTGTCAATTGAATGCCTATTGAGTTTCTAATGGGTTAGGACCCAGATTGCAGTTCCTATGGCTTCCACTAGATGTCAACAGTCTTTAGACGTTGTTTCAGGCTTGTTTTCTGAAAAATGAAGAAGAATGAGAACTTTCTGTCAGTGGACTGAGGAAGCATGCAGTGCTGGTTTGAGAGCGTGACAGAGTGCGCGCCCTTCGTTGTTTTTACTTTCTATTGAATAAGCTATTGTCACGTTGAAATATTATCGATTATTTCGACAATTGACAACATGAGGATTAATTATAAAAATCGTTTGACGTGTTTCGACAAACTTTACTGGTACTTTTAGGATGGATTTGTCTGCATGTTTTGACCTCCTTTGAGCCAGTGTATTACTGAACACAACACGCCAACAAAACTAAGTTTTGGGGAAATAAAGAGGGACTTTATCGAACAAAATAAACATTTATTGTGTAGCTGGGACTCTTGTGACTGCAACCAGATGAAGATCTTCAAAGGAAACTGATTAATTTTATCGCTATTTCTGACTTTCGTGACTCCTCTACTTGGTTGGAATATGTTTGTATGCTTTTGTAAGCGGGGCGCTGTCCTCAGATAATTGCATGGTATGCTTTCGCAGTAAAGCCTTTTTGAAATCTGACAAAGCGGCTGGATTAACAAGAAGTTAGTCTTTAAACCGATGTATAACACTTGTATTTTTGTGAATATTTATTATGACTATTTCTGTCTTTTGACTTTGGCACTCTGCAATTTCACCGGATGTTGTCAAGGTGGCTTGCTAGCAGAACACCTGCACCAGAGAGGTTAAACCTGGAGGTACAGACCAAAATCCTAAAATCTTCAGACTAAGATGTTTTGGCTCTGGGAGTATATTGTCCACATGTGAACATGTCATGGAAAATTAAAGTATAGAAAGACTGCCTGCTGAAGGAAGGTGAACATTAAAGCAACACCTGAACAGGGACTTGAACCCTGGACCCTCAGATTAAAAGTCTGATGCTCTACCGACTGAGCTAACCGGGCTCTGAACTCTCTTATTTTCATACACCTAACCTGCTGGGCAGAGGCACGTGCTGACGAGGGGGCATTGTCAGATGGTACATTTTCCCAGAGAACCAGGCCTCCATTCCAAAGGATACAGTCAACAAAATCTGAACTAGGCATCCCCTCCAAAGATACAAATTGTCCAAGACTTCGTGATGCAATGGTAGCGCGTCTGACTCCAGATCAGAAGGTTGTGTGTTCAAATCACGTTGTGGTCAGGATTTTTATGTGTGCAATCTCTGCCTTCTTTACTCAATGAATCAGCACAAGTACCAATGTGGCTTTACAGTACTAATCTCGCACAAAAACTAACAAACCAATGCTGCTTTAGATGACAATTGTCTCTCACAAAAACCTGGCACACTGCAAATTCCAAAATCAGATGACGCTGTGTGATTGACAGACTTAAATCAGTCTTCAAACAGGGAGTTTACCTTCTTATGGCTAGGGGCAGTATTTTGACATCTGGATGAGAAGCGTGCCCAAAGTAAACTGCCTGTTACTCAGGTACAGAAGCTAGGATATGCATATAATTGGTAGATTTGGATAGAACACACTCTAAAGTTTCCAAAACTGTTCAAATAAGGTCTGCGAGTATAACAGAACTGATATGGCAGGCGAAAAGAAAACTGGGGAATATCCATCCAGGAAGTGGCATTTTTTTGATGTGGGTAGTTGTCAATTGAATGCCTATTGAGTTTCTAATGGGTTAGGACCCAGATTGCAGTTCCTATGGCTTCCACTAGATGTCAACAGTCTTTAGACGTTGTTTCAGGCTTGTTTTCTGAAAAATGAAGAAGAATGAGAACTTTCTGTCAGTGGACTGAGGAAGCATGCAGTGCTGGTTTGAGAGCGTGACAGAGTGCGCGCCCTTCGTTGTTTTTACTTTCTATTGAATAAGCTATTGTTACGTTGAAATATTATCGATTATTTCGACAATTGACAACATGAGGATTAATTATAAAAATCGTTTGACGTGTTTCGACAAACTTTACTGGTACTTTTAGGATGGATTCGTCTGCATGTTTTGACCTCCTTTGAGCCAGTGTATTACTGAACACAACACGCCAACAAAACTAAGTTTTGGGGAAATAAAGAGGGACTTTATCGAACAAAAGAAACATTTATTGTGTAGCTGGGACTCTTGTGACTGCAACCAGATGAAGATCTTCAAAGGAAAGTGATTAATTTTATCTCTATTTCTGACTTTCGTGACTCCTCTACTTCGTTGGAATATGTTTGTATGCTTTTGTAAGCGGGGCGCTGTCCTCAGATAATCGCATGGTATGCTTTCGCAGTAAAGCCTTTTTGAAATCTGACAAAGCGGCTGGATTAACAAGAAGTTAGTCTTTAAACCGATGTATAACACTTGTATTTTTGTGAATATTTATTATGACTATTTCTGTCTTTTGACTTTGGCACTCTGCAATTTCACCGGATGTTGTCAAGGTGGCTTGCTAGCAGAACACCTGCACCAGAGAGGTTAAACCTGGAGGTACAGACCAAAATCCTAAAATCTTCAGACTAAGATGTTTTGGCTCTGGGAGTATATTGTCCACATGTGAACATGTCATGGAAAATTAAAGTATAGAAAGACTGCCTGCTGAAGGAAGGTGAACATTAAAGCAACACCTGAACAGGGACTTGAACCCTGGACCCTCAGATTAAAAGTCTGATGCTCTACCGACTGAGCTAACCGGGCTCTGAACTCTCTTATTTTCATACACCTAACCTGCTGGGCAGAGGCACGTGCTGACGAGGGGGCATTGTCAGATGGTACATTTTCCCAGAGAACCAGGCCTCCATTCCAAAGGATACAGTCAACAAAATCTGAACTAGGCATCCCCTCCAAAGATACAAATTGTCCAAGACTTCGTGATGCAATGGTAGCGCGTCTGACTCCAGATCAGAAGGTTGTGTGTTCAAATCACGTTGTGGTCAGGATTTTTATGTGTGCAATCTCTGCCTTCTTTACTCAATGAATCAGCACAAGTACCAATGTGGCTTTACAGTACTAATCTCGCACAAAAACTAACAAACCAATGCTGCTTTAGATGACAATTGTCTCTCACAAAAACCTGGCACACTGCAAATTCCAAAATCAGATGATGCTGTGTGATTGACAGACTTAAATCAGTCTTCGAACAGGGAGTTTACCTTCTTATGGCTAGGGGCAGTATTTTGACATCTGGATGAGAAGCGTGCCCAAAGTAAACTGCCTGTTACTCAGGTACAGAAGCTAGGATATGCATATAATTGGTAGATTTGGATAGAACACACTCTAAAGTTTCCAAAACTGTTCAAATAAGGTCTGCGAGTATAACAGAACTGATATGGCAGGCGAAAAGAAAACTGGGGAATATCCATCCAGGAAGTGGCATTTTTTTGATGTGGGTAGTTGTCAATTGAATGCCTATTGAGTTTCTAATGGGTTAGGACCCAGATTGCAGTTCCTATGGCTTCCACTAGATGTCAACAGTCTTTAGACGTTGTTTCAGGCTTGTTTTCTGAAAAATGAAGAAGAATGAGAACTTTCTGTCAGTGGACTGAGGAAGCATGCAGTGCTGGTTTGAGAGCGTGACAGAGTGCGCGCCCTTCGTTGTTTTTACTTTCTATTGAATAAGCTATTGTCACGTTGAAATATTATCGATTATTTCGACAATTGACAACATGAGGATTAATTATAAAAATCGTTTGACGTGTTTCGACAAACTTTACTGGTACTTTTAGGATGGATTCGTCTGCATGTTTTGACCTCCTTTGAGCCAGTGTATTACTGAACACAACACGCCAACAAAACTAAGTTTTGGGGAAATAAAGAGGGACTTTATCGAACAAAAGAAACATTTATTGTGTAGCTGGGACTCTTGTGACTGCAACCAGATGAAGATCTTCAAAGGAAAGTGATTAATTTTATCTCTATTTCTGACTTTCGTGACTCCTCTACTTCGTTGGAATATGTTTGTATGCTTTTGTAAGCGGGGCGCTGTCCTCAGATAATCACATGGTATGCTTTCGCAGTAAAGCCTTTTTGAAATCTGACAAAGCGGCTGGATTAACAAGAAGTTAGTCTTTAAACCGATGTATAACACTTGTATTTTTGTGAATATTTATTATGACTATTTCTGTCTTTTGACTTTGGCACTCTGCAATTTCACCGGATGTTGTCAAGGTGGCTTGCTAGCAGAACACCTGCGCCAGAGAGGTTAAACCTGGAGGTACAGATCAAAATCCTAAAATCTTCAGACTAAGATGTTTTGGCTCTGGGAGTGTATTGTCCACATGTGAACATGTCATGGAAAATGAAAGTATAGAAAGACTACCTGCTGAAGGAAGGTGAACATTAAAGCAACACCTGAACAGGGACTTGAACCCTGGACCCTCAGATTAAAAGTCTGATGCTCTACCGACTGAGCTAACCGGGCTCTGAACTCTCTTATTTTCATACACCTAACCTGCTGGGCAGAGGCACGTGCTGACGAGGGGGCATTGTCAGATGGTACATTTTCCCAGAGAACCAGGCCTCCATTCCAAAGGATACAGTCAACAAAATCTGAACTAGGCATCCCCTCCAAAGATAAAATTTGTCCAAGACTTTGTGACGCAATGGTAGCGCGTCTGACTCCAGATCAGAAGGTTGTGTGTTCAAATCACGTTGTGGTCAGGATTTTTATGTGTGCAATCTCTGCCTTCTTTACTCAATGAATCAGCACAAGTACCAATGTGGCTTTACAGTACTAATCTCGCACAAAAACGAACAAACCAATGCTGCTTTAGATGACAATTGTCTCTCACAAAAACCTGGCACACTGCAAATTCCAAAATCAGATGATGCTGTGTGATTGACAGACTTAAATCAGTCTTCGAACAGGGAGTTTACCTTCTTATGGCTAGGGGCAGTATTTTGACATCTGGATGAGAAGCGTGCCCAAAGTAAACTGCCTGTTACTCAGGTACAGAAGCTAGGATATGCATATAATTGGTAGATTTGGATAGAACACACTCTAAAGTTTCCAAAACTGTTCAAATAAGGTCTGCGAGTATAACAGAACTGATATGGCAGGCGAAAAGAAAACTGGGGAATATCCATCCAGGAAGTGGCATTTTTTTGATGTGGGTAGTTTTCAATTGAATGCCTATTGAGTTTCTAGTGGGTTAGGACCCAGATTGCAGTTCCTATGGCTTCCACTAGATGTCAACAGTCTTTAGACTTTGTTTCAGGCTTGTTTTCTGAAAAATGAAGAAGAATGAGAACTTTCTGTCAGTGGACTGAGGAAGCATGCAGTGCTGGTTTGAGAGCGTGACAGAGTGCGCGCCCTTCGTTGTTTTTACTTTCTATTGAATAAGCTATTGTCACGTTGAAATATTATCGATTATTTCGACAATTGACAACATGAGGATTAATTAAAAAAATTGTTTGACGTGTTTCGACAAACTTTACTGGTACTTTTAGGATGGATTCGTCTGCATGTTTTGACCTCCTTTGAGCCAGTGTATTACTGAACACAACACGCCAACAAAACTAAGTTTTGGGGAAATAAAGAGGGACTTTATCGAACAAAAGAAACATTTATTGTGTAGCTGGGACTCTTGTGACTGCAACCAGATGAAGATCTTCAAAGGAAACTGATTAATTTTATCGCTATTTCTGACTTTCGTGACTCCTCTACTTGGTTGGAATATGTTTGTATGCTTTTGTAAGCGGGGCGCTGTCCTCAGATAATTGCATGGTATGCTTTCGCAGTAAAGCCTTTTTGAAATCTGACAAAGCGGCTGGATTAACAAGAAGTTAGTCTTTAAACCGATGTATAACACTTGTATTTTTGTGAATATTTATTATGACTATTTCTGTCTTTTGACTTTGGCACTCTGCAATTTCACCGGATGTTGTCAAGGTGGCTTGCTAGCAGAACACCTGCACCAGAGAGGTTAAACCTGGAGGTACAGACCAAAATCCTAAAATCTTCAGACTAAGATGTTTTGGCTCTGGGAGTATATTGTCCACATGTGAACATGTCATGGAAAATTAAAGTATAGAAAGACTGCCTGCTGAAGGAAGGTGAACATTAAAGCAACACCTGAACAGGGACTTGAACCCTGGACCCTCAGATTAAAAGTCTGATGCTCTACCGACTGAGCTAACCGGGCTCTGAACTCTCTTATTTTCATACACCTAACCTGCTGGGCAGAGGCACGTGCTGACGAGGGGGCATTGTCAGATGGTACATTTTCCCAGAGAACCAGGCCTCCATTCCAAAGGATACAGTCAACAAAATCTGAACTAGGCATCCCCTCCAAAGATACAAATTGTCCAAGACTTCGTGATGCAATGGTAGCGCGTCTGACTCCAGATCAGAAGGTTGTGTGTTCAAATCACGTTGTGGTCAGGATTTTTATGTGTGCAATCTCTGCCTTCTTTACTCAATGAATCAGCACAAGTACCAATGTGGCTTTACAGTACTAATCTCGCACAAAAACTAACAAACCAATGCTGCTTTAGATGACAATTGTCTCTCACAAAAACCTGGCACACTGCAAATTCCAAAATCAGATGATGCTGTGTGATTGACAGACTTAAATCAGTCTTCGAACAGGGAGTTTACCTTCTTATGGCTAGGGGCAGTATTTTGACATCTGGATGAGAAGCGTGCCCAAAGTAAACTGCCTGTTACTCAGGTACAGAAGCTAGGATATGCATATAATTGGTAGATTTGGATAGAACACACTCTAAAGTTTCCAAAACTGTTCAAATAAGGTCTGCGAGTATAACAGAACTGATATGGCAGGCGAAAAGAAAACTGGGGAATATCCATCCAGGAAGTGGCATTTTTTTGATGTGGGTAGTTGTCAATTGAATGCCTATTGAGTTTCTAATGGGTTAGGACCCAGATTGCAGTTCCTATGGCTTCCACTAGATGTCAACAGTCTTTAGACGTTGTTTCAGGCTTGTTTTCTGAAAAATGAAGAAGAATGAGAACTTTCTGTCAGTGGACTGAGGAAGCATGCAGTGCTGGTTTGAGAGCGTGACAGAGTGCGCGCCCTTCGTTGTTTTTACTTTCTATTGAATAAGCTATTGTTACGTTGAAATATTATCGATTATTTCGACAATTGACAACATGAGGATTAATTATAAAAATCGTTTGACGTGTTTCGACAAACTTTACTGGTACTTTTAGGATGGATTCGTCTGCATGTTTTGACCTCCTTTGAGCCAGTGTATTACTGAACACAACACGCCAACAAAACTAAGTTTTGGGGAAATAAAGAGGGACTTTATCGAACAAAAGAAACATTTATTGTGTAGCTGGGACTCTTGTGACTGCAACCAGATGAAGATCTTCAAAGGAAAGTGATTAATTTTATCTCTATTTCTGACTTTCGTGACTCCTCTACTTCGTTGGAATATGTTTGTATGCTTTTGTAAGCGGGGCGCTGTCCTCAGATAATCGCATGGTATGCTTTCGCAGTAAAGCCTTTTTGAAATCTGACAAAGCGGCTGGATTAACAAGAAGTTAGTCTTTAAACCGATGTATAACACTTGTATTTTTGTGAATATTTATTATGACTATTTCTGTCTTTTGACTTTGGCACTCTGCAATTTCACCGGATGTTGTCAAGGTGGCTTGCTAGCAGAACACCTGCACCAGAGAGGTTAAACCTGGAGGTACAGACCAAAATCCTAAAATCTTCAGACTAAGATGTTTTGGCTCTGGGAGTATATTGTCCACATGTGAACATGTCATGGAAAATTAAAGTATAGAAAGACTGCCTGCTGAAGGAAGGTGAACATTAAAGCAACACCTGAACAGGGACTTGAACCCTGGACCCTCAGATTAAAAGTCTGATGCTCTACCGACTGAGCTAACCGGGCTCTGAACTCTCTTATTTTCATACACCTAACCTGCTGGGCAGAGGCACGTGCTGACGAGGGGGCATTGTCAGATGGTACATTTTCCCAGAGAACCAGGCCTCCATTCCAAAGGATACAGTCAACAAAATCTGAACTAGGCATCCCCTCCAAAGATACAAATTGTCCAAGACTTCGTGATGCAATGGTAGCGCGTCTGACTCCAGATCAGAAGGTTGTGTGTTCAAATCACGTTGTGGTCAGGATTTTTATGTGTGCAATCTCTGCCTTCTTTACTCAATGAATCAGCACAAGTACCAATGTGGCTTTACAGTACTAATCTCGCACAAAAACTAACAAACCAATGCTGCTTTAGATGACAATTGTCTCTCACAAAAACCTGGCACACTGCAAATTCCAAAATCAGATGATGCTGTGTGATTGACAGACTTAAATCAGTCTTCGAACAGGGAGTTTACCTTCTTATGGCTAGGGGCAGTATTTTGACATCTGGATGAGAAGCGTGCCCAAAGTAAACTGCCTGTTACTCAGGTACAGAAGCTAGGATATGCATATAATTGGTAGATTTGGATAGAACACACTCTAAAGTTTCCAAAACTGTTCAAATAAGGTCTGCGAGTATAACAGAACTGATATGGCAGGCGAAAAGAAAACTGGGGAATATCCATCCAGGAAGTGGCATTTTTTTGATGTGGGTAGTTGTCAATTGAATGCCTATTGAGTTTCTAATGGGTTAGGACCCAGATTGCAGTTCCTATGGCTTCCACTAGATGTCAACAGTCTTTAGACGTTGTTTCAGGCTTGTTTTCTGAAAAATGAAGAAGAATGAGAACTTTCTGTCAGTGGACTGAGGAAGCATGCAGTGCTGGTTTGAGAGCGTGACAGAGTGCGCGCCCTTCGTTGTTTTTACTTTCTATTGAATAAGCTATTGTCACGTTGAAATATTATCGATTATTTCGACAATTGACAACATGAGGATTAATTATAAAAATCGTTTGACGTGTTTCGACAAACTTTACTGGTACTTTTAGGATGGATTCGTCTGCATGTTTTGACCTCCTTTGAGCCAGTGTATTACTGAACACAACACGCCAACAAAACTAAGTTTTGGGGAAATAAAGAGGGACTTTATCGAACAAAAGAAACATTTATTGTGTAGCTGGGACTCTTGTGACTGCAACCAGATGAAGATCTTCAAAGGAAAGTGATTAATTTTATCTCTATTTCTGACTTTCGTGACTCCTCTACTTCGTTGGAATATGTTTGTATGCTTTTGTAAGCGGGGCGCTGTCCTCAGATAATCACATGGTATGCTTTCGCAGTAAAGCCTTTTTGAAATCTGACAAAGCGGCTGGATTAACAAGAAGTTAGTCTTTAAACCGATGTATAACACTTGTATTTTTGTGAATATTTATTATGACTATTTCTGTCTTTTGACTTTGGCACTCTGCAATTTCACCGGATGTTGTCAAGGTGGCTTGCTAGCAGAACACCTGCGCCAGAGAGGTTAAACCTGGAGGTACAGATCAAAATCCTAAAATCTTCAGACTAAGATGTTTTGGCTCTGGGAGTGTATTGTCCACATGTGAACATGTCATGGAAAATGAAAGTATAGAAAGACTACCTGCTGAAGGAAGGTGAACATTAAAGCAACACCTGAACAGGGACTTGAACCCTGGACCCTCAGATTAAAAGTCTGATGCTCTACCGACTGAGCTAACCGGGCTCTGAACTCTCTTATTTTCATACACCTAACCTGCTGGGCAGAGGCACGTGCTGACGAGGGGGCATTGTCAGATGGTACATTTTCCCAGAGAACCAGGCCTCCATTCCAAAGGATACAGTCAACAAAATCTGAACTAGGCATCCCCTCCAAAGATAAAATTTGTCCAAGACTTCGTGACGCAATGGTAGCGTGTCTGACTCCAGATCAGAAGGTTGTGTGTTCAAATCACGTTGTGGTCAGGATTTTTATGTGTGCAATCTCTGCCTTCTTTACTCAATGAATCAGCACAAGTACCAATGTGGCTTTACAGTACTAATCTCGCACAAAAACGAACAAACCAATGCTGCTTTAGATGACAATTGTCTCTCACAAAAACCTGGCACACTGCAAATTCCAAAATCAGATGATGCTGTGTGATTGACAGACTTAAATCAGTCTTCGAACAGGGAGTTTACCTTCTTATGGCTAGGGGCAGTATTTTGACATCTGGATGAGAAGCGTGCCCAAAGTAAACTGCCTGTTACTCAGGTACAGAAGCTAGGATATGCATATAATTGGTAGATTTGGATAGAACACACTCTAAAGTTTCCAAAACTGTTCAAATAAGGTCTGCGAGTATAACAGAACTGATATGGCAGGCGAAAAGAAAACTGGGGAATATCCATCCAGGAAGTGGCATTTTTTTGATGTGGGTAGTTTTCAATTGAATGCCTATTGAGTTTCTAGTGGGTTAGGACCCAGATTGCAGTTCCTATGGCTTCCACTAGATGTCAACAGTCTTTAGACTTTGTTTCAGGCTTGTTTTCTGAAAAATGAAGAAGAATGAGAACTTTCTGTCAGTGGACTGAGGAAGCATGCAGTGCTGGTTTGAGAGCGTGACAGAGTGCGCGCCCTTCGTTGTTTTTACTTTCTATTGAATAAGCTATTGTCACGTTGAAATATTATCGATTATTTCGACAATTGACAACATGAGGATTAATTAAAAAAATTGTTTGACGTGTTTCGACAAACTTTACTGGTACTTTTAGGATGGATTCGTCTGCATGTTTTGACCTCCTTTGAGCCAGTGTATTACTGAACACAACACGCCAACAAAACTAAGTTTTGGGGAAATAAAGAGGGACTTTATCGAACAAAAGAAACATTTATTGTGTAGCTGGGACTCTTGTGACTGCAACCAGATGAAGATCTTCAAAGGAAACTGATTAATTTTATCGCTATTTCTGACTTTCGTGACTCCTCTACTTGGTTGGAATATGTTTGTATGCTTTTGTAAGCGGGGCGCTGTCCTCAGATAATTGCATGGTATGCTTTCGCAGTAAAGCCTTTTTGAAATCTGACAAAGCGGCTGGATTAACAAGAAGTTAGTCTTTAAACCGATGTATAACACTTGTATTTTTGTGAATATTTATTATGACTATTTCTGTCTTTTGACTTTGGCACTCTGCAATTTCACCGGATGTTGTCAAGGTGGCTTGCTAGCAGAACACCTGCACCAGAGAGGTTAAACCTGGAGGTACAGACCAAAATCCTAAAATCTTCAGACTAAGATGTTTTGGCTCTGGGAGTGTATTGTCCACATGTGAACATGTCATGGAAAATGAAAGTATAGAAAGACTACCTGCTGAAGGAAGGTGAACATTAAAGCAACACCTGAACAGGGACTTGAACCCTGGACCCTCAGATTAAAAGTCTGATGCTCTACCGACTGAGCTAACCGGGCTCTGAACTCTCTTATTTTCATACACCTAACCTGCTGGGCAGAGGCACGTGCTGACGAGGGGGCATTGTCAGATGGTACATTTTCCCAGAGAACCAGGCCTCCATTCCAAAGGATACAGTCAACAAAATCTGAACTAGGCATCCCCTCCAAAGATAAAATTTGTCCAAGACTTCGTGAAGCAATGGTAGCGCGTCTGACTCCAGATCAGAAGGTTGTGTGTTCAAATCACGTTGTGGTCAGGATTTTTATGTGTGCAATCTCTGCCTTCTTTACTCAATGAATCAGCACAAGTACCAATGTGGCTTTACGGTACTAATCTCGCACAAAAACGAACAAACCAATGCTGCTTTAGATGACAATTGTCTCTCACAAAAACCTGGCACACTGCAAATTCCAAAATCAGATGATGCTGTGTGATTGACAGACTTAAATCAGTCTTCGAACAGGGAGTTTACCTTCTTATGGCTAGGGGCAGTATTTTGACATCTGGATGAGAAGCGTGCCCAAAGTAAACTGCCTGTTACTCAGGTACAGAAGCTAGGATATGCATATAATTGGTAGATTTGGATAGGCGAAAAGAAAACTGGGGAATATCCATCCAGGAAGTGGCATTTTTTTGATGTGGGTAGTTGTCAATTGAATGCCTATTGAGTTTCTAATGGGTTAGGACCCAGATTGCAGTTCCTATGGCTTCCACTAGATGTCAACAGTCTTTAGACGTTGTTTCAGGCTTGTTTTCTGAAAAATGAAGAAGAATGAGAACTTTCTGTCAGTGGACTGAGGAAGCATGCAGTGCTGGTTTGAGAGCGTGACAGAGTGCGCGCCCTTCGTTGTTTTTACTTTCTATTGAATAAGCTATTGTCACGTTGAAATATTATCGATTATTTCGACAATTGACAACATGAGGATTAATTATAAAAATCGTTTGACGTGTTTCGACAAACTTTACTGGTACTTTTAGGATGGATTCGTCTGCATGTTTTGACCTCCTTTGAGCCAGTGTATTACTGAACACAACACGCCAACAAAACTAAGTTTTGGGGAAATAAAGAGGGACTTTATCGAACAAAAGAAACATTTATTGTGTAGCTGGGACTCTTGTGACTGCAACCAGATGAAGATCTTCAAAGGAAAGTGATTAATTTTATCTCTATTTCTGACTTTCGTGACTCCTCTACTTGGTTGGAATATGTTTGTATGCTTTTGTAAGCGGGGCGCTGTCCTCAGATAATCGCATGGTATGCTTTCGCAGTAAAGCCTTTTTGAAATCTGACAAAGCGGCTGGATTAACAAGAAGTTAGTCTTTAAACCGATGTATAACACTTGTATTTTTGTGAATATTTATTATGACTATTTCTGTCTTTTGACTTTGGCACTCTGCAATTTCACCGGATGTTGTCATGGTGGCTTGCTAGCAGAACACCTGCGTCAGGGAGGTTAAACCTGGAGGTACAGATCAAAATCCTAAAATCTTCAGACTAAGATGTTTTGGCTCTGGGAGTGTATTGTCCACATGTGAACATGTCATGGAAAATGAAAGTATAGAAAGACTACCTGCTGAAGGAAGGTGAACATTAAAGCAACACCTGAACAGGGACTTGAACCCTGGACCCTCAGATTAAAAGTCTGATGCTCTACCGACTGAGCTAACCGGGCTCTGAACTCTCTTATTTTCATACACCTAACCTGCTGGGCAGAGGCACGTGCTGACGAGGGGGCATTGTCAGATGGTACATTTTCCCAGAGAACCAGGCCTCCATTCCAAAGGATACAGTCAACAAAATCTGAACTAGGCATCCCCTCCAAAGATAAAATTTGTCCAAGACTTCGTGACGCAATGGTAGCGCGTCTGACTCCAGATCAGAAGGTTGTGTGTTCAAATCACGTTGTGGTCAGGATTTTTATGTGTGCAATCTCTGCCTTCTTTACTCAATGAATCAGCACAAGTACCAATGTGGCTTTACGGTACTAATCTCGCACAAAAACGAACAAACCAATGCTGCTTTAGATGACAATTGTCTCTCACAAAAACCTGGCACACTGCAAATTCCAAAATCAGATGATGCTGTGTGATTGACAGACTTAAATCAGTCTTCGAACAGGGAGTTTACCTTCTTATGGCTAGGGGCAGTATTTTGACATCTGGATGAGAAGCGTGCCCAAAGTAAACTGCCTGTTACTCAGGTACAGAAGCTAGGATATGCATATAATTGGTAGATTTGGATAGAACACACTCTAAAGTTTCCAAAACTGTTCAAATAAGGTCTGCGAGTATAACAGAACTGATATGGCAGGCGAAAAGAAAACTGTGGAATATCCATCCAGGAAGTGGCATTTTTTTGATGTGGGTAGTTTTCAATTGAATGCCTATTGAGTTTCTAATGGGTTAGGACCCAGATTGCAGTTCCTATGGCTTCCACTAGATGTCAACAGTCTTTAGACTTTGTTTCAGGCTTGTTTTCTGAAAAATGAAGAAGAATGAGAACTTTCTGTCAGTGGACTGAGGAAGCATGCAGTGCTGGTTTGAGAGCGTGACAGAGTGCGCGCCCTTCGTTGTTTTTACTTTCTATTGAATAAGCTATTGTCACGTTGAAATATTATCGATTATTTCGACAATTGACAACATGAGGATTAATTAAAAAAATTGTTTGACGTGTTTCGACAAACTTTACTGGTACTTTTAGGATGGATTCGTCTGCATGTTTTGACCTCCTTTGAGCCAGTGTATTACTGAACACAACACGCCAACAAAACTAAGTTTTGGGGAAATAAAGAGGGACTTTATCGAACAAAAGAAACATTTATTGTGTAGCTGGGACTCTTGTGACTGCAACCAGATGAAGATCTTCAAAGGAAACTGATTAATTTTATCGCTATTTCTGACTTTCGTGACTCCTCTACTTGGTTGGAATATGTTTGTATGCTTTTGTAAGCGGGGCGCTGTCCTCAGATAATTGCATGGTATGCTTTCGCAGTAAAGCCTTTTTGAAATCTGACAAAGCGGCTGGATTAACAAGAAGTTAGTCTTTAAACCGATGTATAACACTTGTATTTTTGTGAATATTTATTATGACTATTTCTGTCTTTTGACTTTGGCACTCTGCAATTTCACCGGATGTTGTCATGGTGGCTTGCTAGCAGAACACCTGCGTCAGGGAGGTTAAACCTGGAGGTACAGATCAAAATCCTAAAATCTTCAGACTAAGATGTTTTGGCTCTGGGAGTGTATTGTCCACATGTGAACATGTCATGGAAAATGAAAGTATAGAAAGACTGCCTGCTGAAGGAAGGTGAACATTAAAGCAACACCTGAACAGGGACTTGAACCCTGGACCCTCAGGTTAAAAGTCTGATGCTCTACCGACTGAGCTAACCGGGCTCTGAACTCTCTTATTTTCATACACCTAACCTGCTAGGCAGAGGCATGTGCTGACGAGGGGGCATTGTCAGATGGTACATTTTCCCAGAGAACCAGGCCTCCATTCCAAAGGATACAGTCAACAAAATCTGAACTATGCATCCCCTCCAAAGATGTAATTTGTCCAAGACTTCGTGGTGCAATGGTAGCGCGTCTGACTCCAGATCAGAAGGTTGTGTGTTCAAATCACGTTGTGGTCAGGATTTTTATGTGTGCAATCTCTGCCTTCTTCACTCAATGAATCAGCATAAGTACCAATGTGGCTTTACAGTACTAATCTCGCACAAAAACTAACAAACCAATGCTGCTTTAGATGACAATTGTCTCTCACAAAAACCTGGCACACTGCAAATTCCAAAATCAGATGATGCTGTGTGATTGACAGACTTAAATCAGTCTTCGAACAGGGAGTTTACCTTCTTATGGCTTGGGGGCAGTATTTTGACATCTGGATGAGAAGCGTGCCCAAAGTAAACTGCCTGTTACTCAGGCACAGAAGCTAGGATATGCATATAATGGGCAGATTTGGATAGAACACACTCTAAAGTTTCCAAAACTGTTCAAATAAGGTCTGCGAGTATAAGAGAACTGATATGGCAGGCGAAAAGAAAACTGGGGAATATCCATCCAGGAAGTGGCATTTTTTTGATTTGGGTAGTTTTCAATTGAATGCCTATTGAGTTTCTAATGGGTTAGGACCCAGATTGCAGTTCCTATGGCTTCCACTAGATGTCAACAGTCTTTAGACGTTGTTTCAGGCTTGTTTTTTGAAAAATGAAGAAGAATGAGAACTTTCTGTCAGTGGACTGAGGAAGCATGCAGTGCTGGTTTGAGAGCGTGACAGAGTGCGCGCCCTTCGTTGTTTTTACTTTCTATTGAATAAGCTATTGTCAGGTTGAAATATTATCGATTATTTCGACAATTGACAACATGAGGATTAATTATAAAAATCGTTTGACATTTTTCGACAAACTTTACTGGTACTTTTAGGATGGATTCGTCTGCATGTTTTGACCTCCTTTGAGCCAGTGTATTACTGAACACAATGCGCCAACAAAACTGAGTTTTGGGGAAATAAAGAGGGACTTTATCGAACAAAAGAAACATTTATTGTGTAGCTGGGACTCTTGTGACTGCAACCAGATGAAGATCTTCAAAGGAAAGTGATTAATTTCATCGCTATTTCTGACTTTCGTGACTCCTCTACTTGGTTGGAATATGTTTGTATGCTTTTGTAAGCGGGGCGCTGTCCTCAGATAATCGCATGGTATGCTTTCGCAGTAAAGCCTTTTTGAAATCTGACAAAGCGGCTGGATTAACAAGAAGTTAGTCTTTAAACCAATGTATAATGCTTGTATTTTTGTGAATGTTTATTATGACTATTTTTGTCTTTTGAACTCTGCAATTTCACCGGATGTTGTTGAGGTGGCTTGCTAGCAGAACACCTGCACCAGAGAGGTTAAACCTGGAGTGTCAGATTAAAAATCCTAAAGTCTTCAGACTAAGCTGTTTTGGCTCTGGGAGTGTATTGTCCACAGGTGAACATGTCATGGAAAGTCATGGAAAAGGCCTCCATTAACAGCAACATCAACAGCAACACTAACAGCAACATTAACAGCAAAAGTAACGGTAACAGCAACATTAACAGCAAAAGTAACAGTAACAGCAACATTAACCTCTCTTGGGTACGTGAGACTGTAGCGTCCCACCTCTTCAACAGCCAGTGAAACTGCCGGGCGCCAATTTCAAATACAGAAATACTCATTATAAAAATTCAGAAAACAAAACATATTTTACATAGGTTTAAAGATGAACTGCTTGTGAATCCAACCACGGTGTCAGATTTAAAAAATGCTTTACGGCGAAAGCATACCTTACGATTATTTGAGAACATAGCCCACTAGACAAATCATTACAAACAGTAGCCAGCCAGGTAGAACAGTTACACAATTTAGAAATAGAGATCAAATTAATCCCTTACCTTTGATGATCTTCATATGGTTGCACTCAGCAGACATTCATTTACTCAATAAATGTTATTTTTGTTCGATAAAGTCTCTTTATACCCCAAAACCTCCGTTTTGTTCGCGTGTTTTCTTCAGTAATCCACAGGCTCAAACGCAGTCAAAACAGGAAGACAAAAAAATCAAAATTGTATCCGTAAAGTTCATAGAAACATGTCAAACGATGTTTATATTCAAACCTCAGGTTGTTTTTAGCCTAAATAATCTATAATATTTCAACCGGACAATAACGTTGTCAATTTAAAAGGTAAACAAGAAACGCACTCTCTCGGTCTAGCGCAGGAAAAAGCTCTGTGACACCGCAGGGTCCACTCATTCAGACTGCTCTTACTTCTTCATTTTTCAGAATACAAGCCTGAAACAATTTCTGAAGACTGTTGACATCTAGTGGAAGGCATAGAAACTGCAATTTGAGTCCTAAGTCAATGGACACTGAATTGGCATTGAATAGAAAACTACAAAACTAAAAGAAAAAAGAGGATTATGGGAGAGTGGGAATATTCAGTGTCACTTTATGTTAGAGTTGACATTAATTGTAGCCAAACTGAAACATTACCCATTGGTGTGAAATTAATTATCTTAATGCTGAAAACGGTCCGCCATGATTTCACTCTGTATAGAATAAATAATATCTCTTTAAAACGAAGCTTTGCCTCAGATAGGTAATAGTGACATAGTCAATGGATATACAGTATGGGGACACTTGTACTCCTCTACAAAATCTTTCTGTCTCTATATCCATTCCTTCTTCCAAACCGGATTCAGAACTGTGACGGTGGGGGTACTATTACAGTACATCACAGACGATGTACATCTGTCCTATTCATTATTATAGTAGTAGGTCATAGCGTGTAGTTGTGGAAATGCAAGAGGGATGTACACTGTGCACACCGTAGCAAAAAGCGTTTTGCAAGGGAAAACGAAGAGACGAGGCAAAGGTTCAGGCAGTCCCTCCTCGTTTCAGCCTGAGTTGGTTCCTAGTGAATACTACCCAGTGCATCCCTCTTGCGTTTCCATTGCTACACACTATGACATATTGTAATTGTACGTGATAAATGTTCTCAGATATCATTAGTATATCATAACTGTAGCATTGCCGTGACATCACAGTAGATAAAGCCAGTTTCACCTTGACCAGTTGGTGGAATCTCCTTTCCATGATCACCCTTTTTAGAAACGCAATGTCCTCATTTCTGTACATTATAGGTTTCATCCCAGAGATCACACTCCTCTCCCTCCATTTACAAGAGGGTCAGTGGGAGGGTCATAAATAACCCATCATTGCAGAGGACAAGGTCAGGGATCATGAGGGAGGAGTCAAAAGGTCAAACCAAGGGTGTGGTGAAAACATCAGCTAGGGGAGCCCATGTAAAGTATTCCCAAACATACCATCTTATGACATCTACATGTCAGTTTGCCCAAATAGTCAAAGTCTTCCTTTACACACACTGGTCTAGTCTGACTTTCAGGGTAAATATGAATGCTGTGCAGGTCACAGGTCACTCAATCACACAAACACACTCCTCCAAACGTACCTCCTGGTCCAGTGGAAAGACTCAGGAATACACCTTGTCTGTGGAAAGATAACATTCTGAGAATGTTGATATCTGCATGCAGTAGTGACATTTGGCTGTATTCACTCATCCCTTTATTTTCTATCAAGGCAAGTATTTTTTTTTTCATTATCAATCGGTATTAGAAATGTACTGGTTGACCAACTTGGATAGTTGCATTGGCTGGCACGTCATTCCTAAACAAAAGACTACAGAATTATGATCTGACCTATTATCAGAGATGACATTTACTGGAGCATACGGTGAACCTGTCCTGTTCTGTGGAGTTTCAGCCTCAGATGTTTAATGAAGATCTTAAAGGAGTAGAAAAATGAAAGGAAACAGCTGTGGTCCGAAGCCGTGTTTCTTTGTATGGTATTGCTGCCACCAAGTGGATAAGATAGGCTATGATATGTCCTTTTTGAAAACATTTTTATTTATTTAACCTTTATTTAACTAGGCAAGTCAGTTAAGAACAAATTATTATTTACAATGACGGCCTACCTCGGCCAAACCCGGACGACGCTGGGCCAATTGTGCCCCGCCCTATGGGACATGTCCTGTTTTGAAGGTCTATTATTTTGTTTTGTGTGGTACCCGACGGATTTCAGATAGAACTCTCTGTGACTCTAAGGCTGCGTTCACACAGGCAGCCCAATTCTGATATTTTTTTCCCACTAATTGGTATTTCGACCAATCACATCAGATCTGTTTTACATACGGATCTTCTTCAGAGCTGATCTGATCGGTCAAAAGACCAATTAGTGAAAAAAAAAAATAATAATTACGCTGTCTGTGTAAACATAGCCTCATTGAACGCAAGTCTTTCAATAGTCCACAATCTTTCTACAGTCCACATGGCGCCATGTCATTGAAGTGTAAGTTCACTCTCACCCAATTATATAAGTCTATTCTCTCACCACGGAATCACAGCTTTTCAGTCCTTCATATGGCATCATTGATTGATTGTACACTGAGACAGATCAATCAGCCTCTGTGGAATACATGAAAGCAAGTATACAGGTTGAAGACCTATATTCCTAAACAGCTGACCAACATGCAACTTAGTCCGTTTGTGACTTAAAGTTAACAATTAAAAGATAACTATTGTATTGTGTGCCCCCCCCCCCCCCCCCCCAAAAAAAAGACTAATTCATTTAAAGAGAATGGGAAAAACTAAGAAATGGTGCTTAATAAATCAGACTAGCTGTGGTGAAATAAAAAAAAGTTTGCATCCTGTTCGTGTCTAAAGTGCTGCATTTATTCTTCATTATTATTCATTTATTTGTTTGTTTTTCAATTCTCTAGAGCTATAGGATTAAAAAAAGTGTCAATAAAGTTGCTGTCAATATGCAATTCAGCAAGCTCAGTACAGTCCAAATAGGGTAACACTCACCAGAGAGAAGGTGGGGGTCCATTTGAACATCCACATGCAAACAGAACAGGAGACAAAAATACAGTACAAGCAATGAGAGCCAGTCTGAACCAGACAGTATTAGCCCAATGCGACTTTCACCAGTTTCCTTCCCCTTAAAAGTGTACCAATCAGTTGTATATCGTTGGTTCCTTCAGACCTGAGTGGACTAGACTGGGCATTGGTAATCAAGGCCAGATAAAGGGATGGTCTGATGTCACCTCATCATTAGGCCTATACAGACAGACAAGGATACAGAAAGACAGCATCGGTCCTGATCAGTAGGTTATACAGAACAGGGTCAATCAAAGAAAAGGCTATCCGGGCTGTGTTCTTACTGGTACCGAAGGGCCAGTGTATGTGGGCTTTTGTCTCAGCCTAGTGCTATGAAATTCAATTAACTTTTAATACTTTGATTAGTTATAATGGGTTGTACTGTGCACAGCCCATGGACGAATGAAAAACACTAGGGTAGAGACTAGAGGTTGGTTTATAATTCTGTCATGTTGCATTGTGCCCTTTGAGTTGTTTAACTTTAGATTATCAGACATACTGGGCTGGGGCAGGGAAAGTGCAAAGACCTACCTACCCCTTGTATCAATACTTTTTTAGCATCAAATGTTATTGGCCATGTGTATTCTCAGAGGTGGGCTTTGTTGTTATTTCAAACACTGCAATTCGTCTGACTGCATTGCAAATCATTGATTAGCTGAAGGGTTTGCGAACCTTTTTCGACAAGGGAGTATCCCGGAAATAGCTAAGTGTGGAGGCGGGGCTGATTTCATTGCTACGCCTGTTTCCTTTCACTGGCACTGCACAGAAGAGATTGTGCAGTTTAGGCGAGCAAATAATGGACCAAAGGCCAACATAGCTATCCACTGTGCAAATCTAGTTGGTGGCTTCCCAGCTGGCTAACTAATTACCGAGATATCACCAAGATAAATTAACTGAAGACGATAATAATATTTTGTTGTCAATAGTTCACCCCCTCGCGCACACACACATCAACACGGCATTGATGGTAATGCATACAAGGAAACAACCGAGACTCAGCGATGGGTAAACGACAATACATTTTGTCACTTCTCTTTGACAGCTCTACCCTTCCCTTGACATAATAATGTTAGCTCTGTAGCTAAGGTTTTCATTTATCTAGCTAGTTAGTTACAACTAGCTAACTACGTTGTCGCTAGGTAACTAACGTCAGTAGCTACAGTGGCTAACTAGTTAGCTAGTGTCATATTTTTGCAGCATCAACATTTCAAATGTGTGCCTATAGCTAGCTAACTTTCTTTTGTCTATATTTCAGGTGTAACGACCGAAGGGATTCACAACCCTATCAGGTAAAGCAAGTGAATATAGCACGCTAGCTAGCTACGTAATTAGCAAGTGTGTTAGCTAGCTAACGTACGTTAACTCGTAAGGCAGGCAGGCCTTTAGCTGGCTTTAGTTTTGCAACTCAAAAGCCTTGGCTCAGGATTTGGCAAAATAGCGTTAACGTCAGTAAACACAAGTTGAGCTACAAATAGTTAGTTAAATTACCTAGCTAACTAATGTTGAACAATAACTAATAGTTAACCAACAACCTAGCTGCCGACTGTATTTCCCTTGACGTAACATTAGCCAGCTAGTCGTTAGCCAACTAACGTTAGCTAGCTATGTTTATCTTTACGCAATAGCTAGCTAACTTAAATACAGTCCTTGATAGCCAGTTAGATAGCAAATGGAGCATAACTATCAAGATAGATAGCTAATATATTAGATGGTCTGAATACTGCACAAAGGGTGGATTTAGTAACCATTGTAGTAACTTAGAATACGTAAAATGGCTCAAATTGCAGTACAAGAAATTTACAAATGTAGACAAAAATAAGTGGGTTAAGGAAGCTAGTTAGCTAGCTGTGCAAGAAACAACGTTACTAAAGGTTGTGCATACATAGCTAGGCAGGAATGAAAAGTACAACACAATCAATGTCAAGAGTAGGAAGTAGGCCTACAGTATCATATGTCAGTGGGTGGAAAGGTGTTCATCCATAAAGAGGAAACGTTGTATGTTGACTGACACCAGCCTATATGTATTGCAGACCCACAAATCCCAGCCCAAGAGTCAATCTACCACCCTTCACCGTCACGATAAAATGCGAGATGGGTTGTCAGATCCTACACCACCCTACAAAATGCTCCGACACTCTGATGAAAGTCCAGTCAATAAGCACAGTGACGGACACAGCAAAACAAAAACATTTCACACACTCCGAGGCCAAGATGGTGGTAAGCCCAAAGAGAAAGAACCTAGCTAAAGAACCTTTTCTCTGTATTGTGGTAATATTACTTAAATGTTTTTGCTTGTGTGCAGAGAAGCTTACTTTTGATTAGCCAGTTCAGATATCTTAGCCTGGTCCTAGATATGTTTATGCTGTTTAGCCAATTCCTGTGGGCCTTGTTATGCCAAACAACCCTAGGAGTTGGCTATACAGCACCATCATATCTGGGACCAGGCTTGAAATGGCCTACATCAAACTGTTGATTTACACTGTAAATTGGGCTATTGAAAGCTCTTGGACTACTTCCGCATACATGACACCTGCTCAAAACATGCATAGCTACTTGTACACAACAAGACGTTGAGTCTGTAAGGCCCAATTCATGACTGACGATATCCACACAAAACTGTTGTTCAAGTCTATACACAGACATCAATGCAAGATTAACATGAGAAGTTATGTTGCTGAAGTTCCACAGGGGCTTTTTTAACTAGTAAACTCAACGTTGTCTTGTCAAATGAGAGAGTATTGTAGATTGAAGAAACTGCAGTGCACCTAGGCTAGCTACATTACTATGATTCTCTTGCGCACTAAAGTATACATTTTTGACATACTGTACCTTGGTACTTCATGAAATGGAAAGGTGCTGTAAATTCCATGGTACTGCAAACATCTTTGTTCAATGGATAGGGGGTAGCCTAACCTGTCATGTCTATGGTTGCTAATAGTGTGGTCTCCTTTGTAAATGTTCTCATCATATCGTTTCTTTTAAAGGGACCAGCTGCTCTCCGCAAGAGAATTCTCACAACCACAGCTCCAACTCGCACTCAAATCAAAGCAAGGCGTCAGACACAGTAAGATACCTTGTTGTACTTAAACCAATGATTTCTGAAAGTAGGCATCCACCAGGCTGGGGTTCTAAAGCATCATGGGTCTCTGAGCCACAGGACAAGCTCAACGACTGCTGCTTGTTTACAGTTCAGTTTTGTGTGACAAATTATGTCAATCAGCTCTGTCAGGATGTTGTGTAAAGGATGATCGTTCTCTGGTGTTTGTCTCCATCCATCCTCATGATAATCTGTCCATTAAGAGACTTTTTTTTTTTCAGCTCACAAGAGTTTTTGTTTTATTGCCTTGTCATGAGAATTTTCAATCCCAATGATAATAACTAACAATTAATAGCTTTGACCAATCCCCGAGGTTTGTAAGACCATGGGTTTAATAATAATTAGGCAGAGACTCAGTTTATGCAAAAGGTTAGTACAGTTTATTCAGAGAACGTTCTAAAGTCAAGAATACAAAGACATCCATTTTATGCCATGCTCCTTAATTACGCACATACTTTCACACAAACAGTAGATATCCTACGCACATTCATACACACGAACAGTAGGTGAGTTGTATCCTTCTCCAGAGTTCTCAGCACTGTGTATCACTACCCAACCGACAGTTCCATTCCCCCGAGATTAGAGAAACCTTGAAGTACACCCTGTCCTATCATGCGTTTCTCAGAGTTCTAGCCAGGTCGGTTCAAACACAGTTTAATTGTTCTCGGTATTTTCTTAGGCACACACACACACATTTCTCTCTTTCCCAGTCCAACCTAATTGGACTTGTGTTTAATACTTTAATTATTCCTTATACATGCTACATAACCTATAATCCCTAATGGTTAAGTTTCAGGGTAGAATTATTTAATCATTATCTTTAAGCATATAAATTATTTTATCAAGCTTACATTCACAACCAGAAACAAACCCCTCATCTGCAGAGAAACAATGGACTAGAGTTACTTTCTCATTGAGTTATCAGCCCCTGGAACTGAAGGGTTAGCTCAGCATACACTTTTGTCAAGAAATTACCTGATGAATGGCCCTGAGCCTGGCCAAGTATCACTGCTAGCCTTGTTGGGCACATCCTCATAGCCCCAGCTGTAAATCTTTCCTCTATATAGGCAGGGTAACACATATATGCAGAGTTTCTGCATGTAGACATACACCCTGACAACCACATTTGATTGAGGCAGACTAGCCTAAATAGTGTGCAGGATCAGCTTGCTTTTATTAATAGGGCTAGGTCTATAGATATACATCTGGATGTGAGAAAGGGCTTGGGGACTGACAATGGCCATACAGAGACTTGATGTCTTATAACATTGCTTTATTCTATTCAAAATATTTGTATCTAACTCCAAATAAGGTTAAAGTGTTATCCCCCCCCCCCATATAAACTGTAAAATGGTTATAAGCATGAGAGGCCCAACATTAGACCTAATACGTTATTGAGCAAGTCAAATCAAATTTTATTAGACACAGGTGCCAAATACAACAGGTGTACAGTGAAATGCTTCCTTTACAAGCCCCTGTATCTCCCACACTGGATTTCACACTAGAATCTGATTACTAGCCGCTAGCCTTTTAACCTGATTTTCCAAATGTAGTCCTACTTGAACCCAATGTTTGTGCACTCTGCTAAACCTACGCTAGTGTTAGTTAGTTGACCTTTATGTTGTGCCTTCTTCCCTCAGCCTCACGAGCCTGCAGATGACTGGTCGGAGCACATCAGCTCCTCGGGCAAGAAGTACTACTACAACTGCAGGACTGAGGTCTCCCAATGGGAGAAGCCCAAAGACTGGCTGGAGAGGTAAGGTCTCGACCAATGGAAAAACAATGTCTCACTCATAAACGTCATACTCTTCTTCTCTTTAGCCTCAACTCTTCCGTTTCTACCTTAAAACGCAATACAGTCCAATATGGCCGCCCGGGGGCCCAATATTCCATATTTCTGAACCTCATCGATTGAACTATAGCATGCTGAAAGGTCCCATAACTTAGATTGGTAGAGTACACGTTCTGACATTAACACTCCCATACTGTATTCAACCAGCAGTTTAACACTGTTTAATTAAATGTAACCCTGACAATGACCTTCAGTTTCTGTATTTCGTTGTGTCCAGAGAGCAAAGGCAAAAAGACCCGTCTAAGAGAGAGTCCAACACGTTCCCTAAAGACCGGGACTACAGACGAGAGTCTGTAGACACAGCCACCACAAGTAAGTATGAAATCTACAGAGGAGGTCGATTATGGGAGTTGCTGTCTAAGATTCAGATACACTAACCACATCTGGATTTTGATGTCTGATTCTTTAAATAAAACTTTGTTGTTATAGTATGACTATACCTTTGAAATGTGAAATCATCTACAGTCTTAGAATTTGGCCGCGTGTCGATGGTATGAAGTTACTTATTTCCTCGTCCTCTCCTTCCTCTGCACTGATCTGAAAAGACTTGACAACTGTATGCGTTATGGCTATCACCTTTTCAATGAACAAAATGGAGACGAGGACAGCAAGTCTGTCTGAACCACAGAGAGGTGCATCCTATCTATCAAGCCAGAGTCTCTTCAGTCTTGTTCTTCCTTTCCCTCCACAGAGAGTACTTCAGGGGACAAGTCGTCCTCCAACACTGCTCCTTCCCAGTCATCTTCCTCCACCAATCCGGGCCTGAACCAAGCCTCTGGCTCTAACCCCACCCCCTCCTCTTCCTCCTCCATGGTCCCTGTGTCCCCCTCTGTCCAATCCCAGGCCTCGGGCCTTCTCCAAGACCCCGCCCTGCTGCGGCAGCTCCTCCCAGCGCTGCAGGCCACCCTGCAGATGAGCAATGGCAGCATGGACATGGCCAAGATCAACGAGGGTGAGTTGCCCAACACCACATTTCTCCTTCTTGAGCTTTAGCAGACCTGGGTCCAAATAGCTCTGCCTGAAAATATGACTTGGGGTTCAAAGGGCAACTCTGGAGTATGATGTAATCATTGTAACTAGATGCAGCATAGGTATTGAAAAAAAGCCTTTGCTATACTGAAATGTGAAACACAAATTTGGATTCTCTGATGTCTGAAGTGATCATATGACAACAAAGCCAGTGGTTTTGGCTTCAGAAGGGTCTTTTCATAGCAGGTTAGGAGAAACTAAAAGACTACAGTTGTCCGTGACTCGTACATGCATCTGTTGGTCCCTAGCTGTACACTATCTAGTTGAACATGCATCTGTTGGTCCCTAGCTGTACACTATCTAGCCGAACATGCATCTGTTGGTCCCTAGCTGTACACTATCTAGTTGAACATGCATCTGTTGGTCCCTAGCTGTACACTATCTAGCCGGACATGCATGTGTTGGTCCCTAGCTGTACACTATCTAGCCGAACATGCATCTGTTGGTCCCTAGCTGTACACTATCTAGCTGAACATGCATCTGTTGGTCCCTAGCTCTACACTATCTAGCCGAACATGCATCTGTTGGTCCCTAGCTGTACACTATCTAGCCGAACATGCATCTGTTGGTCCCTAGCTGTACACTATCTAGTTGAACATGCATCTGTTGGTCCCTAGCTGTACACTATCTAGCCGAACATGCATCTGTTGGTCCCTAGCTGTACACTATCTAGCCGAACATGCATCTGTTGGTCCCTAGCTGTACACTATCTAGCCGAACATGCATCTGTTGGTCCCTAGCTTTACACTATCTAGCCGAACATGCATCTGTTGGTCCCTAGCTGTACACTATCTAGCCGAACATGCATCTGTTGGTCCCTAGCTGTACACTATCTAGCCGAACATGCATCTGTTGGTCCCTAGCTCTACACTATCTAGCCGAACATGCATCTGTTGGTCCCTAGCTCTACACTATCTAGCCGAACATGCATTTGTTGGCCCCTAGCTGTACACTATCTAGCCGAACATGCATTTGTTGGCCCCTAGCTGTACACTATCTAGCCGAACATGCATCTGTTGGTCCCTAGCTCTACACTATCTAGCCGAACATGCATCTGTTGGTCCCTAGCTGTACACTATCTAGCCGAACATGCATCTGTTGGTCCCTAGCTGTACACTATCTAGCCGAACATGCATCTGTTGGTCCCTAGCTCTACACTATCTAGCCGAACATGCATCTGTTGGTCCCTAGCTGTACACTATCTAGCCGAACATGCATCTGTTGGTCCCTAGCTGTACACTATCTAGCCGAACATGCATTTGTTGGCCCCTAGCTGTACACTATCTAGCCGAACATGCATTTGTTGGTCCCTAGCTGTACACTATCTAGCCGAACATGCATTTGTTGGTCCCTAGCTGTACACTATCTAGCCGAACATGCATCTGTTGGTCCCTAGCTGTACACTATCTAGCCGAACATGCATCTGTTGGTCCCTAGCTGTACACTATCTAGCCGAACATGCATTTGTTGGCCCCTAGCTGTACACTATCTAGCCGAACATGCATCTGTTGGTCCCTAGCTCTACACTATCTAGCTGAACATGCATCTGTTGGTCCCTAGCTCTACACTATCTAGCCGAACATGCATTTGTTGGTCCCTAGCTGTACACTATCTAGCCGAACATGCATCTGTTGGTCCCTAGCTGTACACTATCTAGTTGAACATGCATCTGTTGGTCCCTAGCTGTACACTATCTAGCCGAACATGCATCTGTTGGTCCCTAGCTGTACACTATCTAGCCGAACATGCATCTGTTGGTCCCTAGCTGTACACTATCTAGCCGAACATGCATCTGTTGGCCCCTAGCTGTACACTATCTAGCCGAACATGCATCTGTTGGTCCCTAGCTCTACACTATCTAGCCGAACATGCATCTGTTGGTCCCTAGCTCTACACTATCTAGCCGAACATGCATTTGTTGGTCCCTAGCTGTACACTATCTAGCCGAACATGCATCTGTTGGTCCCTAGCTGTACACTATCTAGTTGAACATGCATCTGTTGGTCCCTAGCTGTACACTATCTAGCCGAACATGCATCTGTTGGTCCCTAGCTGTACACTATCTAGCCGAACATGCATCTGTTGGTCCCTAGCTCTACACTATCTAGCCGAACATGCATCTGTTGGTCCCTAGCTGTACACTATCTAGCCGAACATGCATCTGTTGGTCCCTAGCTGTTCTCCATCTAGCCACAATCGTTTTGATCCTCAGTCTGATATTTCAGAAGACATCCCATTGGGTTTGATTTCTAAAGTTTCTCTTACTCAGACAGGAGCAGATATTGAATAGGCTTAATTCACCATATCGAGATAAAAGGGGTAACTCAATTGAGGGAAGGGGTTGGTGGGTCCTATTCTTGTGAATGGGCGATCCTGAGAAAATCACTTCTCGTCGACCACATGGGTTGTAAATGTAAAATCATCTCATTAAACTACCCATTCAATGACAGTTTTGTGTAGCCTATAACCCTCAAACTCAACTCTGGACCTCAAAGCCAGTTCCACTGCTTTGTCTCATTGTTCCCCTCTAATCGGGGACTGCTTTAGACCTGGGACACCAGGTGTGTGTGCAATTAATTATCAGGTAGAACAGAAAATAAGTAGGGTAAGAGTTCAATATCATGTCTGCTCATCTCTTTTCTACAATTGCTTATTGTATAATGCTGCCTTTTGAAAATTATTGTCACTCAACAACACGTCTCTCTTGATATTCATGTATGGACTGGTCTGTGTGTGTTGCATACATAGCACGCATATGGGTGCCTGTATCTGTGTTTTTGGTTGTTTGTGTATGTTTCTCATTGTCCTGTTTTTCTCCTCTCTTCTAGTCCTCGCGGCTGCTGTTACCCAAGCTTCCTTGCAGTCTATGCTTCATAAACTCCTCACTGCTGGACCATCTGCTTTCAACATCACTGCTCTTCTTTCCCAAGCTGCTCAACACTCCAACCAAGGTATGGCTGCTGTCACACGTCATCACCTTTTTTGATGCCTCTCTCTCTCTCTCTCTCTGTTAGAATGGTTTTTCATTCCAGTGTCTCCTGGTTGATGTATAGAACTAGGATATATAGAATTACATTTCAATTCAGATAGAAATACATTGGGAGGATTCTCCTATTGGATATTTTCAGGGTAGCTGTTATTGTTGGGAGGATTTTCCTATTGGATATTTTCAGGGTAGCTGTTATTGTTGGGAGGATTCTCCTATTGGATATTTTCAGGGTAGCTGTTATTGTTGGGAGGATTTTCCTATTGGATATTTTCAGGGTAGCTGTTATTGTTGGGAGGATTTTCCTATTGGATATTTTCAGGGTAGCTGTTATTGTTGGGAGGATTTTCCTATTGGATATTTTCAGGGTAGCTGTTATTGTTGGGAGGATTCTCCTATTGGATATTTTCAGGGTAGCTGTTATTGTTGGGAGGATTCTCCCATTGGATATTTTCAGGGTAGCTGTTATTGTTGGGAGGATTCTCCTATTGGATATTTTCAGGGTAGCTGTTATTGTTGGGAGGATTCTCCTATTGGATATTTTCAGGGTAGCTGTTATTGTTGGGAGGATTTTCCTATTGGATATTTTCAGGGTAGCTGTTATTGTTGGGAGGATTTTCCTATTGGATATTTTCAGGGTAGCTGTTATTGTTGAAAGCTTTAACTGAAGATTTGACCAATGTCTTTCAAGAAGATGTATGGGCATCGTTCAGTTCAGGGCAACGTCTGCTAGTTTTTGTTGTTGAATAATCTATCGAACTTTGCTATTGATGTATTTAACCAGGGTATTCCTCTAAGCAACGATAGCCATGGCTTTTCATTAACGTTTTGGATGCATAAGAAAAAAGCAACCTTTACAATGACTCATGTCTTTATAGGTATATTTATAATGTAGTTATACCCTTTGTGCATGTGAGATTAAGGCTGTGCTTATTACAAATAGTACCTTTGTCTTATTCGCCTCCTGGACACAAACCAATAGCGGCCCTGCAGGCAAGTCAGTCGCCCATATCGCTAACGTCGGACGCCTCCTCGCCACGCTCATACGTGTCGCCCAGGAATGGCACTCCCCAGACCAACCTCCTTACCCAGAAACCCCTGCTCAGCATGCCACCTGCCGCCTCCCAACCAAAGGTCAGCACCTCCACGGAAACTCTAAACTTGTCCAATGATATTGTGTTATGATCGAGGTGTATGGTTTTGTCATTTTAACCCTGTGATCTCGGTTTGTCTCCCCCCCCCCCCCCCCCCCCCCCCCACCTCACCATTCTTTTATCTCTGTCCTCCTCTGCTCTTTTCTCCTTCCCTCTTTCTTGCTTTTAATTTTCTTTCTTATTTTGTCCCTCTGCAGGTTACCCCAGTGAAACCAGGACCAGTTTCTCAGCAGGCTTCAGCAGAGAAACGTCCAGAGGACCCCCGAACTCTCCAACAGCGGAGGTACATAACACATTAGAGGCTGCTGCCCTATATACATAGACTTGCAATCACTTGACTCTTAAATAATGTTTACGTATTCTGCATTACTCATCTCATATGTATATACTGTATTCTATTCTACTGTATCTTAGTCTATGCTGCTCTGACATTGCTCATCCATATATTTATATATATTTTTAATTGCATTCATTTACTTAGATTTGTGTGTATTGTTGTGAAATTGTTAGATATTACTGCACTGTTAGAGCTAGAAACACCAGCATTTCTCTACACTGCAATAACATCTGGTAAAAACGTGTAGGTGACCAATAAAATGTAATTTGTTGAATGGTTCTTAGTAGACACGGAGCATTACTTGTATGCCTCCACAATATACACAGCCTTATGAAATGGAAGTACAGCAGTCCTGTTTGTACCCTTGTCAGAAGAATAGTATCACTGGATGAGTGTGGACAAATGTCCTTATTCCTAATGTCACCTACCTCTGTGTCCCTGACCTAGTTGAGATGTACTTGTCTATGTCTGGAAGGGTTGTGTATATAGAAGCCCTATGATAGTAGCATCTTATCCAATCAACACAAATGTCTAGGTGTTACAATAGAGGTAGTTTCTGTCCCCCCCACGGTCCTTATACTTCTCTGCTGTCTCTCTCGTCCAGCGGTCAGGGGAGTCCGCCACCAGGACCTAACGGCAGCCACTCTGTTCCCAACGCTGCCTCAGGCCTCACCAGCGCTCCCGGCTCCTTCACTCCCTCGCTGGCCTCTCACTTTGACGAGAACCTCGTCAGGCACATCCAGAACTGGCCCGCAGAGCACATCGAGAAGCAGGTAGGACCTCCACTGTGAAGTGGGGACAATGGGTTGCTCATTCAATGTGGAGTTAGTTGTTTAGAAAGGAATTGGTGCGCTCAACTCAAAACAGTTTCTAGTAGATGGTAGAATAAGGTATTTGGGTGCACAATGGGATGCTCGTCATGAGTGAATGTCGAGTTAGTCGTTTTTATGTCTGAATGTCTGTCAACTATATGACTAATGGGTATTTAATTAATGTATTTAATACAGTCATTATCAAAATAACACCACACTGTGTGGATATAACCGTGATACACACACACACTGCTACTGTTGAATCACGACTTGGACTAGTCATGCTTTGATGTTAGTAGGATATATGCATTTAATTGAGTTGTGTGCATATTATTATGAAACAGCAGTTTTATATTGCATTTAGTGTAGATGGCACTACCATACAATCAAATGTTGTACCCTTAGATGGCAGTAGCAACACTTCCAAGGCCACTCAGGCCATTTCCTGTTTGGAGTTGATAAAAGAGAGGGCGTGGCTAAGCTCACTGTTTGGGATGCCATGTGGTGGTTGGATACTGTTGTTTGGGATGCCATGTGGTGGTTGGATACTGTTTGGTTTGGGATGCCATGTGGTGGTTGGATACTGTTTGGTTTGGGATGCCATGTGGTGGTTGGATACTGTTTGGTTTGGGATGCCATGTGGTGGTTGGATACTGTTTGGTTTGGGATGCCATGTGGTGGTTGGATACTGTTTGGTTTGGGATGCCATGTGGTGGTTGGATACTGTTGTTTGGTTTGGGATGCCATGTGGTGGTTGGATACTGTTGTTTGGTTTGGGATGCCATGTGGTGGTTGGATACTGTTGTTTGGTTTGGGATGCCATGTGGTGGTTGAATACTGTTGTTTGGTTTGGGATGCCATGTGGTGGTTGAATACTGTTGTTTGGTTTGGGATGCCATGTGGTGGTTGAATACTGTTGTTTGGTTTGGGATGCCATGTGGTGGTTGAATACTGTTGTTTGGTTTGGGATGCCATGTGGTGGTTGAATACTGTTGTTTGGTTTGGGATGCCATGTGGTGGTTGAATACTGTTGTTTGGTTTGGGATGCCATGTGGTGGTTGAATACTGTTTGGTTTGGGATGCCATGTGGTGGTTGAATACTGTTGTTTGGGATGCCATGTGGTGGTTGGATACTGTTGTTTGGGATGCCATGTGGTGGTTGGATACTGTTTGGGATGCCATGTGGTGGTTGGATACTGTTTGGGATGCCATGTGGTGGTTGGATACTGTTTGGGATGCCATGTGGTGGTTGGATACTGTTTGGTTTGGGATGCCATGTGGTGGTTGGATACTGTTTGGTTTGGGATGCCATGTGGTGGTTGGATACTGTTGTTTGGTTTGGGATGCCATGTGGTGGTTGGATACTGTTGTTTGGTTTGGGATGCCATGTGGTGGTTGGATACTGTTTGGGATGCCATGTGGTGGTTGGATACTGTTTGGGATGCCATGTGGTGGTTGGATACTGTTTGGTTTGGGATGCCATGTGGTGGTTGGATACTGTTGTTTGGTTTGGGATGCCATGTGGTGGTTGAATACTGTTGTTTGGTTTGGGATGCCATGTGGTGGTTGAATACTGTTGTTTGGTTTGGGATGCCATGTGGTGGTTGAATACTGTTGTTTGGTTTGGGATGCCATGTGGTGGTTGAATACTGTTGTTTGGTTTGGGATGCCATGTGGTGGTTGAATACTGTTGTTTGGTTTGGGATGCCATGTGGTGGTTGAATACTGTTGTTTGGGATGCCATGTGGTGGTTGAATACTGTTGTTTGGTTTGGGATGCCATGTGGTGGTTGAATACTGTTGTTTGGTTTGGGATGCCATGTGGTGGTTGAATACTGTTGTTTGGTTTGGGATGCCATGTGGTGGTTGGATACTGTTGTTTGGGATGCCATGTGGTGGTTGGATACTGTTGTTTGGGATGCCATGTGGTGGTTGGATACTGTTGTTTGGGATGCCATGTGGTGGTTGGATACTGCCATGTGGTGGTTGGATACTGTTTGGTTTGGGATGCCATGTGGTGGTTGGATACTGTTTGGTTTGGGATGCCATGTGGTGGTTGGATACTGTTTGGTTTGGGATGCCATGTGGTGGTTGGATACTGTTGTTTGGTTTGGGATGCCATGTGGTGGTTGGATACTGTTGTTTGGTTTGGGATGCCATGTGGTGGTTGAATACTGTTGTTTGGTTTGGGATGCCATGTGGTGGTTGAATACTGTTGTTTGGTTTGGGATGCCATGTGGTGGTTGGATACTGTTTGGTTTGGGATGCCATGTGGTGGTTGGATACTGTTTGGTTTGGGATGCCATGTGGTGGTTGGATACTGTTGTTTGGTTTGGGATGCCATGTGGTGGTTGGATACTGTTGTTTGGTTTGGGATGCCATGTGGTGGTTGGATACTGTTGTTTGGTTTGGGATGCCATGTGGTGGTTGGATACTGTTTGGTTTGGGATGCCATGTGGTGGTTGGATACTGTTGTTTGGTTTGGGATGCCATGTGGTGGTTGGATACTGTTGTTTGGTTTGGGATGCCATGTGGTGGTTGGATACTGTTGTTTGGTTTGGGATGCCATGTGGTGGTTGGATACTGTTTGGTTTGGGATGCCATGTGGTGGTTGGATACTGTTGTTTGGTTTGGGATGCCATGTGGTGGTTGGATACTGTTGTTTGGGATGCCATGTGGTGGTTGGATACTGTTGTTTGGTTTGGGATGCCATGTGGTGGTTGGATACTGTTTGGTTTGGGATGCCATGTGGTGGTTGGATACTGTTGTTTGCTGCTGCTAATGGAGACCTGGTAGACAGATGAGGGACCCCAATCCTTTTTCATGAACCATTTTAGTTCTAGTCAATGAGCTGAACTACCAAACAACGCTGCAGTTGGCTGGTCAGAAAGCGGGAGAGAGAGTAAGCTGCCCGGGCACACAGACGAGACATGCCCACTTAAACTATTGTACACATTTATAGCCATTTATGGAACCATTAGGTAGGCCTAGGACTCTAGGCAGGAGGCTTCTTGGTAGTCTGACTAACCGGTACTAAAATACATTTCTGATGGGTATTTCCTTCTGAAGATGGCTTATTTAAACTTTTTTTTTTTTTAATGTTTTTCTCTGAAATTTGACCTCAATGCTTGAAGGTTCATGATGTGTATTTTGGTGCAACCCCTCACCCGGTTCTGCCTTTCTCTTTCAGGCAGCACGGTTACGGGAGGATGCCCACAACATGGGCAGTCTCTACATGTCTGAGATCTGCACCGAACTCAAAAACC
Source organism: Salvelinus namaycush (assembly GCF_016432855.1). Classification (NCBI taxonomy): domain Eukaryota; kingdom Metazoa; phylum Chordata; class Actinopteri; order Salmoniformes; family Salmonidae; genus Salvelinus; species Salvelinus namaycush. Next base: position 39,652,190 of record NC_052331.1, on the reverse strand, counting down.
TCCGATCTTTAGTCAGAGTGTGTGAGATCCAGGCCACGCTGCGGGAACAGAGGTGAGAACAGGACACAAACACACACATTAGAAATGCGTCTTCACGATAAATGGTTTATTTTCTTAAAACTGTTCATTTTCTCCCAGAATACTGTTCCTGAGACAGCAGAGCAAAGAACTGGACAAGCTGAAGAACCAGAACTCTTACATGGTCTGAGAACCTGTGTGGGAGACGAAAGACGGTGAACCGCTTTAGGCTGCGGGCGAAGCCTGCAACGCGGTCCTCTATGTCCCATGTGCCCCAGTCTGAACACGTCCGTACCGTCATGAACCAGAGGGCGTCTGAGGATACGGACAAGAGACTGGGCCTGTTGAAGACGTCATGGGTCACGCAATGAAGCGTACCACTGCCCAAGCCCCCGAAAAAGTGTAGATTTCATCTAGGCATCCAAGATGTAAATTGTTCTATGAAACCGCAGGCTAAAATAATACAGAAGCCTTGTTGAGCTTTTCATGGACACCCAAACCAGTGGATTCTGAGAAACCTACATGTCATACCTTTTTGTTACCTGATAAACTCGGCTGGCGTCCTTTGGATTTGAGAAACTGTTGGACTGTGTTTGTTGCGGTTGATAGCCAGTTTTGGTTGGGAATGCATCTTTTTCTCCTCAGACTTGTGGCTTAACTGAAGTCTAGTGAACTGAATGGACTCCGATTGACTTGAGATGTATGAATCACCAACTGATTCCAGGAAGACTCAAACGCCAACACTTCTTCAGCATAGACTTGAAGTGGTGCATCACATTGCAGATAAGATATCGAACAGCCCACAGGTTATTCACAGCATCTTCTTAAAAGCCAACTTTGATTCCTTCCAGACTCATACAGTTGCTTCTATTCAGTGAGGAATCCTGAATTTAACAGTCCCAGTTCGCTGAGTACTTTTTAAAATGTGAGCTGACAAAGATTCTTAGCTGCTTGACAAGAGTTGTCTGTCGGTCCACGCTCCCGCCCCCCTGGATGGGAATAGTCTGTAGACTTAGTTACCTGTGACCCCTCCAACGTTGGGCCAGGAGACTTCTCAGAACATACTGTCCCATGGCGTAACCTTTAGGTCACCTCCCAGTCCCTATCACGAACCCCCAATGGGATCATGTGATAAAGGGCAACGTTCTCGTCGTCCATGACCTCTGCATCAGAATCCCTCCTTTGATCTGTACTTGATCATTTTTCCCCTCTTCTGCTGAATTTATGTTTTTTTTTGTTTTGTAAGCTTGTCTGTTTTGTCTTCATCTTGAGTAATTAATTCCTTATGTGCAGTTTCTCTCGAGATTGTGAAAAGGGGTCTTTAGTTTCACGTGGTTATGTAAACCTAAATTATTGTTGCACATTATTAATTGCGTTCTTGTGAAGATGATGTAAGGAGAGGGTGGAGATGATCTTATGTTCATGGGACTCACCTTTCTCTTGGCTATACCAGCTAATCCAGTACAGCACTAGTTAAATGGAGTCCGTAGTTAACGTTTGCTACATTTGTCTTACTGAAGTTAAACTTTTTTTGGGGGGCGTCAGTAATTTAACGTAACTATTTTACACAACAATGCTGTCTCACACTTTCATATCCACAGACTTAGCTACTCCCTCCTCATCCTCAGACTTCTCCGATCAATCAGTGACATACTGTAATTGGGAAGGCACTGGCCAAAACTTTGGTCTTCAGAACTGGAGAACTCACTTTTCCGATAGTTGGGGATTAGAGGTTTTTGTGAGGATGGTGTGACCATAGCTTTGTATATTATTTCTTAAAAGTATATGAGAATAAAATACATTATTCTACCACATCTTTTGATATTCTCATTTTTGCCTGTTGGCTTTTACTGTTATCACTTTTATACTGACGTTTGCAGTTAAGCTGTTGCATTATTCCAGAGATGGTGACTGAAAAACAACACTGCCTTGCCTCTCAACTGACAATGCAGAATGTCACTTTTATTACTGTATGGTGTAAACATGTTATTAAAATGTGATTGCTGCATTAATTCAGCATATTGGAAATGCTGCACAGTGCATAAGAAGCACAGTTGTGCTAGTTTAAAATGACATGACGCTCATTGATCCCTTCATTGGACACAAGATGGCGATATTCAGCTAGCAATTACCTTGTCTTTCATATTTGTCTCCTAGATTCCCTTGGAGGCTTTTAATTTACACTGAACAAAAAATATAAATGCAACATGTAGTGTTGGTCCAATGTTTCATGAGCTGAAAAACACAAAAAGCATATTTTATTCAGATGTTGTGCACAAATTTGTTTACATCCCTGTTAGTGAGCATTTCTCCTTTGCCAAGATAATTAAATCCACCTGACAAGTGTGGCATATCAAGAAGCATGATCATTACACAGGTACTCCTTATGCTGGGGACAATAAAAGGCCACTCTAAAATGTGTGGTTCTGTCACACAACACTGCCACAGATGTCTCAAATTGACGGAACGTACAATTGGCATGCTGACTGCAGGAATGTCGTTTTAGAGAATTTGGCAGTAAGTCCAACTGGCCTCACAACCGCAGACCACGTGTAACCACGCCATCCCAGGACCTCCATCTGTCTTCTTCCCCTGCGGGATTGTCTGAAACCAACCACCCGGACAGCTGATGAAACTGGGTTTGCACAACCTGAAGAATATCTGTACCGACTGTCAGAAACCGTCTCAGTGAAGCTCATCTGCGTGCTCGTCATCCTCAACAGGGTCTTGACCTGACTGCAGTTTGGCGTTGTAGCCACTGGCATGCTGGAGAAGTGCTCTTCACGGATGAATCCTGGTTACAACTGTACCGGGCAGATGGGAGACTGTGTTTATGGCGTTGTGTGGGAGAGCGGTTTGCTGATGTCAATGTTGTGAACAGAGTGCCCCATGGTGGGGTAATGGTATGGGCAGGCATTAGCTAAGGACAACGAACACAATTGTATTTTATCAATGGCAAGTTGAATGCACAGAGATACCGTGGCGAGTTCCTGAGGCCCCTTGACGTGCCATTCATCCACCGCCATAACCGCCATACAACTGGCGACCGAAGTCCGTATCCATGCGCCCGGGCCGCCACAAGGACGTCCCGGACAAGGACGTCCCGGCCGGCCAAACCTTCCCCTAACGCTGGGCCAATTGTGCCCCAAGTCATGGGTCTCCCGGTCACGGCCGGCTGCGACAGAGCATGGGATCAACCCGGGTCTGTAGGGACACCTCTAGCACTATGATGTTGTGCCTTAGACCGCTGCGCCACTCGGGAGGCCCACATTTTGCATAGTTACAGAATAGACTTGATTCCTGCTCTTTCACTGCTGATTGCCATCTGATTAAACTGTGAGCTCATCACGTGGTTTGCATTGTGATGTTCCTCAGAATTTAGATTTGTGGTTTTATTCAGGAAATACAGTATAAATCTGTTAGCAGTTGTTACTCTTCAATAACACAGACCCCAAAGAAAATCAGGGGGAGGAAAAAAGGTTTATTCTTATTCAAAGAGGGCGAATCATGCAGAGAGGTAGATGGTAGATGTTCACGCTCCCCTGTCCCCAGTGATTCTCTCCAGTGAACAAAGGGACAGGCTGTAGTTTATAACTCAGCCCTAGCCTGTGGTTGACCAATTAGAATTCCTTGCAATAAAACTGGGACAATAGCCAAATAACAAATATCCTATTTCAGGCTCACTGTATAGACAAATTCCTCCCATGGCTCTGACCCATTAATCAATAATTCCCCATTACAGAAAAAACACTTTCCGTTGATCGTTAGTACTCTATTGACTTCTCGTCCTCTTAACCTTTAGTACTGTATTGTCCTCTTTCTCTGCGTTGTGTATTTATCTTCCAAATATTCTTATAAATCCAATCAGTGGACACATGCATGAATAGTTCCCCTTATTAATGATGTGATGGTGGCTAAAGCAATGAATGTGAGATTATTTCATAAGCATTTAACAGTGCCTTCAGAAAGTAGTCATACTCCTAGACTTACTCCACATTCTGTTGTGATATATTTAAGCTTGCCATAATAAAAGGGTTGAATACTTAATGACTCAAGACATTTAAGCTTTTCATTTTTTATACATAAGAATAAAACATATTTTTAAACATAATTCCACGTTGGCTTTATGGGGTGTTGTGTGTAAGCCAGTGATAAAACATTTCAAGTTAATCCTTTTTAAATTCAGGCTGTAACACAACAAAATGTGAAAAAAAGTCAAGGGGTGTGAATACTTCACCAGCAATTCTGTATTTTCTACCATTTGTTATTGTAAGGAGCTATGGCATTTTAAGAGAACCGTGGTGAGGCATAAAATACTCATGTTCACATTTCTACCGTCTTTGATCGTCACAATTGCATTAGCAACATTACGATGACGTGGGTAGAGACGTAGAACATCAAACAGGAGATGGGGCATTCATTTACCAGTGGGGCCTTGATAGGCAGGTGTTAAGAACAACATGGGGGAGGCAGGTAGCCTAGCAATTAATAGCGTTGGCCCAGTAAACGAAAGGTCACTGGTTCGAATCTCTGAGCCGACTGGAATAGAAATCTGTTGATGTGCCCTTCAGCTAGGCGCTTAATCCTAACTGCTCCTGTAAATTGCTCTGGATGAGAACGTCTGCTAAATGACCTAAATGTAACTTCTGTCATTGGTCTGGTTTCTTATCAATCAATAAGTGTCTGTCAACTAGAAAACCAACACATAGGAAACCCTGTCATATACAGTTGAAGTTGGAAGTTTACATACACTTAGGTTGGAGTCAATAAAACTTGTTTTTCAACCACTCCACACATTTCTTGTTAACAAACTATAGTTTTGCATTACACAAGTCATTTTTCCAAACAATTGTTTACAAAACAGATTATTTCACTTATAATTCACTGTATCACAATTCCAGTGGGTCAGAAGTTAACATACACTAAGTTGACTGTGCCTTTAAACAGCTTGTAAGATTCCAGAAAATGATGTCATGGCTTTAGAAGCTTCTGATAGGCTAATTGACATAATTTGAGTCGATTGGAGGTGTACCTGTGGATGTATTTCAAGGCCTACCTTCAAACTCAGTGCCTCTTTGCTTGACATCATGGGAAAATCAAAAGAAATCAGCCAAGACCTCAGAAAAAAAATTGTAGACCTCCACAAGTATGGTTCATCCTTGGGAGCAATTTCCAAACACCTGAAGGTACCACGTTCATCTGTACAAACAATGGTACGCAAGTATAAACACCAAGGCCGTCATACCGCTCAGGAAGGAGACGCGTTCTGTCTCCTAGAGATGACCGTACTTTGGTGCGAATAGTGCAAATCAATCCCAGAACAACAGAAAAGGACCTTGTGAAGATGCTGGAGGAAACGGGTACAAAAGTATCTATATCCACAGCAAAACGAGTCCTATATCGACATAACCTGAAAGGCCGCTCAGCAAGGAAGAAGCCACTGCTCCAAAATGGAGCCATAATGGCCATAATTATGTTTGGAGGAAAAAGGGGGAGGCGTGCAAGCCAAAGAACACCATCCCAACCGTGAAGCACAGGGGTGGCAGCATCATGTTGTGGGGGTGCTTTGCTGCAGGAGGGACTGGTGCCCTTCACAGAATAGATGGCATCATGAGGATGGAAAATTATGTGGATATATTGAAACAACATCTCAAGACGTCAGTCAGGAAGTTAAAGTTTTGTCACAAATGGGTCTTCCAAATGGACAATGACCCCAAGCATAATTCCAAAGTTGTGGCAAAATGGCTTAAGGACCACAAATTCAAGGTATTGGAGTGGCCATCACAAAGCCCTGACCTCCATCCTATAGAAAACTTGAGGGCAGAACTGAAAAAGCGTGTACAAGCAAGGAGGCCTACAAACCTGACTCAGTTACACCAGCTCTGTCAGGAGGAACGGGCCAAAATTAACCCAACTTATTGTGGGAAGCTTGTGGAAGGCTACCCGAAACATTTGACCCAAGTTAAACAATTTAAAGGCAATGCTACCAAATACTAATTGAGTGTATGTAAACTTCTGACCCACTGGGAATGTGATGAAAGAAATAAAAGCTGAAATAAATAATTCTCTCTACCATTATTTTGACATGTCACACTCTTAAAATAAAGTGGTGATCCTATCTGACCTAAGACAGGGACTTTTTACTAGGATTAAATGTCAGGAATTGTGAGAAACTGAGTTTAGATGTATTTGGCTAAGGTGTATGTAAACTTCCGACTTCAACTGTATATCAGTATTTGATATCACGTCCCTGAACAAGGCAGTTGTCTCCACACATCTCCATAAGACAGTTATTTCTTAGCACACATCTATTGCTACTGTGTGCCTGACTAGTCTGACCGTTTAAGTGGCCAAGAGCATCATGATGTCTCATTAAAATGTAGTCTTAGCATGATAGATCCTCCAGAACGAACATAGCTTAGTTCTAATTGGTCCACGAGCAAGTGATGCAATGTACATGGTCACCCATTGGCTCTAGACCTGGAGGTAGAATACCTAGGTCACTGCTAGAAGCCACTGCACACAGTACAGTAGTTTACACCGATCTCCAGTTTCTATTTCAGCCTCAGTGTTGGCATAGAGACAGGCACAGCTAAACGTCTGAGCAGGGTTTTATTAGAATGAAGATGTTGTCAGTTTGGGAATTGCGTCTGCCAATTAACTATATCCAATGAGAAAGATAACTGAATGTTGATATTGTACATTACAACTTTTAGATTCTGTCTCTTTTCTCCGTAGAGTCGGTTTCCAAATAAATATTCTCATGATGCTTTTCAGCCAGGCTAGGCGTAAGGGGAAGGGAGGGATGTAATTCCCCTTAGCCCAGTTGTATGGCCATGGTCATCAAACCAGAAATAGGATATACTACTGACAAACCGTAACCGACTGGTTGGCTGAATGGGATCCAGCAAATGTCTCAAGGGTGACTGGCCTGCCACACTCTCCCGAAGTGTTGGGGATACTTGCTCAAACCTGCCAACGTCCCTATTTTTTCAGCAAAGCAAAACTCCGTTGCTAATCTTGTTTACAAACCACTACGATGCAAAATGGCTATCTGACAAAGAAAGCATAGCTGACTTCATTTTTACTATAACACATTTTTTCACAGACACTGCCCCCGTATGATGTGACACAGTCATAAAGCCATCTAGGTCATAAGCTGTTTCTGTGCACAACTTTGTTATTCAATTGTATATTAAATATAGTATTGCATTAATGTTTCTTAAATGCTAGAATCCAATAGATATAAAACCAACATTTTAAAACCCACATTTGAGAAGTTTAAAATATTCAGTGCATCTTTTTGAAAATGCAATAATGTAAGAAACAACTTATTACCCCTCCCCTCTCAGACCAGCCAGTGGGCAACGGAGGCCTATAGAGCAGTCAGGAAAAAGATGATACAGCCTACCCTTGTCTCAATATCTCCCTTCAAGACCTGCATAACCTCAGTATCTACCAAGTTCAACAGAGCGAAGTCTCCTCCTAGCCTCCAACACTCCCATGTCGGGATGCAAAATAAACCCGGAGAAGATGGAATCGTTGGTGTTGTCTGCATACACCCCCCCTCCAAACTCCTCCGTAGATCTGCAGCCACACCTCGTCCCCAGACTCCAGCCTCAGTATGCTAGCCCCAGAGGCATGGTCTACATTGCCTTTGTAGTACTGGTTATAGGTGAACATGATGGACTTATTGTTCTTGAACAGGCTCACCTGAGGATCTTTGGTGTCGACGGTGAGGTGGTAGGTGAAGAAGTAGACCCAGAGGAGGGAGCAGGGGAACTTCCCGCTCACGTCATCGTAGTGGCACTGCTCGTTGTGGAAGAATTTGTTGAAGTGGATGGGCACGTTGGTGGCGGGGACGGGATCTGTCAGGCCCACGCTGAAAGAAGAGTGATACAACAGGATGCTCTCGCCCTACGCCCCCTTCAGACCGGGAAACCACAAGGACCGGAGGGCCGTTGTCGCCAGGCTCTCCATTCTCACCTGGTTCACCTGTACACACAAAGACCGGAGTCAGGGAGGATTTAGATGTCTGTATTGATGTTAAGTGACTGTGCCTCATGGATAAAAATGACAAGTAAGTCATTGTGGGTTACTGTGATTAGATTTACTGTGAACTTTAGAAGATGTACCTGGCAGCAGCACAGTTTTACCTGTATCTCCTTTCTCTCCTCGTGGGCCATCATGCCCATCTCTCCCGTCTCTCCCTTGTTTCTCACTGTGCCCTGAAGTGCCTGGCACTCCTCCCATCCACATGGCACAAGGCTGCCGGTTGTCAGGTGGTCCAACTTCTGCCCCAGGACTCTCGGGCTCTGCCACCTCCTCCGCTGCCGCTTCGTCATCTTCTGCAGCCGCCTCCTCGGCTGGTTCCTCCTCTCCATCTTCCTCCTGAGCCAGGCTCAAGTCCCCAGCCAGCAGCAGGCCCAGAAGCAGGCTCCCCAGCAGCTTCATGGCTCTTTCTATATAACCGCTCAACATAAAATCTTTGACACCAATGGAACATTAAACAAACACACACTGTGATCTCTCACATTGGGACAAGGCAGCACCCCCCCTCATCCCAAAGACAAGGATTCGTAAATACACTGAACAGAAATATAAACGCAAAATGTGTTGGTGAAATGTTTCATGAGCTGAAATAACAGATCTGACCTGAGGGTTGCGGTCTCTTACCTTGTCTATGTTTGTCCCCCTCGGAGAGACGAGTGTTCAGTGGCGTCCCCTCAGACAACGAACCTCACTCAGCACGGCAGTGTGTCACGGTCCAGTTGTCTTGTGGCTAGTGTCCTTGGATGACATGTGTAACTGATTGCCTGTCATACTATATTTATCTCTGTCCCACATTATTTATGAACCCGCTGATCCAAAACGGCAGTATGACTTACAGAGCCCCTCCCCCCTTAACCCCTGGCAGTCCACTCTCCGACTTGGTCACACTGTCAATGGTAGGGGGATTTAAGGTGACCGATTTCTCCCCTTAAACAGCATGTTGTGTTTTTAGTTTTTTTTTTACCTGGTGAAACTTTTAATGAACGAGTGCCGATGTTTGTTTCTTGATGCATTTTCATTGTCTTTTCAAATGTGTGCAGCGCAAAACGCCATGATGTGAATAATCTTGTTCCAAGACAAACGACACACAAAGCTCTCTTTGTTTGTTTGCCTTTATCATGTAGACTTGGTGTTGGAAGACCAATTTGACACATTTGTGGTGGCAAAATGTCCTCTGAAAAAGATTTTGCAGTAGCAGTGTTCATTATTTAGTTTTCTAAATTATTGCTGTCAACTATCTAGAATTTTAATCCCAATTAAATTGAAAACCTTACATTTCACTTTTATTTGTTCTCGGTGAAATCAATCCATTAGTTACTAAAAACGGTGTGTGAGGCTTTATAAAAATGTGGATTAAAATCTCCAAATTACAACAAAGTGCTACCAGAATCTTCATCATGACATGATCTCAGAACCGATTAGTCAGTCATCTAATTCTGGAATTTTCCTTTGTCCCTTAGGACCACCGTATCAGATAGACCTATGAAGCACTGCCATAAACCTTATCTGCCAATATTATCAGAGATAACTCTCCTATTTGATATTCAGCAAACCCAACTACCTCATACCCCATTCAAATCACAGCCTCCTCTCTGTGGGTAAGGAGCCGCTCCAAATTAAAATAAATGCACCCTCATTGTCTGAATCGTTCATTTATTGTTCATTTTTTTCTATTCGTTTCTCAAACCAATCTTAGTCTCGCGGCTTTGGGAGTAGCAAAGTCGGTCTATGAACACGTTGATTGCTCATTTTCTGACTGTTGATTAAGTAGGAAAACTTTTAGTTTCCTCTCAAAATCTGTTTCTCACAGAAAATAATAGGTCAGCACAAGAATTGGCCAAAAACAAGTTTCTCTCATACAACTTTATCTCAATCATAAATCGTATTTTTTGTAAAACCAATTGTCAAATCCCTGTGTACAGAGATGGGATTGATGCCTACTTGATTTTAATAGCCCCCAAAGTAGGCAATGTTATTTCAATTTAGCTAATTATGCAATTTACATACTGATGTAGATCATACAGTGGGTATCAAGTATTCACCCACCTTGGATTATTCACATTTTATTCTTACAAAGTGGGATTAAAATGGATTTAATTGTAATTATTTTGTCAATGATCTACACAAAATACTCTGTCAAAGTGAAAGATAGGCCGTCGTTGTAAATGAGAACTGACTTGACTTAACTGACTTGACTTAACTGACTTGACTTAACTGACTTGACTTAACTGACTTGACTTAACTGACTTGACTTAACTGACTTGCCTAGTTAAATAAAGGTTAAATAAATATTGGCAACTACTTTAATGATTTTTCATTGGCAAGATTAGTAAATTTAGGCATGACATGTCAGCATCAAACGCTGACACTACACATCCAAGTATAACTTTCCAAATTATGAAAGACAAGCGTTGTAATTTTGTATTATGTAAAGTGAGTGTGGAAGAGGTGAAAAAAGTATTGTTATCTGTCAACAATGACAAGCCACCAGGGTCTGACAACTTGAATGGAAAATTACTGAGGATAATAGCGGATGATATTGCCACTCCTATTTGCCATATCTTCAATCTAAGCCTACTAGAAAGTGTGTGCCTTCAGGTCTGGAGGGAAGCAAAAGTAATTCCGCTATCCAAGAATAGTAAAGGCCCCTTAACTGGCTCAAATAGCCGACCAATCAGCCTGTGTAAACTGTTGGAAAAAATTGTGTTTGACCAGATACAATGCTATTTTACAGTACAAAAATTGACAACAGACTTTCGACACGCTTATAAGGAAGGATATTCAACAAGCACAGCACTTATACAAATGATTGGTGATTGGCTGAGAGAAATTTATGATAAAAAGATTGTGGGGGCTGTTTTTTAAAAAACTTTTGACATTATCGATCATAGTCTACTGCTGGAAAAAATATATGTGTTATGGTTTTACACCCCCTGCTATAATGTGGATAAAGAGTTACTTGTCTAACAGAACACAGAGGGTGTTCTTTAATGGAAGCCTCTCCAAGGCAGCTGTTTGGCCCCTTACTTTTTTACGGTCTTTACTAACGACATGCCACTAGCTTTAAGTAAAGTGTCTATGCATGTGGATGACTCAACACTATACATGTCAGCTACTACAGCGACTGAAATGATTGCAACACTTAATAACAAAGAGCTGCAGTTAGTTTCAGAATGAGTGGCAAGAAATATGTTAGTCCTAAATATTTCAAAAACAAAAAGCATTGTATTTGGGACAAATCATTCACTAAACCCTGAACCTCAGCTAAATATTGTAATAAATAATGTGGAAATTGAGCAAGTTGAGGAGACTAAGCTGCTTGGAGTAACCCTGGATTGTAAACTGTCATGTTGATACAACAGTAGCTAAGATGAGAAGTTTGCCTATAATAAAGCATTGCTCTGCCTTCTTAACAACACCATCAACATTGTCACACCTGGACTACTGTTCAGTCGTGTGGTCAGGTGCCACAAAGAGGGACTTAGGAAAATTACAATTAAAATTAAATAAAATTGTATTTGTTATGCGCCGAATACAACAGGTGTAGACCTTACAGTGAAATGCTTACTTCCAAGCCCTTGACCAACAATGCAGTTTTAAGAAAATACCTTAAAAAAGTAAGAGATAAAAGTAACAAATAATAAAAGAGCAGCAGTAAAATAACAATATATATGTATACCGGTACAGAGTGAATGTGCGGGGGCACCGGTGTCGAGGTAATTGAGGTAATATGTACATGTAGGTAGAGTTATTAAAGTGACTATGCATAGATAATAACAGAGGGTAGCAGTAGTGTAGAAGGTGGGGAGGGGAGCAATGCAAATAGTCTGGGTAGCCATTTGATTAGATTATCAGGAGTCTTATGGCTTGGGGGGTAGAAGCTGTATAGAAGCCTCTTGGACCTAGACTTGGCGCTCCGGTACCGCTTGCCGTGCAGTAGCAGAGAGAACAGTCTATGACTAGGGTGGCTGGAGTCTTTGACAATTTTTAGGGCCTTCCTCTGACACCGCCTGTTATAGAGGTCCTGGATGGCAGGAAGCTTGGCCCCGGTGATGTACTGGGCGGTACGCACCACCCTCTGTAGTGCCTTGCGGTCGGAGGCCGAGCAGTTTTACCAGGTAAAACCTTTTGAGGATCTGAGGACCCATGCCAAATCTTTTCAGTCTCCTGAGGGGGAATAGGTTTTGTTTTGCCCTCTTCACGACTGTCTTGGTGTGCTTGAACCATGTTCGTTTGTTGGTGATGTGGACACCAAGGAACTTGAAGCTCTCAACCTGCTCCACTTTCAAAGCATGTCATGGCTACAGACGTACTCCCTGTTCACCCACGACTGCGTGGCCATGCACGCCTCCAACTCAATCATCAAGTTTGCGGACGACACTACAGTGGTAGGCTTGATTACCAACAATGACGAGACGGCCTACAGGGAGGAGGTGAGGGCCCTCGGAGTGTGGTGTCTGGAAAATAACCTCACACTCAACGTCAACAAAACAAAGGAGATGATCGTAGACTTCAGGAAACAGCAGAGGGAGCACCCCCCTATCCACATCGACGGGACAGTAGTGGAGAGGGTAGTAAGCCTTAAGTTCCTCGTTGTACACATCACGGACAAACTGAATTGGTCCACCCACACAGACAGCGTTGTGAAGAAGGCGCAGCAGCGCCTCTTCAACCTCAGGAGGCTGAAGAAATTTGGCTTGTCACCAAAAGCACTCACAAACTTCTACAGATGCACAATCGAGAGCATCCTGTCGGGCTGTATCACCGCCTGGTACGGCAACTGCTCCGCCCACAACAGTAAGGCTCTCCAGAGGGTAGTAAGGTCTGCACAACGCATCACTGGGGGCAAACTACCTGCCCTCCAGGACACCTACACCACCCGATGTCACAGGAAGGCCATAAAGATCATCAAGGACAACAACCACCCGAGCCACTGCCTGTTCACCCCGCTATCATCCAGAAGGCGAGGTCAGTACAGGTGCATCAAAGCAGGGACCGAGAGACTGAAAAACAGCTTCTATCTCAAGGCCATCAGACTGTTAAACAGCCACCACTAACATCGAGTGGCTGCTGCCAACATACTGACTCAACTCCAGCTCACTTTAATAATGGAAATTGATCAAAAATGTATCACTAGCCACTTTAAACAATGCCACTTAATATAATGTATATGTATATATTGTACTCTATATCATCTACTGCATCTTGCCATCTTTATGTAATACATGTATCACTAGCCACTTTAAACTATGCACTTTTATGTTTATATACCCTACACTACTCATCTCATATGTATATACTGTACTCGATACCATCTACTGCATCTTGCCTATGCCGTTCTGTGCCATCACTCATTCATATATCTTTATGTACATATTCTTTATCCCTTTACACTTGTGTGTATAAGGTAGTAGTTGTGGAATTGTTAGGTTAGATTACTCGTTGGTTATTACTGCATTGTCGGAACTAGAAGCACAAGCATTTCGCTACACTCGCATTAACATTTGCTAACCATGTGTATGTGACAAATAACATTTTATTTTATTTGATTTAGGTAGATAGTGTGGTCTACAGCTTATCATGAGACTTCCTTAGATATCGTGCACCAGCAATTTTTTACAAATATGCATAGGCCGCCGCCCCGTGTCTTACCAGTGGCTGCTGTTCTATCCTGCCTATAGAGTGTATATCCCACCAGCTGTATGTTATTAATGTCGTCGTTCAGCCACGACTTGGTGAAGCATAAGATATTACAGTTTTTAATGTCCCGTTGGTAGGATATACGTGCTTTCAGTTCGTCCCATTTATTTTCCAGCGATTGAACGTTAGCAAAGGCAGATTAGCCACTCGTCGCCTGATCCTCACAAGGCACCCCAATCTCTTTCCACAAAATCTCAGTTTCTTTCTCCTGCAAATGATGGGGATGAGGGCCTGTACAGGTGTTTGGAGTATATCCTACCCATCCGACTCCTTAAAGAAAAATTATTCATCCAATTCAAGGTGAGTAATCGCTGTTCTGATTTCCAGAATCTCTTTTCAGGTCATAAGAGACGGTAGCAGCAACATTATGTACAAAATACAAACAATGCGAAAAAACAAACAAAATAGCACAGTTGGTTAGGAGCCAATATAACTGCAGCCATCATAATACATCTTCCACAGCATAATTATTAACTTGACCTTAATGAGCAATTCAATGACTGATTTATTATTGGTACCCATCGACCAATCACGACCCTTCTTTATGAGGATTTCGAAGAGCTCCCTGGTCTTTGTAGTTTAATCTATGTTTGAAATGCAATACTTTACTGAGGGACCTTGCAGATGTTGTATGTATGAGGGACAGAGGAAAGGGAAGTCATTAAACAAGATGTGTCAACCCCTGTTATTTGGACTCTGGACTAAAACCTAATTATGATAAGTGTACAATATTACGTATTGGATCTTTAAAAAATACAACTTTTACATTACCTTGCAGTTTACCTATAAAATTGGCTGACGGTGAAGTAGACATACTTGGTATTCATATCACAAAGATAGAAATGAGCTCTCCACAATAAATTTCAATAGAAAACTTGTAAAAATAGACAAGATCCTGCAACCATGGAGAGGTAAATACCTGTCTATTTATGGAAAAATTGCCCTGATTAACTCCTTAGTCATATCTCAGTTTACTCACTTACTTATGGTGCTGCCTACTCCTTTGTTTTTCAAATTAACGAGTAAAAAATATTTAGCTTTATCTGGGACACTAAACCAGACAAAATTAAGCGTGCCTATCTACATAATGAATATGAATTAGGTGGGTTGATATTATTAAATCTAAAAGCTTCACTTATTTCAAAAGTTTTACTTGAACCCTAAATGGTTCTCAAGTAGATTACTAAGAAAAGCTATGATGGGTCATGATTCCTTTACACGAAAAAATAGGTAATGCCCCTTATTCCAAAACCCTTCCTTCCATTACTCTGCAATTACAAAACAATATAGAGAGCTTTGTATCAACAATGTCGCTACTATAGTAAGTACAACAGTATTTCACAGGTGGAAGTGCAATTTAATGTAAATTGTTACCGCAATTTGCTACTAACAACAAACAATAGCTAAGTCCTCATCTTATATGACTCCAAATACACTTGAACTATTATGGTGATCTTAAATCCCAAGAGATGAAATATCTTAGCTGGGATTTGCAAATAGATGTGGACATAACATTAGGAACGGTGAAGCCACATCTGTTTTCATTAACTGTTGGTGTAAAACCATGGAAGAATTATGCTTCTTGCCTTGGGCAAGAGCATGGGTGAAAGTAATTTAGAAAACCCTTAGCCGACAACATCCGACAGAGGTGATATGTAAAATGTCATGACATTGTGTCCTACAGTCAGAACTTAAAACTAAATGGCCAACAACTAATGAGGGAAAATATTCAGACATCTTAGCTCACAAACAAAACAATATATGGTGTGTGAGTCCAATTAGGTTGGACTAGATTCTTATTATTATGAATTATGTAATTATTATTAATTATTAAATTTGTATTATTATTACGTATTACATTTGCATTATTATTAATAATTATGATTTAATAAATATGATTATTTAATTATTATTAATATGTCATTATAATTATTAATAATAATTCTTACATTGTTATTGGGCAATGAACCTTTCCATGTACAGTAGTTGCAGCCAGGGTCACCTCTGATTCCGAACCCGGAGAGCTACTTGTTCCACCCAAGCACTAATATTCCTGATTAATTTGATCAACTAATTATGGTCTCAGCCTGGACCTAGATACTGTAGCTTTAATCTGGTTTGTTAATGCTGGCATTGAACCTCAACACAAACATAGAGCTATGAGGAAATATTTGGGATTTCTCCTATGGATTGAAGATGCTTGAGGTTTGACTGTGTTACTGTATCATTTTTTATTACATACATTGTAATTAATTACATGGAAATAAGACTACCCAAGCCTGAAATCACAACAGAAGTGCAAGGATGTTGGTTGGGGGTGGCAGAGTGCGTAACTTGTATATAACTGCCTTAATGTTGCTGGACCCCAAGAAGAGTAGCTGCTGCCTTGGCAGAAACTAAGAGGGATTCTTGATAAATACAAATACAAATACACACTGGACTGGTATGGTCACGTGTGGCGGTGTTTTGAATCCAGGTGTGTTTTCCATTTGGCACGTTTATGATTTTTTACCTTACTCTGACTGATAACCCTATCTGCAAACCCCACTCGCTAGCACATCTGAACTTCACTTTACCCTAACCGCTCGCCATTACTTTAGCACCCCTTTAAGACTACTATTGTTGTACTCAGGGGATACACAAAACAGAAACACAGATGAATGAAACCAATGAGAGTAACTGAATTTAATTGTTTTTAAATTAAATTGTTACCAATACAACATGCACAAATGCATTATAAGATTCACACCATCACTCTCTGGTTAAAAGTTTGTTCTCCTTCATTGTTTGCATAGTGTCAGGCTAAGCGTTTGCACATACACTCTTAGAAATAACGGTTCCAAAAAGGGTTCTTCAGCTGTCCCCATAGAATAATCCTCTTTGGTTCCAGATAGAACCCTTTTGGGTTCCATGTGGAACCCTCTGTGGAATGGGTTCTACATGGAACCCACAAGGGTTTTACCTGGAACCAAAAAGGGTTTTTCAAAGGGTTCTCCTATGAGAACAGCCAATTAACCATTTTACGTCTACATCTAGATAGCACATTTTTTTCTAAGAGTGTAGTTGTCACGTTTAATAATGATAGGAGACAGATGCAGGAATACGATTTTTATTTTTTTATTTCACTACCCAAAATAGAGTACGTCATGCAATAAAATGCAAATTAATTACTTAAAAATCATACAATGTGATTTTCTGGATTTTTTTTTAGATTCCGTCTCTCACAGTTGAAGTGTACCTATGATAAAAATTACAGACCTCTACATGCTTTGTAAGTAGGAATACCTGCAAAATCGGCAGTGTTTCAAATACTTGTTCTCCCCTCTGTATATAACACAGGGCTGTAAACCAAACAAAGAGTGAGTTGTAAACCTCTAATAAATACACGGGACGAGAACCGTAATAACAATACACGGGACGAGACCCGTAATAACAATACACGGGACGAGACCCGTAATAACAATACACGGGACGAGACCCGTAATAACAATACACGGGACGAGACCCGTAATAACAATACACAGGACGAGACCCGTAATAACAATACACGGGATTAGACCCGTAATAACAATACACGGGACGAGACCCGTAATAACAATACACGGGACGAGACCCGTAATAACAATACACGGGACGAGGCCCGTAATAACAATACATGGGATTAGACCCGTAATAACAATACACGGGATTAGACCCGTAATAACAATACACGGGATTAGACCCGTAATAACAATACACGGGACGAGACCCGTAATAACAATACACGGGACGAGACCCGTAATAACAATACACGGGACGAGGCCCGTAATAACAATACACGGGATTAGACCCGTAATAACAATACACGGGACGAGACCCGTAATAACAATACACGGGATTAGACCCGTAATAACAATACACGGGACGAGACCCGTAATAACAATACACGGGATTAGACCCGTAATAACAATACACGGGACGAGACCCGTAATGACAATACACGGGATTAGACCCGTAATAACAAGTGCACACTAACACGGTAACACACAAGCCGATACAACAGAGCACAGGTACTCACAAGACCAACAGACATGGAACAATAATCAACAAGGACAATGGGGAACAGGCGGCACATATATACACTTACTAATCAAGGGGAATGGTTACCAGGTGTGCGTAATGAGACAAGACAGTCGTAGACCTCCTGAGCTGGTGAACGGAATGAGCAGCAGTACCGGGGGGATCCGTGACAGTAGTTCCTGCAATATATACTCCAGGTGAACTGTTTACATAGATCTGGTATTAAGGAAAAATCTTCTACGCAGCAGGCAAAACTATTTATATGTATACAGAATATCTTTGATATTGTTAGCATGGGAAATGTATTTTCGTTACATTCTGAATTTGACATTTGAATTTCATTACATAGATAAATGTTGATGACCTACTCAGCGTCCTGCAAAGTTGACACACTCACAACTTGGCAGTTTGATGATGGTGAACCCTTGATGATTGAAAGGTTGCGGTCGGCCTAAGTGCACCACATCTCTTGGCCAAGGAGTTCCATGCTGTAAAACATGATATAAAGCCCCACGCATAAAAACCTGCCAGGCATAATATACTAATTTTAAGCACCTTATCAATACTCTTTTTAGACCGATCATTTAGGAACTTTTAGGATGTAAAACGAGTCGACTACCTGTTCTTAAAAAACGTTTGCCAGAATATTTAATTTCCTGTAGAAAACAAAGTGGTGTAACACGAGGATATGAGAGTAAAATGATCCCACAACCGCTGGGCTTAGCAAACAGACTGGGTATCTTCTACCCATGATGCACGGGTAGAAATATCAGAGCCTCTGAAAACAAGATGTACCTCTAGATCTGTGCCGCTGTGACATTGAGGATAGTGTATGAGTGATGACAGGATGGCTTTTTCAGCAGGAAATCATTTTTACCTCTCTGTGCACTTTGGGATATTTCAGTGACAGTAGATGCTGAATCATTGTGTTGTGTCATTTTACCCCCCCAACTCCAATTTGCACGTCTAGGCCGAAATGGTCTGATTAACCGTTTTTTTCTTCTGTTCAACCATTAGATGAACAGCGAAAATGCAGTCTGTGGAAAGGTACTTTGATAAAGGGAAGAGCCTCTTTTCCTTCTAAAAGAGAACCCTAGCTGACCACAGCCTCTGATTGGCTTGCTGCTGATTGTTCCCCTTCTGTGATGCCAGGAAGTTTGCTGAGGAGCTCTGTATGTTTACAATATGTTGTGGAGACTTGAGACTCATTCTAACTCCCAAAGCAATCAGATAAAAAAGAATACGACAGTGGGTTCACTCAAAATGCTTGTTCTATATCGAGGTCGAAGGCCAAGTTAAAACCCAACACACCTTGCAAGCTCTGCCTTTCACAGACATTGTCATTAAATATTGACGCGAAACCAAATCTTTAAATACTGAAGTTTCTTTAGGTGTTGGGTCTGGGTTCCAATGAAGTTACACTGCTGTAGTGACTCAGGGTGGATACTGTAGTGACTCCGAGTGTATTCTGTAGTGACTCAGTGGATACTGTAGTGACTCCGAGTGTATTCTGTAGTGACTCAGGGTGGATACTGTAGTGACTCAGGCTGGATGTTGTAGTGACTCAGGATGGATGTTGTAGTGACTCAGGGTGGATAGTGTAGTGACTCAGTGGATACTGTAGTGACTCAGGGTGGATACTGTAGTGACTCAGGGTGGATACTGTAGTGACTCAGGGTGGATACTGTAGTGACTCAGAGTGGATTCTGTAGTGACTCAGGGTGGATACTGTCGTGACTCAGGGTGGATACTGTAGTGACTCAGGGTGGATACTGTAGTGACTCAGGGTGGATACTGTAGTGACTCAGGGTGGATACTATTGTGACTCCGAGTGGATTCTGTAGTGACCCAGTGGATATTATAGTGACTCAGAGTATATTCTGTAGTGACTCAGAGTATATTCTGTAGTGACTCAGAGTATATTCTGTAGTGACTCAGTGGATACTATAGTGACTCCGAATATATTCTGTAGTGACTCAGAGTATATTCTGTAGTGACTCGGTGGATACTATAGTGACTCAGAGTATATTCTGTAATGACTCAGAGTATATTCTGTTTCTTTAGGTGTTGGGTCTGGGTTCCAATGAAGTTACACTGCTGTAGTGACTCAGGGTGGATACTGTAGTGACTCCGAGTGTATTCTGTGGTGACTCAGTGGATACTGTAGTGACTCCGAGTGTATTCTGTAGTGACTCAGTGGATACTGTAGTGACTCAGAGTGTATTCTGTAGTGACTCAGGGTGGATACTGTAGTGACTCCGAGTGTATTCTGTAGTGACTCAGTGGATACTGTAGTGACTCCGAGCGTATTCTGTAGTGACTCAGTGGATATTGTAGTGACAGGGTGGATTCTGTAGTGCCTCAGGGTGGATAGTGTAGTGACTCAGGGTGGATACTGTAGTGACTCAGGGTGGATACTGTAGTGACTCAGAGTGGATTCTGTAGTGACTCAGGGTGGATACTGTAGTGACTCAGAGTGGATACTGTAGTGACTCAGGCTGGATGTTGTAGTGACTCAGGTGTATTCTGTAGTGACTCAGTGGATACTGTAGTGACTCAGAGTGTATTCTGTAGTGGCTCAGGGTGGATACTGTAGTGACTCAGGGTGGATACTGTAGTGACTCAGAGTGTATTCTGTAGTGACTCAGTGGATACTGTAGTAACTCAAAGTGTATTCTGTAGTGACTCAGGGTGGATACTGTAGTGACTCAGGGTGGATACTGTAGTGACTCCGAGTGGATTCTGTAGTGACTCGGTGGATATTATAGTGACTCAGAGTATATTCTGTAGTGACTCAGAATATATTCTGTAGTGACTCAGTGGATACTATAGTGACTCAGAGTATATTCTGTAGTGACTCAGAGTATATTCTGTAGTGACTCAGTGGATACTATAGTGACTCAGAGTATATTCTGTAGTGACTCAGTGGATACTATAGCGACTCAGAGTAGATCCTGAAGTGACTCAGGGTGGATTCTGTAGTGACTCAGTGGATACTATAGTGACTCAGAGTATATTCTGTAGTGACTCCGGGTGGATTCTGTAGTGACTCAGTGGATACTATAGTGACTCAGAGTATATTCTGTAGTGACTCAGT
This sequence comes from Salvelinus namaycush, assembly GCF_016432855.1. Taxonomy (NCBI): domain Eukaryota; kingdom Metazoa; phylum Chordata; class Actinopteri; order Salmoniformes; family Salmonidae; genus Salvelinus; species Salvelinus namaycush. The sequence continues at coordinate 39,631,264 of NC_052331.1, read as the reverse complement.
GGATACTATAGTGACTCAGAGTATTTTCTGTAGTGACTCAGAGTATATTCTGTAGTGACTCAGGGTGGATACTGTAGTGGAGGATGAAGGTGGTTCGCCGAGCTAATTTCTAACCCTGAAATATCAAATGCAACATTTACTCAAACAAAAAAGTTTGTTGCCATCAATAACACTATTTAAAAGTAAGACATTTACTAATGAAGCCCACTAATTTGGTTGCATTAAAGAGATCATGCAGCATTTCTGCACACAGTCTGCTGCAGGCACCTGTACTGTGGTGACTTAATATAGAGACGAATCAACCAACTTATAAACTCATTAAAATGATGGTTTGCAAAAAACACGTCCTCATATTGCACTTCTGGCCCCTGAAATAGAAAGAGGAGCTAAAGAGCCCAGCATCAGACATCTGGTAATGTGGAGAGGTAATCAAGCTACATAGAACCACACAAACCAAAGCCTTTGCAAATTAGGCCCATGTTACTTAAGGAATTTAAATTAAGTTTGTACTCTTAAAAAAGGTGTCTCAACGCTAGACTAAATTAAGTATGATCGCCCTCTGACTCAGAGAGTCGAAGGAGCGCAAGTGTGAGAGGTAGGAGAGTGAGATGATTTGTCTGTCCCTGGTGCTCTCACTTCTCCCATTTTCCCTCGTTTCCCTGGTTCATCACCGTTGACCTGGTTCATACGATATCCTCTTCTATCCACTTCATCACCGTCCCGACAGAAACGTCCTGACAGAAACGGAGCAGAAGGGCAGAAGGAACCACGCTTGGCAGCTTGAATAGGAATTTATTTCCGGTGTCATTTTCTCCATAATCTATTTTGATGACATGGCCAAACATCAATGTTCCTGTCATTTGGAGAAGAAAAGTTTAGCGTAAATGACGTCGGAAATCTGACCCCGGGCCACCAGCTGTGAAATTTTATTTTGTATTTATTCCAAGGGGGAAAATGCATTTGGAGGTCAAGGTAAACCGTATGCATTTCCAGGTAAATCAACACGGCCCAGTGTATGTGTATGAAAAAATTAACTCTGTATTGAGTATTATCTCAAATCCTCATTCCCATCTTAGAGCTAAGTCCTTCAGCCCCCACCACTCAACAAAGACGCAGGAATTAAGTGTCAATTCTTGAGAGAAACGTGCTTCCTGTCCTTTGCTGTGGGGCATATTTGAGTTTGAAGGGCAACGAGTCTAGAATCAGGCCTAGCTTTGCCACAGCATCTCTCCCGGTAGGACCTCATTAAAAGTAATCCTGTCATTCTTTCTTTACCTGAGGATTTGGGAGACAATCTTGGTTTTGTTACACTTTATTGTAATGAGACTTCCCGGGTGTCTTAAAGCTGAGTCGACATCAATATCGTGGAAATACATACCTGTACCACCAGGAATATTACCCTTTCATAAACGAGTGGGCTTGGCTTGGGACCGACCGAATTTCAATATACAAATGTATCTAAAGCCGTTACTGTGGTATTCAGTACACCAAGGCATCAGCCCTTCTCCATACAAAGACCATTGGAGCCCCCCCCCAGGAAATTTAGAGCCAAACAAAGTGATTCAAAGTTTATTATAATGAATGAGTGTCACTTTGGATCACTGTTAGTTGTTCCTGGTTGATATGATTCGTTGAATGACCATCTTTAATTTTAGTTATTGTATGCCATGCACTTGTTTCGCTGTCACAACTTTATACCCACAGGGCACACAATTTACGCAGTTACTTAAAATGGCTATCTTTTGTTTTAATCACATACTTATGATGTTCATTTTGTCTCTGGTGGACGCCAGTGGATTTCAAGGGATCATGGCTCAATTCTCCCCCTTCCTGTCCTAGAGCTGAGTTCTATATAGCTTGTGTCTCTGGTGACAACACAGCACCATTTGTAACAGAATATTGACAGACCTCTAGTCTGTACTGAGGTGGATATAGAAGAGTCATGACGATAGGAAGATATAAAGAGACAAAGTAGACTCCTGGTCTGGTTGGTATCTAATTCCCCAGGGATCAGGTGACCCTCGCCTGTAGTATGTGCTGATCCAAGGTCAGATCAGCTCCTTGTGTTTAAAGCCAAGAATGCGCTATATAAATCCAATCAATTATTATTTGTTATTAAGAATAGATATTAGAGAGGCTGATTGTAGATCTGAGCATACGGGCAACTTCTGCCTAAGAGATTGTTGTCTGTACAAGGATGGTTTTCACCAGTCAGTCCTATGTAATGTTGTCTCCCTAGGCAGACGGTTACCTCCTACAACGTATCCTAAGTTACTGCTGTTGCTAGGGTTGGATTTACAAGACTATATGTAATGGGGTTTGTGTTGGTTACAGCTGACAAGACTGAGGAAATCTAAGACCTTAGTGATGCGAGAGAAAACCACCACAATATCAGACACTTTACCAGTGACCACACATGAGGACGTTTTCTGCCCTATTTACTAGAGTTAATTAACTATGGGGAAAAAAGAAAATCCATGGATGTCAAACAAAATAAGGGTGGGGAAGGTCTCTTGGTTTCCACGGTTGTTTCAGCACCAGCTGAGCCAAGTTGAAAAAGCCAGACTTACACCTCATTTAATGATTTGTATAATTACAAAAAGTCACCTATGAACCCTTTATTTAAATGGCATCAAACTGGGAGGATGGCAACAACAAAAATGTCACCATTCCTGCTTTTATTTTCATTGGACAATAGAGAGAAAAGCTGAGTGAAATAACTGTCTTATTTGCTCGGCTTGCTGAATGGGACTAAAGACAAAAGCCGAGCTTAAGGAGAGGATTTATTCATTCAAGTTGATTAATCCAACCTGCTACTCAACTGATTGTATTAAAGTTTTAGTTACAGCTGAATACACACACGTTCGGTCAACAATTGTTATTTGACGGCGCCATGAATGCGACCTCAACAACAATACACTGCTGTGCTGGAGAATGATTCATTTATCTGTTGATGATCTCAATACACTAGGAGAGAGGGAGTAGAGAGGAGAGGGGGGGGGTAGAGAGGAGAGAGGTGGTAGATCAGAGAGAGATAGTAGAGAGGAGAGAGGGGGGTAGAGAGGAGAGAGGAGGGTAGAGAGGAGAGAGGGGGTAGAGAGGAGAGAGGGGGGTAGAAAGGAGAGAGGGGGTAGAGAGGAGACAGGGTGGTAGAGAGGAGAGAGGGGGGTAGAGCAGAGAGAAGGGGTAGAGAGGGGGTAGAATGGAGAGAGGGGGTAGAGAGGAGAGAGGGTGTAGAGAGGAGAGAGGGGGGTAGAGAGGAGAGAGGTGGGTAGAGGGGAGAGAGGGGGTAGAGAGGAGAGAGGGGTAGAGAGGAGAGAGGAGGGTAGAGAGGAGAGAGGGGGTAGAGAGGAGAGAGGGGGGTAGAAAGGAGAGAGGGGGTAGAGAGGAGACAGGGTGGTAGAGAGGAGAGAGGGGGGTAGAGCAGAGAGAAGGGGTAGAGAGGGGGTAGAATGGAGAGAGGGGGTAGAGAGGAGAGAGGGGGTAGAGAGGAGAGAGGGGGGTAGAGAGGAGAGAGGTGGGTAGAGTGGAGAGAGGGGGTAGAGAGGAGAGAGGGGTAGAGAGGGGAGAGAGGGGTAGGGAGGAGAGGGGGGGTAGAATGGAGAGAGGGGGTAGAATGGAGAGAGGGGGGTAGAGCGGAGAGAAGGGGTAGAGAGGGGGTAGAATGAAGAGAGGGGGTAGAGAGGAGAGAGGGGGGTAGAGAGGGGAGAGAGGGGTAGAGAGGAGAGAGGGGGGTAGAGAGGAGAGAGGGGTAGAGAGGGGAGAGAGGGGTAGGGAGGAGAGAAAGGGTAGAATGGAGAGAGGGGGTAGAGAGGAGAGAGGGGTAGAGAGGGGAGAGAGGGGTAGGGAGGAGAGGGGGGTAGGGAGGAGAGGGGGGGTAGAATGGAGAGAGAGGGTAGAGAGGAGAGAGGGGGGTAGAGCGGAGTGAAGGGGTAGAGAGGGAGAATGGAGAGACGGGGGTAGAGCGGAGAGAAGGGGTAGAGAGGGGGTAGAATGAAGAGAGGGGGTAGAGAGGAGAGAGGGGGGTAGAATGGAGAGAGGGGGTAGAGAGGAGAGAGGGGGGTAGAGAGGAGAGAGGGGGGTAGAATGGAGAGAGGTGGGTAGAGAGGAGAGATAAGGGTATTCAACTTTTACCCTACGAGGTCCGGAGCCTGCGGGTTTTCTGTCCTACCTAATAATGAATTGTACACACATGGTGTCCCAGGTCTAAATCACTCCCTGATTAGAGTGGAACAATGAACTAATGCGGTGAAACAGGCTTCAAGGTCCAGAGGTTGATGGTCCTAGACTATGTACAGTTTCAACTTTTGACCATCTTCCTTTTTTCGAAGATACATTTTCAACCTCTAGCAAACTATCCGCTCTGTATTGTTCCCCACCCCGGCAATCCCCCGGCCGTCCCATCAGCCGCCCTTCCCTCCAGTTAAATTGTTCTCAGTGGTGAGAATCGGTACGGAGGGCAGAGTGTATTCTAACTAATGGGATGTGACTTACCGTGTGGCACTGATGAATGGTGTTGACCGCAGCAGTGGTTCCCAGAATGCCACAGTGTGGTCGGAAGGGCTTGCTACTCTCTTCAAACATGCACTCGGCAACAGTCCACTCTCCACTATCTACCTCTCAGGCCTGCATGCGCACTACTGTGATTTGTGGACTGACACAAGACGTGTCGACAAGCCAGCTCTCATGCCTCATGTAAAGTAACATTGCAGCGGCCAGGCTGTGTGCTGCAATGTGGACAAAGCAACACCCGACAGTGAAGGAGAAAGGGGTGTTAAGACACTGCTCGCTGTAGAGGAGTCATCAACACATCGCCTGCAGTATGGTGAGAAAAACAATACACCATAGAAATAGAATTACTAGAACAGCAATGTCTGATTCTAATCAATGTTCTGTGGTAGGTGTAATGCTTTTTCTATGGGAAAGAATCAAAGTGAATGAGAAAGTGGTGGTGGTAATGGACTCAAGTAATAGAATAGGTACCATCATATTCATAAAATAAATATAAACGCAAAATGAAGCAATTTCAAAGATTTTACTGAGTTACAGCTCATAATAAGGAATTCAGTCAATTTAAATAAATAAATTAGGCCCTACTCTATGAATTTCACATGACTTGGAATACAGATATGCATCTGTTCGTGACAGATACCTTAATAAAAAGTAGGGTCGTGGACCAAAAGAACAGTCCGTATCTGGTGGGACCATTTGCCTCATGCAGCGCGACACATCTCTTTCGCATAGAGTTGATCGGGATGTTGATTGTGGCCTGGGGAATGTTGTTCCACTCCTCTTCAATGGCTGTGTGAAGTTGCTGAAGATTGGCGGGAACTGGAACACGCTGTCGTACACATCAAGGGTAGAATGGAGAGAGGGGTTAGAAGGTAGAGAGGAGGGTAGAAGGGAAAGAGGGGGGTAGAATGGAGAGAGGGGGTAGAATGGAGAGAGGGGTTAGAAGGTAGAGAGGGGGGTTAGAAGGTAGAGAGGGGGGTTAGAAGGTAGAGAGGAGGGTAGAATGGAGAGAGGAGGGTAGAATGGAGAGAGGGGTTAGAAGGTAGAGAGGGGGGTTAGAAGGTAGAGAGAGGGTAGAATGGAGAGAGGGGGGTAGAATGGAGAGAGGGGTTAGAAGGTAGAGAGGAGGGTAGAAGGGAAAGAGGGGGGTAGAATGGAGAGAGGGGGTAGAATGGAGAGAGGGGGTAGAAGGTAGAGCGGGGGGTTAGAAGGTAGAGAGAGGGTAGAATGGAGAGAGGGGGGTAGAATGGAGAGAGGGGTTAGAAGGTAGAGAGGAGGGTAGAAGGGAAAGAGGGGGGTAGAATGGAGAGAGGGGGTAGAATGGAGAGAGGGGGGTAGAATGGAGAGAGGGGGTAGAATGGAGAGAGGAGGGTAGAATGGAGAGAGGAGGGTAGAATGGAGAGAGGGGTTAGAAGGTAGAGAGGGGGGTTAGAAGGTAGAGAGGGGGGTTAGAAGGTAGAGAGAGGGGTTAGAAGGTAGAGAGAGGGTAGAATGGAGAGAGGAGGGTAGAATGGAGAGAGGGGTTAGAATGGAGAGAGGGGGGTTAGAAGGTAGAGAGGGGGGTTAGAAGGTAGAGAGGAGGGTAGAATGGAGAGAGGGGTTAGAATGGAGAGAGAGGGGTTAGAAGGTAGAGAGGAGGGTAGAATGGAGAGAGGGGGGTAGAATGGAGAGGGGGGTTAGAATGGAGAGAGGGGTTAGAAGGTAGAGAGGGGGGTTAGAAGGTAGAGAGGGGGGTTAGAAGGTAGAGAGAGGGGTTAGAAGGTAGAGAGGAGGGTAGAATGGAGAGAGGGGGGTAGAATGGAGAGGGGGGTAGAATGGAGAGAGGGGTTAGAAGGTAGAGAGGGGGGTTAGAAGGTAGAGAGAGGGGTTAGAAGGTAGAGAGGAGGGTAGAATGGAGAGAGGGGGGTAGAATGGAGAGAGGGGGGTAGAATGGAGAGAGGGGTTGGAATGGAGAGAGGAGGGTAGAATGGAGAGAGGAGGGTAGAATGGAGAGAGGAGGGTAGAATGGAGAGAGGGGGGTTAGAAGGTAGAGAGGGGGGTTAGAATGGAGAGAGGGGGGTAGAATGGAGAGGGGGGTAGAATGGAGAGAGGGGTTAGAAGGTAGAGAGGGGGGTTAGAATGGAGAGGGGGGTTAGAAGGTAGAGAGGGGGGTTAGAAGGTAGAGAGGGGGGTAGAATGGAGAGGGGGTTAGAAGGTAGAGAGGGGGGTTAGAAGGTAGAGAGGGGGGTTAGAAGGTAGAGAGAGGGGTTAGAAGGTAGAGAGAGGGTAGAATGGAGAGAGGAGGGTAGAATGGAGAGAGGGGTTAGAATGGAGAGAGGGGGGTTAGAAGGTAGAGAGGGGGGTTAGAAGGTAGAGAGGAGGGTAGAATGGAGAGAGGGGTTAGAATGGAGAGAGAGGGGTTAGAAGGTAGAGAGGAGGGTAGAATGGAGAGAGGGGGGTAGAATGGAGAGGGGGGTTAGAATGGAGAGAGGGGTTAGAAGGTAGAGAGGGGGGTTAGAAGGTAGAGAGGGGGGTTAGAAGGTAGAGAGAGGGGTTAGAAGGTAGAGAGGAGGGTAGAATGGAGAGAGGGGGGTAGAATGGAGAGGGGGGTAGAATGGAGAGAGGGGTTAGAAGGTAGAGAGGGGGGTTAGAAGGTAGAGAGAGGGGTTAGAAGGTAGAGAGGAGGGTAGAATGGAGAGAGGGGGGTAGAATGGAGAGAGGGGGGTAGAATGGAGAGGGGGGTTAGAATGGAGAGAGGAGGGTAGAATGGAGAGAGGAGGGTAGAATGGAGAGAGGAGGGTAGAATGGAGAGAGGGGGGTTAGAAGGTAGAGAGGGGGGTTAGAATGGAGAGAGGGGGGTAGAATGGAGAGGGGGGTAGAATGGAGAGAGGGGTTAGAAGGTAGAGAGGGGGGTTAGAATGGAGAGGGGGGTTAGAAGGTAGAGAGGGGGGTTAGAAGGTAGAGAGGGGGGTTAGAAGGTAGAGAGGGGGGTAGAATGGAGAGGGGGGTTAGAAGGGAAAGAGGGGGGTAGAATGGAGAGAGGGGGTAGAATGGAGAGAGGGGGTAGAATGGGGAGAGGGGGTAGAAAGTAGAGAGGGGGGTTAGAAGGTAGAGCGGGGGGTTAGAAGGTAGAGAGGAGGGTAGAATGGAGAGGGGGGGGTAGAATGGAGAGGGGGGTTAGAAGGGAAAGAGGGGGGTAGAATGGAGAGAGGGGGTAGAATGGAGAGAGGGGGTAGAAGGTAGAGCGGGGGGTTAGAAGGTAGAGAGAGGGTAGAATGGAGAGAGGAGGGTAGAATGGAGAGAGGGGTTAGAAGGTAGAGAGGAGGGTAGAAGGGAAAGAGGGGGGTAGAATGGAGAGAGGGGGTAGAATGGAGAGAGGGGGGTTAGAAGGTAGAGAGGAGGGTAGAATGGAGAGAGGAGGGTAGAATGGAGAGAGGGGGGTAGAATGGAGAGAGGGGTTAGAAGGTAGAGAGGGGGGTTAGAAGGTAGAGAGGGGGGTTAGAAGGTAGAGAGGAGGGTAGAATGGAGAGAGGGGGGTAGAATGGAGAGGGGGGTAGAATGGAGAGAGGGGTTAGAATGGAGAGAGGGGGGTTAGAAGGTAGAGAGGGGGGTTAGAAGGTAGAGAGGAGGGTAGAATGGAGAGAGGGGTTAGAATGGAGAGAGAGGGGTTAGAAGGTAGAGAGGAGGGTAGAATGGAGAGAGGGGGGTAGAATGGAGAGGGGGGTTAGAATGGAGAGAGGGGTTAGAAGGCAGAGAGGGGGGTTAGAAGGTAGAGAGGGGGGTTAGAAGGTAGAGAGAGGGGTTAGAAGGTAGAGAGGAGGGTAGAATGGAGAGAGGGGGGTAGAATGGAGAGGGGGGTAGAATGGAGAGAGGGGTTAGAAGGTAGAGAGGGGGGTTAGAAGGTAGAGAGAGGGGTTAGAAGGTAGAGAGGAGGGTAGAATGGAGAGAGGGGGGTAGAATGGAGAGAGGGGGGTAGAATGGAGAGGGGGGTTAGAATGGAGAGAGGAGGGTAGAATGGAGAGAGGAGGGTAGAATGGAGAGAGGAGGGTAGAATGGAGAGAGGGGGGTTAGAAGGTAGAGAGGGGGGTTAGAATGGAGAGAGGGGGGTAGAATGGAGAGGGGGGTAGAATGGAGAGAGGGGTTAGAAGGTAGAGAGGGGGGTTAGAATGGAGAGGGGGGTTAGAAGGTAGAGAGGGGGGTTAGAAGGTAGAGAGGGGGGTTAGAAGGTAGAGAGGGGGGTAGAATGGAGAGGGGGGTTAGAAGGGAAAGAGGGGGGTAGAATGGAGAGAGGGGGTAGAATGGAGAGAGGGGGTAGAAGGTAGAGAGGGGGTAGAAGGTAGAGAGGGGGGTTAGAAGGTAGAGAGAGGGGTTAGAAGGTAGAGAGGAGGGTAGAATGGAGAGAGGGGGGTAGAATGGAGAGGGGGGTTAGAAGGGAAAGAGGGGGGTAGAATGGAGAGAGGGGGTAGAATGGAGAGAGGGGGTAGAAGGTAGAGCGGGGGGTTAGAAGGTAGAGAGAGGGTAGAATGGAGAGAGGAGGGTAGAATGGAGAGAGGGGTTAGAAGGTAGAGAGGAGGGTAGAAGGGAAAGAGGGGGGTAGAATGGAGAGAGGGGGTAGAATGGAGAGAGGGGGGTTAGAAGGTAGAGAGGAGGGTAGAATGGAGAGAGGAGGGTAGAATGGAGAGAGGGGGGTAGAATGGAGAGAGGGGTTAGAAGGTAGAGAGGGGGGTTAGAAGGTAGAGAGGGGGGTTAGAAGGTAGAGAGGAGGGTAGAATGGAGAGAGGGGGGTAGAATGGAGAGGGGGGTAGAATGGAGAGAGGGGTTAGAAGGTAGAGAGGGGGGTTAGAAGGTAGAGAGAGGGGTTAGAAGGTAGAGAGGAGGGTAGAATGGAGAGAGGGGGGTAGAATGGAGAGAGGGGGGTAGAATGGAGAGGGGGGTTAGAATGGAGAGAGGGGGGTAGAATGGAGAGAGGAGGGTAGAATGGAGAGAGGAGGGTAGAATGGAGAGAGGGGGGTTAGAAGGTAGAGAGGGGGGTTAGAATGGAGAGAGGAGGGTAGAATGGAGAGGGGGGTAGAATGGAGAGAGGGGGGTAGAATGGAGAGGGGGGTAGAATGGAGAGAGGGGTTAGAAGGTAGAGAGGGGGGTTAGAATGGAGAGAGGGGGGTTAGAAGGTAGAGAGAGGGTAGAATGGAGAAAGGGGGGTAGAATGGAGAGGGGGGTAGAATGGAGAGAGGGGTTAGAAGGTAGAGAGGGGGGTTAGAAGGTAGAGAGGGGGGTTAGAAGGTAGAGAGAGGGGTTAGAAGGTAGAGAGAGGGTAGAATGGAGAGGGGGGGTAGAATGGAGAGAGGAGGGTAGAATGGAGAGAGGAGGGTAGAATGGAGAGAGGAGGGTAGAATGGAGAGAGGGGGGTTAGAAGGTAGAGAGGGGGGTTAGAATGGAGAGAGGAGGGTAAAATGGAGAGAGATTAACAAGGCGTTAAGCCAAACACTCCCGGCTCAGAGTAACCTCTCAAATATCATCTCTTCGCCCTCCTTTCATTTGGGGTTGTTATCCCAGTATGCCCATCACATGACTTATGACCTTAGCCCAAAAGTCCTAATTGGGCTGTTTTATGATGTTGAAACTGCTGCCTCACAAGTCTTGTCTTTTCCCCCCTACTAAGATGGCACAAGACATAACTTTAAAGTCCTATAAAGTCCTTTAAAGTCCTTATATAGTGGAAGAAGGAGCCACATTGTTTATACCTCTGTCTTTAGGCCATAATATAATACAGTATCATTTGAGTGTTGAGGGCTGCTTGACAAGGCCTAGACGTGAATAATTCCCGACATGATCTAACGAATTTATTGCAAAAACTGACGACTATCCCAAAAGACGCAAACTTCGAACTGCAAAGCTGCAGTAAAACGTCCTATAATGCCTTGACATGTGCAGCATGGTTGCCCAAATCTGCACCCAAGATGCAGGGCTCATTTGCTTGTGACAAGTTGAGGTTGAATCCATATAACGTTACGGTAACGGATAATGAGAGGGGGTAAAACAATTGCCACACACGGGAATCTAATATGCTGGGTTTGGAGCCGTGGTTAAAGGTAATTTCCGATTGAGCTGAAATAAACAGCGTTTACGTGAATGCAATCTCCACTAACGCGGGAACATTGTCTTTAAATTTCAATCACAGCTGTAACGCAGAACTTCCGCTACACGGATTTAATTACCTGAGAGTCATTTTTAGTCTTGGAATGGAGCAATGTTCAGGTCCTCCACCCACTCATGTTCCCCCGTAACAATGTTCATGTCCTCCACCCACTCATGTTCCCCCGTAACAATGTTCAGGTCCTCCACCCACTCATGTTCCCCCGTAACAATGTTCAGGTCCTCCACCCACTCATGTTCCCCCGTAACAATGTTCAGGTCCTCCACCCACTCATGTTCCCCCGTAACAATGTTCAGGTCCTCCACTCACTCATGTTCCCCCGTAACAATGTTCAGGTCCTCCACCCACTCATGTTCCCCCGTAACAATGTTCAGGTCCTCCACCCACTCATGTTCCCCCGTAACAATGTTCAGGTCCTCCACTCACTCATGTTCCCCCGTAACAATGTTCAGGTCCTCCACCCACTCATGTTCCCCCGTAACAATGTTCAGGTCCTCCACCCACTCATGTTCCCCCGTAACAATGTTCAGGTCCTCCACCCACTCATGTTCCCCCGTAACAATGTTCAGGTCCTCCACCCACTCATGTTCCCCCGTAACAATGTTCAGGTCCTCCACCCACTCATGTTCCCCCGTAACAATGTTCAGGTCCTCCACCCACTCATGTTCCCCCGTAACAATGTTCAGGTCCTCCACTCACTCATGTTCCCCCGTAACAATGTTCAGGTCCTCCACCCACTCATGTTCCCCCGTAACAATGTTCAGGTCCTCCACCCACTCATGTTCCCCCGTAACAATGTTCAGGTCCTCCACCCACTCATGTTCCCCCGTAACAATGTTCAGGTCCTCCACCCACTCATGTTCCCCCGTAACAATGTTCAGGTCCTCCACCCACTCATGTTCCCCCGTAACAATGTTCAGGTCCTCCACCCACTCATGTTCCCCCGTAACAATGTTCAGGTCCTCCACCCACTCATGTTCCCCCGTAACAATGTTCAGGTCCTCCACCCACTCATGTTCCCCCGTAACAATGTTCAGGTCTTCCACCCACTCATGTTCCCCCGTAACAATGTTCAGGTCCTCCACCCACTCATGTTCCCCCGTAACAATGTTCAGGTCCTCCACCCACTCATGTTCCCCCGTAACAATGTTCAGATCCTCCACCCACTCATGTTCCCCCGTAACAATGTTCAGGTCCTCCACTCACTCATGTTCCCACGTAACAATGTTCAGGTCCTCCACCCACTCATGTTCCCCCGTAACAATGTTCAGGTCCTCCACCCACTCATGTTCCCCCGTAACAATGTTCAGGTCCTCCACCCACTCATGTTCCCCCGTAACAATGTTCAGGTCCTCCACTCACTCATGTTCCCCCGTAACAATGTTCAGGTCCTCCACCCACTCATGTTCCCCCGTAACAATGTTCAGGTCCTCCACTCACTCATGTTCCCCCGTAACAATGTTCAGGTCCTCCACCCACTCATGTTACCCCGTAAACAATGTTCAGGTCCTCCACCCACTCATGTTCCCCCGTAACAATGTTCAGGTCCTCCACCCACTCATGTTCCCCCGTAACAATGTTCAGGTCCTCCACCCACTCATGTTCCCCCGTAACAATGTTCAGGTCCTCCACCCACTCATGTTCCCCCGTAACAATGTTCAGGTCCTCCACTCACTCATGTTCCCCCGTAACAATGTTCAGGTCCTCCACCCACTCATGTTCCCCCGTAACAATGTTCAGGTCCTCCACCCACTCATGTTCCCCCGTAACAATGTTCAGATCCTCCAATCACTCATGTTCCCCCGTAACAATGTTCAGGTCCTCCACTCACTCATGTTCCCCCGTAACAATGTTCAGGTCCTCCACCCACTCATGTTCCCCCGTAACAATGTTCAGGTTCTCCACCCACTCATGTTCCCCCGTAACAATGTTCAGGTCCTCCACCCACTCATGTTCCCCCGTAACAATGTTCAGGTCCTCCACCCACTCATGTTCCCCCGTAACAATGTTCAGGTCCTCCACCCACTCATGTTCCCCCGTAACAATGTTCAGGTCCTCCACCCACTCATGTTCCCCCGTAACAATGTTCAGGTCCTCCACCCACTCATGTTCCCCCGTAACAATGTTCAGGTCCTCCACCCACTCATGTTCCCCCGTAACAATGTTCAGGTCCTCCACCCACTCATGTTCCCCCGTAACAATGTTCAGGTCCTCCACCCACTCATGTTCCCCCGTAACAATGTTCAGGTCCTCCACCCACTCATGTTCCCCCGTAACAATGTTCAGGTCCTCCAATCACTCATGTTCCCCCGTAACAATGTTCAGGTCCTCCACCCACTCATGTTCCCCCGTAACAATGTTCAGGTCCTCCACCCACTCATGTTCCCCCGTAACAATGTTCAGGTCCTCCACCAACTCATGTTCCCCCGTAACAATGTTCAGGTCCTCCACCCACTCATGTTCCCCCGTAACAATGTTCAGGTCCTCCACCCACTCATGTTCCCCCGTAACAATGTTCACGTCCTCAACCCACTCATGTTCCCCCGTAACAATGTTCAGGTCCTCCACTCACTCATGTTCCCCCGTAACAATGTTCAGGTCCTCCACCCACTCATGTTCCCTCGTAACAATGTTCAGGTCCTCCACTCACTCATGTTCCCCCGTAACAATGTTCAGGTCCTCCACCCACTCATGTTCCCCCTTAACAATGTTCAGGTCCTCCACTCACTCATGTTCCCCCGTAACAATGTTCAGGTCCTCCACCCACTCATGTTCCCCCGTAACAATGTTCAGGTCCTCCACCCACTCATGTTCCCCCGTAACAATCTTCAGGTCCTCCACCCACTCATGTTCCCCCGTAACAATGTTCAGGTCCTCCACCCACTCATGTTCCCCCGTAACAATGTTCAGGTCCTCCACCCACTCATGTTCCCCCGTAACAATGTTCAGGTCCTCCACCCACTCATGTTCCCCCGTAACAATGTTCAGGTCCTCCACCCACTCATGTTCCCCCGTAACAATGTTCAGGTCCTCCACCCACTCATGTTCCCCCGTAACAATGTTCAGGTCCTCCACCCACTCATGTTCCCCCGTAACAATGTTCAGGTCCTCCAATCACTCATGTTCCCCGTAACAATGTTCAGGTCCTCCACTCACTCATGTTCCCCCGTAACAATGTTCAGGTCCTCCACTCACTCATGTTCCCCCGTAACAATGTTCAGGTCCTCCACTCACTCATGTTCCCCCGTAACAATGTTCAGGTCCTCCACCCACTCATGTTCCCCCGTAACAATGTTCAGGTCCTCCAATCACTCATGTTCCCCCGTAACAATGTTCAGATCCTCCAATCACTCATGTTCCCCCGTAACAATGTTCAGGTCCTCCACTCACTCATGTTCCCCCGTAACAATGTTCAGGTCCTCCACTCACTCATGTTCCCCCGTAACAATGTTCAGGTCCTCCACTCACTCATGTTCCCCCGTAACAATGTTCAGGTCCTCCACTCACTCATGTTCCCCCGTAACAATGTTCAGGTCCTCCACCCACTCATGTTCCCCCGCAACAATGTTCAGGTCCTCCAATCACTCATGTTCCCCCGTAACAATGTTCAGGTCCTCCACCCACTCATGTTCCCCCGTAACAATGTTCAGGTCCTCCAATCACTCATGTTCCCCCGTAACAATGTTCAGGTCCTCCAATCACTCATGTTCCCCCGTAACAATGTTCAGGTCCTCCACCCACTCATGTTCCCCCGTAACAATGTTCAGGTCCTCCACCCACTCATGTTCCCCCGTAACAATGTTCAGGTCCTCCACTCACTCATGTTCCCCCGTAACAATGTTCAGGTCCTCCACCCACTCATGTTCCCCCGTAACAATGTTCAGGTCCTCCACTCACTCATGTTCCCCCGTAACAATGTTCAGGTCCTCCACCCACTCATGTTCCCCCGTAACAATGTTCAGGTCCTCCACTCACTCATGTTCCCCCGTAACAATGTTCAGGTCCTCCACCCACTCATGTTCCCCCGTAACAATGTTCAGGTCCTCCACCCACTCATGTTCCCCCGTAACAATGTTCAGGTCCTCCACCCACTCATGTTCCCCCGTAACAATGTTCAGGTCCTCCACTCACTCATGTTCCCCCGTAACAATGTTCAGGTCCTCCACCCACTCATGTTCCCCCGTAACAATGTTCAGGTCCTCCACTCACTCATGTTCCCCCGTAACAATGTTCAGGTCCTCCACTCACTCATGTTCCCCCGTAACAATGTTCAGGTCCTCCACTCACTCATGTTCCCCCGTAACAATGTTCAGGTCCTCCACCCACTCATGTTCCCCCGTAACAATGTTCAGGTCCTCCACTCACTCATGTTCCCCCGTAACAATGTTCAGGTCCTCCACCCACTCATGTTCCCCCGTAACAATGTTCAGGTCCTCCACCCACTCATGTTCCCCCGTAACAATGTTCAGGTCCTCCACTCACTCATGTTCCCCCGTAACAATGTTCAGGTCCTCCACCCACTCATGTTCCCCCGTAACAATGTTCAGGTCCTCCACTCACTCATGTTCCCCCGTAACAATGTTCAGGTCCTCCACCCACTCATGTTCCCCCGTAACAATGTTCAGGTCCTCCACCCACTCATGTTCCCCCGTAACAATGTTCAGGTCCTCCACCCACTCATGTTCCCCCGTAACAATGTTCAGGTCCTCCACTCACACGCGGTTCCCCATAACAAAGGTTGTGAACAATGATTATTCAACTTCTGTTCTGAGCAGAAAGAGACAAAAGAGATTTAAAAAAGTATTGTTTGAATGTTCTAGAAATGAAGTCCTCACCCAGACCGTAACACTACCTGCTATTAAGCTAAACAATATAGCCTGCAAATACAATGTTTCCCTGTAGAAATACATCATTCAGTATTCATGCCTTGATGGAGTTCATTGACACCCGTGCGACAATTTCAACACAGACCTAATCAGGAAAAAATCATCTGCTGACTGTTTCCGTGTGATGAAGCTGCTTTAATTCATTGATATTTATCGATACATAGACATGTAATGGAAAGTTAATTTACTACTAAATCAATGGGATAATTAGTGGAATATTTAGACGGTCGATGTGTGTGTGAGCTGCTTGGGGCACCAAATGATTGTGTTTAATAATGGCCTCATTATATCATGGTGAATTTACAGGTCAGTGCAATAGATTATATCATTGCCTTTTTGGTTGCTATACGATGTGAATAGGAATTGCGTAATTGTAGAGACAAGCATTCTGCCTGCATTACTACTGGATTATTACAAACAGAAGACAATTGAACCTCAAATTATCTTTAAAAGGGAGGGATTTACAACCTCGGAGAAGAAGTTCAAGTAAAAAAAAATACGGCTTTGTTTTTTAGCATTTATCCAGACGGCTTCACATCGGTGAGTTAACATAGAGGAGACATCTCTATAAACATTGTCTAATCTCCGACAACAACAACAATTATGTGGCCCACCGATTGTCATTATCCTGTGAATTAAATACAATGCATTTCTGTCAAAAAGGTCAATGGTGGAGAAAAAAAATGAAATATAGGGTCAGATATAGCAGAGGGTTGGAAAAGGTTGTGGCCGATTCCATAAGGTAGATAAAGTGATGAATTTGTAATGGCCGCTCTTTCTCACCACATCACCACTTCTCTGAGGTACGGCAGTTAAAAATGGGGAGCGTAAAGGGAGACTGGACCGGTCAAGTGCCGTTAACGAAACGAGAGTGACCTTTTTCTTTTTTGAATGGCTCCCAGTTTGTTTGGGGCGATTTGGTTCATCGTCCTGGTGAGTCAGGCACGTTGAGAACCCTGAGGTCTCTCTGACATGTAGTGTAAGTAGCCAAGCGGTTGATGGATGACTCTCATTTTCCTGTCAACCTTGAACTACTTTTTATGTTTATCTTGATATCGCCTTGATGTGACTTCATTCACCTGTACAGTCCGGAGAGAAGGAGATTTTTACGAGACAGAAAGAGGGAGAAACGGCAGAGAGAGAGAGAGAGCATGTCTATCAATTTGAACATAAATAGGCAGGTGTGCATTTCAACCATAGAGCTGTGATCGCTACAGTACATACAGAATCCGAGCCATTCATAGGATAGTCAAGGACAGAAATGGGCATGAAACGATAAACTCTTTAATATTATATGGGGGAAAAACAGATACAGGTAATTGTGGACATGAATCAGTCATTTTGTTTTAAATGCAATCACCCTATTTTGCAAAGGGGATCCCAGAAGCCCTGTGAATGTAGAGTTAAATATTGTCTGTCTAATGTTCAGATCCTGTCTTTCATGGGTCATACATTTGTCTGTTCAATCGCTTTCTGTACATCACTTTGTAACCTTGGCATCTACTCCAGCTAGACATATCAAAGAACACCAAAAAGAGCCTCATTTATTAAGTGTCTGCACTAGGACCAAACAAAAGCCAAAAAGTGAAACTGTCTCCATTTACCTGAATGTCATTCAGGCTGTTAACCTATTTAACCTGTTTCTTCTGCCCTCTATGCTTCATTCCCTCTATGGTAACTATGTTTGCACCAGTTATATTTTTCCCTCCAAAGTCAAACAGTCTGTAGAAGAGTCTTTTTCTCCTGCTGATTTTATCTCTGCCCTGTGGTTGTGAGGTACTGGATGAGTTTCCCCTCAATACACTCTTGGGAAATTCAAAACCACCCCAGAATGATTTTTTTTAAAGGCCCTAACCAATTTATCTCATGAAATCCTGAGGATCCTTGTGGGCTTTCCTAGAGGGTCCAAGACTTGGACAGTATCTGGCATCTAGGGCAATCCAAACTCTTGAGCAATCCAATCAAACCACTGATATGCTCAGTGTGTCATGACGGAGGGTACATTGTAGCGGTTTAGCAAAGTGCTATGACCTAACGCTTCATTTCTGAATCTCTGTTGAGATTAAATGGGTGGGTTCCGGAACATGTACATGCCCTTTGTTAGGTTCTAATTATTAGGCGGACACTGTGAAAGCTTAAACCAAGTTTATTCTTCCCAGAGGATCGAACAGCTGAATCGACAAAGACATGATTCCACCCGTGGTAGTATACATACCCCAATTTGGGTGGAGTTACCTCCTTATCGCTAAACATTGCATCATTATTGCCTGTCAGGGAGCAATATGGGTAATATGGACCTCTTTTATACAGTTCCTCCCCTTATCCGTACTGCCTCACGTGACTGTTTTCCCTGCACTCAGCCCCTCCCAAGCTTAAGTCCGGCACCCCTCATGTCACTATTATAAAAAATGATTTAAAATATAACTAGTGATTAATAATATAACTAATGATTAATAACATAATTAATGGTTAATAACAGTTAACTTCTTATGGCTTGGGGGCAGTATTTCAACGTCTGGATGAGAAGCATGACCCAAATAAACTGCCTGTTGCTCAGGCCAAGAAGCTAGGATATGCATATGGACAGACTTTAATCAGTCATCGAACAGGGAGTTTAATCTCCCTGTTCGAAGACTGATTAAAGTCTGTCAATCACACAGCATCATCTGATTTAGGAATTTGCAGTGTGCCAGGCTTTTGGGAGAGACAATTGTCATGTAAAGCAGCAGTTGTTTGTTTGTTTTCGTGCGAGATTAGTACTGTAGAGCCACATTGGTACTAGTGCTGATTCATTGAGTAAAGAAAGCAGAGATTACACACATAAAAACACTGACCACAACGTGATTTGAACACGCAACCTTCTGATCTGGAGTCAGACACGCTACCGTTGCGCCACTAAGACTTGGACAAATTGCATCTTTGGAGGGGATGCCTAGTTCAGATTTCGTTGACTGTATAATTTCGAATGGAGACCTGGTTCTCTGGGGAAATGTACCATCTGACAATGCCCCCTCGTCAGCACGTGCCTCTGCCCGGCAGGTTAGGTGTATGAAAATAAGCAAATGCAGAGCCCGGATAGCTCAGTCGGTAGAGCATCAGACTTTTAATCTGAGGGTCCAGGGTTCAAGTCCCTGTTCGGGCGTGGCTTTATTTGTTCTACACTCTCATTTTCTATGACTTTCCATGACATGTTCACCTGTGGACAATACACTCCCAGAGCCAAAACAACTTAGTCTGAAGACATTAGGATTTTTAATCTCAACCTCCAGGTTTAACCTCTCTGGCGCAGGTGTTCTGCTAGCATCCCACCTCGACAACATCCGGTGAAATTGCGCCAAATTCAAAATACAGAAATAGTCATAATAAACATTCACAAAAATACAAGTGTTATTCATCGGCTTCAGGATTAATTTCTTGTTTATCCAGCCGCTTTGTCAGATTTCAAAAAGGCTTTACTGAGAAAGCATACCATGCGATTATCTGAGGACAGCGCCAAGCATACAAACATATTCCAACCAAGTAGAGGAGTCACGAAAGTCAGAAAGAGCTATAAAATTAATCACTTACCTTTGAAGATCTTCATCTGGTTGCAGTCACAAGAGTCCCAGCTACACAATACATGTTTGTTTTGTTCGATAAAGTCCCTCTTTATATCCCAAAAACTCAGTTTTGTTGGCGCGTTGTGTTCAGTAATACACTGGCTCAAAGGTGGTCAAAACATGCAGACGAATACATCCTAATAGTACCGGTAAAGTTTGTCGAAACATGTCAAACGATGTTTATAATTAATCCTCACGTTGTCAATTGTCTAAATAATCGATAATATTTCAATCGGACAATAGCGTATTCAATAGAAAGGAAAAACAACGAAGGGCGTGCACTCTGTCACGCGCTCCAACCAGCACTGCATGCTTCCTCAGTCCACTGACAGAAAGTTCTCATTCTTCTTCATTTGTCAGAAAACAAGCCTGAAACAAAGTCTAAAGACTGTTGACATCTAGTGGAAGCCATAGGAACTGCAATCTGGGTCTTAGCCCATTAGAAACTCAATAGGCATTCAATTGAAAACTACCCACATCAAAAAAATGCCACTTCCTGGATGGATATTCCCCGGTTTTCTTTTTGCCTGCCATATCAGTTCTGTTATACTCACAGACCTTATTTGAACAGTTTTGGAAACTGTAGAGTGTGTTCTATCCAAATCTACAAGATATATGCATATCCTAGCTTCTGGGCCTGAGTAACAGGCAGTTTACTTGGGGCACGCTTCTCATCCAGATGTCGAAATACTGCCCCCAAGCCATAAGAAGTTAAACTCCCTGTTCGAAGACTGATTTAAGTCTGTCAATCACACAGCATCATCTTATTTAGGAATTTGCAGTGTGCCAGGCTTATATCCTTCTGATCTGGAGTCAGACGCGCTACCGTTGCACCACTAAGTCTTGGACAAATTGCATCTTTGGAGGGGAGGCATATTTCAGATTTCACATTCACAACTCAGGTGACTCAGTGGTAATCATTCACGACTCAGATGACTCAGTAGAAATAATTCATGACTCAGACGACTCAGTAGAAATCATTCACACCTCAGACGACTCAGTAGAAATCATTCACGACTCAGTAGAAATCATTCACACCTCAGTAGAAATCATTCAAAACTCAGATGACTCAGTAGAAATCATTCATGACTCAGACGAATCAGTAGAAATCATTCACACCTCAGTAGAAATCATTCACACCTCAGTAGACATCATTCACGACTCAGACGACTCAGTAGAAATCATTCACGACTCAGACAACTCAGTAGAAATCATTCACGACTCAGACGACTCAGTAGAAATCATTCACGACTCAGACAACTCAGTAGAAATCTACAACATCATCCATCACCCTATGACAGCCCTTTGCTGGTTCATCTATCTCATGCGGAAGGGTTTTCTCCTACCCCTAATCCTACCCCTTCAGCCATATTTACCCAACAGTCTGTGAGGTTGCACATATAGGGCTCTAAGGGTGCTCGAGCACCTACCATTTTGCCCTCAATAGAGACATTTTGCCTTCATATAAGAAAAGTGCCCTTGCGGATTGTTGATGTTTTTATTTTTTATTTTATTCTCTCTTGTAACTGTAAATGTAACAAATTGCCCATCAAACTAGTCAATTTCACAAGCTTTTGAATCTTAGAAAATGTCTGTACTGCTACTGTAGCAGTTCCCCAAAGGTCTGTCCTGGTAATGTTGCTGTGAAGAGAGCCCCTAAACAAGATCTTGCTTAAGGCCTCCAAAAAGCTAGAACCCTCCCTGAGTGAGGCTGTGGGAGTGAGGGGGCGGTGGGTTGTGGTGGCTAAAGGACAGCTAGCTAACTGTGAGGATAATCTCTATTAATGTGCTGATGAATAGGTTAAGGCACTGGATTCTCCATCTGCGCTGTTTGGAGGGGACACTTGGAAGCTCCCTCTCGGTTGGCTGCAAGCCAGCTGCCCTGTCTAGGTTGCAGCAGTAGCTAAAACTCGGTCGAGACTTTAAGTAGAACTCCTGCTGTCTTTCTTTTATGTGGTCCATCTCTCATTCTCTCTCTGTTTCTCAATCTATCTCTCTGTCCATAAAGATACAGCAAGAGCGACATTTTGAGGCCCCATCTCCCTTTTCTGTCTCTTTTTTCTATCAATCTCTCCCTCCCTGAAACATTTGTCTGAGAGACAACAGCAGCGGTGTCCTAGTGTGAAGTCTGTACGACCGTCCAAACAATAGACAAGGCCATCTGCTGTCTCAAATGGAAGAAACACACAAACAAACAACAACATCAATTTTTCAGGTCGTGCTACAATGCTAATCAATGCTAATCAAATTGGCATCTATCTGGGGGGGGGGTTCGGAACACAATAAAGAACTGTGACACAAAAGACTTCCACTAACTCAAAGACAGAATAAAGCAGAGATTTTTGAAAGTAGCTCAACATACTCGATTTTCCCCCGACCTTGATGAAGTAGCTGAAATAATTGAATGGGCAGGAGATATCCTCCCCTAGGTGTTGACTTCACACAGGTGCCATCTTGGCTGCGACAATTTCCAAGCCAAACAAGTTCATCAATAAGTGTCACGCCACAATAAATAACACCTGGCCAACGTTGAAGAACACCCAAGTAGTGTATCTCTTCGTCTTTTGCAGAGAAGTTAGTTTCTCTGTACTGTGGTTCTGAGAAAACAATTCTCTGGTTTGCTGGTGTATATCAGGGTGGTCCTGGAAGATGGCCAATCTAATCAATATGCTCTTGGTATTCTGTTATCTCCCTTCTATCTGATCTTGGGGAAAAAACAACCAAACCCAGCCTCTCAACATCCTAAATATTTTTAAAGTTTACCTCCTTGTTCAAACTTTTAGTAGAGCCTAAAGCAATACTTTTCTTTGTTGAGTAAACTATTAGAAAACAGGAAGCGTATATCTATTAAACCCAAATGAAAGAAAAAAAGATTGAAAGGGTCTTGGACAAGGTGGGGGGGGGGGGGGGGGGGATTTCCAACATTAAACCGGAGCTCTAATGTTTGTAGACAGCCAAATACATTACCAGTAACTTGAGTGGACAAAACATTAAGAACACCTGCTCTTTCAATTACGTAGATTTGACCAAGTGAATCCAGGTGATAGCTATGATCCCTTATTGATGTCACTTGTTAAATCCACTTCAATCAGTGTAGATGAAGGGGAGGAGACAGTTTAACTTCTTGTCAATAGGGGGTGCTGTTAGCACTTTGTAATAATTACGTTCCCAATTTAAACTGCCTCGTACTCAATTCTTGCTCGTACAATATGCATATTATTATTACTATTGGATAGAAAACACTCTCTAGTTTCTAAAACCGTTTGAATTATATCTGTGAGTGAAACAGAACTGGACTTAGAGCAATTTTCCTATGTGGATGTGAGAATGCAGAATTCTGCAAGCTGCTCTGAGATCTGTTTATAAATCTGCCTGTCTTCTATTGGTTGAGATGCACTGCATACGCCTTCCCCTGGATGTTAGCGAATAGTGAGAGTTGAAATGGAGTCTCTACGCAGATCTGAAAGGTTATAAATAGCTTGGCAAGGAAGTGTCTGTTCTTTTCCCTCTTCGCTCTGACGCAGAAAGGACCTTGGCATATCGTACTAGAATCTTCGGTTATAGCTTTTAGAAATATCCGGCTGTGTTTTTATTCGATATAGGCTTTAAAGGCATCATAATGTTGTTATTTTAAACCGAATTATATCAGTTTATGTCAGTATATTGCGATTTTCGGGTATTTATTTTTGTGGCGTTCTAGGTAGTTGGGTATCTCTGGCTCACATGCTAATGTTTACTGCTAATTGCAACGTTGAAGACGACATTCTACAACCGAGCAACGATTCTTTTGGACAAAGGACACCTTTCCCAAGATTCTGATGGGAGTTCATCAAAAAGTAAGAACTATTTATGCTGTTAATTCGTTGTTCTGTTGAAAAATGTAAAATGCATAAGCCGCCATTAATTTCAGTGCAGCCTCGCTTTAACGCACGCTGTATGTTGTAGTAACGTTAATTTTAAAAATGTAACACAGCGATTGCATTAAGAACTAATTTATCTTTCATTTGCTGTCCAACCTGTATTTTTTAGTCAAATTTATGATTATTTATCGATTAGAATAGGTGCCTCTCCCAAGATTTCTCCCGACATTTTCTTGGCAGCTTGGCTACTTTTCTCATTGTATAACCACAATTTGTGCCGCTAAATATGCACATTTTCGAACAAACTCTATATGCATTGTGTAATATGATGTTATAGGACTGTCATCTGAAGAATTCTGAGCAGGTCAGTGAAAAAATTAATATATTTTGGTGGTTTATACGTTATCGCTATTTTTGGCTTGAATCAATGCTGTTGTGTGTTTGCTATTGTGGTAAGCTAATATAACGCTATATTGTGTTTTCGCTGTAAAACACTTAGAAAATCTGAAATATTGGCTGGATTCACAAGATCTGTGTCTTTCATTTGCTGTACGCTGTGTATTTTTCATAAATGTTTTATGACGAGTATTTAGGTAATACACGATGGTCTCTGTAGTTATTCTATTTGCTTTGGTGAGAGTTGTGATGGTGGCTGCAATGTAAAACTATGATTTATACCTGAAATATGCAAATTTTTCTAACAAAACATATGCTATACAATAAATATGTTATCAGACTGTCATCTGATGAAGTTGTTTCTTGGTTAGTGACTATTTATATCTTTATTTGGTCGAAATTGTGATCGCTACCTATGCAGGAAAAAAATGGTGGGAAAAAAAAGTTGTCTTTTGCTATCGTGGTTAGCTAATAGAAATACATATTGTGTCTTCCCTGTAAAACATTTTAAAAATCAGAAATGATGGCTGGATTCACAAGTTGTGTATCTTTCATCTGGTGTCTTGGACTTGTGATTTAATGATATTTAGATGCTAGTATTTACTTGTGACGCTATGCTAGGCGGCTTTTTTACTGATGGGGGTGCTCCCGGATCCGGGATTGTGATGAAGTAGAAGTTAAACCTGGAGGTTCAGATTAAAAATTCTGAAGTCTTCAGACTAAGATGTTTTGGCTCTGGGAGTGTATTGTCCACAGGTGAACATGTCATGGAAAGTCATAGTGTAGAAATACTTCCTAGTGAAGGAAGGAGAACATTACATCACGCCCGAACAGGGACTTGAACCCTGGACCCTCAGATTAAAAGTCTGATGCTCTACCGACTGAGCTATCCGGGCTCTGCAATTGCCTATTTTCATACACCTAACCTGCCGGGCAGAGGCACGTGCTGACGAGGGGGCATTGTCAGATGGTATATTTCCCCAGAGAACCAGGTCTCCATTCCAAATTATACAGTCAACGAAATCTGAACTAGGCATCCCCTCCAAAGATGCAATTTGTCCAAGACTTCGTGGCGCAACGGTAGCGCGTCTGACTCCAGATCAGAAGGTTGCGTGTTCAAATCACGTCGTGGTCAGTGTTTTTATGTGTGTAATCTCTGCCTTCTTTACTCAATGAATCAGCACTAGTACCAATGTGCCTTTACAGTACTAATCTCACACGAAAACAAACAAACCAATGCTACTTTACATGACAATTGTCTCTCACAAAAGCCTGGCACACTGCAAATTCCTAAATCAGATGATGCTGTGTGATTCATAGACTTAAATCAGTCTTCGAACAGGGAGTTTAACTTCTTATGGCTTGGGGGCAGTATTTCGACGTCTGGATGAGAAGCGTGCCCCAAGTAAACTGCCTGTTACTCAGGCCCGGAAGCTAGGATATGCATATAATGGGCAGATTTGGATAGAACACACTCTAAAGTTTCCAAAACTGTTAAAATTATGTCTGTGAGTATAACAGAACTGATATGGCAGGCGAAAACCTGAGGAAAATCCATCCAGGAAGTGGGATTTTTTTGATGTGGGTAG
The DNA here is from genome assembly GCF_016432855.1 of Salvelinus namaycush. Taxonomy (NCBI): domain Eukaryota; kingdom Metazoa; phylum Chordata; class Actinopteri; order Salmoniformes; family Salmonidae; genus Salvelinus; species Salvelinus namaycush. The sequence goes on along the minus strand of NC_052331.1, from coordinate 39,606,289 downwards.
TTTTCAATTGAATGTGACTGCAACCAGATGAAGATCTTCAAAGGTAAGTGATTCATTTTATCGCTATTTCTGACTTTCGTGACTCCTCTACTTGGTTGGAATATGTTTGTATGCTTTTGTAAGCGGGGCGCTGTCCTCAGATAAACGCATGGTATGCTTTCGCAGAAAAGCCTTTTTGAAATCTGACAAAGCGGCTGGATTAACAAGAAGTTCATCTTTAAGGCAATGAATAACACTTGTATTTTTGTGAATTTTTATTATGACTATTTCTGTGTTTTGAATTTGGTGCTCTGCAATTTCACCGGATGTTGTCGAGGTGGGTTGCTAGCAGAACACCTGCGCCGAGAGGTTAAACCTGGAGGTTCAGATTAAAAATCCTAAAGTCTTCAGACTAAGCTGTTTTGGCTCTGGGAGTGTAGTGTCCGCAGGTGAACATGTCATGGAAAGTCATAGAAAATGAGAGTGTAGAAAGACTTCCTAGTGAAGGAAGGAGAACATTACCACCACGCCCAAACAGGGACTTGAACCCTGGACCCTCAGATTAAAAGTCTGATGATCTACCGACTGAGCTATCCGGGCTCTGCAAATGCCTATTTTCATACACCTAACCTGCCGGGCAGAGGCACGTGCTGACGAGGGGGCATTGTCAGATGGTAAATTTCCCCAGAGAACCAGGCCTCCATTCCAAATTATACAGTCAACGAAATCTGAACTAGGCATCCCCTCCAAAGATGCACTTTGTCCAAGACTTTGTGGTGTAACGGTAGCGCGTCTGACTCCAGTTCAGAAGGCTGCGTGTTCAAATCACGTCGTGGTCAGTGTTTTTATGTGTGTAATCTCTGCCTTCTTTACTCAATGAATCAGCACTAGTACCAATGTGCCTTTACAGTACTAATCTCACACGAAAACAAACAAACCAATGCTACTTTACATGACAATTGTCTCTCACAAAAGCCTGGCACACTGCAAATTCCTAAATCAGATAATGCTGTCTGATTGATAGACTTAAATCAGTCTTCAAACAGGGAGTTTAACTTCTTATGGCTTGGGGGCAGTATTTCGACGTCTGGATGAGAAGCGTGCCCCAAGTAAACTGCCTGTTACTCAGGCCCGGAAGCTAGGATATGCATATAATGGGCAGATTTGGATAGAACACACTCTAAAGTTTCCATAACTGTTAAAATTATGTCTGTGAGTATAACAGAACTGATATGGCAGGCGAAAACCTGAGGAAAATCCCTCCAGGAAGTGGGATTTTTTTGATGTGGGTAGTTTTCAATTGAATGTGACTGCAACCAGATGAAGATCTTCAAAGGTAAGTGATTCATTTTATCGCTATTTCTGACTTTCGTGACTCCTCTACTTGGTTGGAATATGTTTGTATGCTTTTGTAAGCGGGGCGCTGTCCTCAGATAAACGCATGGTATGCTTTCGCAGAAAAGCCTTTTTGAAATCTGACAAAGCGGCTGGATTAACAAGAAGTTCATCTTTAAGGCAATGAATAACACTTGTATTTTTGTGAATTTTTATTATGACTATTTCTGTGTTTTGAATTTGGTGCTCTGCAATTTCACCGGATGTTGTCGAGGTGGGTTGCTAGCAGAACACCTGCGCCGAGAGGTTAAACCTGGAGGTTCAGATTAAAAATCCTAAAGTCTTCAGACTAAGCTGTTTTGGCTCTGGGAGTGTAGTGTCCGCAGGTGAACATGTCATGGAAAGTCATAGAAAATGAGAGTGTAGAAAGACTTCCTAGTGAAGGAAGGAGAACATTACCACCACGCCCAAACAGGGACTTGAACCCTGGACCCTCAGATTAAAAGTCTGATGATCTACCGACTGAGCTATCCGGGCTCTGCAAATGCCTATTTTCATACACCTAACCTGCCGGGCAGAGGCACGTGCTGACGAGGGGGCATTGTCAGATGGTAAATTTCCCCAGAGAACCAGGCCTCCATTCCAAATTATACAGTCAACGAAATCTGAACTAGGCATCCCCTCCAAAGATGCACTTTGTCCAAGACTTTGTGGTGTAACGGTAGCGCGTCTGACTCCAGATCAGAAGGTTGCGTGTTCAAATCACGTCGTGGTCAGTGTTTTTATGTGTGTAATCTCTGCCTTCTTTACTCAATGAATCAGCACTAGTAACAATGTGGCTTTACAGTACTAATCTCACACGAAAACAAACAAACCAATGCTACTTTACATGACAATTGTCTCTCACAAAAGCCTGGCACACTGCAAATTCCTAAATCAGATGATGCTGTCTGATTGATAGACTTAAATCAGTCTTCAAACAGGGAGTTTAACTTCTTATGGCTTGGGGGCAGTATTTCGACGTCTGGATGAGAAGCGTGCCCCAAGTAAACTGCCTGTTACTCAGGCCCGGAAGCTAGGATATGCATATAATGGGCAGATTTGGATAGAACACACTCTAAAGTTTCCAAAACTGTTAAAATTATGTCTGTGAGTATAACAGAACTGATATGGCAGGCGAAAACCTGAGGAAAATCCCTCCAGGAAGTGGGATTTTTTTGATGTGGGTAGTTTTCAATTGAATGTGACTGCAACCAGATGAAGATCTTCAAAGGTAAGTGATTCATTTTATCGCTATTTCTGACTTTCGTGACTCCTCTACTTGGTTGGAATATGTTTGTATGCTTTTGTAAGCGGGGCGCTGTCCTCAGATAAACGCATGGTATGCTTTCGCAGAAAAGCCTTTTTGAAATCTGACAAAGCGGCTGGATTAACAAGAAGTTCATCTTTAAGGCAATGAATAACACTTGTATTTTTGTGAATTTTTATTATGACTATTTCTGTGTTTTGAATTTGGTGCTCTGCAATTTCACCGGATGTTGTCGGGGTGGGTTGCTAGCAGAACACCTGCGCCGAGAGGTTAAACCTGGAGGTTCAGATTAAAAATCCTAAAGTCTTCAGACTAAGCTGTTTTGGCTCTGGGAGTGTAGTGTCCGCAGGTGAACATGTCATGGAAAGTCATAGAAAATGAGAGTGTAGAAAGACTTCCTAGTGAAGGAAGGAGAACATTACCACCACGCCCAAACAGGGACTTGAACCCTGGACCCTCAGATTAAAAGTCTGATGATCTACCGACTGAGCTATCCGGGCTCTGCAAATGCCTATTTTCATACACCTAACCTGCCGGGCAGAGGCACGTGCTGACGAGGGGGCATTGTCAGATGGTAAATTTCCCCAGAGAACAAGGCCTCCATTCCAAATTATACAGTCAACGAAATCTGAACTAGGCATCCCCTCCAAAGATGCACTTTGTCCAAGACTTTGTGGTGTAACGGTAGCGCGTCTGACTCCAGTTCAGAAGGCTGCGTGTTCAAATCACGTCGTGGTCAGTGTTTTTATGTGTGTAATCTCTGCCTTCTTTACTCAATGAATCAGCACTAGTACCAATGTGGCTTTACAGTACTAATCTCGCACGAAAACAATCAAACCAATGCTGCTTTACATGACAATTGTCTCTCACAAAAGCCTGGCACACTGCAAATTCCAAAATCAGATGATGCTGTGTGATTGATAGACTTAAATCAGTCTTCGAACAGGGAGTTTAACTTCTTATGGCTTGGGGGCAGTATTTCGACGTCTGGATGAGAAGCGTGCGCCAAGTAAACTGCCTGTTACTCAGGCCCGGAAGCTAGGATATGCATATAATGGGCAGATGTGGATAGAACACACTCTAAAGTTTCCATAACTGTTAAAATTATGTCTGTGAGTATAACAGAACTGATATGGCAGGCGAAAACCTGAGGAAAATCCCTCCAGGAAGTGGGATTTTTTTGATGTGGGTAGTTTTCAATTGAATGTGACTGCAACCAGATGAAGATCTTCAAAGGTAAGTGATTCATTTTATCGCTATTTCTGACTTTCGTGACTCCTCTACTTGGTTGGAATATGTTTGTATGCTTTTGTAAGCGGGGCGCTGTCCTCAGATAAACGCATGGTATGCTTTCGCAGAAAAGCCTTTTTGAAATCTGACAACCCTGACCACGACGTGATTTGAACACACAACCTTCTGATCTGGAGTCAGCTGCGCTACCGTTGCGCCACGAATAGCCGGAGCAGTGTAATAGCAAAACCACGGCATAAAAATAACAAGACAATTGGGTACAAAAACCCATCGCGCACCAAATCAACACGTGCACAAGCACTTACAATAAACAATCCCACACAAAGACATGGGGAAAACAGAGGGTTAAAAACACAACAAATGATTGAGGGAATTGAAACCAGGTGTGAGGAAAAACAAGACAAAACACATGGAAAATGAAAAGTGGATCGATGATGGCTAGAAGACCGGCGACGCCGACCGCCACCCGAACAAGGAGAGGACCCGACTTCGGCGGAAGTCGTGACAGAAATAAAGTCTCAGACAAAAATTGGCGCATTTTCTAGGCTTTCAAAACTTGCATTCAACAAAAAATATCAATGCCACATTACAGTTTTTTTTACAATCGCTAACATCCTTTTGTCCAATCTGTTGTCACATTTTCAAAACTCTAAACACATTTAGCACAACATACTTCTGTTGTGGACCATACCATTAACACAATTCATGTTGTTTTCACAGAATATGCAGTCAATTAACAGGTTTCTAAAATGCTTACATTTTCGTAACATACAAGCTTACCCAATACCAAAATTATGGATCTTTCTTGTCTGATTTACAAATGCTTGCACACAGCATGCCAGAAATGAAGACCTAATGTTCAAAACCTGATAAGCATTTTTGAAAGAACAGATCATTGAAACATTGAGAAATAGCTGATTTACTGTAAGTTGTGTAAAATAGACCAACCACAGCTGATTCCAATCTCAATCGGAGACATAGCCAGGTGTTGAAGTTCTTTCAATTACATGGACATACACAGTACAAAGGGGACTCTTTGGATTGATTTTATTCAATGTGGATACAGAACATCACAGAGGAGCAGAGAGCGAAAAAATAATGTCTGGACCAGGCAGAGGAGTAGCTGGACCAGGGAGAGGAGTAGCTGGACCAGGCAGAGGAGTAGCTGGACCAGGAAGAGGAGTAGCTGGACCAGGCAGAGGAGTAGCTGGACCAGGCAGAGGAGTAGCTGGACCAGGCAGAGGAGTAGCTGGACCAGGCAGAGGAGTAGCTGGACCAGGCAGAGGAGTAGCTGGACTAGACAGAGGAGTAGCTGGACCAGGCAGATGAGTAGTTGGACCAGGGAGAGGAGTAGTTGGACAAGGGAGAGGAGTAGCTGGACCAGGGAGAGGAGTAGCTGGACCAGGCAGAGGAGTAGCTGGACCAGGCAGAGGAGTAGCTGGACCAGGCAGAGGAGTAGCTGGACCAGGCAGAGGAGTAGCTGGACCAGGCAGAGGAGTAGCTGGACTAGGCAGAGGAGTAGCTGGACCAGGCAGATGAGTAGTTGGACCAGGGAGAGGAGTAGTTGGACAAGGGAGAGGAGTAGTTGGACCAGGCAGAGGAGTAGCTGGACCAGGCAGAGGAGTAGCTGGACCAGGCAGAGGAGTAGCTGGACCAGGGAGATGAGTAGTTGGACCAGGGAGAGGAGTAGCTGGACCAGGGAGAGGAGTAGTTGGACGAGGCAGAGAAGTAGTTGGACCAGGCAAAGGAGTAGTTGGACCAGGACAAGGGAGAAGGAGAGGTAGGGGGAGAGCAGTAAGAATGCGTGGTGGTGTTCAAAGGAGAGTAAGAGCTGTTGTCACTGATGAAATAAGAGCCACCATCATAGACCATAAGATAAACCATGTTCTATCACTGAGAGATACTGGTGAAAGAGTCCAGCCTAATACCATGGTCTATCACTGAGAGAGACTGGTGAAAGAGTCCAGCCTAATACCATGGACTATCACTGAGAGAGGCTGGTAAAAGAGTCCAGCCTAATACCATGGACTATCACTGAGAGAGACTGGTGAAAGAGTCCAGGTTAATACCATGGTCTATCACTGAGAGAGACTGGTGAAAGAGTCCAGTCTAATACCATGGACTATCGCAATAAGCAATGGTATTCTTTCACTGGAATAGCTACTGTAAATTGGACAGTGCAGATAGATTAATGAACAAAAAGTGGTTTTGAGCAGAAAATGAACTATTTGGCTGATTGTGTGATGTAGGTGTGTTGCTGTGTTAAGAGTTTAGAAAAAGTATCTTAAGTGTAGGTAAACGCTTGTTAGCAATTGTAAAAATAAATAAAAAATTAATCAGAGCCTTCGCCAAGAATTAAAGGAATACTACCCCGGTAATACATTGAAACAAAACCCATGCCCTGTTCAATAGGACCAATGAATACTGAACATGATCATCTGTATTTATGTGTTGCATTCACCCACTCAACCGTTAACTTAAGGCTACAATTTACTGTACTCCCGATGGAGTTTTCGTTGATATCCCCAACGATGAAGTTCTTATTAAGCCAATTCGTGAGGAGGCAAAATGTAACCACTCCCCGAGATGGAGTGGGAAACTGTCTCTGTCTCTCAGTCTATCCTGTCTCAGGTGCCAGAAACCTTATGGACAGAGCCCTCCAATGACAGTGGACTGATAGACAGTGTGTCAGGTGACTCATTATGGACAGAGCCCTCCAATGACAGTGGACTGATAGGCAGTGCTAGCCCAGTTATAATACATGTTGATCGCAGAAACAAACTCTAGTGTTGAGAGCTACCTTAAAAAGGAAATTCCTTCCAAGGTTTATCTCTCCCCTTCTGAATTGGCCGATGTATTTTATAATTTCGGCGCATTACATATTAATCTCAAAATAATAGACATTTAATGAGCGTGAAGCAGGAAGTGAATATCCAATGGAAATTGGTAATAGATATATAAAGTAACATTGTTAGGGTAGACTAAAATGCAAACAGCACTCCTATAATGCCATATCTTAATAATTTGAAGGAGCTACGGTTTCAATACAAGGTCCCATGACGATCAGAGGGATTGAGCCTCGGGACTGATATTAAATTAGAGGCTGCAATCTGGTGTTTGGGTTAAAGATAAGCTTCCTGTGGACCCATAGATAAGCCGCCAGTGAAAGTGAGTGGTACACACTGAAGGGAAGGGAACAGGGGTATGAATAATTGAATAAGATACGTTTTTTACAATTTCCAATTATTATTTCTTAATTCGATAGTGTGAATAACACCAGTGATTTAAGTAACAATGTAACGTCATTTTAAACCAATAATCTGTTTCCATTATGTGGAACTGTGTCCAAAATGGAAGTAGATCCAAATAAATGTTTTTAGTACCAGGGCTGTGAAAAACAAATAAAGCGCTGATAAGCCAGCACCAACTTTTTAAAAACCCTAGCAGATTTGTTAAACATTGGGTTTCATATTTTGGTTTGATGCCATTCCATTCGCTCCATTCCAGCCATTATCATGAGCCGTCCTCCCCTCAGCGGCCTCCAATGCTGTGGATTTAACTCATGATGTGTGGGTGTGATGTGACCAAGACACACAGCGGAGTGCAGTTGTTTCACGTCGTGCCTTACAACAGCCCTTAGCCATGGTATACTGGTCGTATACTGAACCCCCTCTGGCCTTATTGCTTAAATAACAGACAACAACATCCTGGCACATGGAACACTAATGGCATTCTAAAGTTATCTGCTTTACTGGTATGTTTACTGTCACAGTACAATACAAGTATCCCTGTGTGGATTGAAGCATGAATGTTTATCACACCCACATGCATGAATGAATGAATGAATGAATGAATGAATGAAATTAACGATTGAATGAATGAATGAATGAATGCAAAAAAAGAAAAATGTCAAATCGCCAATTGGCAACCCATTATTTATGGGATTAAATGACACAAACAAACATTACAATAATTTGCGATGGTAATTAAATGATAATTCTTCTTCCAGTGTTCTCTGCATTGCGCATTGCATAAAGAGTAAAAGAAAGTAATGTAAAAATCAATACATAATAATAAATTACATCCCTAGAGCAGTAAAATAATATACATACATACAGTACATACACACTGTATACAGTTGAAGTCGGAAGTTTACATACACCGTAGCCAAATACATTTAAACTCCGTTTTTCACAATTCCTGACATTTAATCCTAATAAAAATGCCCTGTCATAAGTCAGTTGGGATCACCACTTTATTTTAAGAATGTGAAATGTCAGAATAATAGTAGAGAGAATAATTTATTTCAGATTTTATTTCTTTCATCACATTCCCAGTGGGTCAGAAGTTTACATACACTCAATTAGTATTTGGTAGCATTGCCTTTGCATTGTTTAACTTGGGTCAAACGTTTCAGGTAGCCTTCCACAAGCTTCCCACAATAAGTTGGGTGAGTTTTGGCCCATTCCTCCTGACAGAGCTGGTGTAACTGAGTCAGATTTGTAGGCCTCCTTGCTCGCACACACTTTTTCAGTTCTGCCCACAAATTTTCTATAGAATTGAGGTCAGGGCTATGTGATGGCTACTCAAATACCTTGACCCTGTTGTCCTTAAGCCATTTTGCCACAACTTTGGAAGTATGCTTGGGGTCATTGTCCATTTGGAAGACCCATTTGTGACCAAGCTTTAACTTCCTGACTGATGCCTTGAGATGTTGCTTCAATATATCCACATCATTTTCCTCCCTCACGATGCTATCTATTTTGTGAAGTGCACCAGTCCCTCCTGCAGCATAGCACCCCCACAACATGATGCTGCCACCCCCGTGCTTCACGGTTGGAATGGTGTTCTTCGGCTTGCAAACCTCCCCCTTTTTCCTCCAAACATAACGATGGTCATTATGGCCAAACGGTTCTATTTTTGTTTCATCAGACCAGAGGACATTTCTCCAAAAAGTATGATCTTTGTCCCCATGTGCAGTTGCAAATGGTAGTCTGGCTTTTTTATGGCGGTTTTGGAGCAGTGGCTTCTTCCTTGCTGAGCGGCCTTTCAGGTTATGTCGATATAGGACTTGTTTTACTGTGGATAAATATACTTTTGTACCTGTTTCCTCCAGCATCTTCACAAGGTCCTTTTCTGTTGTTCTGGGATTGATTTGCAGTTTTCGCACCGAAGTACGTTCATCTCTAGGAGACAGAACGCGTCTCCTTCCTGAGCAGTATGACGGCTGTGTGGTCCCATGGTGTTTATACTTGCGTACTATTGTTTTATCTACAGATGACCATGGTACCTTCTGGTGTTTGGAAATTGCTCCCAAGGATAAACCAGACTTGTGGAGGTCTACGATTTCTTTTTCTGAGGTCTTGGCTGATTTCTTTTGATTGTCCCATGATGTCAAGCAAAGGGGCACTGAGTTTGAAGGTAGGCCTTGAAATACATCCACAGGTACACCTACAATTGACTCAAATGATATCCATTAGCTTATCAGAAACTTCTAAAGCCATGACATAATTTTCTGGAATTTTCAAATTGTTAAAGGCACTGTCAACTTAGTGTATATAAACTTCTGACCCACTGGAATTGTGATACAGTGAACTATAAGTGAAATAATCTGTCTGTAAACAATTGTTGGAAAAATAACTTGTGTCATGCAGAAAGTAGATGTCCTAACCAACTTGCCAAAACTATAGTTCGTTAACAAGAAATTTGTGGAGTGGTTGAAAAATGAGTTTTAATGACTTCAACCTAAGTGTATGTAAACTTCCGACTTCAACTGTATATACACACATACATACATGACATATACAGTGGCAATAAAAAGTATTTGAACCCTTTGGAAATACCTGGATTTCTGCAAAAATTGGTCAAATTTGATCTGATCTTCATCTAGGTCACAACAACAGACAAACACAGTCTGCTTAACTAATAACACACAAACAATTATACGTGTTCATGTCTTTATTGAACACACCGTTAAAACATTCTCAGTGCAGGGTGGTGAAAGTATGTGAACCCTTGGATTTAATAACTGGTTGACCCTTCTTTGGCAGCAATAACCTCATCCAAACATTTTCTGTAGTTGCGGATCAGACCTGCACAACGGTCAGGAGGAATTTTGGACCATTCCTCTTTACAAAACTGTTTCAGTTCAGCAATATTCCTTGGATGTCTGGTGTGAACTGCTCTCTTGAGGTCATGCCACAGCATCTCAATCGGGTTGAGGTCAGAACTCTGACTGGGCCACTCCAGAAGGCGTATTTTCTTCTGTTGAAGCCATTCTGTTGTTGATTTACTTCTGTGTTTTGGGTCGTTGCCCTGTTGCATCACCCAACTTCTGTTGAGCTTCAATTGGCAGACAGATACCCTAACATTCTCCTGCAAATTGTCTTGATAAACTTGGAAATTCATTTTCCGTCGATTATAGCAACTGTCCAGGCCCCGAGGCAGCAAAGCAGCCCCAAACCATGATGCTCCCTCCACCATACTTTACAGTTGGGAGGAGGTTTTGATGTTGGTTTTCTGTGCCTTTTTTCTCCACACATAAGAGTTGTGTGTTCCTTCCAAATGACTCAACTGTAGTTTCAGTACTTTTGTAACACTTTCCAGCTTTATGCAAGTCAACAATTCTTAATCTGAGGTCTTCTGAGATCTCTATTGTTTGAGGCATGGTTCACATCAGGCAATGCTTCTGGTGAATAGCAAACTCAAATTTTGTGAGTGTTTTTGATAGGGCAAGGCAGCTCTAACCAACATCTCTAATCTTGTTTCATTGATTGGACTCCAGGTTAGCTGACTCCAATTAGCTTTTGGAGAAGTCATTAGCCTAGGGGTTCACATACTTTTTCCAACCTACACTGTGAATGTTTAACTTCTCTAGGGTAGGGGGCAGCATTTTCACTTTTGGATGAAAAGCATACCCAAATTCAACTGCCAGCTACTCATCCCCAGGAGATAAGATATGCATATTATTAGTTGATTTGGATAGAAAACACTCTGAAGTTTCTAAAACCGTTTGAATCATGTCTGTGAGTATAACAGAGCTTATTTAGCAGGCGAAACCCCGAGGACAAACCATTCAGATTTTTTTTTTTTGAGGTCACTGTCTTTTCAATGAGTTTTCATTGGGAAACCAGATTTCTAAGCGAATTACTTGCAGTCCCTACGGCTTCCACTGGATGTCAACAGTCCTAAGAAATAGGTTGAGGTTATTCCTTTGTGTAATGAAGAAATACGGCCATCTTGAAGTCGAGTCACTCCAGGTGTCCTGGACATGCGCTTCAATCAAACAGAAGGCATGCTACATTTTAATCCTGTATTGAGCACAGATCATCCCGTCTTCAATTTTATCAATTATTAACGTTAAAAAATACCTAGAGTTGTATTACAAAAGTAGTTTGACATTTTTTGGCAAAGTTTACAGGTAACCTTTGAGATATTTGTCGGCACGTTTGAGCAAGTTGGAACCTGTGTTTTTCTGGATCAAACGCGCCAAATAAATGGACATTTTGGATATATATCGACAGAATTAATCAAACAAAAGGACCATTTGTGATGTTTATGGGACATATTGGAGTGCCAAGAACAGAACCTCGTCAAAAGGTAAGGCATGAATTATATTTTTATTTCTGCGTTTTGTGTCGCGCCTGCAGGGTTGAAATGTTTTCTCTCTTTTGTTTACTATGGTGCTATGCTCAGATAATAGCATAGTATGCTTTCGCTGAAAAGCCTATTTGAATTCTGACATGTTGGCTGGATTCACAACCAGTGTAGCTTTAATTTGGTATCTTTCATGTGTGATTTAATGAAAGTTTGATTTTATAGTAATTTTCATATAATTAATTTTAATTTGGCGCTCTGCATTTTCTCAGGCTTTTTGCCAAGTGAGACAGTAGCGTCTTGCCCAAACTCAGATTTTTGGATATAAATATTAACTTTACCGAACAAAAAATACAAATTAATTGTATTTCTATTTCTGCTTTTTGTTACTGCTCTCTTTAGCTGGAAAAATGGCTGTCTTTTTCTGTGACTTGGCTCATATCTAACATAATCGTTTGGTGTGCTTTCGTCGTAAAACTTTTTTGAAATCGGACACTTTGGCTGGATTTACAACAAGTGTAGCTTTAAAATGGTGTAAAATACTTGTATGTTTGAGGAATTTAAATTATGGAATTTCTGTTGTTTTGAATTTGGCGCCCTGCAGTTTCACTGGCTGTTGACGAGGTGGGACGCTACCGTCCCACATACCCTAGAGAAGTTAAATGATGTAAATAATATAGACAAGAAAAACACAATAAATTGTGTGTTATTAGTTTAAGCACACTGTTTGTCTTTTGTTGTGATGAAGATCAGATCAAATTTGATGACTAATTTATGCAGAAATCCAGGTACTTCCAAAGGGTTCACATACTTTTTCTTTGTGTAGTTTGTGTAGCTACAGTCACACAAAACAGCAATGCCATTCTGCATGTGTTTGTGGAACCGGTGTGAAAAGGCTAGCTAGTTAGCGGTGCGCACTAGTAGCGTTGATGTCACTTGCTCTGAGACATTGACATAATTTTTTCCCACAAATTTGTGGAGCGATAGGTAACTATGCTTCGTGAGGAAGATGTATTATTTGAAATATGCTATTGGACCAAAAACAGATCTGGCTAATTAATCTATATGGGCCAAATAATGATGATCAAACCAAATCAAATCAAGTTTTATTAGTCACATGCGCCGAATAAAACAGGTGTAGACCTTACAGTGAAATACTTACTTACAAGCCCCTAACCAACAATGCAATTTAAAAAATATGAATAAGAATAAGAAATTAATGGAACATGTAATAAAAGAGCAGCAGTAAAATAACAATAGCGAGTCTATATACAGGGGGTACCGGTACAGAGTCAATGTGCGGGGGCACCGGTTAGTCGAGGTAATATGTACATTTAGGTAGAGTTATTAAAGTGACTATGCATAGATAATAACAGAGAGTAGCAGCAGCGTAAAAGAGAGGGTGGGGGTAGCCATTATATGTTCAGGGGTCTTATGGCTTGTAGGTAGAATCTGTTTAGAAGCCTCTTGGACCTAGACTTGGCGCTCCGATATCGCTTGCCGTACAGTAGCAGAGAGAACAGTCTATGACTCGGGTGGCTGGAGTCTTTGACAATTGTTAGGGTCTGACACCGTCTGGTATAGAAGTCCTGGATGGCAGGAAGCTTGGCCCCAGTAATATACTGGGCCGTACTCACTACCATATGTAGTGCCTTGCGGTCGGAGACCGAGCAGTTGCAATACCAGGCAGTGATGCAAACAGTCAGATCCACACTTCTTCTAAAATATATATATTAATCTATTGAGCATACAAGCAACGAATGAATCTATTATTATGGTGGGAAATCACTCTACAAACTCTCACCCTCAAGCACTAAAGGAGATCATGAAGATCATGGATACATTAGAACTAGTGGATATATGGAAGCTGAAAAACCCTGACCTAGTGAGATATACATGGAGGAGGCTTAATCAAGCTAGCCGTCTTGATTACTTCCTAGTCTCGTTCTTGCTGGCAACAAAAGTTTTTAAAAGTATTAATAGGAGATCACCATCTAATTGGCCTCCATATAACTCTTACAGCATTTCCACATGGACGGGGATATTGGAAATTTAATCAAAGCCTATTGGATGACAATTTGTTCTAAACTTCTTTATGATAGGGGGCAGCATTTTCACTTTTGAATGAATTGCGTGCCCATAGTGAACTGCCTCCTACTCTGTCCCAGATGCTAATATATGCATATTATTATTACTATTGGATATAAAACACTCTGACGTTTCTAAAACTGTTTGAATGATGTCTGTGAGTATAACAGAACTCATATGGCAGGAAGTGAGAATTCTGAGACTGGTCAATGTTCAACTCATCGCCTATTCAATTCCCTGTAAGATATGGATCTGTTTGCACCTCCAGTTATTGGTCACGCGCATTCCTCATGATATCGCCTTGCGTTCCATAACTTCTAGAGACACAAAGGAATTCTCCGGTTGGAACGTTATTGGATAGTTATGATAACAACATCCTGAAGATTGATTCTCTACTTAGTTTGACCAGTTTATTCGACCTGTTATATAACTTTTTAAAGTGTTCGTCCGAGTTCGCCTGCATCTGCGCGAGCGTTTGGACATGTGCACTAAACATGCTAGCAAAAGTAGCTACTTAGACATAAGTAATGGACATTATCGAACAAAACAATGATTTATTGTGGAACTAGGATTCCTGGGAGTGCATTCTGATGAAGATGATCAAAGGTAAGGGAATATTTATGATGTCATTTCGTATTTCTGTTGACTCCAATGTTGTTATTTTTAGCGCCGTCTCAGATTATTGCATGGTGTGCTTTTTACGTAAAGTTTTTTTTAAATCTGACACAGCGGTTGCATTAAGAACAAGTGTATCTTTAATTATATGTAAAACATGTATCTTTCATCAAAGTTTATGATGAGTATTTCTGTTATTTGACGTGGCTCTCTGCAATTTCTCCGGATATTTTGGAGGCATTTCTGAACATGGCGCCAATGTAAACTGAGATTTGTGGATATAAATATGCACATTATCGAACAAAACATAAATGTATTGTGTAACATGATGTCCTATGAGTGTCATCTGATGAAGATCATCAAACGTTAGTGATTAATTTTATCTCTATTTCTGCTTTTTGTGACTACTATCTTTTGCTGGGAAAATGGCTGTGTTTTTCTGTGGTTATGTACTGAGCTAACATAATCGTGTGGTGTGCTTTCGCCGTAAATCCTTTTTGAAATCAGACATGTTGGCTGGATTCACAACATGTGTAGCTTTGATTTGGTGTCTTTCATGTGTGATTTCATAAAAGATTGATTTTATAGTAATATATTTGAATTTGGCGCGCTACATTTTTTCGTGCATGCATGCTACTTTCCCACATATCCCAGAGAAGTTAACTAAGACAAAATAATTCATAATTGACTTTTTTAGCACAACATAGGTACGGCAGATCCCCTTATTGTATGGGACACTTTTAAATATACTTTTAGAGGTCATTCAATACAATACTCATCATTAAACCAAAAGCAGTATAGGTCAAAAGAGATTAGACTAATAAAGGAAATATAGGAAGTAACAGCGCAGGCAGATGGTAATGCAAACTGTACTATAGAGGCACAAAACACGTTAGAGTAAAAACAAAAAGAAATAGAGGTACATTACACGTTAAAGTGTAATGTATTACAAAAATAAAGCGAATTGGATGGAAAATTGTGAAAAATGCACAAAACTTTTCTTGAATCTCATCCATGATTCACCAAATTATATTTTGAAAGAGGAAGTAAAATATTTTAAGCATATGTTTTATTTTCAGTCTCCTCTATTTCCACTGAATTATGTTAACTGTAAGAATTTCTTTCCTAATAATAATAATAATGTAAAATTAACAAAATTACAGAAAGACTTGAGTGAAGGCCAACTTACATTAGAGGAACTTTTTGAGGTATATAATACTTTTTTTATGTACTCAAAGATCCATTATTAGTATGTTTTAATTACTCTTATACAAACGGTAGATTTTCAGGTATTCAAAAAGAAGGTCTGATTTCATTACTACTAAAACAGGACCCAGTGGTAAGTATAAAGATCCAGTCCATTTAAAAAACTGGAGGCCTCTAACACTTCATTGCTGTGATGCGAAAATCCTGACAAAATGCATACAGTAGCACACAGGTTTTTTACATGGACGATATATTGGAGATAATATACGACAATTACTTGAAACAATGGAACATTATGAAACATCAACGATACCAGGCCTGGTCTTCATAGCAGATTTTGAAAAGGCGTTTGATAAAGTATGACAATAATTTATAAATGCCTGGATTACTTAAATGTTGGTGAATCTCTAATACATAACTTTAACCCATTGTACAGTAACCCCAGATATAAAATAGTAAATAATGGTTACTTCTCAGAAAGTATTGAGCTTTTAAGAGGAGTAAAACAAGGCTGTCCGTTGTCTCCATATCTATTTATTATGGCCATTGAAATGCTAGCTATTAAAATTACATCCAACAAGAACATCAAGAGGTTAGAAATCCAGGGGATAAAAAGTGTCAATGTATGCCGATGACTCTAGTTTTTTCTTAAGTCCGCAATCTGGATCCCTGCATAGTCTCACTGAAGATCTTTATCACTTTTCTAGCCTCTATGGATTAAAACCTAATTATGAGAATCCAATCCAAATGTACAACCAACTGATTGCAGCACTACCACAAAAATGGAGGAGCCAAGTGGAGAAGGGAGGAGGTAGGGAACTTGTTTGCCTGCTATATATTAAAGATATAAATTGGTTGAAAGGAACTGGTAAAAATAGAAAAATATACCAGTTTCATTTGAGGACAAAAATGTTGACAGCTGCACCATACAGGTTGCAAAATAAATGGGAGGAGATTTTCGATGTACCAATTCCATGGCACATGGTTTATGAACTGGTACAAAAAACTACACTTGAATCAACACTTAAGAGTTTTTCAATTTAAATGATTATATACAATTCTTGCCACCAACAGAATGGGGCACACAACAATCTCCACTCTGTAGATTTTGCTGCTAAGAGACAGAATCAATAGATTATTTATTCTGGTATTGCTCCTATGTATCTTATTTCTGGTCAAAGGTTCAGGAATTGTTAAAAAAATCACAACATACACTTCAAATTAACCTTCCAAATTGCAGTATTGGGCAATTTGGAAAGCCATAGTCAGTCAATGAATAATATAATAATAATACTCGTAGGAAAGGTTATCTTTAGCACACAATCTGTGGATACTATACGATTAGAAAAGCTAAAAAAATTGTGTAAAACATCTATTAAAAAATATATGGCACATGGAAACCAAATGAGGGTGGTCTATGGTGATAGTTGGGATGGGCTGAGAGTGGCTGAGGGTTGGGATTAAAGAGTTTATGTTTGGTAATGTATTATTGTTATGTGATTGCTTTATATAAAAGTACCACGTATGTAAAATGTGTATGCAAAATGTATGTATATGTAGCAGAAAAGCTATAAAATAAATATATATATATATTTGTCCTCTGAAGAGGGGGGTGGTGGAGGGGTTAAAAAATAAATAAAATAAAATAAATGCTTTGTGGGTGTATTTCGGATAGCTAATTTGTGTGATTGCATCTCTCAGCACCCTCCACCCCCGCCTAAGACACACACACACACTGAAATACACTCACACAAACACAAAATCTCTCTCTCTCTTCGTCACACACACACTCCTTGAATCATTGGAGCTCAGCTTTGATTAATCCCTCTTCCAGGAGCTGTGGAGAGGACCATTGCTTTACTTGATTTCAGCAGCTTGATGATAAAGCCATTACTCTGATTAGTACATGAATTAAACACACTTAAGGTGCACCGCTCAACATCCATTTAACCTTCTTTTATAGGTCCCTCGAATAAATCCCTTTAAAGCACCAGTGCATGACATTACCGGCAATATTAATATACTATGTGGTCAATACTTAAAGTAACTGTCCAGTTTTTCCATAGTTCTATGAAATATGACCTTTAATTAATTACAATATGAGCAAAATAGTTTTCCTTCCAACACATTTTAATTAAGTATGTTAAAAAGCAGCATTTCCACAGCATGGTGTGGGCATATACCGGTCATTAAAAATATTAAGGTGAGTAGACTTCTGATTGGATAGCTCATCCAATGAGCTAACATGACTGAAAAAGAGCGCCACCATGTTATGGTGGTCTCGAAAAGGTGCCGGTTTAGATCAGGTGCCGGTTTAGATCAGGTGCCGGTTTAGATCAGGTGCCGGTTTAGATCAGGTGCCGGTTTAGATCAGGTGCCGGTTTAGATCAGGTGCCGGTTTAGATCAGGTGTCGGTTTAGATCAGGTGCCGGTTTAGATCAGGTGTCGGTTTAGATCAGGTGCCGGTTTAGATCAGATGACTAGTAGGAGACAGGTGTACAGAACACTGGCACACACAAACACAGCAAACAGGAAGTGGACCAGTGAAAGTGACAGTGGTTAAGAAGAACAGAGAGAAATACAGAGCAGTATTACACAGCAGTATTACAGAGCAGTAGTACATAGCAGTAGTACCAGACTAGGTAGCTAATAGTGGTAAGCTATCATAGCACACAGCAGTAGCAACGGTGATGAGGCTAGCAAAACATAGACAGTACGGAAACGGCTTGTACAGCAGCTAAAAGCAACCCAGGCTAATGGGCTAAATGTAGCACTCAATGTAAACAATGGAAGCTAGCATGCTAGACTATACAGTGGGAAGTAGCATACAGTATAAACAATACAGTGGGTTAGCATGCTAGGTTACTGGCTAGCAGGCCTCAGGCTAAAGGCCAGCATAAGGGACTGTATACAAGGGATAAGCAGTTAGTGGCTAGGAGTAGCTACTGATGCTAGCAACAAATGGCCATTTTGGTAGAGGCCTAGACATGGTGACATCAGAGACTGACCATCTTGGGTGAGTTTGAACAATGACTGACTGACAGCCATCTTGGCCCATAATAAGTCATGGGGAAGCGTGTACCACATGGCCAGAATGGTGAAGCACAAATAACCAGGGTTGGGTAGGTTACTTTCTAAATGTAATAATACAATTAGGCTATATCTTTACATACATTTTTTTTAAACGGAGTCAGATTTCCAGTCATTCCAATTAATGTAATACTCCTTGATCGTGCTATTGGCATTTTAAAAATGTATTCCATATTCTGCATTTGCTAAAGGCCTTTTTTTGGGGGGGGGGGTGACACTTCGATAGCTCCATAATTTGCAGCTGTTTAAGTCTATTAAAAGTGTACGAGTTTCAGCATGTGTCCATTAGGCCTCCATTAGGCCCACTCAGGTGTAACAAATTTAAACTTGTGCCTTTTTTCAATGCTAATTTGAGTGTCATTGAGAAGAAAAAAAAATCTTCAGAAACATCCTTTCTGAATTCAAAAGTAATGCTAGCAGTAATCATCTAGTTTTTTTAAAGTATCTGGATTAGAGTAAGAGTTTTTTTTAAAGTATCAGGATTACAGTAAGAGTTTTTTTTTTAAGTATCGGGATTTTTCAGAATCCTTTACTCCCCAACCCTGCACATAATGTATGCCAAAGGGACCATATAAACACAGTAAGTAGTAGTACACAGGCATGTAGTAACAGCATACTAACATGTAGAAGCAGTTGGTTACATAGTAGCAAGATAGCAGAAGACTAGACATCTACACAGAGTACAGAACAGCCTCAATTCGTTGGGGCATGGGACTCTACAAGGTGTCAAAAGCGTCCCACAGGGATGCTGGCCCATGTCCAATGGTCCACAGTTGTGTCAAGTTGGCTGGATGGACCATTCTTGGTCCACTGTTGAGCGTGAAACTGAAACTGAAAAACCCAGTGTGAAAAACCCAGCAGCGTTGCAGTTCTTGACATACTCAAACCGGTGCGCCTGGCACCTACTACCATACCACATTCAAAGGCACTTCAATCTTTTGTCTTGCCAATTCACCCTCTGAATGGCACACAAACACATAATCCATGTCTCTATTGTCTGAAGGCATAAAAATCCTTATTTAACCTGTCTCCTCCCCTTCATCTACACTGATTGAAGTGGATTTAACAAGTGACATCAATAAGAGACCATAGCTTTCACCTGGATTCACCTGGTCCGTCTATGTCCTGCCTAAATGATTACCACCCCGTGGCACTCACGTCGGTAGCCATGAAGTGCTTTGAAAGGCTGGTCATGGCTCACATCAACAGCATCCTCCCGGACACCAGCATCCTCCCACTCCAATTCGCATACCGCCCCAACAGATCCACAGATGACGCAATCTCAATCGCACTCCACACCGCCCTTTCTCACCTGTACAAAAGGAACACCTAAGTGAGAATGCTGTTCATCGACTACAGCTCAGTGTTCAACACCATAGTGCCCACGAAGCTCATCACTAAGCTAAGGACTGGGACTAAACACTTCCCTCTTTAACTGGATCCTGGACTTCCTGACGGGCTGCCCCTAGGTGGTAAGAGTAGGCAACAATACGTCTGCCACGCTGATCCTTAACGCTGGGGCCCCTCAGTGGTGTGTACTTAGTCCCCTCCTGTGTTCCCTGTTCACCCACGACTGCTTGGCCAAACACGACTCCAACACCATCATTAAGTTTTCTGATGACATAACAGCCTGATCACCAACAATGATGAGACGGCCTATAGAGAGGAGGTCAGAGAACTGGCAGTGTGGTGCCAGGACAACAACCTCTCTCTCAATGTGAGCAAGACAAAGGAGCTGATCGTGGACTACAGGAAATTGTGGGATGAACATTCCCCCATTAACATTGATGGGGTTGTAGTGGAGCGGGTCGAGAGTTTCAAGTTCCTTGGTGTCCATATCACCAACAAACTATCATGGTCCAAACATACCAAGACAGTCGTGAAGAGGGTACGACAAAAACTTTTCCCCCTCAGGAGACTGAAAAGATTTGGCATGGGCCCACAGATCCTCAAAAGGTTCTACAGCTGCACCATCGAGAGCATCCTGACCGGTTGCATCACCGCCTGGTATGGCAACTGCTCGGCATCTGACCATAAGGCGCTACAGAGGGTAGTGCGAATGGCACAGTACATCACTGGGGCCAAGCTTCCTGTCATCCAGGACCTATATAATTAGGCGTGTCAGAGGAAAGCCCATAAAATTGTCAGCGACTCCAGTCACCCAAGTTATAGACTGTTTTCTCTGCTATCGCACGGCAAGCGGTACCGAAGCGCCAAGTCTAGCACCAAAATGCTCCTCAACAGCTTCTACCCCCAAGCCATTAGACTGCTAAACAATTCATAAAAATCGCCAATGGACAATTTACATTGATCCCCCCCCTCTTGTACACTGCTGCTACTCACTGTTTGTTTGTTTGTTACCTATGCATAGTCACTTCGCCCCCACCTACATGTACAGATTACCTCAACTAGCCTGTACCCGGAACCGGTGTCCCCTGTATATAGCCTCGTTATTATTATTCTTATTGTGTTACTTTTTATTACTACTTTTTATTTTAGTCTACTTGGTAAATATTTTGTTCTTCTTGAACTGCACTGTTGGTTAAGGGCTTGTAAGTAAGCACTTTACGGTAAAGTCTACACTTATATTCGGCGCATGTGGCAAATAAAGTTTGATTTGATTTGTCATGGAAAGAGAAGGTGTTCCTAATGTTTTGTACACTGAGTGTATAACATAGACAATTGAAGGTGCCCTATCCTATTAAGTTCAACAAAGTTCAGTGACGCACCAACAAAAGGTTGAAGGAAAGTCCAGGGAAGGCTTGTCCATGTGGAGAAGGGAAAGGTCCAGTTGGTGAGCAGTCCAGCTGTGTGATGTGGGTTAATGAGAGAGCTCCTCTCTCTGCCTGCTGCAGACTGAGTTAAGAGACAGAAGTGGTGGTTTGAAAACCCCCAGGTAAGGCCTGTGATTGGCTGACCCCACAGTGTGAGAAGAGCCCCTAGCAACAGAGTGGCCAGGACTTGTGATGTGAATTAGGAGATGGTATTCTCTGCTGGGCCAGAGAGAGGGTTTTCTACAATTACAATCATGTTCATTGAGGAAATAGCATTTTTGAAAACGGTCTGTTTGAGGTGGGGTTTTTAAAGTGTTTTTTTCTCCAAGCTTTGGCCACAGTATAGAACCAGTCAACATCTTTGGGTATGAATTAACAGAATATTAACATTTAAAAAATATATAAAAAAATCCTATTATGACATGTTTTGCATCAGCAGAACTTAAGAAGAGCTCCTCCTTAAATTGCAATTTTTGTTGAAAAAAAATATAAATATAAGTGAACAATTTTGTTATTTTAGTGCATTGCTGTGTTCTGTCCATCTGGAGGAATTATAAGATACCTTTCTTTTGTGGAGAGATTTGAAGACATTGACCGACTTGGTTCTTACAAGACTCATCTTGCTGAATCATCAGGCAAAACCAGGAAGGAATTGGACCCAACAAGAAGAATTAGGACATCTCACTGTCAACTGCGTTTATTTTAAGCAAAGTTAACATGTGTAAATATTTGTATGAACATAACAAGATTCAACAACTGAGACATAAGCTGAACAAGTTCTACAGACATGTGGCTAACAGACATGGAATAATGTGTCCCTGAACAAAGGGGGGGGTCAAAATCAAAAGTAACAGCCAGTATCTGGTGTGACCACCAGCTGTATTAAGTATTGCAGTGCATCTCCTCCTCATGGACTGCACCAGATTTGCCAGTTATTGCTGTGAGATGTTACCCCACTCTTCCACCAACGCACCAGCAAGTTCCCAGACATTTCTGGGGGGAATCAAATCAAGTTTATTTTATATAGCCCTTCGTACATCAGCTAATATCTCGAAGTGCTGTACAGAAACCCAGCCTAAAACCCCAAACAGCAAGCAATGCAGGTGTGGAAGCACAGTGGCTAGGAAAAACTCCCTAGAAAGGCCAAAACCTAGGAAGAAACCTAGAGAGGAACCAGGCTATGAGGGGTGGCCAGTCCTCTTCTGGCTGTGCCGGGTGGAGATTATAACAGAACATGGCCAAGATGTTCAAAATGTTCATAAATGACAAGCATGGTCAAATAATAATCAGGAATAAATGTCAGTTGGCTTTTCATAGCCGATCATTAAGAGTTGAAAACAGCAGGTCTGGGACAGGTAGGGGTTCCATAACCGCAGGCAGAACAGTTGAAACTGGAACAGCAGCAAGGCCAGGTGGACTGGGGACAGCAAGGAGTCATCATGCCCGGTAGTCCTGACGTATGGTCCTAGGGCTCAGGTCCTCCGAGAGAGAGAAAGAAAGAGAGAAGGAGAGAATTAGAGAGAGCCAAGATGTTCAAAATGTTCATAAATGACAAGCATGGTCAAATAATAATCAGGAATAAATGTCAGTTGGCTTTTCATAGCCGATCATTAAGAGTTGAAAACAGTCATTGTCCATTTGGAAGACCCATTTGCGACCAAGCTTTAACTTCCTTACTGATGTCTTTAGTTGTTGCTTCAATATATCCACATAATTTTCCTCCCTCATGATGCCATATATTTTGTGAAGTGCACCAGTCCCTCCTGCAGAAAAACACCCCCACAACATGATGCTGCCACCACCGTGCTTCACGGTTGAGATGGTGTTCTTCGGCTTTCAAGCATCCCCCTTTTTCCTCCAAACATAACAATGGTCATTATGGCCAAACAGTTCTATTTTTGTTTCATCAGACCAGAGGACATTTCTCCAAAAAGTACGAGTTGCAGTTGCAAACCGTAGTCTGGCTTTTTTTATGGCGGTTTTGGAGCAGTGGCTTCTTCCTTGCTGAGCAGCCTTTCAGGTTATGTCAATAGAGGACTCATTTGACTGTGGAAATTGATACTTTTGTACTTGTTTCCTCCAGCATCTTCACAAGGTCCTTTGCTGTTGTTCTGGGATTAATTTGCACTTTTCGCATCAAAGTGCGTTCATCTCTAGGAGACAGAACGCGTCTCCTTCCTGAGCGGTATGACGGCTGCATGGTCCCAGGGTGTTTATACTTGCGTACTATTGTTTGTATAGATGAGCGTGGTACCTTCAGGTGTTTGGAAATTGCTCCCAAGGATAAACCAGACTTGTGGAGGTCTACATTTTTCTTTTCTGAGGTCTTGGCTGATTTATTTTGATTGTCCCATGATGTCAATCAAAGAGGCACTGAGTTTGAAGGTAGGCCTTGAAATACATCCACAGGTACACCACCAATTGACTCAAATGATGTCAATCAGCCTATCAGAAGCTTCTAAAGCCATGACATAATTTTCTGACATTTTCCAATCGGTTTAAAGGCACAGTCAACATAGTGTATGTAAACTTCTGACACACTGGAATTGTGATACAGTGAACTATAAGTGAAATAATCTGTCTGTAAACAATTGTTGGAAAAATTACTTGTGTCATGCACAAAGTAGATGTCCTAACCGACTTGCCAAAACTATAGTTTGTTAACAAGAAATTTGTGGTGGTTGAAAAATGAGTTTTAATGACTCCAACCTAAGTGTATGTAAACTTCCGACTTCAACTGTAGTTCTGTCCTTGAGCTGTTCTTGTCTATTAATGTTCTGTATTATGTCATGTTTCATGTTTTGTGTGGACCTCAGGAAGAGTAGCTGCTGCTTTTGCAACAGTAAATGGTGATCCTAATAAAAATATCAAAAGTGACACTAGAAAGGAGGTAGAAACATTCTGAACATTGAGAGAGTGTAATGTGTTGTTTTGTTGAAAAACACATTTAGGGTGGGTTCGTAAATTCACTCTGGTGTGCCAGAGAGTGTTCAGAGTGCGTGTAAATTCAGAGCATTGTCAGATTGTATGTTCATAAATTCAGAGCGCTGTCAGCTTGTCTGTTCATAAATTCAAAGCGTTTCACTCTCGGAGCGTTGGTGTCTGTAACTGTGCTGCTGATAACAATTTAATTACGCTTTTTTGCCGACATGTACACCGGCCATATTCAACTGGTATTGAGCGTTCATAAATTCATCAGTTATTCTGCACTCTGGCACACTATCTTACCTCATTTGCACACACTGTATATAGACTTTTTTTCTCTCTATTCTAACCCTTGGTTAGTGTTATTGACTGTACACTTGTTTATTCCATGTGTATCTCTATGTTGTTTGTGTCGCACTGCTTTGCTTTATCTTGGCCAGGTAGCAGTTGTAAATGAGAACTTGTTCTCAGCTAGCCTACCTGGTTAAATAAATTAAAAAGGTTAAATAAAATATATAAAAATAAAACATTCAGACAAGAATGCTCTGAAATCGGATTAGATAGCCAAAGCGAATTTACGAATGCACCTTTAATATCTTTATTTGTATTATTCATAAAAGTGCATTGTTTAAAAAATAATTCATCCTGCTGTAAAAGCGAACAAGGGAATAAAAGGAGTCCTTCTGTTCTTCATGGATGATCCTAATGCTTCTCCATAAGACCAACAATTAACTTAAAATGTCTGAAAACAGAACAATGAGGCAACTGTACATTGGTTCCACCACCATATTTAACATGAATATTTATAATAACGACACTGATGGTTCAAGGTTCGGAGGCCAGTCTGGATCAATTTGTCCACTACTTCGACCAAGTATTACCTCTTGTTGCTGAACTTAAAACCTCTCCACTGTCACTATCTACTACAGTCTCCACTCCCTCTGTTCCCCAATATGTAGTCTCCAGCCATATCATCATTCACACTTAGAGACTTCCGCCCCGACACCATCCAGAGGGTAAATGCCAGCCTCTCTCAGGACTGTGTGCTATGGCCCAACGACGGTAATGAACCACATGATGCAGTAAACACCATGTATCATTCACATCATCAGCCCTCATATGCTGAGCTTTTGGAGCTTCGCTAGCCACACTGCCCTCCACACCACCCTCCTCAATTCCCCCCACAACCTCCCTCTAGTTTTGGTTACCCTCCCTACTCCCATTCCCTGGACAGGCCTGGGAAACTCCAACCCTGCAAAAGGAGCCACACCAAGGCCTCCTGTGCACACCCAGTATGGAGCATTGGCAGCCACTCCGATCCCCTGCAGCAGCTCCACTCCTTTGGCTGGAGCTTCATCAAGGTGGACTGAGCTCTGCCAACACTGCTCTTCCAGTTCCCGCCCCAGCATCCAGCGATTTGAGGGAAGTCTGTCAAATGCTCAGTCTACTCTGCTCTCACATGGTTGACCAGGGGCCTTGGCAAAGTCTCAGCTCACTCAACAAATAGCTGCAGATGACCCTGTGCCTGTTAGCTCTTATGTGAATGAGCTGAATACCCTCTCTGACTTTAAATCTTGTAGGGGGCTTGGGCTAATGCACCTAAACGTGCAGTCGTTATTAAAAAATGGACACAATTGACATTTGGGTACAGGACTCATGTCCTGACATGCTGGTTCTCTCGGAAACATGGTTAAATGGTTCTATATCTGATAAAGACATTGAAGTAAATGATTATAATGTATTTAGATGTGAAATATTACATATTTCACATGGGGGGAGGAGTGGCCATATATTTAAAATCAAATTTCATGGCGTCCCAATCTTTAAATATTTCTGTTCCCAATACATTTTTGTTTATTTGTTGCTGGGATTTACCGCCCCCCTGCTGCCATGGCGGATGCTATTGGTACTCTATCCGAGGGTTTAACACCTTTTTTGTTCTCGGAGTTCTGGTCATTTTAGGGGATTTTAATCTGGATTGGCTATCCCTGGCCTAAAATCAGTTTAGGAGTATATGCATTGATTTCCACATGGCTAAATGTGGAAAAACCCTTTTAACTCTTCATTGATTGATTAAATTCTTACTAACAACCCCCATAAATATTTGTCGAGTGGAGTATTTGCATATGATCTCAGTGATCATTGTCCCATAGTACGTAGAGATACGAAACAGCATCCTCGTTTAATTAAAAAAGAGAAAATGTAAAAATCTTTCTCCTCAAGGGTTTTTTACATGACATGAGTTGGCTCTAGAACATTTCTCCTCCATATTTATTCCTGGCAGAAAACCAAGGGTTAGAATTGTATTTCTTCTGAGATATCTGAGCTCATTCAGATGAGAAATCAGGCCTGGCCCAAAGCAAGAAAAACTGACTCTGTAGTAGACTGGCAATCTGTCACACCCTGATTTGTTTCACCTGTCTTTGTGATTGTCTCCACCCCCCTCCAGGTGTCGCCCATCTTCCCCATTATCCCCTGTGTATTTATACCTGTGTTCTCTGTTTGTCTGTTGCAGTTTTTCAAGTCAACCAGCGGTGTTTCTCAGCTCCTGCTTTTGCCAGTCTCTCTTATTCTCACCCTCCTGGTTTTGACCCTTGCCTGTCCTGACTCTGAGCCCGCCTGCCTGACCACTCTGCTTGCCCCTGACCCTGCCTGCCAACATGTACCTTTGCCCCACCTCTGTATAATTGACCTCTGCCTACCCTGAGCCTGCCTGGCATCCGGTGCCGTTGCCCCACCTCCAGTTTACTGACCCCTGCCTGCCTTGACCTGTCTATTGCCTGCCCCTGTTGGATTATTAAACCATTGTTAATTCGACGTTGTCTGCATCTGGGTCTTACCTTCCTACCTGATAGTACGAACTGGCCCGACTGACCCAGCAAACGTTGGTTGAGCGTTGGACATGCTGCTGGAAAAATTCCGCGGGTTGCCTGGGGGGGCAGTCTGCCATGGTGGTAACCCCACCGCCACTCAGTAAATCGGCGGTTAGCAGCGCAGCCCCACCGGCCACTCCACTTTCTCAGGAGCCCCGTTTACCTCCACCAGGAACGCTTTAATGGCGAGCCGAGCACCTGTCGGGCGTTTTTAGCTCAGTGTGCCCTCATTTTTGAGCTTCAGCCCTCCTCTTTCCCCTCGGATCACTCCAAGATAGCCTACCTCATCACGCTGATGTCTGGGAGGGCTCTCACCTGGGCTACCACCGTTTGGAAACAACAGCCAGCCATTTGCGTGAGTCTGGAGGGGTTTGTGGGAGAGGTGAGGAAGGTTTTTCATGCCCCGTTCTCTGGGAGAGAAGCTGCCCGGAAGCTAATCCAGCTCCGGCAGAGGGGTTGACTATGCGGGGGATTTCCGCACGTTGGCAGCGGAGTGTGTGGAACCAGGAAGCACTTTTTGACATGTTCCTGCACTGCGTTTCGGAGGTGCTTAAGGACAAGCTTGCTGCTCGGGAGTTACCCACGGATCTTGACTCCCTCATCAATTTGACCATCCACATCGATGGACAATTGCAGGAACAACGGATGGAGAGGAAATTCGATTTCCCTTGCACATCCAGGGATTCTACCTCGCTTCCGAGTCATCCCGGAAGTCCCCGACGGTCCCGTTGCCGAGAGCACCCGAGGGTTCCCGAGTGTCACCTAAGGCAGCCGAGGCACCGTTTCCCGAGCCTACGCAACTAGGTAGAGCTGGGCTGTCGCCAGCGGAACGCAACACAGAATCAACACAAGGAGCTGTTTGTATTGCGGGACTTTTGGTAATTTTGTGTCCTCTTGCCCGGTAAAAGACCAGGCTCACCAGTAGGAACAAGTACTCTGGTGGTCCATATGGAGAACTTTTCTGCTTCCCTTACTCACACCCCTTTTCATGTCATTCTGTTGTGGGGAAACCAGCCCAAATCTCTTTGGGTCCTCATTGACTCTGGGGCCGATGAGAGCTTTTTTGGATGCCACACTGGCTTCCGAGCTGAAAATCCCCACTCAGCCCCTCTCTATTCCCATGTATGTTAGAGCAATGGATGGGTGCTCTATAGGTTGGGTACCTCATAACACCACTCCCATCAACCTATGTGTGTCAGGGAATTACAGCAAGACCATTCAATTCCTGCTCATCAAATCTCCCCAGATTGCCGTGGTTTTGTGATTCTCCTGGCTCCAGCGACACAAATCCTCATCAACTGGTCTACGGGTGCTATCATGGGCTGGAGTCCGTTCTGCCAAGCCCATTGTCTGAAGTCGGCGCAACCTGCCCTGGGTTGTCTTCCTGGCACCTTGGAAGTTGCTCCAGACCTCTCCTCCATTCCCACTGAGTACCAGGACCTTTGGGAGGTGTTCAGCAAGTCCCGTGCCACTTGCCTTCCACCGAACCTATGACTGCGGGACTGACCTTCTCCCTAGCACCACGCCGCCCCAGGGACGTCTGTACTATCTGTCGGGACCAGAGACCAAGGCTATGGAGACCTACATTGGGGACTCCCTAGCTGCGGGATTTATCCATTCCTCTTCCACTGGCGCAGGGTTCTTCTTCGTGGAGAAAAAGGACAAGACCCTGTGCCCATGCATTGACAACCGTGGCCTGAATGACATTACTGTGAAGGACCGTTATCCGCTACCAATCATTTCCTCAGTCTTCAAGCTGCTCCAGGATGCCACTGTTTTCTCCAAGCTGGATCTATGAAACGCCTACCACCTGGTGCGGATACGAGAGGAGGACGAGTGGAAGACCGCCTTCAACACGGCCAGAGGCCACTGCAAATATCTGGTCATGCCCTTTGGCCTCACCGACACCCCTGCCGTGTTCCAGGCTCTGGTGAATGATGTTCTCCGCAAATTGTTGAACTGGTTCGTCTTCGTCTACATTGATGACATCCTCGTCTTCTCCCGCTCCCCCCAAGAACACATGCTCCACTTTCAACAGGTTCATCAGTGCCTTCTGGAAAACCAGTTGTTTGTTAAGGCGGAAAAGTGCAAGTTCCATCGCTCCACCATTCCCTTTCTGGGCTACATAATCTCTGCTGGGAGTGTCCAGATGGATCCTGAGAAGGTGAGAGCGGTGGTGGATTGGCCCCAGCCTACGTCCAGGGTGCAGCTGCAATGCTTCCTGGGGTATGCCAACTTTTAATCGCCACTTTACAGCACCCTGGCCTCCCCCCTGTCTGCACTCACCTCTCCTTATCTCAGCTCACTGATCACCATAGCAGCACCCACTCGTAGCACGCGCTCCAGCAGGTATACCTCACTGGTCACCCCCAAAGCCAATTCCTCCTTTGGTCATCTTTCCTTCCAGTTCTCTGCTGCCAATGACTGGAACGAACTGCAAAAATCTCTGAAGCTGGAGACTCATATCTCCCTCACTAGCTTTAATCACCAGCTGTCAGAGCAGCTCACATATCACTGCACCTGTACATAGCCCATCTGTAAACAGCCCATCTATCTACCTACCTCATCCCCATACTGTATTTATTTATCTTGCTCCTTTGCACCCCAGTATCTCTACTTGCACATTCATCTTCTGCACATCTACCATTCCAGTGTTTTAATTGCTATATTGTAATTACTTCGCCACCATGGCCTATTTATTGCCTTAACTCCCTTATCTTACCTCATTTGCACTCACTGTATATAGACGTTTTGTTTTCTTTTGTTCTACTGTATTATTGACTATGTTTTGTTTATTCCATGTGTAACTCTGTGTTGTTGTATGTGTCGAATTGCTATGCTTTATCTTGGCCAGGCCACAGTTGCAAAAGAGAACTTGTTCTCAACTAGCCTACCTGGTTAACCTTTTGTCAATAGGGGGTGCTATTTGCACTTTGTAATAATTTCATTCCCAAATTAAACTGCCTCGTACTCAATTCTTGCTCGTACAATATGCATATTATTATTACTATTGGATAGAAAACACTCTAGTTTCTAAAACCGTTTGAATTATTTCTCTGAGTGAAACAGAACTCATTCTGCAGCACATTTCCTGTCAGGAAGTGAGATTTCTGAAATCGAGGTCCCTGTTCTAGGGTCAGTTTATAAGTCCCCATGTAAGCTATGCACTGCATACGCCTTCCTCTAGATGTCAGTAAGCGGTGAGAATTTGAATGGAGTGGATTGCACCATCTGGGGGACTATAAATGCTCATGGAACGGAAGTACTGTTCTTTTCAACGGGGCGCCTGGCGCAAGAGGGACATCACAATGGCGTCCTGCAAAAGCTTCGTTTTAGCAGTTCTATATCTCCGGTCATGTTTTTATTCGTTATAGGTGTTAAAGACATCATAAGGTAGTTAATTTAAACCGACTTATAGCAGTTTATAGCGATTTTCTGGGATTTCTTTGTGACGCGCTATCACGAGTTGGACACCTCTCCAGTGGATGGCTATCGTTAGCTGCTATTTCTACAGGAGAAGAGGACATCTTTCAACCAAAAGACGATTGTTCTGGAGAAAGGACACCTTGCCCAAGATTCTGATGGAAGCTCAGCAAATAGTAAGCAGTCTTTATGCTGTTAACTTTTACCGCCTCAGAAACCCGGATCCGGGAGCACCCCCCACCACCCCCACCAGTAAAAAAGCTGAATAGCATAGCTAGCATAGCGTCACAAGTAAATACTAGCATCTAAATATCATTCAATCACAAGTCCAAGACACCAGATGAAAGATCCACTTCTTGTGAATCCAGCAATCATTTCTGATTTGTAAAATGTTTTACAGGGAAGACACAATATGTAAATCTATTAGCTAACCACGTTAGCAAAAGACACCATTTTTCTTTGTCCACCATTTTTTCTCTCCACCAGTAGCTATCACCAATTCGGCCAAATAAAGATATTGATAGCCACTAACCAAGAAAAAACCTCATCAGATGACAGTCTGATAACATATTTATTGTATAGGATAGGTTTTGTTAGAAAAATGTGCATATTTCAGGTAGAAATCATAGTTTACAATTGCACCCACCATCACAACTCGACTAGAATAAATACAGAGAGCAACGTGTATTACCAATTTACTCATCATAAAACATTTAAAAATATACAGCGCACAGCAATGGAAAGACACAGATCTTGTGAATTCAGACAATATTTCAGATTTTCTAAGTGTTTTACAGCGAAAACACAATAAATCGTTATATTAGCATACCACATGTGCAAACGTTACCCCAGCATTAATTCAAGGCAAAGAGAGCGATAACGTTATCACCACCAAAATATATTAATTTTTTCACTAACCTTCTCAGAATTCTTCCGATGACACTCCTGTAACATCATATTACAACATACATATAGAGTTTGATCGAAAATGTGCATATTTAGCGGCACAAATCGTGCTTACACAATGGAAATAGTGTCCAACTACTCAAGCAATCTGCCCGGCGCCATCTTGGAAACACAACTATTTTTATCGAAAACTATTCATAAACTTTAATAAAAAAATACAAGTTGGACAGCTATTGAAAGACAAATTAGTTCTTAATGCAATCGCTGAATTACATTTCTAAAATTATCCTTACTGTGCAATACAGGGTCCGCCAAAGCGAAGCTACACAAAAAAAAAATGGCGATATATGCGTTTAACATTTTTCAACAGAACAGCGATTTATCATCATAAATAGTTCTTACTATGAGCTGTTCTTCCATCAGAATCTTGGGCAATGTATCCTTTCTCCGGTCTAATCGTCTTTTGGTCGAAAGATGTCCTCTTGTCCCGTCGAAATGGCCACTAACGTTCGGTATGTACAGGAAAAGTGCCCAGCTCTTGGAAGGGCGTCACAAAGAAATGCCTCAAAATCGCACTAAACGGATATAAATTGCTATAAAACGGTTTAAATTAACTACCTTATGATGTTTTTAACACCTATAACGAGTAAAAACATGACCGGCGATATATTACTGGCTAAACCAAAGCTTGGAAAGAGGCCCGTCCGACGTCCATCGTGCGTCAAGTGCAGGGAGCAAAAGAAAGGGACATCCGGTCTTTGGCCTTTTATACAGGCCCTGATTGCGCAATCGACTCCATTCAAATTGTCACCACTTACTGACATCTAGAGGAAGGCGTAGGCAGTGTTTGTATCCTCATAGCATTCACAGGGACATTAAAACTGACCTGGGACCAGAGGCCAAGATTTCTGAAATCTCACTCCCTGTCAGGAAAAGTGCTGTAGAATGAGTTCTGTTCCACTCAGAGACATAATTCCAACGGCTATAGAAACTAGAGAGTGTTTTCTATCCAATAATAACAATAATATGCATATTGTACGAGCAAGAATTGAGTACTAGGCAGTTTAATTTGGAGACGAATTTATGCTAAGTCGAAACAGCACCCCCCATAGGCTCAAGAGGTTAATTCGTATTTATGTTGACAAATGTCAAATAATAATTCCGCCATGAATTTCGGTGCGGTCTCGCTTTAGCGCACGCTGTATTGCGCAGTAACGTTAATTTTAAAAATCTAACACAGCGGTTGCATTATGAACTAATGTATCTTTCATTTGCTGTCCAACCTGTATTTTTTTAGTCAAGTTTATGATTACTTATCGATTAGAATAGGTGCCTCTCCAAGATGGCGCCGGACAGATTGCTTGAAGTTTTGGCCACTAATCACATTGTATAACCACGATTTGTGCCGCTAAATATGCACATTTTCGAACAAACCCTACATGCATTGTGTAATATGATGTTACAGGACTGTCATCTGATGAAGAAAATCAAGGTTAGTCAAAAATTATATATCTTTTGCCTGTTTGTTACGATCGCTAACCTTTGCTGCTGGTAAATGGTGTTGTGTTTCTGGCTATTGTGGTAAGCTAATATAATGCTATATTGTGTTTTCGCTGTAAAACACTTAGAAAATCTGAAATATTGGCTGGATTCACAAGATCTGTGTCTTTCATTTGCTGTACGCTGTGTATTTTTAAGAAATGTTTTATGATGAGTAATTAGGTAATACACGATGGTCTCTGTAGTTATTCTAGTTGCTTTGGTGAGAGTTGTGATGGTGGCTGCAATGGTAAACTATGATTTATACCTGAAATATGCACATTTTTCTAACAAAACATATGCTATACAATAAATATGTTATCAGACTGTCATCTGATGAAGTTGTTTCTTGGTTAGTGGCTATTTATATCTTTATTTGGTCGAATTTGTGATAGCTACTGATGCAGTAAAAAAATGGTGGAGTAAAAAAAGTGGTGTCTTTTGCTAACGTGGTTAGCTAATAGATTTACATAGTGTCTTCCCTGTAAAACATTTTAAAAATCAGAAATGATGGCTGGATTCACAAGATGTGTATCTTTCATCTGGTGTCTTGGACTTGTGATTTAATGATATTTAGATGCTAGTATTTACTTGTGACGCTATGCTAGGCTATGCTAGTCAGCTTTTTTACTGATGGGGGTGCTCCCGGATCCGGGTTTGGGAGGAACTAGAAGTTAAATAAAAAAATACCAAGGTCCCATTCACGTGGTCCTCTGCCGCTGGCCCGGGTGTTCCGGGGCCTTAAACACCGCTTCACCACTGCTCCTATCCTGGTTCATCCTGACCCTTCCCATCAGTTCGTGGTGGAGGCCAATGCTTCGGATGTCGGAGTGGGGGCTGTCCTGTCCCAATGTTCTGCCCTGGACCTTAACTTCTTATGGATGAGAGGCGCTATTTCCACGTTCGGATGAAAAGCGTGCCCAGTGTTAACTGCCTGCTACTCAGGCCCAGAAGCTAAGATAAGCATATTATTGGTAGATTTGGATAGAAAACACCCTGAAGTTTCTAAAACTGTTTGAATGATGTCTGTGAGTATAACAGAACTCAGTGTAAACTTGGTCCGATTGCACTTCCTAAGGCTTCCACTAGATGCCAACAGTCTGTTTCAGGCTTCTACTGTGAAGGGGGAGAGAATAAGAGCTGTTTGACTAAAAGGTCTGGCAGAATGCCATGAGCTAAGTCATGCACACGGCCGTGAGAGCTAGCTCCGTTCCTTTTCAAAGGAATTGTCCGGTTGAAACATTATTGAAGATTTATGATAAAAATATCCTAAAGATTGATTCTATACATCGTTTGACATGTTTCTACGAACTGTAATATAACTTTTTTGACTTTGTCTGGCCTGTGCCTCATGAACTTGGATTTGTGAACTAAACGCGCAAACAAAAAGGAGGTATTTGGATATAAATTGACTTTATCAAACAAAGCAAACATTTATTGTGGAACTGGGATTCATTAGAGTGCATTCTGATGAAGATCAAAGGTAAGTGAATATTGATAATGCTATTTCTGACTTCTGTTGACTCCACAACATGGCGGGTATCTGTATGGCTTGTTTTGGTGTCTGAGCGCTGTACTCAGATTATTGCATGGTGTGCTTTTTCCGTAAAGCTTTTTTGAAATCTGACAAATCTGAATGCCTGGAACCCGGAGTCCCTGGTTGACACCTTCCTTCATGGATTATCGGAGAAAATTAAAGATGAGCTCGCAGCTCGGGAATTATCCATGGATTTTGACTCCATCATAGCCTTGACCCCTTGACCGTAAGGATCGATGGGCGCCTACGGGAACGAAGGAGGGGGATGAGGTCTGTTCTCGGCCACACACCGCATAGTCTGCCACACTATGGAAGTATTGACATAGTTGAAGTAGCTTCTGAGACGCTTCTCTCCCGGACACCGGAGAATCAAACATCTTCCTCACCTCCGCTACAAAATCCTCCAGACGAAGGCAAACGGGAGGCTGTTGCTCCCACACCGCCGTAGCCCAATCGAGCGCCCTTACAGACATCAGCGTTATGAGATACGCTATCTTCGAACAATCTGAAGGAAATGAAGAAGCCTGCAGCTCAAAGATGAGGGAGCACTGGGAGATAAACGCACGGCAGGATTCCC
The DNA here is from genome assembly GCF_016432855.1 of Salvelinus namaycush. Lineage (NCBI taxonomy): Eukaryota > Metazoa > Chordata > Actinopteri > Salmoniformes > Salmonidae > Salvelinus > Salvelinus namaycush. Next base: position 39,571,266 of record NC_052331.1, on the reverse strand, counting down.
AACATAGCGCTCCAGGGAGGTAAGCAGGGTTCTCAGGAAGCCGGGGTAGGCTGGGAAAAAGCACCACTGGTAGCTGAGGATCCGGGAGGTTTCCGTTGTGGCTTGCTGCCTGATAGATAGTCCGCAGGATTGCTCCAGTAATGAGTTGAAACCCTGGTCAAGGCGTTCTGCCAAGGTATGAAGTACTACCATAAGGTTCAGAAGTGGCTCCTTGCAGGCAGACAGCATTGCAGAGCTGGTCCGAGTCTGCTGGGTCAGTCATGACCAGTTCGCACTATAACGACACAGGATGAGACCCAGATGCAGACACAGGAGGCAGATGGTTAGAGTCTGAGATGTAATATATACAAGGGGTAGGCAAATGGCAGGTCCAGGACAGGCAGAGATTAGTAATCCTAAGAAGGAGTCAAGTAGGCGTAGAGCGGCAGGCAGGCTCAGGGTCAGGTCAGGCAAAAACATGTCTGAACCGGGAAGACTAGAACACAAACTAGAGAGAAGGAAACTTGACGAGACGAACTGGCAACAGACAGAAAACGTAGGTATAAATACATAGGGGATGACGGGGAAAATAGAAGAAACTTGGTGGAGACAAGCACAAGACAGGTGAAACAGATCAAAATGCACTGAAGTGGACAAATTCCTCTTCTTCCCTGCCTAAGCAAGTTCTGTCTGACTGATATCATAACTGCGAAGAACGGGATAAGTGATGCTTTTATCATCATTTTATCTCGGCAGGCTTTTTATTTGAGAGAAACGGTGGTTTAATTGACCCTGGTCAGTCAATCGACTGCTCCTCCCTCTGCCAGCCTCTAGCTGACTCAACGGTTAATCCGTCTAGTGAATCTTTGTTTTCATTTCAACAATTTACTGTGATGTGCTAGATGCCTTGCTTAAGATTGATGTAAAAATAAATCCACTGGGGCTAATATGCTTGATCTATTTTTGCTGCAGCTCTTTTCCTCCCTGATTGATGAATCATTAACCCATATTTTCAACCTGACAATAATAGCTGGTACTATCCCCAAGGTTTGGAAGGCGGCCCATGTACTCCCCCTTCACAAAGGTGGTGATCCTTGTGACCTAAATTAAATAAAATTAAAAAATGTTTTTTTTTTTTTTTTTTTTTTTTTTTTTTTTTTTTTTTTTTTTTTTTTTTTAAATCGGCCTAATTCTAAACTTTCTTGACTAGCTAAAATATTAGAATCCTTGATTAATTCTCAGCTAAGATCTTTCTTATCTTTGAAATGTATTCTAAATGTACATCAGTCGTGTTTTAGACTAGGTCATAGCACTTTCGATACTGTTGCTCACTGCTAATTCAGAGGCTTTCTTCAACTGGCCTAGACCAGGCTGCATGTAACTGGTTTAAAAATGACTTGACAGATAGAACTCAATGTGTATCTACTGATGGTGTTAAATCAGGTTTCCTGGATATTACGAAAGGTGACCCGCAGGGGATGATTCTGGGTCCTGTACTTTTTACTGTTAACATGAGCAATATCGACTTGTCTGTAAAAAACCTCTAACCTGCACTTGTATGCCGATATTGTTGTGTATGCTATTGACCAGGCTCTAACTATAGTCTGCCTTCATTGTATTACAGAAACTTTATTGACCTGAAATTAGTATTGAACGCAGGTAAAACTAAGTATATGTTGTTCTCTAGAGCGCTTAAAAATAACTCTGATTTAAACATATGTGTGATGGTGTCCATATTGACCGTGTCCCTGCTTACAAATTTCTGGGCATCTGGATAGATGAAAAGCTGTCTTTTATAAAGCATATTGATGAGTTTAGTTAAGAAGCTGAGAATAAAAATGTGCTTCTTCTAAAGAAATAGGTCTTGCCTCAATAAATAGTAGAAAGCAGATTAGGAATGTCGACGTTCCTATCGGTCCTAGACTATGGCAACATCATCTATATGAACACAACTGCCACTTCATTAAAGCCGTTAGATGCTGTTTATCATAACGCACTGCGCTTTATTACGGGTGACAATATTAGGACTCATCACTGCATTCTCTACCAGAAAGTTGGTTGGCCCTCTTCGATGTCACGTAGGTTGATACATTGCTATGTTTTCATTTATAAAACCCTTCTACAAAAAGTCCCACTGTACCTAAAATCTTCACTAAACTTTAGGACATCCCACTGTACCTAACATATTTTAGAAACTTTAGACATGAGTTTTCTTGCACCTTATTAGTGGAACAATCTTCAAAATGTTCTTAAAATGTAATGTTGTGGTGCCTCTAGGGCAGTGGTTCCCAAACTTCTTATAGTCCAGTACCCCTTCAAAACACTCAACTTCCAGCTGAGTACCCCCTCTAGCACCAGGGTCAGCGCACTCTCAAATGTTGTTTTTTGCCATCATTGCAAGCCTGCCACACACACACACACTATACGATACATTTATTAAACATAAGAATCAGTGTGAGTTTGTCACTTCCCACGAGCCGGGTTGTGACAATTAGCTCTTATAGGACCAGGGCACAAATAATAATATAATAATAGTCAATCTTTTTTTATTAAACCATCTTACATATAAAACCTTATTTGTTCATCGAAATTGTGAATAACTCACCACAGGTTAATGAGAAGGGTGTGCTTGAAAGGGGGTTGTATTGGAGAGAGCCTCAGTCTTAAATCATTTCCCACACACAGTCTGTGCCTGTATTTAGTTTTCATGCTAGTGAGGACCGTGAATCCACTCTCACATAGGTACGTGGTTGCAAAGGGCATCAGTGTCTTAACAGCACGATTTGCCAAGGCTACTCTGAGCGCAGCCCAATCCAGAAATCTGGCAGAGACGTCTGGTTAAATTACATTTTCACAGAACCGCTTATAGCCATTTCGTTGAGGCTCCCTTGTTCAGATATCAGTAAGTGGACTGGAGGCAGGGCATGAAAGGGATAACGAATCCAGTTGTTTGTGTCATCCATTTCGGGACAGTACCTGCTTAATTGCGCACCCAACTCACTCAGGTACTTTGCTATATAACATTTGACATTGTACGTAAGCTTGAGTTCATTTACACACAACAACAAAAAATCATACAATGATGGAAAGACCTGTGTGTTGTCCTTGTTAATGCAGACACAGAAGAGCTCCAACTTCTTAAATCATAGCCTCAATTTTGTCCTGCACATTGAATATAGTTGCGGAGAGTCCCTGTAATCGTAGATTCAGATCATTCTGGCGAGAAGAAACCTCACCAAGATAGGCAAGTCGTGTGAGAAATTCATCATCATGCAAGTGGTCAGACACGTGAAAAATATGGTCAGTAAAGAAAACTTTAAGCTTGTCTCTCAATTCCAAAAAACTTGTCAATACTTTGCCCCTTGATAACCAGCGCACTTCTGTATGTTGTAAAAGTGTTACATGGTCGCTGCCCATATCATTGCATAGTGCATAAAATACACGAGAGTTCAGGTGCCTTGCTTTAACAAAGTTAACCATTTTCACTGTAGTGTCCAAAACATCTTTCAAGCTGTCAGGCATTCCCTTGGCAGCAAGAGCCTCTTTGTGGATGCTGCAGTGTATCCAAGTGGCGTAGGGGGCAACTGCTTGCACGCATGTTACCACTCCACTATGTCTCCCTGTCATAGCTTTTGCGCCATCAGTACAGATAGCAAAATAAGCAGCAGCTACATTTGGCTACATACGGACCGTTAGTGGAATTCCCACGAGAGAGTAACGGTTGATGTGGTTGGATGTTAATTATTTGACTAGGCTACCTGTATTTGACATTGTGTTGTTAATTCGCTGAACACTAGATGGGTTAATGTTATTTTTGGCAGTGAAACGAGGCTACTCAGGCGAGAGATTTTTTTTGTTTTAAACACACCCAAATGTATAGCCCTTCGAAAAATATAAATGGACTGTTTGAAAATTAAGGGAAAAAAAGTGTTAGAATTTTTTGGGGACATTTAAAAAAAAAAAAAAAAAATGAATCACCTTTTATTTGGCGTACCCCCTGAAGGCAGGGGTACGCGTACCCCAGGTTGGGAATACCTCCTTTAAGGTAATTCAGAAAGCTGGTTGAGGACCTTATTACTGATGAATGTGTTTGTTTTTTATGACCGTGTTTTTTTTCTACTTGCATTTTGGATTTATATTGACGTGTGTATTTTCTGTAATTTAGGGCTCATCTATTAAGAAGAGACCTTGGTCTCAGTATGACTCCCTGATAAAATAAATGGTCAAATAAATAAATATCTTTAACCTGGTTTAGGGGAGGTAATTTTCCCAAACAAGACTAGTCAACATCCATGCACTGTGATTAAAAAAAGACCAGTACAACAAAGTGCAAAGGTCAGTTGGAACGCTATGAAATGCAGTGAAAATAGGGTCATATTGAGATGGCCCTATGATTTCTCCATTGAAGAGCATGATCTGTCCCAAGACAGATGCATTCTTTTCTCAGAAATTAGATGGTACAACTGGTACTCTCTGCTACTTGCTTAAAATAATTACCTTTTGGTGACTAAACTGACTATCAAAATGGTACAGCCTATGAAAGGAAGACCTTACATCAAGTCAATTAAAATGTTTTACAGCTAAATCAAGTTAACACTGCAGAGTCATTTGGTTCTAGAGTTGGGGTTATGCACACGAGTTAGAGTATCTTGGGCCAATAAATAAAATGATGCATCCCTTTGATAAGGTCTTATAACTAGCCCGTTGTAGCATATACGATCCTCTTTAGAGCTATCATGAAGAGGGAACTGGGTAAATAGAGGGGGAACTGGGTAAATAGAGGGGGAACTGGGTAACTAGAGGGGGAACTGGGTAACTAGAGAAGGGTTCCAGCATTCATCTCACATTCCAGTAGTGCACCGGAGATCAGAATTGTCTCCCTTAGAAAAAGAAATAAAAATACTCAGTACATTATCTCACTGAGAGAAATTAAGTTTGACGTCCAGTAAAATCTCACAAACGAAGCTTTCGGAACATCTCTGCCGATAAGAGAGACCTCCAAGTATCATAGCAAAAAGATCTCACACAAAGGAATTGCAGAAGCTCTTGAGACGTTCACAGAGGGAATATTTTGTTTATTGTCTATTCCATTTTCTTTGGCAATGTAAACATATATTTCCCCATGCTAATAAAGCCCACGGAATTGAATTGAGAGTTGTGGGCAGTCTTACGTCGATTGATTCTAAAGTAACACATTGTGGTCCTGGAGTTTCAGTGATATAGTGCAGAGTTCAGTTCCAACCAGGCAACCACTCCTGACTGCTAATCACAACACTAACTTAACTAATTGACCTATCACACCAACTTAACATATTTATCCATCTCAATGATTAGTTGAATTCCACCCATCTGATCTCTCAGGTCTAAGGCAAAGAGGGTAATGTCGTGTTCATTAGGGCACAACACAATGGAAAATAGAAATTACTGTTTTTTTAGTGGACATGTTCAGATAGCAACTTCTCGTTTCACTCTGTTTTCTTCATTTTCGTGCCTACTGAACACAACCCTGTACTTGGGGCTCTCCAAAGACCAGGGTGGCCTTCCCCTGTATTAGAGGACCAGCTTGTCTAAAGCAATGCACAACAGCCTAAGAGTGGTGATGATTTGATGGTATGGATACTGTGATGGACATCTTTATTGCACGATTTCTCGATTGGTATAGCACGTTATAGTACTTTCAGTTGATCTGTACAACGTCAGCTAGACTGCTTCCTTCCAAAACCAGAATTTCCAGAATGTCCTGTCATTTTATGGTGATAGACACAGAACGTAGAATGTAATTGGTTAAAGTAAACCAATGGCAGATCCCTCCCTAGTTCAGGAGGAGAGATCTCTAACATTCAGAAGTTTAACAACCGGAAGGACGGGTGGAAGCATAACATTTTGAACCCATGAATTTCTATAAGGTACACTTACAAAACTTTAATAATTACACTTAAGTTAGCTTTCAGTTGGAAATACAGACAGTTATGCAAATAGTTTCTCAGCTGTGAAAATGTATTTGGGATTTTTTAAATTGCTGTTGTATAATCATATTTGTAGCAAGAAGCAACAAACCATATAAACCACTATAACTCACTTCACCTTCGCACTTCAACTCTCATTCTGTTATCAGTCTTTCCCCTCCCTCCCTCCCTCTAGCCTTCAGCCTCAGGGACCCAGAAAATTAATTAAACGACGGAAAATGACAGGCTCTCTTTCTCCCAACTCGCCCCAGCAACTGTCCTTTTCCCTCAGGCCCCAGGGACGACACATTGATTTCCCCGCTGTCTAATTTTCTCAAGCCATGTCTTCCAGGGGAAGTTTTTTTAGCTTGAGGGGGTGGGATAGAGAGAGAGGGAAGAGTGAGAGGGCAGATAGGAGGGCGGATAGGAGGGAACACACAAACAGTCACTGTCAGTGAAGGCCCTTCAATAACCCACAGCGCCGTTCCCTAGGCATACCCTCCCTATTTTTTAATAGTTTTTTCCCTGGCTCATGGAGGAAGGTCACCCAACAAAAGAAGGACTCCTGTAGTGGCCGCAATTAAGATGCTGTCTTGCTGCGTAGCTTACTTGTAATAGGCTGCAGTATAGGAAGGACTTCATGTGGGTTTGTCTGATGCGAAAACCACAACAAAAATATTCAGTTGATCAGAATAGTGATTAACTGTTAATAATTTTTGTGAAATAAATATATTGGTACTGTGTTTTTAATTTACGGTAAAGAGTCCTTACACATATTTATACTGGGAATATTTCAATTTCTCGACTCATAGCTCAAAAAATATATATTTTTTTTTAATTAAAAAAAATCCATCTTGCCTTGCCTGCTGTTCTTCTAGCTGTACTTTAGAGAAATACGTAAATATACAAATACGTCACAGTGGCTAGTCTGAGGGAGCAAGCCACCATTAAATACATCAAGGCTTTGTCAGCCAATGATGGAGAGAATAATAGTTATTCTTTTTTTCAAACCCTAGGTGTGCTGCCCTTACAGCCAGAATTGCAAAAGTACTGATTAAAAGCAGATTAGCGTTTTTTGTCAGGAATCCAATTCTGGAGGCAGCTCTGCAGAGTGGTCACTAGCTGGCACAGCCACAAAGTTATACAATCTGATTTTAAACCTAACCCTACCCTTAACCTTTTTTTTTTTTTTCCTCAACTAGGCAAGTCAGTTAAGAACAAATTCTTATTTACAATGACGGCCTACCCCAGCCAAAACCGTCCGACGCTGGGTCAATTGTGCGCCGCCCTATGGGGCAGCTGGATGTGATACAGCCTGGATTCAAACCAGGGACTGTAATGACACCTCTTGCACTGAGATGCAGTGCCTTAGACCGCTGGGCCACTCGGGAACCTTAACCACACTGCTAATCCAAATGTCTAACCCTAAACTTACATGAATAACAATGTCTGTGACAAATGACATTGTTCCAGTATGAAAGATGATGCCTTGGGATTCATGGCATTGACAGGTGTGTCAAGAAGTTCAGGTCGGGGACTCCCAAGTAGTGCAGCAGTCTAAGCTAGAGGCGTCACGACAGATCCAGGTTAGAGCCCGGGCTGTGTCACAGACGGCCGTGACCAGGAGACCCATGGGGCGGTGCACAATTGACCCAGTGTCGTCTGGGTTAGGGGAGAGTTTGTCCCGAGCCGGGATGTCCTTGTCCCATCGCGCTCTAGCGACTCCTTGTGCCGGCTGGGTGCATGTACGCTGACTTCTGTCGCCAGCTGTACGGTGTTTCCTACGACACATTGGTGCAGCTGGCTTCCTGGTAAAGCAAGCAGTGTGTCAAGAAGCAGTGCGGCTTGGAGGGGTCGTGTTTTGGATGACGTACGGCTCTTGACCTTCGCCTCTCCTTTTCAACAGGACAATGACCCAGCACACCTCCAGACTGTGTAAAATATATATATAGATTTGTTTAACACTTTTTTTGGTTACTACATGATTCCATAGGTGTTATTTCATAGTGTTGATGTCTTCACTATTATTCTACAATGTAGAAAACAGTAAAAATAAAGAAAAAGCCTTGAATGAGTAGGTGTGTCCAAACTTTTGACTGGTACTGTAAGTATTCATACTTCCCTGAGTCAATACTTTGTAGAAGCATCTTTGGCAGCGATTACAGCTGTGAATCTTCCTGGGCAAGTCTAAGAGCTTTCCACAATCCTGGATTTCGCAACACCGGCCTTTTATCCTTTTCAAAAAATGTCAAGCTCTGTCATACTGGTTCATGATCATTGCTAGACAACTATTTTCTTGTCATGGATTTTCAAGTAGATTTAAGTGAAAACTAACTCAGCCACTCCAGAACATTCTCTGTGTTCTTGGTAAGTAACTCCAGTGTATATTTGGCCTTGTGTTTCAGGTTATTGTCCTGCTGAAAGGTGAATTAATCTCCCAATGTCTGATGGAAAGCAGACTGAACCAGGTTTTCCTCTAGGATGTTGCCTGTGTTTAGCTCCATTCCATTTCATTTCTTTTTTATCCTGAAAAACTCCCCAGTCCTTAACGATTACAAGCATACCCATAACATGATACAGTCATCAGAATGCTTGAAAATATGGAGAGTGGTACACAGTAATATGTCATATTTGTTTTGCCCCAAACATAACGTTTTGTATTCAGGACAAAAAGTTAACGGCTTTGCCATATTTTTTGCAGTATTACTTTAGTGCCTTGTTGCAAACAGGATGCATGTATTTGAATATTTGTGTTCTTTACAAAATTCCATATTTTCACTCCGTCAATTAGGTTATTATTGTGGAGTAACTACAATGTTGTTGATTCATCCTCAGTTTTCTCCTATAATAGCCATTAAACTCTAACTGTTTTAAAGTCGCAATTGGCCTCATGGTGAAATCCCTGAGCAGTTTCCTTCCTTTGCGGCAACTGAGTTAGGAACGACACCTGTATCTTTGTAATGACTGGGTGTACTGAAACTATCCAAAGTGTAATTAATAACTTCACCATGCTCAAAGGGATATTCAATGTCTGCTTTTTACATTTTTAACCATCTACGAATAGGTGCCGTTCTTTGTGAGGTATTGGAAAAACCTCCTCGGTATTTGTGGTTGAATCTGTGTTTGAAATTCACTGCTCAACTGAGGGTCCTTACAGATGATTGCATGTGTGGGGTACAGATATATTAATTGGCACCTACTACCATACCTGGCACCTTCTACCATACCCCTTTCAAAGGCGGTGATGTAAAATATTTAAGTAAAAATAGTACTACGTAAGTCATTTTTTGGAGTATTTGTACATTGCTTTACTATTTATATATTTTTTACAACTTTTACTTCACTACATTCCTAAAGAAAATAATGTACTTTCTACTCCATACATTTTCCCTGACACCCAAAAGTACTGGTCACATTTAAAATGCTTGACAGGACATTAAAATGGTCCAATTCACACACTTATGAGAACATCCCTGGTCATCCTATTGCCTCTGATCTGGTATACTCACTAAACACACATGCTTTACGTGTAAATTATGTGGAGTGTTCCCCTGGCAATCCGTAAATACAGAAAAAAACAAGATAATTAAAAGTGTCTGAGTCATTTTCTATTAAGATATCTTTACTTTTATTGAAGTATGACAATTACGTACTTTTTCCAATACTGTTCAAAGGCACATACATATTTTGTCTTGCCCATTCACCCTCTGAATGGCACACATACACAATCCATGATCAATTGTTTTAAGGCTTAAAAATCCTTCTTTGATTAACCTGTCTCCTCCTCTTAAATCTACACTGATTGAAGTGGATTTAACGACATCAATAAGGGATCATCGCTTTCGCCTGGATTCACCAGGTCAGTCCAGGTCATGGAAAGAGCAGGTGTTCATAATGTTTTGTACACTCAGTGTATATAAGAAACATGTCCGGATTGATATTGTATGACAATGTCTTGTTCCCCATGATAGATGAAACCACACCACTATGGTCCAGACTTGATTCCTGCCCAGGTCAATGGATTATTCCACTGATGGATGATTAAGGGGCATGGGTTCAGGGGGTCCCCCAAAACTCATGGCAACTCTTAATCCATAACGTGAGGGGTGTAATCACGTGTTGATGGGTGCGTCTATACAGGGAGATGGGGGTAGGGTGAGACTGATGAAGGTCAAGGGAGCAGTGGAGGAGAGGAGGAGGAGGAAGGTAAATCACTGCTTCTGCTTCAACAATTTAGACCAGCCGTCAGCCAGTGAGAGATAATGGAGAATGGAACACTATTGGTTTTCCCTGGAAATGTTCTCCTCTGGCCTGAGTGATTCAACTCCTGATATCTTCACTCTATCTCCAGTTTTTCCCCTCCGGCCCAACCCACTGGGCACAGATGTTAGTTTACTTTCTAGTTTTGATTTACATTTGGTTGAGTTTGCAGTAACGTGAATTCAAAAAAACATTTTGCCATATCATTGGATTTAGGTTAAAAGTTGAAATATGGGCAACGTAAGGACATTTCATTAGCACAGACATCAATTCAACGTCTATTCCACGTTGGCTCAATGTAATTTAATTGAAATGACGTGGATGCAACGTTTCTTCAACCAGTGTGTGCAGTGGGTGATGACTTTTTGCAAATCCAATCAGTTTTCCATGTTGACTATTAATCATCGCATAGAATTGTTCTGTTGAAATGAAACTGTTGTGTATTAAGTATAGTGGTTCAAGGGATACTTCAGGATTTTGGCAATCAGTTCATGTTCATTGGGTTCATGATGAAAAAGGATGGCTCCTGGGAGGAGTACGTTGAAGAGCTCTGTTTTTTCATTGCTAATGACATTGATAATGCCGAAAAGAATTGCGCTGTGTGGCTGAGTTTGTGCAGGGGGGTTGGTGACATATTCTACATGACATTCTCTGCTCGTCTCCAGCCCTGCTTTCTGCAAAGGGTTATGATGATAGTGGCATGTGAAGTGGCATTTCAGACCAGCTCCGTCAGAAATTGTGCAGAGATTTCATTTGCATAACTGTAAACACAAGGCAAATCAAAATGTCTCCAGTTTCCTTGCTGGTCTGCGTAGGTTTTCGGTGCACTGTAACTTTGGAGATCAGCTAGAGCCGATGTTGCGTGACAGAATTGTTTGTGGGGTATCAGATGAGTCTCTCCAACGGCACCTATTGGCTAAACCCAATCTGACATTTAGAGTGGCTGAGGGAAAAAAATCCTTGGCGGCTTAGACTGCTGCAAATAATGCTGACTGCTTTACACAGAGACCAGATTCTCCGACACTGACATTCATCTCACTGTACGTAGTCGGCTTGTGCACGTGGAGGGGGGCCTGTTTCAGATGTGGGGGGGATGGCCATAATTCCAACAGCTGTAGGTTTAGTGCTGCAACCTGTCACTATCGTAAACGCAGGGGACATATAGCTCGAGTATGTTTGAAAAAGTCCCAGTCTCTGGCAGCTGACCCATGCCCACTAGGGCCACACAGACACATTTGATAAACTGTGAACCAGACCCTGAGGAGTAGGTTGTCTATAGTACTCATGGGAGAGCCACAGCCCGAGAGGAAGAAAGCCTGTATGGCCACAGTGCTGCAAAATGGCCAAAGCATGTCGTGGAAATATATACAGTAAATGCCATTTAGCAGACGATTTTATCCAGTGACTTACAGTTAATATAATTTCACTTATGGGTGGCCTGGGAACCAAACCTATAACCCTGGCATTGCAAGCACCATGTTCTATCAACTGAGCCATACAGAACCGGAAGTTGACTCAGGCTCTGGATGTTCACTGATTAGCGAGGAAACTTTCCATGTGTTGTGTACACAGAGCTCTTACAAGGCAATGGTCCCAGGCCCAGTTAGAGTTCCGGGTAAGATGTTGTGGACGTAAGCTATCGAACGGACCACAGCAGGCTACCCCTGATCCTCATTCAGGCCACTGGAGCCAGATAACTGGGCTGCGATTGGTTTGTACCTTTGACCATCGAGGTCACGGGGGTTTAATCACACTCAAAACTCTGGATTGGATTATCAAGCAGCATGAAGAAGCTTTCCAGAGGCTTGGGCTTTGCAGAGGGGCTCCTTTTGTCCATAGCTATCAACCCTAAGTAACCCCCTAAGTCCTTAAAGATCACCCAGTATCCTTCACTCTCCAGCTGAAGGTAGATGAGGCTCTGGATACACTGCTGGCTCAGGGGTTTTCAAACCAGTGATGGCCTCTAAGTGGGTTACATCCATTTTGCCGGGGGGGGGGGCTAGTTTGGGAAACCCTGGCCTACTGGAACAGGAAGCCTATAAAAGAGGCTAAGAGGATGCTGCTAGCAGATGGGCTGCTAGCCCACTGTGATGATAGAAAACCCCTGTTACTGGTCTGTGATGTGTTTCCATATGGTCTCTGTGCCTTGAGTCATGTGGAATATAATGAATATAATGGTCAGGAGGCACCTGTGTGCTACGCATCTAGGACCCTAACTGCCACTGAACAGAACTATGCGCAGCTGGATAAAAGAAGCCCTGGTGATCATTTTTTCCTGTCAAGAAGTTCCATCGGTATTTGTCAGGTCGCCATTTTGTGGTCTACACCAACCACAAGCCCTTATTGGGCCTGTTCCATCATATGAAGTCAGAGCTTGCTACTGCGACCCCGTAGTTATGAGCTCTGCTATCATCCAACAAAAGCAGCTGGCTAGTCTCCTGCCACTCGCTACACCTATGTCTGAGCCACCACCTCCCTGGGAAGTAATGCTGTTGGAGGGGTGGTGCCTGATGGCCCTCTCCATGCTTCTAGGATAGCCGCACTGACCTTGAAGGATCCTGTATGGATGGGCCTCTGGGAGGTTCCTAGCAGACAGTCCAGTTTGGGCCCTACTGGTCTCGTCGAAAGAACTTTGTGTTAAGGGGCAACCGGGTGGTGGTTCCTGGCCTGGTGAGGGAGGGGGTCCTTTCCATGCTGCATGATATGCATCCTGGAATAGTGAGGATGAAGGCACTGGCACGGAGCAATGTGTGGTGGCCTGGGATGGACAGGGAAGTTGAGGCGGTGGTGCGCAGCTGCGTCATCTGTCAGGAGTCATGCCAAGCTGCCTTCACTTCTGCTGAGTTTAAGGAGCTCACTGGGCGGAACGGAATCAGATTCGTCACCACAACCCCATAACATCCATCTTCCAATGGCCAAGCTGAACATATGGTTCAGACAGCCAAGGAGGCTCTGTCTAGGATCTCAGTGGGTGACTGGCAGCCCCGACTGTCAAGGTTCATGCATGTTACGCCCACGATCTGTACGGAGAAGAGTCCAGCCAAGCTGTTAATGAACAGGCGATTGACAACTGTCTTAGACCGGCTGCAGCCAGACTTCACAAGTGACATGCGTCTTAGGCAGGAGGACAATGTACACAACGAGTTTATCCACTTGGAGGAGCTACTCTGGAGGCCCTAAGTTATTTATGAAGCCAGTGACTGATGTGGTGTACTCCTCAGAACTCCTCTAGAGGCCTTAAGTGGGTCCCTGCAGTCGAGGAAGAAGCCTCCTGTCTCTTACAGGACTCCTGATGGCCAGTTGCACCGCCACCAAGTGGATCAGCTGCAGGGCTACGAAGCAGCAGCCCCCTTTGCTGCCACCTCCTTCCTCCCTGGCCTGGATGACCTGGACACCTTTAGGTGGGAGCGGAGTGCCAACTCCAAAGCTAAACCCTGATACTCAGCACCAACTTGCAGCTGAGCCCTTTCCGTACGCAATTAGGGTGCAATCTAATTGCAGGGGGGGGGGGGGGGGGGGGGGTCGGAGTGTTTTGGATATAGTGGTAGTGGGCACCCATTGGTGTTAAAGTTCACAGTCACCTGCAGACACGTCGTTCATATTCATTGCCTGCACCATGGACTAAATAGCCTAAACTTACCGTTGTGCCTCCTCGTTATTGGATTTCTACTTTCACCATGTCACAGACATAATTGAAACGTTGATTCAACCAGTTTTTGCCGAGTGGAAAGTGATCCAACTTCTAATATCCTCACTCTATCCAACTGCTGATATCCCCACTGTATCCAACTGCTGCTATCTCCACTCTATCACTCTCCAACTCCTGATATTCTCACTCGTTCCAGTTTTTCCCACTCCTACAAGGCCCCGGAATGATTTAAGATCGTTCCATCATTCCATTCCACTTGCTGGGCCTGGGAGCCCGGCAGTGGTGCTTAGTGACAAATGTGGGAGGGAAAGAGGAAAGGAAGAGGGGGCATGACGACCATAGAGGAGAGAGAGAGAGTCTTGATGAAACCTTAGTGTCAGGGTTGTGGTCAAGGGGCACACGCTGAAATTAGTTATCGTAAATGTCACTGGCAAAATCCAAAGGGACTTTTTAAAGGAGAGATGTGACTAAAATGAGCAAACTGGGGCAAAAGGGGGTTTCATTTATCTCTGCAATAGAATCCAATTTCAGTTGGGGAAACCCATGAAGTGTAGTTAGAAAAGATTGTGGTAACAAAACGAACAAGAGACAAAGTATATACTTTTTGTATTTTTTAATCTTTATTTATCCAGGTTAGTCTTATTGAGATGAAAAATAGATTTTAAGAGAGCCCTGGTCCAACCAAGACAGCACCAGAGGTGATTTTTTTCCCCCAGGCGTAACAACTTAGACATATACGCTCCATAAACAAATTATATACGCAGACACGCATACATTACAGTTACAGTGCATTCAGAAAGTATTCAGACCCCTTGACTTTATCCCCCAAAAAATTGTTACAGCCTTATTCTAAAATGGATTTTAAAACAATGTCCCCATCAAATCTACACACAATACCCCATAATGACAAAGTGAAAATGTTTGCAAATGTATTCAATTTTTTAAACAGAAATACCTTATTTGCATAACTATTCAGACCCGTTGCTATGAGACTCGAAATTGAGATCAATTGCATTCTGTTTCCATTGATCATCCTTGAGATGTTTTCTACAATTGGATTGGAGTCCACCTGTGGTAAATTCAATTGATTGGACATTATTTGGAAAGGCACACACACCTGTCTATATAAGGTCTCACAGTTGACAGTCCATGTCAGAGCAAAAACTCAGCCATGAGGTTGAAGCAATTGTCCGTAGAGCTGCGAGACAGGGCTGAGTCGAGAGACAGATCTGGAGAAGGGTACTAAAACATTTCTGCAGTATTGAAGTTTCCCAAGAACAGTGGCCTTCACTATTCTTAAATGAAAGAAGTTTGGAACCACCAAGACTCTTCCTAGAGCTGACCATCCGTCCAAACTGAGCTAACGGGGGGAGAAGGGCCTTGGTCAGGGAGGTGAAAAAGAATGGTCACTGACAGATGGTCACTGACAGAGGTCCAGAGTTCCTCTGTGGAGATGGGAGAACCTTCCAGAGGGACAACCATCTCTGCAGCACTCCACCAATCAGACCTTTATGGTAGAGTGGCCAGACGGAAGCGACTTCTCAGTAAAAGGCACAAGACAGCCTTCTTGGAATTTGCCAAAAGGCGCCTAAAGACTTAGACCATGAGAAACAAGATTCTCTGGTCTGATGAAACCAAGATTGAACTCTTTGACCTGAATGCCAAGTGTCACATCTGGAGGAAACCTGGCACCATCCCTAAGGTGAAGCATGGTGGTGGCAGCATCATGCTGTGGGGATGTTTTTCAGTGGCAAGGACTGGGAGACTAGTCAGGATCGAGGCAAAGATGAACAGAGCAAATTACAGAGAGATCCTTGATGAAGTCCTGAGCGCTCTGGAGCAGGTTCTCAGACTGGGGTGAAAGTTCACCTTCCAACAGGACAACGAGCCTAAGCACACACCCAAGACAATGCAGGAGTGGCTTCGGGACAAGTCTTTGAATGTCCTTGAGTGGCCCAGACAGATCCTGACTTGAACATCTCTGGAAAGACCTGAAAATAGCTGTGCAGCAACGCTCCCCATCCAACCTGACAGAGCTTGAAAGCATCTGCAGAGAAGAATGAGAGAAACAACCAAAGTACAGGTGTGCCAAGCTTGTAGTGTCATACCAATGAAGACTCGAGGCTGTAATCGCTGCCAAAGTTTCTTCAACAAAGTACTGAGTAAAGGGTCTGAATACTTATGTAAATGTGATATCAGTTTTTATTTGTAATACATTTGCAAACATTTATAAAAAAACGTTTTTTCTTTGTCATTATGGGGTATTGTGTATAGATTTAACTATTTAATCAATTTTATTATAAGGCTGTAACATAACAAAATGTGGAAAAAGTCAAGGGGTCTGAATACTTTCCGAATGCACTGTACATACAGAAACAATGTAGATAAAATGAATCATTTGGATAATTTTCCATCATTTGCCTCTGTCATTTTGGTTGGTATGAGTAGACATTTTTTTTTTTGCTTTTATATAACTTTTGTTTAAAATAATTAATGGAGCCCTTATAACACTTGAGTGGAAAAGCTGACAAATTGCACTGTTAATTTTAGACAAAGAAGGAGACAATGATTGAGCAATTGTGCCAAGAAGCGTGTAGAGTGTAGAGCGTAGAGCCCAAGAAGATTATCCTACTGTACCGATTGACAATATAGTCAGTTGCTATTACAGAAGAAAAGGGGAAATGGAATAGACAAGGATTTTGGAAAGCATGTCCATGTTGGCAGGCTAAACAATGAAAATCAACTGAGCGATTAATGACCTCTTTGTTGACCTTTTGACCTGAACGATACTTTCTGTGGGCGGCTAAAAAGTGCCGGTATTTCACTACGGTAATTTTACTATTGACATGGATAAAACAGGTTCACCCCGGAAGTTTTGTAGTCCCAGTCCTTGGAGAGCTGCAGTGTCTGCAGGCATTTGTCCCGTCCAGACAGCGAAGCCTGAATCAGGAGCAGAGATCCTAACCTCCTCTGTGAATGGGATAGAAACTAAATTGGCTCGATGAAGACAACAATCAGTTAAATGTGATATGTGCCGCCTCCCAAATGGTGCAGTGGTCTAAAGCACTACATCGCAGTGCTAGCTGCGCCACTATAGATTCTTGGTCCAGGCTCTGTCGCAGCCGGCCGCGACAGGGAGACCCATGCACAAATGGCCCAGCGCACGCTGACACGGTCACCAGGTGTATGGCGTTTCCTCCAACACAGTGATGCGGCTGGCTTCCGGGTTAAGTGGGCATTGTGTCAAGAAGCAGTTGGCTGGGTTGTGTTTCGTAGGACGCACGGCTCTCGACCTTTTCCTCTCCTCAGTGGAAGAGAAAGGGGATGGAAGAGGAAGGAAGAGTGTGTTTGTAATGACGTTAGGGTCAATCACAGAAATGAAATAATGAGCAGAGTTAGGACAGAGGTAGATAATGTCAAAGCATGTTGCGCTTAAAACCTACTTACAGAACCACATCTGCCATGGTTTACCGACCCTTTAACATTTCAGCTTTTTTTTTTGTGGTACTTTTTGTGTTAGCAAAACGTAAATCCAGTTCTTTCACACTGGCATTGAACTGTGAAGAAGTGTTTTGAGTTATGAAAAAGGAAATATCCACATTGTCCCCACGTTGTTTCTTAACACCATTGCATCCAGGTTGTATCACATCCTGCCTCGTTTGGGAGACCCGTAGGCCGGCGCACAATTGGCCCAGCGTCGTCGGGGTTTGGCCGGAGTAGGCCGTCATTGTAAATAATAATTTGTCCTTAACTGACTTGCCTAGTTAAATAAAGGTTAAATAAAAGATAAATAGAAAAAGAAAAAAAAAGACAAAACACACGTTACTTTGTTGAACCCCCATAAACTTCAAAATAAAATTTTGTGCTGCATTAAATTGTTTTGTTTCTAATTGTTTGCTTTTGTGAAGATTCACAATGTTGTGTGAAGTGAATTTAATAGTATGACAACTGGAATGATTTGAGTCGAAGTTTCTGTCTATGAGGTGAATAGAAAAGTGCATTTTAATAATAAACTTATGCAATGCCTTAAAAAGTGGTGCATTGTCAATATCCAAACAGTGATAGTTTGAGGAAAGTACACTGTTATGAATATTTAGAATTAAAATGATGTACCTTGAACAGATGTTTAAGACTAAATGCTGCTAAAATCATCAATGCACTCCCTTGTTTCAGCTAAAGTGGTTTTGCAATGCAGCTGTCCATATACCATCTACCTGCCTGTGCTTTACAAGTCAAATTAGTGAGGATAGTTGTGATCGAGAAGCGAATGTCAGCACGCTTACTAATGGCCTGCTAGAATTTAGATTATGTAACCATTTCTAACCTTCAAAAACAACTTGATCTCACAACCAATCAATCACTCTCATTTTCTGAAATTCAGCAGCCTCAGAAATGCTCATATCTAACATTTACAAGCATCAGAGACAAATGTATATAGAACTTACATACATATATCATTCTAAAATATATTTTTTATATTTTCAAATATCCATAATAAATCCAACAGTAAAGATGACCATATTAAGTTTGGGGCATGACCTCTTCAGGCAAAGCCTAACCCTGTTTGCTAGCTCTCAGTTCAACCAAGGTGCATGACATGAGTAACAAACTGGATCTACAGAGGGTGGTCAGCCACTCTAAGGAAATTGGAAGTTTAATAAAATATATAGTTTTAAATAATACAAAATATACCTTTTATTGAACTTACCTTCAAGTGTTGCCAAATATCTTCTGTTAATGTCCCATCTTCCTAACCTCTGTTCACCCTCTAGTGCAAGTCTCCTCCTACTCTGATTCTCTTGACCGAGACACTCAGCTCATTTCACCACCAGACAGACTCCAACCCAAAGAAGTTTAAAAACAGATAGCTATTTCATCCTTCTCTTCCCTCTGTATCAATCATTACCTGAAAGTGTGATACCACTGAAAAGCTCATTGCTATCTGAAAAAGCTCTCATGCTACAACAATAAACAAACTAAAAATATATACATATGTTTCTCTGACAAACACTTTAGAATTACAGTTTTAATTTGTCCCTCCCTCAGATTTAGAGTTTAATGCAGGCCTGGGAAACTCATCGGAGGCCTGATTGGTGGTCACACTTTTGCCCCAGCCCCAGTTAATACACCTGACTCCAATAATCAACTAATCATGATCTTCAGTTTAGAATGCAATTAGTTTAAATCAGGTGTGTTTGCTAGGGATAAGGGGGAAAGTGTAACACCAATCCAAGGACTGGAAAATGCCCAGGCCTGGTTTAGAGAGAGGGTCTCATCATATTAGATGGGGCAATTAAACATGTCCGTGCATAATCATCTCCCTTTTCTGTCTATTATTCGGCTAATTCCCATCAACCACTGTCTATGCAATTCAATTCTATAATCAACCCACTCTGCACTGTGGAACATTACAGAGACAAAGTGTGACCTTAATATTAATCACTCTGTCACAATGACGGGCCGCCTTGTATGATTGTACGAGCTTTTGTGTCACCGTGGCTTCCGTCTTCCAACCGTGACCTAGTGCGCGTCCTTTATAATGCACTACCTTAGACCAGAAGATAATAGAGTGCCATTTGCGACACAGACTTTTTGTCTTCTGTGGTGATAAGGCAGACCCACAGTGTGTAGAGATGTTAAAGTATAGGAATAGGCTACGTGATCATGTCGGTCATAAGACGCTTCATCTGTGTTGTTGAATTGGATGACGCTTTCCTTAATGGATCATTATTAGCTAAAAAGTTCTTTAGTGTCCACTATTTTGAGATCTTTGAGAAACTTGTCACTTTTTTTCACACTTTTTCACAGATTACTCTACATACACTCCCCTCTTAGATTTGAGTATAGAATGTCACCTCACATTTTCTTGTGTATTTTCATACATATCATAATCGTTTAGAGAGAAAAAAAGCACTTTAGGCATCTAGTCCCCTCATTTGAAGAAGTCATAAGTAGTCAAGACATTTTCACTAGGTTTACTTTAGTATACAGATCAAGTAGTCAAAAGTTTTGTAATTGGTCCGATATTCCTTGTAAGCAATGACTACATACAGCTTGTGACTCTACAAACTTGTTAGATGCATTTGCGGTTTGTTTTGATTGTGTTTTGGATTATGTTTAGCCTGTTTTCACAAGCGTCTCAGAGGAGGAGTGCTGATCTAGGAGCAGGTCTCCCCGTGCCATATAATCATATTTACTGTGATCTAAAAGGCTAAACTGATCCTAGATCAGCACTTCAGAGTTAATTCACCTGGAATTCTAATCCTGACCCTGTTTGTCACTCCCCCCGTAGAGCTTTTTAGTCATGGATTTCACAGCCTGTCACTCCAATGTTATGCCTGTTATGATAACCGACTGATGCCAGAACGTGTCTTGGAACTAGAACGGCGTTTCTAAAGTAAATCATCCGTTTGTCATTATTATGACGTCGTCAGGTTTACTTTAGATGGCTATGTTACCTTTATCTATCGCCTATCGTCATCAAAAGCCTAAAGTCTGCTAAACTCTGGTGCTCATCATGCAATCTGATGTAGCTAGCTAACGCTATGCTAAAGAAAGATGGAAAACATTCAACTGCCTGTACAAAATTGGAGGTATGGCTGTAGTCTGCTGTGCTGTCAGCACAACAACAGTAGTTATATGAGTGGGTCAAACAAGATCCCAAGTGTTTGAGTCCCTCTCGACAACAACTAGGCCGTCATTGTAAATGAGAATTTGTTCTTAATTAACTGACTTGCCGAGTTAAATATTAAATAAAGGTAAAAAATATAATAAAAAATCATGGACTGATAACAAAACTAGAGGAAATAGTTTGTCTGTCTGTTTGTATAGGATACTTCCCAGTGCATTTGGAAAAGAAGAAGATATATATGAAAACCAGCCAAAATTAATTGATTGAAAGCAAGGATATTGGGCAACTAGGCTTATCTATTTTTAATTTTCTCATTATCATCCTCAGTGGGGAGCCCTCATCTCCAGTACTAATTTAGGAAGTCGTGAATAGGGGGAGAGGAAGCTTACATCTGCTCCAGACTCCAGTGGTAATTGGCTCCAGGGTTTTGGAAGGTTTTCTAGCAGGGCTGTTTATACATTTTTGTTCTGAGCTCAAGTCTGCAATGTTGCTTAACAAAAAGGCTGTATAGCCTACTGGGGGCTAGATTCTATTAGATCTACTGGGGGCTATATCCCATCAGATCTACTGGGGGCTAGATTATATCAGACCTACTGGGGGCTATATTCTATCAGATCTACTGGGGGCTAGATTCTATTAGATCTACTTGGGGCTAGATTCTATTAGATCTACTGGGGGCTATTTCCCATCAGATCTACTGGGGGCTAGATTCTATCAGATCTACTGGGGACTAGATTCTATTAGATCTACTTGGGGCTAGATTCTATTATATCTACTGGGGGCTTAGATCTACTGGGGGCTAGATTGTATTAGATCTACTGGGGGCTAGATTGTATCAGATCTACTGGGGGATAGATTCTATCAGATCTACTGGGGGCTAGATTCTATTAGATCTACTGGGGGCTAGATTCTATTAGATCTACTGGGGGCTAGATTCTATCAGATCTACTGGGGGCTAGATTCCATCAGATCTACTGGGGGCTAGATTATATTAGATCTACTGGGGGCTAGATTCTATTAGATCTACTGGGGGCTAGATTCTATCAGATCTACTGGGGGCTAGATTCTATTAGATCTACTGGGGGTTCAATTCTATCAGATCTACTAGCCGACACTCATATAGCGGTTGTTTTGGCAGAGTTGGAGCCGGAACTGTGTTAGAGCTGTCAGATCCACCAGTGGCTCTCGGCATTGTACATTTACATTTTAGTCATTTAGCAAACGCTCTTAAGAGGACATTGCTAAGCGGACATAGCCATTGGCTGCATGGAGTCGCATTAGTAGGAATCCCATACAGCCTTGTTAACAAGTTCGAACGCTGGAATGTGAGATTATCAACACCTCGATTAGGCTGATAGAAATACTCATTATTTTTGTTGAATGATTTTCCATTTGGGTGTCATTATTTCTATATAGCCTTCACTTTCTTGTTCTGAAGTTCTAATGCGAGTGGGACGGGTGTGGCTCTGTGGCAATGACCACACGAACAGCCTCTCACCAATTTGACAGCTCTAACGCAGTTACATCGCCGACACTGCCAAAAAAACAGGTCTGCGGGTGTTGGCTATCACGTGTTAAAGCTTGAATTGATTGAATTTAGGCCTGGGATAGTGTGTGGGGTTTCAAAATGGATGGACTGGGACCAGAAATCATCCCTGGAAACACATCGGGCCATTTTGCTGTGACATTTAGCTTCCATTTCTTGCTGCTCACTACACACTCTGTATTAGAAACATAATACAATTTCACAAATACAATAGTTTTTTGTACTCAATTTGTCAATAAATAATCACATATATTTCTTATAATATGTCACACCCTGATCTGTTTCACCTGTTCCTGTGATTGGCTCCACCCCCTCCGGGTGTCGCTAATTTTCCCCAGTGTATTTATCCCTGTGTTTCCTGTCTCTCTGTGTGAGTTCATCTTGTATGTTAGTCAAGTCAACCAGCGTGTTTTTCCCGTACTCCTTTTGCTATTCTCTTTTTGATAGTCTTCCCGGTCTTGACCCCTGCCTGACTCTGGACTACTTTCCTGCCTGCCTCATCATCCTGCCTTCCCTGACCTTGATTCTGCCTGTCCTTCGGTACCGTTTGGACTCTGAACTGGTTTTGACCATTTTGCCTGTCCACGACCATTCTCTTGCCTAACCCTTTGGATTAATAAACATTGTAAGACTCCAACCATCTGCCTCCTGTGTCTGGGTCTCGCCTTGTGTCATGATATAGGACACAATTGTATTTTTACAATGCCAAAACAATGAGCTTATTAATTAAATAACCACAACAATGATACCAATAACCATGGCTATTTGCTTGTGTTCAGACTACCCCTTAGAGGTGAAATTGGATGTGTGCACCCATCATGTCATCATATGTATTCTGTATCACTACAAAACCGATAAGAGAAAGGTGAAGTAAGCAGTACGTTAATTTAACCCGTTTGACGAACCCTTACCCATGTGCTTTCTGCAATAAAATAATGATTGCCACATTGGTGGACTCCTTCGAATTGCCAACCAATAAGGTGTTCTGGAACTGATTTCAAGAGTAATCTAAGGGGGGGACGTGAGAGCTGCTGCAAACACATCCTGGGCGGTCAGATGGAATAGTCGTCTTGAAAAAAATCCAAACGAAGCAATTTCTTGTAATAATACATACAATGAATCAATTAGCTATTGAACTTCCTGCCCCATCTCTCTGTATATTTACTCAGTGGTTCATCATTTTGCTGCTGGCCATCCACTGATAGCTGGGCACACAGCCAATCGCCATAGCAGTGAGTGTTATTTGGCATGAGCGGAAGATAAATTCCACCTGTTGGGTTTGGAGCACTACAGGTGTCACAGACGCTATTCATTTACAGGAGCAGAATACAGAAAACATCAACAGCCTCCAAGCCATGTGCTATGTTTTAAATGCAATTTCAAATCTCACAGAATATTTATCAGTGGTCTAACCTGTGGTTAAGGATAAGAAGAACATGCATTTTGCCCCAAAAGGAAAAAACGAAATCACAAAAACAATTATGAATAATTATAAAAATCCGTTACCAATTACTTTTACTAACACTCGAGTAATCTAAATTGATTAGAGTAATCTAAAATCTAATATTGATTTAAAACAATGCTAATTATTCGTAGTGGCACCTTGTGTGAACTGTGAATTAAAAATGAACGGCAACATGATGGAATGAAGGCAAGTAAATTGTGGGGGAGGGGGAAATAACTAAGTGGAAAACGGTCCTCGTTACTCAAAAGAAGTTAACTTTCTGTCAGGTCAAAGTTCAAGAGCAGCTTTTCATTTCCCCCTCCTGTTTCTGTTTTCCTCTTCTTTAACCACATCGAGGAGTCCTTGATGTTCTACAACTGCGGGAAGGTAAAGATATGACGCAGGACCTGTGTCATTACAGTGCAGTTATTTATCAAAACAACTGAATGCATAATTTTCTTTGCCCATTCAGGATGTGAGGACACCATCAGGCTGTCCACAAGGTTAATAAGCAAGTACCTGCAGCCTTCTGGGGGAAATCACAAGACCTAAGACAATGCGGGCCAGCCATGTGGATTATTTAAGTGGCTCTTATCTCTACTCCGCTAAGGCCTCTCTGAACACTAGTGTCCAAATTATACTCCCACACCGCAAACTCCAAATGTCTACTTCACTCAAGTCTGATAGCATCAGTTTGGGTCCTGATTCCATCAACCCCAAGGTATATTACAAGGAGTACAATCTACAGAGGCCCAGGCCACAGTGCCCCAAGGAGGATAAGTCCCTCTTCTCAAGAGTCTGGCTGGCATACTCTTCTGCCTCCCTTTGTTAACGTAACATTTTTTTTATACAGTTTTATTTAACCTTTATTTTATCAGGGAGATTGTATCAGAGATTGTATCATGCTAGATTGTATCAGATCTACTGGGGGCTAGATTCTATCAAATTTACAGGGGGTTAGATTCTATTAGATCTACTGGGGGCTAGATTCTATCAGATCTACTGGGGGCTAGATTCTATCAGATCTACTGGGGGTTAGATTCTATTAGATCTACTGGGGGTTCAATTCTATCAGATCTACTGGGGGCTAGATTATATTAGATCTACTGGGGGCTAGATTCTATCAGATCTACTGGGAGCTAGATTCTATCAGATCTACTGGGGGCTAGATTCTATCAGATCTACTGGGGGCTAGATTCTATCAGATCTACTGGGAGCTAGATTCTATCAGATCTACTGAGAGCTAGATTCTATCAGATCTACTGGGGGCTAGATTCTATCAGATCTACTGGGGGCTAGATTCTATTAGATCTACTGGGGGTTCAAATCTATCAGATCTACTGGGGAATATATTATATTAGATCTACTGGGAGCTAGATTATATTAGATCTAATGGGGGCTAGATTATATATATTTTTTAATTGTAGGGAGTCATGCTGAGACCAAAGTTTCTTTTACAGATGATACCTGAATTACAGAATTTACAGAAATACTCACAGAAAAAAACAAATACAAAATGCAAGCCGAAAGAAAACACAAACATACCAATAAATACACAGCCGTTCTGAGTGATCGCCTTCAACCTATGAAAAATCATTTCTATCCTGTTGGGAGTGGTCTCTTCCAGGATGACAATGCCCCCATCCACAGGGTATGAGTGGTCAATGAACGGTTTGATGAACATGAAAACGATATAAACCATATGCCGTCTCAGTCATCATATCTTAACCCAATTGAAGACGTTCTGGAGCGACACCAACCCACCATCAACAAAACACCAAGAATGGTGTCGCATCCCTCCAATAGAGTTCCAGACAGTTGTAGAATCTATGCCAGGGTGCATTGAAGCTGTTCTGGTGGCTTGTGGTGGCCCAACGCCCTATTAAGACACTTTATGTTGGTGTTTCCTTTATTTTGGCAGTTACCTGTATGTTGATAGCTTGAGGGTTACATCAATATGTAACATTTTGCCAGAAAGGCTTGTGGTTAAGCGTGTGGTTTAAACTTGTGATTTGAGCTGGTGATTTGAGCTTGTGATTTGAGCTTGTGGTTTAAGCTTGTGGGTTAAGCTTGTGGTTAAGCTTGTGGTTTAAGCTTGTGGTTGAAGCGTGTGGTTTAAGCTTGTGGTTTAAGCTCGTGGTTTAAGCATGTGGTTTAAGCTCGTTGTTTAAGCATGTTGTTTAAGCTTGTGGTTAAATATGTGGTTTATGCTCGTTGTTTAAGCATGTGGTTTAAGCATGTGGTTTAAGCTCGTGTTTAAGCTCGTGGTTAAGCATGTGGTTTAAGCTCGTGGTTTAAGCTCGTGTTTAAGCATGTGGGTTAAGCTTGTGGGTTAAGCTTGTGGTTAAGCTTGTGGTTTAAGCTTGTGGTTGAAGCGTGTGGTTTAAGCTTGTGGTTTAAGCTCGTGGTTTAAGCATGTGGTTTAAGCTCGTTGTTTAAGCATGTTGTTTAAGCTTGTGGTTAAATATGTGGTTTATGCTCGTTGTTTAAGCATGTGGTTTAAGCATGTGGTTTAAGCTCGTGTTTAAGCTCGTGGTTAAGCATGTGGTTTAAGCTCGTGGTTTAAGCTCGTGTTTAAGCATGTGGTTTAAGCATGTGGTTTAAGCTTGTGGTTTAAGCGTGTGGTTTAAGCATGTGGTTTATGCATGTGGTTTAAGCATGTGTTTTAAGCTCGTGGTTTAAGCTCGTGGTTTAAGCGTGTGGTTTAAGCCTGTGGTTTAAGCCTGTGGTTTAAGCTTGTGGTTTAAGCTCGTGGTTTAAGCTTTGAAGGCCATATGCAGTATAGGGTACATTATATTGCTTGTTACGGATTCCCTACTGTTATCAGGACCACACATCCCTGAGCTTTTGATCCACTCCCCATTCACCACAACCGGAACCTGAGAGTCTAGGAGGAACCATAAACCTGCCTCTCAAACGCTTTCTGACCTGCGTGACCTGTGCCCTGATAGGTTGCTAGGGTTACTAGGGGTTCTGCCCTTACTGTTGACTCCACAGCTCATGATTGTGAGGTGTTGTTGTCTCCCTCAAGCAGTTGCAGAGAGCAACATCTCTATCTCTGCCCATCAACATCGAAACTCATTTACATTAAGTGTACAAAATATTAAGGACACCTGCTCTTTCCATGATATAGAAATACCAGGTGAATCCAGGTGAAAGCGTCGATCCCTTATTGATGTCACTTGTTAAATCCACTTCAATCAGTGTAGGTGAAGGGCGGGAGACAGGTTAAAGAAGCCTTTTAAGCCTTGAAACAATTGAGACATGGATTGTGTATGTGTGCTATTCAGAGGGTGAATGGGCAAGACAAAAGATTGATGTGCCTTTGAACAGAGTATGGTAGTAGGTGCCAGGCGCACCGGTTTGAATGTGTCATGAACTGCAATGCTGCTGTTTTTTTCCACACTCGACAGTTTCCCATGTGTATCAAGAATGGTCCGTCACCCAAAGGACATCCAACCAACTTGACACGACTGTGGGAAGCATAGGAGTCAACATGGACCAGCATCCCTGTGGAAGGCTTTCGACACCTTGTGGAGTCCATGCCCCGATGAATTCAGGCTGTTCTGAGGGCGAAAGAGGGTGCAACTCAATATCAGGAAGGTGTAAATCTCTGGACTGGCGGGATGGTGTTCCGTGCCCAAAGGGAGTTGTGTGACATTAGTATATTGTTCTTCGTAGTTAGTTACTACTGTTGTCCCTCTGAGTTTACTGTGGGATGTAATACACTGCAGGTGGCATATGCAATCTATTTATTCCCCAGCCATTTATTCTGTAAGATTCTGTATCTGTGCATTTGTGCCCGGGTGTATTCATTGGGTATGTGTTTATTCATTACCTCTGTTACAACATCACTACCATTCCCACTTTTCATCCCCATGTTCGTCTTCCTCAGTGTGTTTAAATAAAGTTGACTGTGTGTGTTAACTCTTGAGCTGCCTTAGCCTCCTCTAACCGGGGACTGTTAAGTGGGTCCAAGGTCAGCAACTACGTAGAGCCGGGCTGTTCACTGGGCCCAAAGACAGCAACTACGTAGAGCCGGGCTGTTAAGTGGATCTAAGGTCAGCAAATACGTAGAACCAGACTGTTCATTGCCTGTAACCTAGCCCTTACCTTAAGCTATTCAAATAAGGGGTAAGGCCTAGGGATAGACTAGATCTGTCCAGGGGGGTATACATTTCATCAAGATACCTCACACTACAGAGATAGGCTTCTGTCCTACGGGTCGTTCCAGCTTAGATAAGGCAACCTCATTATCATTGGTCTGCATATTGTGTAACTCCTCTATATCACTTTATTTTACAGTTACCAGATACTTGTTGGTACTTTCAATGGGCCCAGTGTGTACAGCAGCTCTCTACAGAAAACATCAACAACAGAAGACGTTGTTTAAAAAAAAAAAAAATCTTTATTAAACCGCAACCGTCAAAACAGTATGAAATTCCTCTCACTTTGGTGTGACAGTATTTACGACCTGTAACTGGTCTGTCCATAGTTAACAGTCTCTGTGGTCAGTTAGTTGAGGACACATCTATGTACAGTGTTGAATGTATTTTTTCCCAGTGAGATAACATTACACTACAAATGGTTACACATATTCACCGTGGTCAATTCAAGCATTTAATAACTCCTACGTAACCATTCTATTGTTAATAAAAAATAATGTAACATCAACTCTGATTTTAATATGACCCTCAACACAAAGAAAACAAACACATTTCAAACAATATGCAAATGTATGACTCCTGTCAGCTCATTGTAAATAAGTTAACTGACTTGCCTAGTTAAATAAAGGTTAAATTAAAAATATATATATGTTTACCAGGTTTTTTTTTCAGATTTGAACAACAATGTGCTCCAGTTAAAATGAAAATAATTCAGAAAGTGTGTTTTGTTCATACAGCACTCACTATACATGAAGTGGGCCATTGGGCTTCCTTACTGGTGCGCCAATCCAATCCACAATCCACCAGAAGCACTGGGTATAACCTCAAAAGTTGGAGTCCAACACCTATAGTAAATGATGTAAGACTCAAGGCCAGTAATACAAAATCATATGATCACATGCACTTACGACTCCTCTACTTTCTCTTTGTACCGTCATGGCATAACAAGCCATGCACTTTGACATTCTTCAGACCCAATTGGGTATGATGTAAACGTGATTATTTTCATAGTTTGATGTCCCAAAGTACTTAACTGATATTCAAATTAGACCAATTAGTCAAAGTAAACAAACTAGCTAGCAGTACAAGTAGCTAGCAGTAATTCATAGATGATCACTGTATAATTTGCAGGTAATTACTGTCAGACCTTTTTATTTTTATTGATAGCAAAGTCCTTTTTATATAGATGAGGCCTGCACTCTTTGAAGCATTTTACAATGCGACAGAAGTGTACTACAATCATTTCACGTCATTGTAGGCTTAACCGGGAAGTCCCTTGTTTTGACCAAATGTGGGTAACACAAACTGGCAAAAAAATAACCAGGGATGTAGTGGTAGTGATAAAAAGGGTCATTTCTGATCGCCAATCAAGATGATGGGTGGCGAGTAACGCCCATGTT
The DNA here is from genome assembly GCF_016432855.1 of Salvelinus namaycush. Classification (NCBI taxonomy): domain Eukaryota; kingdom Metazoa; phylum Chordata; class Actinopteri; order Salmoniformes; family Salmonidae; genus Salvelinus; species Salvelinus namaycush. Next base: position 39,542,246 of record NC_052331.1, on the reverse strand, counting down.
AACGATTCTAATTTAGTGGGTTGATATCTAACCTTGTCTACAGTAAGACACATTCTGTCTCGACACCTAGCTAATCGTAGGCCTAAATCATAAAAGCTGCAATCATATTTCACATGAAAATGAACAAACTATTGTATCATAATTGCTGTAAAGTTGTTTAAAGGCCCAGTGCAATGAAAAATGTGATTTTCACACTATGAGGTTGGAATAATACTGTGAAATTGATGATAATGCCAAGTTTGGTGTAAGAGCTGTTTGAAGAGACAGCCTGAAATTCAGACAGAGGGTTCAACATAGAAACCAAAAGGGTTCTACCTGGAACCAAAAAGGGTTCTGCCAAAGAACCTTTTTGGAACCCTTTTTTCAAAGTGTACCCTCGACCACCAGTCTCCACATTTTATCACCTGGTGATACGTTTTAAGTAGTTTCTTGTACTTTTTTGCATATTTACATAAAATGAAGAAATATACATGCCAGACATGCTACCTGTGTTTATGACAAATGATATACAACAAGTAACGTGTGACTAGCTACAGTTGAATACGTTTTAAGTGTTGAGTGATATTTGATAGAAAATGGAATTCAGCAATAGATCAATGCTCAAAATTCATTAACAGTTCAATTTCCTCGTTACCTTTTGTGTTTTTTTTCTTTTTCTGAGCGCTTTGTCATCTTCACACCTTTGAAACGTGTCTCCTGAAAATACAATACATGAGTTCCCTCAAACTGTGACTCCAATCTCCGCTCAATACAAAAATACACTCTTCATCTCTCTCTGTTTTTTTGCACTATAAAGGTACACTGACAGAGGGTGAAATCACATTGACATGTCATGGAACTAATATATTTTACAAAACATTAGAAATTGCACAAAATAAATAGGGGTTCTTCGCACCATTCTCTCCCCACTCTCGGTCCATAGGCGTATTTGAGCTAGTAAACGGCGACAGAATGTATGAGCTTGTGCAGACCCAGACAGGTTGATGTCCTTCCTCAAGATGCCCTAGCAGCTCCTACGGCTCCACTTCCAAAGAGTCCGGAGGCATTCAGATTTTATAGCCTGCTGTCCATCATCCTAGCAGCACTAAATCCACTTTGACGGCCCCTCTGGATCCTCCTCCCCTCCCTGTAATTGGTTCCTAGGGGTTGTAACCCCTGACGGCCCCAGGCCGCCGTTGTAGTGGGCCACTAGCGACACAATGGTAGGCCTGACCATGTCAGAGTAAGCAGGGAAGGCTGAGTCCAGGGTTGCATTCCCCAGCTGGGGGACGTCGCTGGTGGGCTGCCCAAGGGAGGCAACCATGAAAGTTAAGTTGTGGTGGTTGGTTTTGCGGGCACTGCCTCGGACGGCTTTGGGCGGTGCCTTGGAGGAGTTCCTGAGGCTGGAACCCCTCTGAGGCTCTTGGCACCTCAGCAGCGCTCGGAAGCACCTGTGGAACTGGCATGCCAGTGCACACACACACACCCGTGCCCACGTTCAAACACACACCCAACATGCAGACGGACAAACAGAAGGAAAGATGCAGAGACAGTAGATCATCTGTTGGCTGTGTATTATCAGATTGATCCACTAAGGAATGGTCAGGCTAGAAAACACATACAGTCATGGCCTTTCTTAATATGGGGAAAACAAATTATGTGAGTATGTACTATCGTTAGCCTTTATTCGTTGCAAACAGCAGTGTTAAGCTTTAAGGACCATTTACTAATGTACCTACTTCAAGTTGTTACCTACCCCAACTCCACAAAGACTACTTAGAGATACTTGTGTACCTGCTGGAGGTTAATATATGCCACTTAGCATACAGTCATGCGTGCATACATTTTACGTATAGGTGGTCCCGGCAATCGAACCCACTACTCTGTGGTTACAAGCGCCATGCCTTACCAACTGAGCTACAAAATCCCATCTCCGCAGGCACAATCACATAAACTCTCCAACTTCCTGCTGACAAACAAGGGGTCCATACAAGTTGAGCCTTTCTCACCAGGGAAATTAATTCGCTCCGTGACACATGACTCCCGCCCTCTTTCTCTTGAGAAGTGCAATGGTCGATAATTACGAGCAATTCGGAGCCGTCTGATTGGATACCTCCTTTTCATGTGAAACAAAGCTGAGAGACACTAATTATTTGTGCATTTCCCAAATGGAATTAAATGCTGAATTAATTACATTCTCAATCAAGAATGGAACAATTTCAGCTTTTTCAATTGGATAAGTGTTTGCTAATGTGAGGTGCTGGTAACCTTAAATGGAAAAAGCCTGCTGAGGTAAGAGGACAACAGAGACTTATTTTCTCAACCGTACCCTAACCACTACATCATAGTCCCGTCCCAGAGAGATGAGCAATGATTACAATAAGGGACTAGATGGAGTCAGGTCTATAATTATTAGCACCCTTGATAAAGATTAGCAAAAAAGATTGTATACAATAAATAATACAAATAATACAAATACTGAACTATATTGTATTCTCAAAAAATTTGGAAATATTGCTCAGAGAAAGAGATTTTGTTTAACAAGTAATTTAAAAAATATATATATTTTAAAAAAGGGTAAAAATTATTGGCACCCCTGTTTGCAGCACCCTCCCCTTGCGAGGGTAACAACACTGATCCTTATTCTAAAATGTTTTATGACATTGGAAAACATGTTGGGAGGGATTTTAGACCATTGATCCATACAGAATCTTTCCAGATCCTTGATATCCTTCGTCTGCGCTTATGAACTGCCCTCTTTAATTCAAACCACAGGTTTTCAATAGGGTTCAAGTCCGGAGACTGAGATGGCCATTGCAAAATGTTGATTTTGTAGTCAATTAACCATTTCTTTGTGGATTTGAATGTGTGCTTGGGGTTATTGTCTTGCTGGAAGATCCACCTCCGGCCAAGTTTCAGCCTCCTGACAAAGACAACCAAGTTTTTGGCAAAAATCTCCTGGTACTGGGTAAAGTTCATGCTGCTGTTGACCTTAGTAAGAGCGCCTGGACGAGTGGAAGCAATATAGACCCATAACATCAAAGATCCACCACCATATTTTACCGTAGGTATAAGGTACTTTTCTGCATATGCTTCTGCCTATCAACAGAAATAGATTGGATTCTGCATGAACACGCCATCTATATTTAAAACCCACAAAGTGATCAGGAAACTACAGATGATCTATCTCACGTTTCACTCCAAAGTCAAAAACTCAAAACTCAGATATTTAATTTATGAATTATTAAAAAACTCCAGATCCTGTTTTAAAAGCATGACAATTAGGCCAATGGTTTGTTTTTATTCCAGGCGTGCACACATACAGATGGAGACAGAGACCTTAGTAGAAAAAGCCTATGGCCCAGGCTGAACTTTCACAACCCTTCGGTCCTGTACCGCCATCTTAAGGGCACTGACATCACCTCCCTTGAGAAAACGTAGTGTACTTAGTATACTCAGCATATTTCATGTATACTTATAGTCTACTACATTTCCTCAAGAGAAGTCAAAAAGTAGAGAGCCCTACGGCACTGTTGCCTCTTCAGATGGAAAACACTAAAACAGAGACCCCCCCCCCCCACACACACACACACACACACACACACACACAGAGAAAAGATAATCCAGACAAAAGCAAGATACAGTAACACAGATCCACAGTACGTTGGCAAAAGTAGACAATCCCCATCTCATGATGTCATATTGGAGAGGCTAGAGACTGGCATGAGGTGGATAGAACCTCTATGATCTTGTTGTTGAGCATCCCCTGGTTTTTGTCAGCTGTCAAAACACAAACCCTACTGGGGAGAGGTATATGATAGATGAGTGAGAGGTGGAATGCAGAGCAAGAGACAGCAAAAAGCCATATACTGTATGGGTGATATAGGGGGATACAACAAATAGTGGGTCTAAGACCAGGATGGAAAGAACTGAGATATGTAGGTGGAATGAGAAAAGTTGTGAGAAAGTTTGTAATGAACTTTGTTCTGGTCTGGTTCAGTGCACTGAAGCTAGATCTAGATGTCTCATTGGCACAGGATGAAAAACACCTGAGGGGTATGTCACGAAGAGGGGTGGAGGAGTTGTTTAGCGCCGCTTACACAATTGAAAACGACCTTTTAAAGCGGCAATCAGTAGTTGAAACGATAACAAAGCGTACTCCCACTTTTTTTATTTAACCAGGCAAGTCAGTTAGGAACAAATTCTTATTTTATAATGACGGACTACAGGGGGTTAACTGCCTTGTTCAGGGGCAGAACGACAGATTTTTACCTTGTCAGCTCGGGGATTCGATCCAGCAACCTTTCAGTTACAGGCCCAACACTCTAACCACTAGGCTACCTGCTGCCCCAAAACAACTGACCATCCATGATGTCAAAGTTATATTTGTAATGTTTTGAGGCTATACAGTGTTTCTTTATACTTATTGTTTACAAACATTGGAGTAAAACAGCTTATATTATGGGTTTTGATGGCGTACGACAGTTGAACTAAGTTCATGAGGCATTTATAAGTTACATCAATGGGTACATATACAGTACCAGTCAGAATTTTGGCCACACCTACTCATTCTTCATTATTACTATTGTCTACATTGTAGAATAATAGTGAAGACATCAAAACTATGAAATAACACATATGGAATCATATAGTAACCAAAAAAGTGTTAAACAAATCCAAATATATATTTATATTTGATATTCTTCAAAGTAGTCACACTTTGCCTTGATGACAGCTTTGCACACTAATTTTAAAGGAAATACACGGAGTATACAAAACATTAAGAACACCTGCTCTTTCCATGACATAGACTGACCAGGTGAATCCAGGTGAAAGCTATGATCCCTTATTGATGTCACTTGCTAAATCCAATTCAATCAGTGTAGATGAAGGGGAGGAGTCAGGTGGTTAAAGAAGGATTTTTAAGCCTTGAGACAATTGAGACATGGATTGTGTATGTGTGCCATTCAGAGTGTGAATGGGCAAGACAAAATATTTAAGTGCCTTTGTATGGTAGTAGGTGCCAGGCGCACCGGTTTGTGTCAAGACCTGCAACGCTGCTGGGTTTTTCACTCAACAGTTTCCCGTGTGTATCAAGAATGGTTCACCAACCAAAGGACATCCAGCTAATTTGACACAACTGTGGGAAGCATTGGAGTCAACATGGGCCAGCATCCCTGTGGAACGCTTTGTAGAGTCCATGCCTAGACAAATTGAGGCTGTTCTTAAGGCAAAACGGTGATCCTAATGTTTGGTATAGCCATTGTATATAGATGATTTTATTCACAAAAACTGTTGTGAAACAACTGTTGAAAGGACTTGAGGAAGAAAAGGAATGGGAAGGGGGGGGGGGGATACCGAGTCAGTACAACTGACTGCCTTCAACTGAATTGTGTCTTTCGCATTTCACCTAAACCCCTCAATAGTTGTAACGTGAATGACCTCGCTGACAGGAACTGATCATAAAGCAGGGAGATGTACACAGCTGGACAACAGTTTTTTCTCCTTCATTACTACTGATGTGTGATTGTAGGTAGAAATGTTACATGTTTGATTTGCCAGTAGAAATGTCAGATGTATAACCTTTAAAGCGCTTCAAGCGCTTCATTCTTTTAACCGCAGACTATTTTCACTTTTTTTGGCAGCACCTTTTACTGGGCCTTTATAAAGGTAGTAACTCTAAACAAAATGCTATATTTCAGCAAAATAATTTGGATATTTGTTTCCTTACCTCATAAGCAACAGGACATGTGAATTATTGTTTGGACTATAATTAATGGACATTTTTGTATGGAGTTGATAATCGTTTAGTCAGGACAATTGAAGTCTGACATTTTAAAGTGGAAATTACAAACATTAGAAGTCTTTTTAAACCCCAAATATACTACACGTTTGCATTATCTGCTGTGCAGGACATTTCCTGCGAAAAACAGGGTGATCAAATGAAGATCCTGCATCTGTATGCTCGTTTTTATAGCAATTTTAACAATCCCCCATCTGCAACATCCATAGCCACCTTCACTGTAATAAGAGGGAGAGAAGTAGCTAATTGTACTCACCATATACACAGTGTCATACTGTTGTCTTCGACGGTCTTCAGTGAGACAAACACATACCGCTACTTGTATCTGTACAGCATTTTTAGTCTTCAACTCGCCTCAACTCACAGTTTCCATTGTTACGGGCTGGGAGGAATTGAAGACTGAAAATGACATACAGGACATTCCGGTCTCCGATTAGCGGGCTCAAAACTTCCTGTAAGGTCAGCCATTGGGTGGGATGAATGATTTGAAAGAGGCACGATGAGACATTGGAGTATTCATACTGTCATTACGTAGCATTATATCTTTAATAGCGAGCTTGTGAGCAATAAACCTACATTTAAGACATAGAGGGCTTTCAACTCTGAACACCAGTGTTTCACTGTTGAGTAAAAGTTGCACTTGATACACACAACGCTGGACTCATAGGAAAAAGTTAATGGAGCTGTATGTACATAACTACCTCAATTACCTCATACCCCGGCACATCGACTCGGTGATGGTACTCCCTGTATTTACAGTAGCCATGTTATTACCTGGTACTCCCTGTTTTTACAGTAGCCATGTTATTACCTGGTACTCCCTGTATATACAGTAGCCATGTTATTACCTGGTACTCCCTGTATATACAGTAGCCATGTTATTACCTGGTACTCCCTGTATTTACAGTAGCCATGTTATTACCTGGTACTCCCTGTTTTTACAGTAGCCATGTTATTACCTGGTACTCCCTGTATATACAGTAGCCATGTTATTACCTGGTACTCCCTGTATTTACAGTAGCCATGTTATTACCTGGTACTCCCTGTTTTTACAGTAGCCATGTTATTACCTGGTACTCCCTGTATATACAGTAGCCATGTTATTACCTGGTACTCCCTGTATATAGCCATGTTATTACCTGGTACTCCCTGTATTTACAGTAGCCATGTTATTACCTGGTACTCCCTGTATATAGCCATGTTATTACCTGGTACTCCCTGTATATAGCCATGTTATTACCTGGTACTCCCTGTATTTACAGTAGCCATGTTATTACCTGGTACTCCCTGTATATAGCCATGTTATTACCTGGTACTCCCTGTATATAGCCATGTTATTACCTGGTACTCCCTGTATATAGCCATGTTATTACCTGGTACTCCCTGTATATAGCCATGTTATTACCTGGTACTCCCTGTATATACAGTAGCCATTTTATTTTTACTCATCATTGTTATTCATTATTCACTGTGTATTTATTCCTCGTATTCCTCAAAAATAAAACCTCCTAACAGAATAACTCAACAAAAATACACTCTGCTTTATTTGTCCGTGAGTGGAATATATTTGATAACAAAAAAGGGGGGTAAGATACAGTATATCAGAATTTGTACTGATCAATTATTTGGGTGTTTGTGGATATTTTATTGATATTGATATTTATTGATATATATGATATTTATCACCTTTTTGATAGGTATGCAACAATGGGATCTCCAGGAGTTTAGCTATAAGCAACTCTCTGTATGACAGTTCACTTCCTTGCCCTGACCACTGTTCAAACCCCCTTTATTTGACTCACTGGTCCAAAGAGCATAAGCACTGTTCAAACCCCCTTTATTTGACTCACTGGTCCAAAGAGCATAAGCACTGTTCAAACCCCCTTTATTTGACTCACTGGTCCAAAGAGCATAAGCACTGTTCAAACCCCTTTTATTTGACTCACTGGTCCAAAGAGCATAAGCACTGTTCAAACCCCCTTTATTTGACTCACTGGTCCAAAGAGCATAAGCACTGTTCAAACCCCCTTTATTTGACTCACTGGTCCAAAGAGCATAAGCACTGTTCAAACCCCCTTTATTTGACTCACTGGTCCAAAGAGCATAAGCACTGTTCAAACCCCCTTTATTTGACTCACTGGTCCAAACAGCATAAGCACTGTTCAAACCCCCTTTATTTGACTCACTGGTCCAAAGAGCATAATAAACAAAAATAACACACACAACACAAGGGTTGGAACCGGTTCAGGGAACAGAACCAAAAACCAGAGAATAACTACATTTTTCATGGAACAGAACCCTAACTGAGAACGATAGTGATCTACACTGTTTCCGGGAAGCATTATTTTAAAAGCATGGGAATCAGTTAATGACGATCTTTTAATGTTCTGGGATTTTCTTTCTTCAGTTTCACAACAACAAAAAAACATAACAAAGTATCTACACAAATCCCTGTGTCACTCAGAAACGTATTCCAGTGTCTGTCTGCCTTTGCCAGTGTGTGTGTAGGCTACTTGTCCCTCCCCCTCCCCCGAAGCATGCATATATTACTGTAGTTAATGACTTTACAGACGTGATTCATAAATTAGGGAGAGAGATTTTTTTTTACTAGAGAACAATGGATTCACTTTATCAATGCTAGTTAAGGAGACTATAGTTATCACGTTTCACATTGGATTTATTAACTACAAAAAAGGTATAACGTGTTTTTATTTTAATTCCTCTCTGTACACACAAGCTTGTTAGCTAGCCAGCTTGTTAGCTAGCTCTGGTCTAGCTCTTGAAAACTCAAAGCGGCACTATGTGTACATTTTTTTGATTTGATTTTTATTTCACCTTTATTTAACCAGGTAGGCTAGTTGAGAACAGGTTCTCATTTACAACTGCGACCTGGCCAAGATAAAGCAAAGCAGTGTGACACAAACAACGACACAGAGTTACACATGGAATAAACAAACGTACAGTCAATAACACAATATAAAAAGTCTATATACAGTGTGTGTATATACAAATGTGCACATGGCGTAAGGAGGTAAGGCAATAAATAGGCCATAGTAGTGAAGTAATTACAATTTAGCAAGTTAACACTGGAGTGATAGATGTGCAGATGATGATGTGCAAGTAGAAATACAGGAAATACAGGTGTGCAAAAGAGCAAAAAAGTAAATAAAACAATATGGCGATGAGGTAGGTAGTTGGATGTGCTATTTACAGATGGGCTGTGTAATGTAATGCAACTGAGAGTCATGATCAGGGGCTAGCTCTGGTCCAACGATAGGTAGCTCTGGTCCAACGTTAGTTAAGCCAACTCTGAAGTTCAAAGACATTCAAAGTTCCTCCATAGAAGTCGCTCCTCCGTAGGTATAATACTGTGGACCTTATTCAGATAATGCACGTCATAACAACAAGATGCCTAGCGCTTCATGCCCAGCGCTCTCCCTTACCAGCAAAATGTCAGTCCTACGCCACACCCTACACTACACTTGTCTGTCTAATGCATATACATAGCTGGCACGTTCCATAGTAAGCTGCTCTATCCATTGGTGAAGTCATTTAATGTCAATCTAAATGTTAAAAAAATATATATATGATTTCAGAGGTTTAAAAAGGAACAGAAAGGAACGATTTGAACTGTAAGTTTTAGTTTGGGGTTCAAACCGGTTCAGGACTTTATTTTGCTGGTCGGGAATAGTGGAACGGAACAAAACAAATAACGGTTCCGTTCAGACCCGAAACGATTGGAAAATCATTTTGGTTCCAACCCTTGCAATGTGGCAGTACTTTCGATTGAGTTACAGACATGTTCCGCCTCTTAGTTGGCACGGCCTTGATGTTTCTGGGAATAAATCAAATGTCCCTAACAACAACTGCATACAGAGCAATAGTCATCCACTCTGCCCACATGATTAGGGAACAACACTAGGGTAACATCAGTCCGTTTTACTGACTGATTAGGGAGCAACACAAGGATAACATCAGTCCGTTTTACTGACTGATTAGGGACCAACACTAGGGTATCATCAGTCCGTTTTACTGACTGATTAGGGAACAACACTAGGATAACGTCAGTCCGTTTTACTGACTGATTAGGGAACAACACCAGGATAACGTCAGTCCGTTTTACTGACTGATTAGGGAACAACACTAGGATAACGTCAGTCCGTTTTACTGACTGATTAGGGAACAACACCAGGATAATGTCAGTCCGTTTTACTGACTGATTAGGGAACAACACTAGGATAACATCAGTCCGTTTTACTGACTGATTAGGGAACAACACTAGGATAACGTCAGTCCGTTTTACTGACTGATTAGGGAACAACACCAGGATAACATCAGTCCGTTTTACTGACTGATTAGGGAACAACACTAGGATAACATCAGTCCGTTTTACTGACTGATTAGGGAACAACACCAGGATAACGTCAGTCCGTTTTACTGACTGATTAGGGAACAACACCAGGATAACATCAGTCCGTTTTACTGACTGATTAGGGAACAACACTAGGATAACATCAGTCCGTTTTACTGACTGATTAGGGAACAACACCTGGATAACGTCAGTCCGTTTTACTGACTGATTAGGGAACAAAACTAGGATAACATCAGTCCGTTTTACTGACTGATTAGGGAACAACACCAGGGTAACATCAGTCCGTTTTACTGACTGATTAGGGAACAACACTAGGATAACATCAGTCCGTTTTACTGACTGATTAGGGAACAACACTAGGATAACGTCAGTCCGTTTTACTGACTGATTAGGGAACAACACCAGGATAACGTTAGTCCGTTTTACTGACTGATTAGGGAACAACACCAGGATAACATCAGTCCGTTTTACTGACTGATTAGGGAACAACACCAGGATAACATCAGTCCGTTTTACTGACTGATTAGGGAACAACACCAGGATAACATCAGTCCGTTTTACTGACTGATTAGGGAACAACACCAGGATAACATCAGTTCGTTTTACTGACTGATTAGGGAACAACACTAGGGTAACGTCAGTCCGTTTTACTGACTGATTAGGGAGCAACACCAGGATAACATCAGTCCGTTTTACTGAGTGATTAGGGAGCAACACAAGGATAACATCAGTCCGTTTTACTGACTGATTAGGGAGCAACACAAGGATAACATCAGTCCGTTTTACTGACTGATTAGGGAGCAACACTAGGGTAACATCAGTCCGTTTTACTGACTGATTAGGGAACAACACTAGGATAACATCAGTCCGTTTTACTGACTGATTAGGGAACAACACTAGGATAACGTCAGTCCGTTTTACTGACTGATTAGGGAACAACACTAGGATAACATCAGTTCGTTTTACTGACTGATTAGGGAACAACACTAGGGTAACGTCAGTCCGTTTTACTGACTGATTAGGGAGCAACACCAGGATAACATCAGTCCATTTTACTGAGTGATTAGGGAGCAACACAAGGATAACATCAGTCCGTTTTACTGACTGATTAGGGAGCAACACAAGGATAACATCAGTCCGTTTTACTGACTGATTAGGGAGCAACACTAGGGTAACATCAGTCCATTTTACTGACTGATTAGGGAACAACACTAGGATAACATCAGTCCGTTTTACTGACTGATTAGGGAACAACACTAGGATAACGTCAGTCCGTTTTACTGACTGATTAGGGAACAACACTAGGATAACGTCAGTCCGTTTTACTGACTGATTAGGGAACAACACCAGGATAACGTCAGTCCGTTTTACTGACTGATTAGGGAACAACACCAGGATAACATCAGTCCGTTTTACTGACTGATTAGGGAACAACACCAGGATAACATCAGTCCGTTTTACTGACTGATTAGGGAACAACACCAGGATAACATCAGTCCGTTTTACTGACTGATTAGGGAACAACACTAGGGTAACGTCAGTCCGTTTTACTGACTGATTAGGGAACAACACCAGGATAACATCAGTCCGTTTTACTGACTGATTAGGGAGCAACACTAGGGTAACATCAGTCCGTTTTACTGACTGATTAGGGAGCAACACAAGGATAACATCAGTCCGTTTTACTGACTGATTAGGGAGCAACACTAGGGTAACATCAGTCCGTTTTACTGACTGATTAGGGAACAACACTAGGATAACGTCAGTCCGTTTTACTGACTGATTAGGGAGCAACACTAGGGTAACATCAGTCCGTTTTACTGACTGATTAGGGAGCAACACAAGGATAACATCAGTCCGTTTTACTGACTGATTAGGGAGCAACACTAGGATAACATCAGTCCGTTTTACTGACTGATTAGGGAACAACACTAGGATAACATCAGTCCGTTTTACTGACTGATTAGGGAACAACACTAGGATAACGTCAGTCCGTTTTACTGACTGATTAGGGAACAACACTAGGATAACGTCAGTCCGTTTTACTGACTGATTAGGGAACAACACCAGGATAACGTCAGTCCGTTTTACTGACTGATTAGGGAACAACACCAGGATAACATCAGTCCGTTTTACTGACTGATTAGGGAACAACACCAGGATAACATCAGTCCGTTTTACTGACTGATTAGGGAACAACACCAGGATAACATCAGTCCGTTTTACTGACTGATTAGGGAACAACACCAGGATAACGTCAGTCCGTTTTACTGACTGATTAGGGAACAACACTAGGGTAACGTCAGTCCGTTTTACTGACTGATTAGGGAACAACACCAGGATAACATCAGTCCGTTTTACTGACTGATTAGGGAGCAACACTAGGGTAACATCAGTCCGTTTTACTGACTGATTAGGGAGCAACACAAGGATAACATCAGTCCGTTTTACTGACTGATTAGGGAGCAACACTAGGGTATCATCAGTCCGTTTTACTGACTGATTAGGGAACAACACTAGGATAACGTCAGTCCGTTTTACTGACTGATTAGGGAACAACACCAGGATAACGTCAGTCCGTTTTACTGACTGATTAGGGAACAACACTAGGATAACGTCAGTCCGTTTTACTGACTGATTAGGGAACAACACCAGGATAATGTCAGTCCGTTTTACTGACTGATTAGGGAACAACACTAGGATAACATCAGTCCGTTTTACTGACTGATTAGGGAACAACACTAGGATAACGTCAGTCCGTTTTAATGACTGATTAGGGAACAACACCAGGATAACATCAGTCCGTTTTACTGACTGATTAGGGAACAACACTAGGATAACGTCAGTCCGTTTTACTGACTGATTAGGGAACAACACCAGGATAACGTCAGTCCGTTTTACTGACTGATTAGGGAACAACACCAGGATAACATCAGTCCGTTTTACTGACTGATTAGGGAACAACACTAGGATAACATCAGTCCGTTTTACTGACTGATTAGGGAACAACACCTGGATAACGTCAGTCCGTTTTACTGACTGATTAGGGAACAAAACTAGGATAACATCAGTCCGTTTTACTGACTGATTAGGGAACAACACCAGGGTAACATCAGTCCGTTTTACTGACTGATTAGGGAACAACACTAGGATAACATCAGTCCGTTTTACTGACTGATTAGGGAACAACACTAGGATAACGTCAGTCCGTTTTACTGACTGATTAGGGAACAACACTAGGATAACATCAGTCCGTTTTACTGACTGATTAGGGAACAACACTAGGATAACATCAGTCCGTTTTACTGACTGATTAGGGAACAACACCAGGATAACATCAGTCCGTTTTACTGACTGATTAGGGAACAACACTAGGGTAACGTCAGTCCGTTTTACTGACTGATTAGGGAACAACACCAGGATAACATCAGTCCGTTTTACTGACTGATTAGGGAGCAACACTAGGGTAACATCAGTCCGTTTTACTGACTGATTAGGGAGCAACACAAGGATAACATCAGTCCGTTTTACTGACTGATTAGGGAGCAACACTAGGGTAACATCAGTCCGTTTTACTGACTGATTAGGGAGCAACACAAGGATAACATCAGTCCGTTTTACTGACTGATTAGGGAGCAACACTAGGGTAACATCAGTCCGTTTTACTGACTGATTAGGGAACAACAGTAGGATAACGTCAGTCCGTTTTACTGACTGATTAGGGAACAACACCAGGATAACGTCAGTCCGTTTTACTGACTGATAAGGGAACAACACTAGGATAACGTCAGTCCGTTTTACTGACTGATTAGGGAACAACACCAGGATAACATCAGTCCGTTTTACTGACTGATTAGGGAACAACACCAGGATAACATCAGTCCGTTTTACTGACTGATTAGGGAACAACACTAGGATAACATCAGTCCGTTTTACTGACTGATTAGGGAACAACACTAGGATAACGTCAGTCCGTTTTACTGACTGATTAGGGAACAACACCAGGATAACATCAGTCCGTTTTACTGACTGATTAGGGAACAACACCAGGATAACATCAGTCCGTTTTACTGACTGATTAGGGAACAACACTAGGATAACATCAGTCCGTTTTACTGACTGATTAGGGAACAACACCAGGATAACGTCAGTCCGTTTTACTGACTGATTAGGGAACAACACCAGGATAACATCAGTCCGTTTTACTGACTGATTAGGGAACAACACCAGGATAACATCAGTCCGTTTTACTGACTGATTAGGGAACAACACTAGGGTAACGTCAGTCCGTTTTACTGACTGATTAGGGAACAAAACTAGGATAACATCAGTCCGTTTTACTGACTGATTAGGGAACAACACCAGGGTAACATCAGTCCGTTTTACTGACTGATTAGGGAACAACACTAGGATAACATCAGTCCGTTTTACTGACTGATTAGGGAACAACACCAGGATAACGTCAGTCCGTTTTACTGACTGATTAGGGAACAACACTAGGATAACGTCAGTCCGTTTTACTGACTGATTAGGGAACATCACCAGGATAATGTCAGTCCGTTTTACTGACTGATTAGGGAACAACACCAGGATAACATCAGTCCGTTTTACTGACTGATTAGGGAACAACACTAGGGTAACGTCAGTCCGTTTTACTGACTGATTAGGGAACAACACCAGGATAACATCAGTCCGTTTTACTGACTGATTAGGGAGCAACACTAGGGTAACATCAGTCCGTTTTACTGACTGATTAGGGAGCAACACAAGGATAACATCAGTCCGTTTTACTGACTGATTAGGGAGCAACACTAGGGTAACATCAGTCCGTTTTACTGACTGATTAGGGAGCAACACAAGGATAACATCAGTCCGTTTTACTGACTGATTAGGGAGCAACACTAGGGTAACATCAGTCCGTTTTACTGACTGATTAGGGAACAACAGTAGGATAACGTCAGTCCGTTTTACTGACTGATTAGGGAACAACACCAGGATAACGTCAGTCCGTTTTACTGACTGATTAGGGAACAACACTAGGATAACGTCAGTCCGTTTTACTGACTGATTAGGGAACAACACCAGGATAACATCAGTCCGTTTTACTGACTGATTAGGGAACAACACCAGGATAACATCAGTCCGTTTTACTGACTGATTAGGGAACAACACTAGGATAACATCAGTTCGTTTTACTGACTGATTAGGGAACAACACTAGGATAACGTCAGTCCGTTTTACTGACTGATTAGGGAACAACACCAGGATAACATCAGTCCGTTTTACTGACTGATTAGGGAACAACACTAGGATAACATCAGTCCGTTTTACTGACTGATTAGGGAACAACACCAGGATAACGTCAGTCCGTTTTACTGACTGATTAGGGAACAACACCAGGATAACGTCAGTCCGTTTTACTGACTGATTAGGGAACAACACCAGGATAACATCAGTCCGTTTTACTGACTGATTAGGGAACAACACTAGGGTAACGTCAGTCCGTTTTACTGACTGATTAGGGAACAAAACTAGGATAACATCAGTCCGTTTTACTGACTGATTAGGGAACAACACCAGGGTAACATCAGTCCGTTTTACTGACTGATTAGGGAACAACACTAGGATAACATCAGTCCGTTTTACTGACTGATTAGGGAACAACACCAGGATAACGTCAGTCCGTTTTACTGACTGATTAGGGAACAACACTAGGATAACGTCAGTCCGTTTTACTGACTGATTAGGGAACAACACCAGGATAATGTCAGTCCGTTTTACTGACTGATTAGGGAACAACACCAGGATAACATCAGTCCGTTTTACTGACTGATTAGGGAACAACACCAGGATAACGTCAGTCCGTTTTACTGACTGATTAGGGAACAACACCAGGATAACATTAGTCCGTTTTACTGACTGATTAGGGAACAACACCAGGATAACATCAGTCCGTTTTACTGACTGATTAGGGAACAACACCAGGATAACGTCAGTCCGTTTTACTGACTGATTAGGGAACAACACTAGGATAACATCAGTCCGTTTTACTGACTGATTAGGGAACAACACTAGGATAACATCAGTCTGTTTTACTGACTGATTAGGGAACAACACCAGGATAATGTCAGTCTGTTTTACTGACTGATTAGGGAACAACACCAGGATAACATCAGTCCATTTTACTGACTGATTAGGGAACAACACCAGGATAACATCAGTCCGTTTTACTGACTGATTACGGAACAACACCAGGATAACATCAGTCCGTTTTACTGACTGATTAGGGAACAACACCAGGATAACATCAGTCCGTTTTACTGACTGATTAGGGAACAACACTAGGATAACATCAGTCCGTTTTACTGACTGATTAGGGAACAACACTAGGGTAACATCAGTCCGTTTTACTGACTTATTAGGGAACAACACTAGGGTAACATCAGTCCGTTTTACTGACTGATTAGGGAACAACACTAGGGTAACATCAGTCCGTTTTACTGACTGATTAGGGAACAACACTAGGGTAATATCACATGAATGTATAGCCTAAGTGGTAACAATACATTCGATTAGAACGATCTTATCAGAAATAACTGATACTCACACACACACACACACACACACACACACACACACACACACACACACACACACACACACTCACACACACAAGCACGCACGCACGCTCGCACGCACGCTTGCACACACACACACACACACACACTCACGCACACACACACACGGACACGGACACTCACACACACATACACATGCACATACACACACACAGCTGTCTTTTTAAACCTGTTTGAAAGAAACTACTATATTTTTGTCGAAAGAAATGATCTGAGCTGCATGCGATTGAACAAGTCACAGGAAGCATGTGCTCCTTTCGTTGCCTTCATTTGGACACGAAACCCACCGCTGGTGTGGGTGGCCAATGAAATGTAAACACATAGAGTTTGCTAAACGGCATTGGCACTTGGATTGGAACCGGTGCTTTGGTCAGATGACATGAAATTATACGTATTTTTTGGGCACGCACACCAGTGGTGGGTTTGGCCTTGAAATGAGAATGCATCAGCAGAAAAGAGCCCCGTACCTACTGTACTGAAGGTCTACTGAAGGAGTACTGAAGGAATACTGAAGGTCTACTGAAGGAATACTGAAGGTCTACTGAAGTTGTACTGAAGGAATACTGAAGGAATACTGAATGAATACTGAAGGAATACTGAAGGAATACTGAAGGTGTACTGAAGGAATACTGAAGGTCTACTGAAGGAATACTGAAGGAATACTGAAGGAATACTGAAGGAATACTGAAGGTCTACTGAAGGTGTACTGAAGGTGTACTGAAGGTCTACTGAAGGAATACTGAAGGTGTACTGAAGGAATACTGAAGGAGTACTGAAGGTGTACTAATAACCCGATTTCTTTCACTTTGTATTCATGTGGATGATTACGAGGGTGTCTCTCTCAAGTAGTTATGAAGATGTAGGTGACCCCATGGTGTAATGTTATGTTATGGAGATGTAGGTGACCCCATGGTGTAATGTTATGTTATGGAGATGTAGGTGACCCCATGGTGTAATGTTATGTTATGAAGATGCAGGTGACCCCATGGTGTAATGTTATGTTATGGAGATGTAGGTGACCCCATGATGTAATGTTATGTTATGGAGATGTAGGTGACCCCATGGTGTAATGTTATGTTATGGAGATGTAGGTGACCCCATGGTGTAATGTTATGTTATGAAGATGTACGTGACCCCATGGTGTAATGTTACGTTATGAAGATGTAGGTGACCACATGGTGTAATGTTATGTTATGGAGATGTAGGTGACCCCATGGTGTAATGTTATGTTATGGAGATGTAGGTGACCCCATGGTGTAATGTTATGTTATGAAGATGTAGGTGACCCCATGGTGTAATGTTATGTTATGGAGATGTAGGTGACCCCATGGTGTAATGTTATGTTATGAAGATGTAGGTGACCCCATGGTGTAATGTTACGTTATGGAGATGTAGGTGACCCCATGGTGTAATGTTATGTTATGGAGATGTAGGTGACCCCATGGTGTAATGTTATGTTATGGAGATGTAGGTGACCCCATGGTGTAATGTTATGTTATGGAGATGTAGGTGACCCCATGGTGTAATGTTATGTTAGGAAGATCTAGGTGACCCCATGGTGTAATGTTATGTTATGGAGATGTAGGTGACCCCATGGTGTAATGTTATGTTATGGAGATGTAGGTGACCCCATGGTGTAATGTTATGTTATGTTATGAAGATGTAGGTGACCCCATGGTGTAATGTTATGTTATGGAGATGTAGGTGACCCCATGGTGTAATGTTATGTTATGGAGATGTAGGTGACCCCATGGTGTAATGTTATGTTATGGAGATGTAGGTGACCCCATGGTGTAATGTTATGTTATGGAGATGTAGGTGACCCCCTGGTGTAATGTTATGTTATGTTATGAAGATGTAGGTGACCCCATGGTGTAATGTTATGTTATGTTATGAAGATGTAGGTGACCCCATGGTGTGATGTTATGTTATGGAGATGTAGGTGACCCCATGGTGTAATGTTATGTTATGGAGATGTAGGTGACCCCCTGGTGTAATGTTATGTTATGAAGATGTAGGTTACCCCATGGTGTAATGTTATGGTATGGAGATGTAGGTGACACCATGGTGTAATGTTATGGTATGGAGATGTAGGTGACCCCATGGTGTAATGTTATGTTATGGAGATGTAGGTGACCCCATGGTGTAATGTTATGTTATGGAGATGTAGGTGACCCCATGGTGTAATGTTACGTTATGGAGATGTAGGTGACCCCATGGTGTAATGTTATGTTATGAAGATGTAGGTGACCCCATGGTGTAATGTTACGTTATGGAGATGTAGGTGACCCCATGGTGTAATGTTATGTTATGGAGATGTAGGTGAACCCATGGTGTTGTGTTACAATTATGTCAGGATGTAAACCACAGTATTGCTAGGGTTGCAAAAGGATGTAACCTTTCCCCTAATTCTCAGGTTTTCCAGAAATTCCCAGAATCCTCCTTGATTTCTGAAAAACCTGAGAATTTGGAAGTATGACCATTCCGTTCTAACAGTGATGAGCATGATTATCTATCTCACCTGCTTGTTCATGAAGATATAGATAACAGGGTTGAAGACCGTGCTGGTCTTGGCCATGATCGCGGGGACGATGCTGGCCTCGGGGGTGACCAGGTCCGGGCGTCCGAAGGTGGCCAGCAAGGCCATGACCCCATAAGGCAACCAGCACATCAGGTACACCATCACCATGACGACCACCATGACGAGAACACGCTGCTCCCTCTTCCTGCTCATAGCTGTGTTGATGGCGGTAACCTGCCCGAGGCAATAAGCAGAGAAGGAGAGACGACGTGTGCAGTCGATGAAAGAGAAAGATACCAAAGGAAAAAGAGGTAACAGAGGGGGGGGGGGGGGGGCATAGAAAGACAAGAAGCGAGAGAGAACAACCTTTAGAATGTCATTCTTGCTCCTCAGACACCGGGAACACACTGGCATTAGAGTGGAATCAGAGAAAGACAATGAAGGGAATGAGATGGCTTTATACCCAGACAGGCATGTTCTGACAAACAAACAGAAAGTGCTTAGCTACTGTTTAGGAGTCCTCATTTTATAGATTTTTCCCCAATTGTAAACAGTTGGTCGGCACCAGAGGAGGCTGGTGGGAGGAGCTATAGGAGGACGGGCTCATTATAATGGCTTGAATGTAGTATATATATATTTACCTTGATTTAACTAGGCAAGTCAGTTAAGAACAAATTCTTATTTACAATGACACCCTACCCCGGCCAAACCCAGACAACGTTGGGCCAATTGTGCGCCGCCCCACGGGACTCCCAATCACGGCCGGCTGTGATACAGCCTGGAAATGAACCAGGGTCTGTAGTGAAGCCTCTACCACTGAGATGCAGTGCCTTAGACCGCTGCACCACTCGGGAGCCCCGTTCCATCAAACACATCATATGGAAACCATGGAAACCACATTTGACTCCTTCCATTATTAATTCCATTCCAGACATTACAATGAGCTGTACTCCTATAGCTCCTCCCACCAACCTCCTCTGTTAGGCACAATGCAACATCAGGGATACATGTTACATGTCTTGACATGGCTGGATTCTGAGGAACACACTCATGCACTGACACTATAGAAACACACACACACACTAGAAACACACACACACACTAGAAACACACACACTAGAAACACACACACACTAGAAACACACAGACACTATAGAAACACACACACTATAGAAACACACACACATACTATAGAAACACACACACACACACTAGAAACACACACACTATAGAAACACACACACTATATTAACACACACACACACAGTACCCGCTGAACTTCTTTCTCTGCACAAACATGAGCTGTTTTTATTTCACTGTCTGCGTTGTTTCCCAATGGCCGCCCATCATATCAAATCAAATGTTATTTGTCACATGCTTCGTAAACAGGTGTAGACTAACAGTGAAATGCATACTTACGGCCCTTCCCAACAATTCAGAGATATGCTGAATTCAAAGATAAATAATAGTAAAAAAAAATATATAAGAATCACACGTGGACCAAACAAACAAGTTTCCACGGAGACAGACACACCGACAGAAACCCGGGTTGAAAAGGCCTCAGTGCTGACATGATTTAGGGGATCAGAGTGTTTTTATTTTATTTATTTATTTATAATTTTACCCCCTTTTCTCCCCAATTTCGTGGTATCCAATTGTTAGTAAATCTCTTGTCTCATCGCTACAACTCCCATACGGGCTCGGGAGAGACGAAGGTCGAAAGCCATGCGTCCTCCGAAACACAACCCAACCAAGCCGCACTGCTTCTTAACACAGCGCGCCTCCAACCTGGAAGCCAGCCGCACCAATGTATCGGAGGAAACACCGTGCACCTGGCTACCTTGGTTAGCGCGCACTGCCCGCCGGTGCGCGATGAGACAAGGATATCCCTACCAGCCAAACCCTCCCTAACCCGGACGACGCTAGGCCAATTGTGCGTCGCCCCACGGACCTCCCGGTCACGGCCGGCTGCGACAGAGGATGGGCGCGAACCCAGAGTCTCTGGTGGCACAGCTAGCGCTGTGATGCAGTGCCCTAGACCACTACGCCACCCGGGAGGCCCAGGATCGGAGTGTTTTCAGCCACTCTGTCACGGATCCCTCTGGAACATTCATTACGCACACCTGTCCTCTATTCCCACTGATTAGTACTTGTATAAGTGTGCCCTTTGGTTTCCATTGGGCTGTCCATTATTGTTACAATGTCCGTTGGTGCGTGTGAGTACCTGTGCTGTGTGTTTTGGCTTTCGTGCCATTGTGGATTGCGCCGATGATTACAGGTCTCGTCCCATGTGTTAATCATTGTAAGCTTGTGTTATTTATTCGAGGTACTCCTCGCTCTTTTTGTTTGGGTTTCTACCCTGTGTTTTATTACGTGTTTGTTTGGTCTACGTCCCCGTGCCTTTACACGGCACGCCGTCATTTGGGCTTAATAAAAAAAACTATTACTCATTCCTGCGCCTGTCTCCCGAATCATTCATGCCAGCGTGACGCACTCGAACAACATCAGAAAAAAACATTACATCAATCACTAATCTCATGGCAGCTAATCATGTTCCAAGATTCACTCAATCCGTCTCTGCCTTTGTCTCTCCAAAGACAACCCTGTGATGATTTGATAAATGTTGGAGGTCTCTTCCCACTCCCCTATGTATTGTGGGTTCAGGGTTAACTAGACACTAACGAACAAGGAAGTATTATCACATTTCAAAGTATTTTGATATAAATTATTCCCAAACATTACCATAATTATTATGTTTACAGTGGGAATTACCAGTAAATTGGTTAAAGTTTGGACTGCTTGGGACTCTTTATTCATGCTGCTGTTGAGGCCTCTGCGTCATAAGCAACTTTTTTTCAGTTTGGCCTAGAGGCAGAGACCAATTTAACCAAAAGCATTTTAAGCAGGAAAAGGTCAGAATTGGAGAGGAAATGTCAAATCTTCGATAGATGCTAGGTTTTTCATCCACTCTCCATTTTGGCTCTAAACACTTTGGGCCATAAAATAACTGTTCATCTGGGGAAAGGGGACTAAATGGGTTCAAAGAGCATTAGATTGAATCCATTAAGCGTCCTTTGATTTCCCCCAAAACAGTCGACTAAAAGACTGATTGGGTAAATCATGACTTGGCTCAGTGACTTTAAAAGCCTTGGTAAGAGGAGATACAAACACAGAAAAGAAAATGTCCCTCAAGGAGCATTGTGTTGTAGCTAAGAAGAGGTCAACATTATTGACATCCCTAAAGGTTCTTAGAAATAAAGTAATGTATAGTTTTGTACTTGGTCCCATATTCATACCACACAATGACTATACCAGGCACAGCCAGAAGAGGACTGGCCACCCCTCATAGCCTGGTTTCTCTCTAGGTTTCTTCCTAGGTTTTGGCCTTTCTAGGGAGTTTTTCCTAGCCACCGTGCTTCTACGCCTGCATTGCTTGCTGTTTGGGGTTTTAGGTTGGGTTTCTGTACAGCACTTTGAGATATCAGCTGATATAAGAAGGGCTATATAAATACATTTGATTTGATTTGATTTGACTACATCAAGCTGTTTACTCTACAAACTTGCTAGATGCATTTGCAGTTCGTTTTGGTTGTGTTTCAGATCATTTTTGTGCCCAAGAGAAAATAATGGTAAATAATGTATGAGTGAGAAAGTTACAGAGGGTCAAAGATCATAACCCCAAGACATGCTAACCTCTCACTATTACCAATAACAGGGGAGGGCCCCCCTCCAACTCACTAGCTCTGACTTTGCTGATAGCTCCTTTATTGGGGGAAAATGTACTTACTATGACTGTGATATGTGGACGACCCACCTATCTGTCTTAAGCTGACTGCACTAACTGTAAGTAGTTCTGGATAAGAGTGTCTGCTAAGTCAGGGGTTCCCAAATTTTTTCACACAGGCCCCTCTTCCAGCATTGGGGAACACAACCCCGCCACCCACGCGCCATGTCTATTTCTATGGGCAAAAGCACTGTTCATGACACAAACTGTTTACGCCCCTCTTATTTGCGGAGAGAACAGGTTTTAAAGCTTATTTCTTGCAATTCTATCCACTTTGCCATGTCTAATGTGGATTCATGTAATATTTGAGTGACTCATTCATTAAAACAAAATCTATGGACTAAAAAAAACTAACTAAAAAACAGCTGACATGTTGATCTGGACATTTCTGACAAATTATAAATAGCTCTCTAAGGTCTGCAATGACTGGCATGACAAGAGGAAATGATGATGCACTACCCAATTTAGAAAATGCACCTTGTGCAAAGTTGAAAGCCGGACTGAGTTTATTTGCTGACCCCCTCACCCAACTGTTTGGGAACCACTGTGCTAAATGACTCAAAAGTACGTTTTTTGGTGTTTTTTTGCATACAGTATAGCTCAGTAATTTAATGTTGTGGTGTTACAGCATGAATTCAAAATGGATTAAATAAATAAACATCTCACCATTTACACACCACAACTCATAATGACAAAGTGAAAACATGTTTTTAGACATTTTTGTACATATATTGAACATTGAAACATAAATAGCTCATTTACCTAATTACAGCTGTGAGTCTTTCTGGGTAAGTCTTTGAGAGCTTTGCACACCTGGATTGTACAATATTTGCCCATTATTAAATAAAACATTCTTTAAGCTCTGTGAAATCGGTTGTTAAAATCATTGCTAGACACCCATTTTCAGGTCTTGCAATAGATTTTCAAGAAGATTTAAGTCAAAACGGTAACTCGGCCGCTCAGGAACATTCACTGTCTTATTGGTAAGAAATTCCTGTGTAGATTTGGCCTCGTGTTTTAGGTTATTGGTTATTCTTACCAATAATACAGTGAATGTTCCTGAGTGGCAAAGTTACAATTTTGACTTAAATCTACTTAAAAATGTATGGAAAGACCTGAAAATGGGTGTCTAGCAATGATCAACAACCAATTTGGCAGAATTTGAAGAATTTTGACAAATAAAAATGGGCAAATGTTGCACAATCCAGGTGTGGAAAGCTCTTAGAGACTTACCCAGAAAGACTCACAGCTGTAATCACAGCCAAATGAGCTTCTCCAAGTATTGACTCAGGTGTGTGAATACTTATGTAAATTTAATTTTCAATAAGTTGCTAACATTTCTAAAAACATGTTTTCACTTTGTCATTATGGGGTATTTTGTGTAGCTATTCTGTGTAGATCCATTCAGTTTTCTGTTTTTCCTGAAAAATTCTCCAGTCCTTAACGATTACAAGCATACCCACAACATGATCACAGCCATTACACTCTTTAACTGTTTTAAAGTCAACATTGACCTCGTGTTGAAATCCCTGAGCAGTTTCCTTCCTCTCCGGCAACTGAGTTAGGATGGATGCCTGTATCTTTGTACTGTCTTCGTGTATTGATTCTTTCTGAAGGCATTGTATATGGAGTACGGAAGATGTATTGGTGGCCTGAGATCAGTGAAACAATACTACATAGAATAGAAGCAGCAGTAAGGGAAAGGGGGATACCTAGTCAGTTGTACAACTGAATACCTTCAACTGAAATGTGAATCAGAGAGGTAAGGGGGGCTGCCTTAATCGACATCTTCAGCACCCAGGGAACAATGGGTTAACTACCTTGCTCAAGGGCAGAGTGACAGATTTACCTTGTCAGCTCGGGGATTTGATCCAGCAACCGTTCAGTTACTGGCCCAACGCTCTAACCACTAGGCTACCTGCAGTAGCAGTAGTAGCAGTAGCAGTATCAGCAGTAGTAGTAGCAGCAGCAGCAGCAGCAGCAGCAGTAGTAGTAATAGCAGTAGCAGTAGAGGTAGCAGCAGTAGTAGCAGTAGCAGCAGTAGTAGTACTAGCAGTAGTAGCAGTAGTAGTAGTAGCAGCAGCAGTAGCAGTAGCAGTAACAGTAGTAGCAGTAGTAGTAGTAGTAGCAGTAGTAGTAGCAGCAGTAGCAGTAATAGCAGCAGTAGTAGTAGTAGTAGTAGTAGTAGTAGTAGCAGTAGCAGTAGTAATAGCAGCAGCAGTAGTGTAACGGATGTGAAATGGCTAGCTAGTTAGCGGTGGTGCGCGCTAGCAGCCTTTCAGTTGGTTACGTCACTTGCTCTGAAACCTTGAAGTAGTGGTTCCCCTTGCTCTGCAAGTGCCGTGGCTTTTGTGGAGCGATGGGTAACGATGCTTCGTGGGCGACTGTTGTTGATGTGTGCAGAGGGTCCCTGGTTCGCGCCCGGGTCGGGGCGAGGGTACGGATTAAAGTTAAACTGTTACATTGATGCTGTTGACCCGGATCACTGGTTGCTGCGGAAAAAGGAGGAAGTCGAAAGGGGGGTGAGTGTAACGGATGTGAAATGGCTAAGCTAGTTAGTGGTGGTGCGCGCTAGCAGCCTTTCAGTCGGTTACATCACTTGCTCTGAAACCTTGAAGTAGTGGTTCCCCTTGCTCTGCAAGTGCCGCGGCCTTTGTGGAGCGATGGGTAACGACGCTTTGTGGGTGACTGTTGTTGATGTGTGCAGAGGGTCCCTGGTTCGCGCCCGTGTCGGGGCGAGGGGACGCTCTAAAGTTAAACTGTTACAGTAGTAGTGGCAGTATCAGTAGTAGTAATAGCATCTCCTGTTTCTGTAGCTGAGACAGCTTGATGTACAAGTACCACAAGACCACTGAGTTGGTAACTTCACAGCATAACCCTAACCTTCAATGAGTATTCAACCTCTCTGTAGTGTGAACAAAGAACCCATTGTCTTTTGGATTTCCTCGGCAGCTACTGCAGTCCATTTATTTTATGCAGTCGCAAAAAAATTGTTTCGATTTTAGATTTAGATTTTTTTTTTGTGGTATTAAATATAATGAAGGTGCTGTGTCATTGTGTGCCAGGTTTACTCTGGCTGACACTGTAATGGCAATGAACTAGAATAATTAGCATGTGTCAAATGAGTGTCCCTCTCTGGGGACAAAACAGTCTGAAATCTGGTCACATTGGAAGTTTCATTTTAATAACAGCATGGCCCGTGTTAAGACTATGACGGACCCTCAGACGGTCTGAATGTGATTGCCTTTTACCTCCGTTGCCCTCACAAGCTACACACAAAACAAAAAAAACTATGTTTATGAGGACTTGTGGTATAAACATAGGTGAGGGGAAACACTGGTGGACACCACCTCACAAATGCACTTCTATACGTGCTTAATTGTATGTAAAATTAACTTAAACTGTGGCCTGCATAAACGTATTAAGAGCCACGGGTCATTCTAAAGCCCTGTCTCCATGCCATGTCTCAGTAGTCTGACTGACCAGCTACACTACATATAGTGCTGTGAACAGAACATGGCAGGTTGTTCCGGGTGTTAAATTGGAATTACATGAGCTGTCAAACAATGTAATGTCAGTGAAAGGCAAGGGAGAATACCATATGGTCAACTTTTTTTTTGCGTGAAATGTATTTGAACATTAGCAATGTTTACAGTACATCTAAGCGACATCCTTTCAACTCCGGCCAAGAATCAATCTGGAAGTCTATACTGCCCCACACCAGTGTCTCCTTAAAGCAAGCCAACAACTGCGAGAAGCCACTTTCTTTGCAGACACAGCGCCGGCACCAGCCCACAAATTAGAGTGCCTTAATGGGCTTAATTAATCCACATAATCAGTCAATTTAAAAACTTCTTGCGACTACAGGGGGTGCTGTTCCGAATTAGCATTTTGTCGTCTCCAAATTAAACTGCCTAGTACTCAATTCTTGCTCGTACAATATGCATATTATTAATTCTATTGGATAGAAAACACTTTCTAGTTTCATACAAAGTTGGAATGATGTCTGTGGGTGACCCAGAACTCTTTCTACAGCGAAATCCATGACAGACAGTGAAAGGTCTGAGAGCGAAGCTCTGATTTCAGATCAGTTTTAAAAGTCTGTGTATATCCTATGGAACGACACGAACTGCACCCGCCTTCCCCTGGATGTCAGTAACCAATGAGAAGTGGAATGGGCCTTCTGCGTAGCTCTCAGAGGTTATAAAGGACCAAGGAGTGAGGGTAGCCCCCCTTTCGACGCTCGCCTTTACGCAGGAAGACACCTCCGGATGCCATTTTCAAAGGCTCGGTTATCAACGTAAAATGTATCCGTCTGTAATTTAATTCGATATAGGACTTAGAAACATCATAAGGTAGTTAATTTAAACCGTTTTATAGCAATTTATATCCGTTTAGTGCGATTTTGATGCATTTCTATGTGAAGCACCGGGCACATTTCGGGGTCCCGGTCGAACGTTAGCGGGCATTTAGACGGACAAAGGACATCTTTCGACCAAAAGAAGATTAAACCCAAGAAAGAATACATTGCCCAAGAATCTGATGGAAGAACAGCTCAAAGTAAGCAATATTTAATATGATAAATCGTTGTTCTGTCGAAATATTTTAAACGCATATTTCGCCATTTTGTTTGGTATAGCTTCACTTGGCGAACCCTGTATTGAAAAGTAAGGATAATTTTAAAAATGTAAGTCAGCGGTTGCATTAAGAACTAATTTGTCTTTCGATTCCTGTCAACTCTGTATTTTTTAGTCAAGTATATGATTAGCTTTCGATTAAACTAGATCACTCTGAAAGCTGACGTCCCTCATTTTGATGCTTGAGTTGTGACTATTTCCATTGTATAACCACGGTTTTGTATGGCTAAATATGCACCTTTTCGAACAAACTGTATATGTATGTTGTAAAATGATGTTACAGGAGTGTCATCGGAAGAATTCTGAGAAGGTTAGTGAAAAAATTAATATATTTTGGCGATGATAACGTTATAGCTCCCTTTGCCTTGAATTCATACTCTACTAACGTTTTCACATGTGGTATGCTAACTTATCGATTTATTGTGTTTTCGCTGAAAAACGCTTAGAAAATCTGAAATATGGTCTGAAATCACAAGAACTGTGTCTTTCCATTGCTATGCTTTGTCTATTTTTATGAAATGTTTTATGATGAGTAAATTGGTCATACACGTTGCTCTATCTAGTAATTCTAGTCGATTTGTGATGGTCGGTGCAATTGTAAACTGTGATTTCTACCTGAAATATGCACTTTTTTCTAACAACACCTATCCTATACCATAAATATGTTATCAGACTGTCATCTGATGAGTTTTTGTCTTGGTTTGTTGCTATCAATATCTTAGTTTAGCCGAATTGGTGATAGCTAGTGGTGGAGAGAGAAAATGGTGGACAAAGAAAGATGGTGTATTTTGCTAACGTGGTTAGCTAATAGATTTACATATTGTGTCTTCCCTGTAAAACATTTTAAAAAACAGAAATGATGGGTTTATTCACAAGATCTGTATCTTTCATCTGGTGTCTTGGACTTGTGATTTAATGATATTTAGATGCTACTATTTACTTGTGAAGCTATGCTAGCGATGCTAATCAGTGTGGGGGGGGTGGGGGGTGATCCCGGATACGGGGTTGATACTCGTGAAAGGTTAAAGCAGTAGACAACCTAAATGGATTAAACGTGTGCAGCCGACTTTGCACCGGTTGGTGAAAATCCCCTAATGCTGGAATGAGTCGATACCTCGCGTCCCCCGTGCTGTCTGCTTCCTTCAGCGCCAGGGACAACATGGACCTGCAGGTAATTATACTGGATTAGTGGAAGGTTGCCTGAATGTCCTTGTGGAAGGTGAAAACTGGGGCCTCTGATTTGAGTGTAATGCTCAGGTTACTGTAATGAATTACCCTTAAGGTGCGGGAAGTGCTGGGAGAGCAAGAAACCTGTGGCCTCTCATGCCCATGTAATGTCCAATCTATTTCCAGCGTGTGTCGTATCACCGAGGAGTTTGGTGATAAATGACATGTTCATATGCCCCCTTCCCCACCGTCTCTATATTTTAGATGGAGGTGATTAGCATCGGTGGCTCGCCAGCCTTGGAATAGGTGAGCCTCTATGTCGACTGGGCAGTGAAGCGAGAGCAAAATGACCGTGTACTGTTAGCCGAGGAAAGACAAACAGGCCTCTTTCACCTTTAGGGCTGCATGCCTCAAGCAACAACCCACAAACCTGCCACCCGCACCCCCGCATGGCTTCCCTCGGAAGACTCTTATAAAGCAGAGGGCAGATCAATGTGGGTTAGCATCTGCCAAACAAAAGAGGTCTGCCATTATGTATCATCTACGCCTCACAATCTTGGGAGAGATGAGCAGGAACGGAATGGTTTACAAAAGATTAAAAACTTTCTGAGTGAAGACTGGATTTCATAATCCTGAGACCAGAACCACACCAGTTTTTCTCAGGGGCTTTTAAAATCAAGGCAAGGCATGAAACCAAGGCAAGGCCTGAAATCAAGGCAAGGCCTGAAACCAAGGCAAGGCCTAAAACCAAGGCAAGGCCGCAATCAAGCGTTATAGCGATGCTTATTCTGACCTCTGGATAGGTTTCCTTTCCTAAAATTCTGTATAATGAGGAAGAATCTGTGGATGGGAATCATAAGGGA
The DNA here is from genome assembly GCF_016432855.1 of Salvelinus namaycush. Lineage (NCBI taxonomy): Eukaryota > Metazoa > Chordata > Actinopteri > Salmoniformes > Salmonidae > Salvelinus > Salvelinus namaycush. The sequence goes on along the minus strand of NC_052331.1, from coordinate 39,512,482 downwards.
ATCAATCAGGCCATCTTGAAGTTCTAATGATTGACACACAACATTATCTGTTCATTCATTATAGTCCTTTAAAAACCTGCTGTATGTAAAATATTGTGTGCTATTGGAAAATAAAAATGTTTGACTTTGGATGACCAAGTAATGATGTTTGTTTACAACTTTGGGTCTGTTTTCCTAAGAAGTTAAATCCGCTTTGTGATTCGTTTCCTTCTTCACACCTGAAAATATATTTATCTAAGGGTCTTTCTATGTTGTACAGTATTAGAGGGGGTGAAGGGTCATACACCTCCCAACAAAACAAATAAAGACACACAGGCACATTCATTGGTATTTCAAATCAGACTCAAACAGTCACACGATGACATGTTCCCAAACACACACCAGACACACACCAAACCCAGAAAGACGCACACCAACCCCAGAAAGACACACACCAAGCTCAGAAAGACACACACCAGACACACACCAAGCTCAGAAAGACACACACCAACCCCAGAAAGACACACACCAACCCCAGAAAGACACACACCAACCCCAGAAAGACACACACCAACCCCAGAAAGACACACACCAAGCTCAGAAAGACACACACCAAGCTCAGAAAGACACACACCAGACACACACCAAGCTCAGAAAGACAAACACCAACCTCAGAAAGACACACACCAAGCTCAGAAAGACGCACACCAACCCCAGAAAGACACACACCAAGCTCAGAAAGACACACACCAGACACACACCAAGCTCAGAAAGACAAACACCAACCTCAGAAAGACACACACCAGACACACACCAAGCTCAGAAAGACAAACACCAAGCTCAGAAAGACACACACCAACCCCAGAAAGACACACACCAAGCTCAGAAAGACACACACCAAGCTCAGAAAGACACACACCAACCCCAGAAAGACACACACCAAGCTCAGAAAGACACACACCAAGCTCAGAAAGACACACACCAACCCTAGAAAGACACACACCAAGCTCAGAAAGACACACACCAACCCCAGAAAGACACACACCAAGCTCAGAAAGACACACACCAACCCTAGAAAGACACACACCAGACACACACCAAGCTCAGAAAGACACACACCAACCCCAGAAAGACACACACCAAGCTCAGAAAGACACACACCAAGCTCAGAAAGACACACACCAAGCTCAGAAAGACACACACCAACCCTAGAAAGACACACACCAGACACACACCAAGCTCAGAAAGACACACACCAAGCTCAGAAAGACACACACCAAGCTCAGAAAGACACACACCAACCCCAGAAAGACACACACCAAGCTCAGAAAGACACACACCAAGCTCAGAAAGACACACACCAAGCTCAGAAAGACACACACCAAGCTCAGAAAGACACACACCAACCCCAGAAAGACACACACCAACCCCAGAAAGACACACACCAACCCCAGAAAGACACACACCAACCCCAGAAAGACACACACCAAGCTCAGAAAGACACACACCAGACACACACCAAGCTCAGAAAGACACACACCAAGCTCAGAAAGACACACACCAACCCCAGAAAGACACACACCAAGCTCAGAAAGACACACACCAAGCTCAGAAAGACACACACCAACCCCAGAAAGACAAACACCAAGCTCAGAAAGACACACACCAACCCCAGAAAGACACACACCAGACACACACCAACCCCAGAAAGACACACACCAGACACACACCAAGCTCAGAAAGACAAACACCAAGCTCAGAAAGACACACACCAACCTCAGAAAGACACACACGCAGCACTTTTGACTGCCTGTTTCGCTTCAGCATTACAATTCCAGAGTCCACATGGAGTCCCTGCCAGTCCTGCTGTAGCCTGTTAAATGTGATAGATCGTACACTTTGGGTCTCCCACATTAAGCTACACGAGGCTATAGTGGCCTGCTGAGACTCACTTGTTAAGGGCTCTCTCAGTAAGAAGACTAAACACTCAACTGCGCCCAGCAACAAACGCTCACAATCATTTGACATTTTAGGTGACACTCTTATCCAGAGAGACTTACAGTAGTGAGGGCATACATTTTCATATCCCCCCCCCCCCCCCCCTGTAATGGTTCCCCCGTGATGAATCTAACCCAAAACCCTGTCATTGCAAGCGCCATGCTCTACCAACAGAGACACACGGGACCCCACCAAACCCTCCTTCCCTTTGTGTCACACCATCAAGGTGTTTCCCTTCTGTGTGAGAGGTCAGACACAGGGAATTATTATTGCTTTAACTGACGGACAAATAAAAAACTGTGTTTTTAAAGCATTACATTGAGGCAAAGCACCGCCAGGTGTTATTAAAGCATTATGTTGAGGCAAAGCACCGCCAAGTGTTATTAATGTCACGCCTGCTCCTGCTCTTGCCCCCTGGCGGTCGAGGGCGCCAGGCTGCCCTGCATTACGCACTCCTGCCACCATCATTTACGCACACCTGCCTTCCCTTGTCACGCGCTTCAGCGATATTGGACTCACCTGGACTCACTCAATCCCCTGTTTATTACCTCCTCTATGTTTGTCAGTTCCCCAGCTCTGTTCCCTGCTGCTGCATTGTTTGTCATCTGTCTTTGTGTTTCCCAGTTCTAAAGCTGTTTCTGTCCTGTTGCCTGTCCATTCCTAATTAAATGTCAACTCCCAGTACCTGCTTCTATTCTCTAGCGTCATTCCTTTTAACTAAAGCATTACGTTGAGGCAAAGTACAGCCAGTTATTATTATAGCATTATGCTGAGGCAAAGCAACGTCTGGTGTTATTAAAGCATTATGTTGAGGCAAAGCAACGTCAGGTGTTATTAAAGCATTATGTTGAGGCAAAGCAACACCAGGTGTTATTAAAGCAGGTTGAGGTTAGAAGTTTAGAGTCAATTGGAGGTGAAGTTCAGGAGGGTGCAGTGATTTTAAATCAGAAGGCAACGGTTAGTTTCACCTTTCAGAATCTCAAAGAGGCTCTATGCTGAGGCAAACAGGTCAAATGTGAGATGGTTTTATCACTTGATGATGGATTTAGAAGTCTCTGTAGAACTGGATGAAAACCTGCTCAGGCTTGGAGGAGTGCTGAGATGTATTCCGGCTTGGAGGAGTGCTGAGATGTATTCCGGCTTGGAGGAGTGCTGAGATATATTCCGGCTTGGAGGAGTGCTGAGATATATTCCGGCTTGGAGGAGTGCTGAGATATATTCCAGCTTGGAGGAGTGCTGAGATATATTCCGGCTTGGAGGAGTGCTGAGATATATTCCGGCTTGGAGGAGTGCTGAGATATATTCCGGCACCATGAGCGCCAGCTCTATGCAAATAAAAATATAAACAATGAAAAAGCAGAAGTGACATATTGGAGCTCCTGAGTGGCACAGTAGTCTAAGGCACTGCATCTCAGTGCTTGAGGCGTCACTACAGACCCTGGTTTGATTCCAGACTGTATCACAACCGGCCGTGATTGGGAGTCCCATATGGCGGCGCACAATTGGCCCAGCATCGTCCGGGTTTGGGGAGCGTTTGGCCAGGGTAGGCCGTCATTGTAAATAAGAATTTGTTCTTAACTGACTTACCTAGTTAAATAAATAAAATATTGAACACATGGAGCATCCGAGATCGCTCCAGCAAACACCCGTGGAAAGACAAAAAAGGAAAGGAAAATCTTTAGATTCCACCAACTCTTTCATGAACTGCCTTGAAACCTTAAAGGGTCTTGTTTAACTATACGTGAGTGTTGTCCTGGTTGATGAGTTCATTTTGGGTCAGCTACACTGCTGCCACCAAACCCAACCGTCTGGAGAGCTTCCAGAGAGCCAAAGTGTCTGCCTGTCTGCATGCCTTCATTCCAACCAGGAACAGAGTCATACGTTTGAAGAACAAGAACTCGTGGTCAAGGCCAATTAGGTACTACTTGTGTTGTTAAGGAGATGAGCTATTTAGATAAATGTACTGAGATAATGCACGAGTACAATGGTCCTGAGGAGCGTCAGAGTCTACAGGCTTCAGCTGTTGTATTCAAGGACAAGAAGCCTGTCACACACCTTAGTATTCAATTAACCAATATTACTCATGTGGTTGTTTTGAGCTGCAGTGAACACGAGCGTGAGGCTTTTTGATCTTTCTTAACCCTTTAAACCTATTCTCAACTGGCTGGTAGAGCATGTTTTGATGTCTAATCTTCACTAGATCTTGAATGGTCAACTACCCCCCCCCCCCCCCCCCCCCCCAAATATTCCTGCAATAATTTACATAATATGTGTCCTTTTGCAGTTCAGTGTTGGGGCACTCTAACTTTACCCACTCAGAGGCTGTAATAAAACTCAAAATCAGTCCCCAAAGATCTGGGATAAAGGCAGGAATTCAGTTGGTGAGGGATTCATATTGCACCATTAGTAGAGACCTTGAAGAGTAGGAATACTGAAAAGAAATAGTTACAATGTAAAAAGGCTAAAAAGCAAGAATTCTTTGAGAAAGAAATTGCTCAACCAGGCGGTTGATATGTCAGTAAAAAGTATGGTGGATTTATTTTGTATTAAAAATACTTATTTTGGTGAAAAAATATAATTGAATTGTTGACACACTATATTAGGTATCATAAATTGGTTAAACCACATTTCATGACCCATGACCCATCAATCGATATTCAGACTTAAGGTTGCCTATGCCTATAATAGTAATACTCTTTAAGATTAGTCTGAACATGTGGTAAACACGGTGGAAGAAACTAGATCAATGGAAATTTTAAGAAAACCACAGAGAGGGACATTGCACTATTCAGCACTTGAAAACTACATTCATTTCAATGTATACTGAAGAAAAATATAAACACATTAATTTCAATGTATACTGAAGAAAAATATAAACACATTAATTTCAATGTATACTGAACAAAAATATAAGCTAAACATGCAACAATTCCAATGATTTTACTGAGTTACATTTCATATAAGGAAATCAGTCAATTGATATGAATTCATTAGGCACTAATCTATGGATTTCACATGACTAGGAATACAGATATGCATATGTTGGTCACAGTTACCTTAAGAAAAGGTAGGGGCATGGATCAGAAAAACAGTCCGTATCTGGTGTGACCGCCATTTGCCTCATGCAGTGCAACACATCTCCTTTGCATACAGTTGATAAGGCTGTTGATTGTGGCCTGTGGAATGTTGTCCCACTCTGCTGTTGGATAATGGCGGGAACTGGAATAATCTGCCGTACACGTCGATCCAGAGCATCCCAAACATGCTCAATGGGTGACATGTCTGGTGAGTATGCATGCCATGGAAGATCTGGGACATTTTCAGCTTCCAGGAATTGTGTACAGATCCTTGCAACATGGGGCCGGTGCATTATCATGCTGAGGTGATGGCCACGGATGAATGGCACAACAATGGGCCTAAGGATCTCATCACGGTAACTCTGTCATCGGTAAATAGCAATTGTTTTCGTTGTTCTTATGCCTGCCCATACCATAACACCACCGCAACCATGGGGCACTCTGTTCTCAACGTTGACATCAGCAAACCGCTCGCCCACATGACGCCATACATGTGGTCTGTGGTTGTGAGGACAGTAGGACGTACTGCCAAACACTCTAAAACAACATTGGAGGTGGCTTATGGTAGAGAAAGGAACATTTAATTCTCTGGCAACAGCACTGCTGGACATTCCTGCAGTCAACATGCCAATCGCATGCTCCCTCAAAACTTAAGTCATCTGTGGCATTGTGTTGTGTGACAAAACGGCACATTTTTTTTGTGGCCTTTTATTTTCCCCAGCACAAGGTGCACCTGTGTAATTATCATACTGTTTAATCAGCTTCTTGATATTCCACACCTGTCAGGTGTATGGATTATTTTGGCAAAGGAGAAATACTCACTAACAGGGATGTTAACAAATTTGTGCACAAAACTTGAGATAAATAAGGTTTTTGTGCATATGGATAATTTCTGAGATATTTTATTTCAGCTCATGAAACATGGGACCAACATTTCACATGTTTTTGTTCAGTAAAATGTACTATTCAGATTTGGACATACACGAATTACCATAATTGATTTATCAGTCCTTATTTAACAATGCTTACTACTGTACTATTGTTGAAATGAGTAAAAATGCTATGCAAATTTCCATTGTAAAATGGCATTGCTATTATGACTTTTGACTTCTTAACCACCGGGTAGAGCTCTGATATTTCTTAAATAAACATAAAGTTAAGGGAAAAAAACTATTGGAGTTCTTACTGTAGTAATATAATATAATATAATATAATATATAATATATAGTATAATATAATAATTTTACTCTTGACAAACATGGTGCAAAAACTAAATATAGGCAGGTTAAGCAAACACCAGGACACCCACTACTAGACAGAGATTAATTTACACATGTGCACATGCACACGCAGACACACACACACACACACACACACACACACACACACACACACACACACACACACACACACACACACACACACACACACACACACACACACACACACAGCTCCCAACCTCAGAACAGGGAGAATCTCCTCCCTTGGGCTTTAAACCCATTCAGTATGCCATCAATCTTATTCATTGTCCCAGTATGGCTCCAGTTTTAATGCATTGTAGGGATGCTACATTCCAACAGCAAATTATTTGTATTCATGAATATTTTATTTCAAATAACACAAAGCGCAAACCATTAGAGGTGTGAAATTATACATCTGTCAATTTGTGTTTAAAAAAAAAATAATAATAATAGATTGGCGATGTCAGTTGTTTTTGGAAGGCTTGTATTTATCATAGACATTGGATTGCTGCAGAACACAGAATATCTGTAGCTATCTAAATATCTCAGGTTGTTATTGAGGCTTTCACACTTTGCAGCTACAGTATATTTAATTACTACATTTTGTGCACTGCTTTATCATGTGCCTTTTAAATGTCATTCACGCATCCCACAGAGTTTACCACAGTGTTTACCATGAAAGCGATCTTTGCAAACATTGTGGAAATTGCCTTTAATAAAAGGTGCTTTGTTGGTAGTGCAGTACGAATGAATCCCGTCCATCGTTTCCATATAGGTGGATGTCGCCTGATGTCTATGGGAGATATGCACATCTTTAGGATTGTGTCCATAGAAATGTTTATTTAGTTTTCATGGAATGTTTCATGCTATCGTTATTTTAATTAATGACACTTTATTTATTCACTGTGGACTCAGGACAGGAAGACTGTAAAATAATACAATCTCCCGGAGGCTGAGCCATCCTAACATCTGTAAAGGTATTTCCTTCTAGAATCTTTCTAGAATCTTTCTAGAAATCCTTCTAGAATCTTTCTAGAAATCGTAGAAATCCTTCTAAAATCTTTCTAGAATCCTTCTAGAAATCCTTCTAAAATCTTTCTAGAAATCCTTCTAGAATCCTTCTAGAATCTTCTTCTTTGATTTAGCAAAGACCCTCAGTTTTCCAAACCAGAAACAAGCAAGTGGCATGGCTTCACTTTTAAACGGAACATTTTAAGGGGCAATCTGAAATTGCTACATCCGCTTTTTTTTTTAACTTTTAATTCATGATATATACCCATTGATTCATGAAGAATACAACTTATACACGGAGTATACAAAACATTAGGAACATCTGCTCTTTCCATGACATAGACTGACCAGGTGAATCCAGGTGAAAGCTATGATCCCTTATTGATGTCACTTGTTAAATCCACTTCCATCAGTGCAGATGAAGGGGAGGAGACAGGTTAAAGAAGGAATATGGATTGTGTATATGTGCCATTCAGAGGGTGGATGGGCAACTCTGCTGGGTGTATCAAGAATGGTCCACCACCCAAAGGACATCTAGCCAACTTGACACAACTGTGGGAAGCATCTGAGTCAACATGGGCCAGCATCCCTGTGAAACCCCTTGTTTTTTCCTTTGTTTGTATACAAAGTAATTGTAAACAAACGCTGCATAGCCTCAAAACATGGTTAAAACTCAAAATTAGTGTACAGATGGAAATAGGTTGGCAAGAAAAATCTGATAATCAGCCAGGCCAGTGTTCCGATGTAGAATTCTCTGGGGAATAAAGATGTCTACTCTCACAAGGCAGACGTGGAGACAGGAGTAAGATTCACAATGGCTTTCCTGAATATGCCAAAGTATGACAGTGATATTTACGAGAGGGGCAAACCGTTCATCACTCACAATAGTTGAATGAATGTCAGGGCCTCAGCACTCGATGAGCTGCTACACTTTGTATGGACAGATGGTGAAGGAGCTTTGGTGTGAGGCACCAAATTTGATATTTTTGTAGCTAAAGACAGAAAGTAAAATGAGTTTGTTTTGGCAATGCTCAATCTTGTTGTCATTGAGTCAGAGGCTGTAGCCGCTGCACTAAGAAATTAAGTGAATTAACATGAATCAACTCGCCCATTCTAGGAACTGTTTATTGCAGAGGATGATCTGATGCATAGATTAATATGATTAATAAACATTTAAAATAACACCTACCCCCCCACTGAATGTGCTGTAACTGGAAACCCTCTCAGATGGACGGTGACAGCTTGTATGAAGTGGACTGGGTGGAGGGAGATATTAGCAACAAAGCTAACATATTCCTCAACGCTGTGTTGTACACTCTCAAAGAGTTTATTTGACTTTTGCCACCAAAGGTGTGTGAAATGGTGAAGAGCTAATTTGGCAGACCATAAATGTTTACAAAATGATGAAGAGCTTTTTTTTTTAGCTTCTTTTTAGCTTCTTTGAACTTTCTCTTTTTCCCTTTTTGTTTGGACCTGATGCTAAACTATTGTCCCTCTCCGGCGCTCGAGATCATCAGGCTGCTCATTATTACCCACACCTGTCACCTTAGTTACGTGCATTGGGGCATCATCAGACTCACCTGGACTCAATCACCTGCCCGATTACCTTCCCTATATCTGTCACTCCCAATTTATTCCTTCCCTAAGCGTTATTGTTTCTGTTCTGTTGTTTCATGTTTGTACACTACCCGTGCTTCTTGTTTTGTTCCTTGTGTTATTTATCAATTAAAAGTCACTCCCTGAACTTGCTTCCCGACTCCCAGCGTACACGTTACAACTATGAAGAGCTAACTTAGCTCTCTGTCGATTTCTACAGTGACGGGTAGGTAGCTAATTGAGATGCTTCGATGTGGTCCTATTGAGCCCGTTAAATGGTCTTTAGAAACCGTGTGGAGCTTTTTCAGTGCTTTAAAAAAATCCTTTGAATTTGGGGAGACCTCGTTTTGATGTTGTACTGACAAGCACACCCACAAAATCTACAGCAATACTTTACGTTCTGTAGCTTGTTCATATTTTTTCTCCATTACATTATATCAACCCATGATGCAGTGAATGGTCCTGTCTTGCAACCTTTTTCAAAAAGGAAGAAAATAAAAATAAAACATAAAAAAAAACATTTGGGGGGGGGACTTCTGTCACTGAGCATGAAAGCAAAAACACTTTGGTAACTAAGCAACACGTGGTAATAAGTGTGAAGTATTCCCTACGGGTCGGGCCAGATGTGGCAGACCTCGCTTTTCAAAATCACAGATTTGGCAGACCTCGCTAAGTGAAAATCACAGATGTGGCAGACCTCGCGAAGTGAAAATCACAGATGTGGCAGACCTCGTGAAGTGAAAATCACAGATGTGGCAGACCTTGCGAAGTGAAAATCACAGATGTGGCAGACCTCGCGAAGTGAAAATCACAGATGTGACTGACCTCGCTAAGTGAAAATCACAGATGTGGCTGACCTCGCTAAGTGAAAATCACAGATGTAGCTGACCTCGCGAAGTGAAAATAACAGATGTGGCAGACCTCGCTAAGTGAAAATCACAGATGTGGCAGACCTCGCTAAGTGAAAATCACAGATGTGGCAGACCTCGCGAAGTGAAAATCACAGATGTGACTGACCTCGCTAAGTGAAAATCACAGATGTGGCTGACCTCGCTAAGTGAAAATCACAGATGTAGCTGACCTCGCGAAGTGAAAATAACAGATGTGGCAGACCTCGCTAAGTGAAAATCACAGATGTGGCAGACCTCGCTAAGTGAAAATCACAGATGTGGCAGACCTCGCGAAGTGAAAATCACAGATGTGGCAGACCTCGCGAAGTGAAAATCACAGATGTGGCAGACCTCGCTAAGTGAAAATCACAGATGTGGCAGACCTCGCTAAGTGAAAATCACAGATGTGTCAAAGCAGAGATGATAATCACCTCAAGCTGAGTGATTGAGGATAAATGACTAAATCTGAACGGATATTCACTGTTAAGGGATAAATGTCTGTCACTCTATTCCTAAATCAGTGCTCTTATCCATTTTACAGCTAATTGTATTATTAAAAAAGCTTTGACCATCACCAAATGTAGTAGCCTGGGCACCAGTCTCCTTACCTAACATTCCACTCCTTGCCACTCCTGTAATTTTCCAAAGTCTTTGACAAATGACGGTACACAGTGGACATGTAACAAACAAACAGACACTCAAACTGACATACACCAAATACGCAGACAGCACATTGACACCTTAAGAGTATAATTAAGAGGTGTCATTGTAATAAAGACTTCTAAGCACTTTCACTACAAAGCCATGCCTGGTAAATAGCAATTTTTGTCTGAACTAATGAAAGACTACACTCTGTTGTCCATGCCAAATGTTCCTCTATTTTAATGCAACAGGTGTGTGGTATCATCTTGACAGCTGTGAATCCCTCTCACACCTTCCTATTGACAGAAAATGGCTGCCCAAATCATCAAGAATTGGACCGGAGAAGAGACATGGTGGAATGTCAATTACCGAGAGGAGAAAAGCTTCCATTGGGAATGAAGGATATTGAAAGAGTCAGACAGAGAATTAAACAGACAGAGAAAGAATCAGACAAAGGGTCGGACAGAGAAAGAGTCAGACAGAGAAAGAGTCAGACAGAGAAAGAGTCAGACAGAGAAAGAATCAGACAGAGAGGGTCAGACAGAGAGGGTCAGACAGAGAGGGTCAGACAGAGAAAGAGTCAGACAATGAAAGAGTCAGACAGAGAAAGAGTCAGACAGAGAAAGAATCAGACAGAGAGGGTCAAACAGAGAGGGTCAGACAGAGAGGGTCAGACAGAGAAAGAGTCAGACAATGAAAGAGTCAGACAGAGAAAGAGTCAGACAGAGAGTCAGACAGTGAAAGAGTCAGACAGAGAAAGAGTCAGACAGAGAGTCAGACAGTGAAAGAGTCAGACAGAGAAAGAGGCAGACAGAGGGTCAGACAGTGAATGAGTCAGACAGTGAAAGAGTCAGACAGTGAAAGAGTCACACAGAGAGTCAGACAGAGAGTCAGACAGAGAAAGAGTCAGACAGAGAAAGAGTCAGACAGAGAGTCAGACAGAGAGCGATGACCAAACATAGAAGAGAAAAATAGCAAAAGGGAATTGCAGAGAAAGAACCTACGGGTCAGGAATATGTGCTATGTTCCAACGCTCACACTAACAGTGAGTATGAGTAGATGTATTGAGCATGCTTTCTAACTGTTTGAACCTAGCCATGGACTGTCTGATAATCAAATGGTTCCTAGTTCTTTACCTGCAGTTTCATGTCGATCATCAGACCTACTTAAGGTTTCTCCAAGGTAGTTCATTAGCACATTCCCTAAATCTAATTGGCCGCTGAAGTTTCTCCCAATCTATTAGGTCAGCTTCAAATAAATCAAATTTCATAAACTAACAGAACATTGCAAATATCAATCCAAATATGTGGACTATTCATTGAATCCGAGCTAATTTGTTGTCAAACTTGTGGCACTATAAGCTTTAGAGTGGTTCTGACTTTATTCTAGTGGAAGTCACGGAGATACAACGTTCCATTGATCAAAACACAAATGGATTATATATTACGTGATTATAAGGGAAATGGAACGTTTCATGGTGACCATGAAAGTACCTCCAGACAAATACATCACCTAATGAATTCATTAATTATAACACAGAATTACACATACAGTATAAGGTTTCAGATGATACAACCTCAACTCTCTTTTTATGTCCTCACAAAAACAATCACAAAAACAATCAGATACCTCTGACAAAATTACTGAACCGATGGCCTCTGTCAATTTTTTATTCTAGCAATTTCGTCAGAGCAAATATAGAGCCAAGATAAAGAATAATTCAAGTTGCGGGGGCAGCCAAATTGAAATGTAAGATGTCAGGTCGGCGATGCAGACAATTAAATATTAGGCGGTTCCACACTCAGGAACATAATCAGAGACATCCCTAATAGCCGAGTGATTCATCTTCAGTGGTTGATGTCAGTCATAAGTGGCCACGGCTGAATGGAAAGGAATGACATCTATGATTATGGCCTGGCACCTTGCCATGGAAAAGTAGTCATTTGTTTTTATGAGTACTGTGTGTGTGTGTGTGTGTGTGTGTGTGTGTGTGTGTGTGTGTGTGTGTGTGTGTGTGTGTGTGTGTGTGTGTGTGTGTGCGTGTGCGTGTGTGTGTCATTTCACATCAGTAATGAATTACATTCACTAGGACAGTTCTTCTCATAGCTTGCAAATGGCATCAGGCATCAAGAATCTCCTCACTACTAATGCCTCATCTAATACAAAATAGTCCAAAAGTAGGTTTGATTTTCCAATAACACACACACAGCTCTCCAAAGGGTTCACTTCACCCAATCCCCCAAAGCAGGTACAATTTCATACACTTGCACACCTTCAAAACAGACACACTCTTTGCTTCACTGCTTTTCGTTTAGTCCCCTGAGACAGACACACACACACACACACACACACACACACACACACACACACACACACACACACACACACACACACACACACACACACACACACACGTGTCCTGGGACCCGTTCTGGTTATAACAGCCATATTATCAAGCAACTGGAAGCTCTGCACCCAATAGGGAGGAGGAAGTAGAGGAGGGGGTCGAACCCTTCAGCAACGTATCACAAAGTGAGTGGGGGACCAATTACAGCATTTCAGACAATCAAAGTGAGTGTGATGCTGTCAAAAAATATGGAGGGTGGAAAGGGGCCCAATTGCAGGGGGCCACTGGGAACGTCATTCCATCTCACTGTTACGAAACAGCAGAGTACTTTAATAACAGCTGTAAATCTAAATCACATTAAATCTAATCAAATCAAAAAGCTTGCAGCCTTTTGTCACTCCCTTTCTCAAACCACACAACTGCGATATAAACCAATTACAAAGGACAAAAAAAGAACAAGACAGCCACAATCTTCCTGATAATTTCCCTGTTTTTTTTCTCTAGCAGCCTTTGTGGAGAGCTTGGTTGGTTCTGGTGCAGCAGATAATGGCTGTGCATGTCGGTCGTCGTGTGCACCTGTCAGAGACAAAACTGACACATGTGGCATCTCTGGTCTACATCTGTCTGACCATTGGTCACATCGACGTCAGTCTGCACAACTGGCTGTCACAAAGGTTTACAAAGGTCTGGATGGGACATTTGGACCCAGCCTAATAATTGCTCATACCTGTCAGATCTACAAGAAGTGTCCGGTGGTGCAAAGGATAGATTTGAACACACGACTCACCCTCTAAAGCAAATGGAGACTTCACATCACGTATTTGAGGGTCTTTAATCAGGCTTTAGGGTCACAATCACAGCAGGGAAACTCTGGTCAAAGTGGCCAACAATCTATTACTAGCGACTGAATCTGGCAATCTTAGCTTTCTCATACTACTGGACTTATAAGCTTCCTTTGACACTGTTTACCATTCTATCCTCCTTTGAATAATGGAAAAGACTCTGGAAATTTCCAGAACAGCCCTGGTTCATGTCCTACCTGTCAGAACGGCAGCAGTTTGTGACCCTGGGGCATTTCAAATCCACCCATGCTCATGTCTGCTCCTGTCCCCCCAAGGCTCAGTCCTAGGGCCTCTCCTTTTCATTATCTATATCCTGCCCCTCGGCCAAATCATCCGCCAACGCGGTCTCCAATTGCACTGTTACGCTGATGACACAGAAATCTATTTTCACTCCAAACCCACCACTGACTTCCACCCGTCATCACTCATCAACCTCCTAAAATAAATAAAATCATGGATGAGCTCAAACCTTCTGAAGTTCAACGGCAATAAGACAGAGGCCATGTTGTTGGCACCCAGATCTCTACTGAAGAAGGAGAGGAGTTGAGGAGTTTGACCTCAACATCGACTGCTGCCCTGCCTCTCAGGTGAAGGATCTTTCCTTTGATGCCCACACTAAAACCATCACTAAATCTGCCTTCTTTCTCAAGAACATCACCAGACTCCACCCCTCCCTTACAGACTCAGCTGCTGAAACCCTTATACATTCCTTCATTACCTCATACATGGACTATTGCTTAAATATATCAAGAACTCAGCTGCGAGACTCCTCACCCGCCCTAAATCCTGAGAGCACATTACACCCACACTCCTCCACCACTGGCTTCCAATCAAAATTCAGATCAACTTTAAAATCCTTCTACTCAAACAACAAATCCCTGCATGACTTGGCTCCCTTCTATCTCTCTCACATGCTACACAGCTGCAAAAAGAAATCTCTAAAACACCACAATTCAAGTATTCAAATCCATTAAATAGACATCATTACAAATATAATGTATTATTATTTGTTACATGCATGTCTTAAGAAACATTGCTTATGTAATGGCAGTAATTATATTTTGAAATAGAGCTCAAGGGGTCATTTGTAAGAGGTGTTTGGCAAGGTGATTTGAAAACTGCAGAATATACTCTTTCTGATACTATAAAAATGTCTTACCTGTTTCTTTTCCCTGCGTCAATTCCAAGCTCTGCTGTCCATCCGATTCTTCATATATACGATTTAACAATTGATTATATTCTCACCCATCAGTCTATGGTCAATTTAATCTTGTCTTTAGGCTAAACTCTATTATTATATGTGTGAAAATGTTTTTTCGATATAGTTTAGTTGTAGTTTCGATGGACCATCATCAGCTGTGCAGGCTTATTGCCAGTGAATGACATGGCAGTGAATGACGGGCAGAGGGGAAAAAATAACATGTCCTCTTAAAACTACTTACAAAACAAATTCTGTTTGTGATATTAAGGTTCTATCAATGACAGTGTGTTATATAGGTTCATTTCGGATAAGTCCGGCTGTCTCTGTGGGAAAACCCTTTGAGCAGGGGTTGGAACCGGTTCAGGGAACAGAACCAAAAACTGAGAAAGAAAATTTTTCAAGGAACAGAAACGGAACCTGGAACAAAAGTTTTCCATACTGTTCCGGAACAGAACCGTTATTTTAAAAGCATGGGAACCGGTTGATAATGTTATTTTACGTTCCAGGCATTTTTTTCAGGTCTCACAACAAAACGTTTAGGCTACCTGCTGCTCCAAAGCATAGACTACGGTACTGACGTTAAAAGCTTGATTAAGAAGATAGGGAGAGAGATTTTTTATTTGCTAATAAAAATAATTTTGGTTCCAACTAGGGCTGTTGCGGTGACTGTATTACCGCAACACTGGCGGTCACAAGTCATGAAGGAGGTCAAATTACAAGTGACCGTTTAGTCACGGTAATTAGGCTTCTCCAAGCTCTGATGCTGCTGATGGTCATTAGCAGCCTATCAAACTTGCTAACTGCCTGGTACTCAGCACTCTATTGTCCCTCTAATCACTCTGACATCAATGCAAAAGTATTCAAAAAATCAAATTAAACATTTCATGAGAGCCCATGAACTCATGTTGTGCAACACTTCTATAGGCAACATTTCCATAGGCTATGCAATTGCGTGAGTGATGGCCTCTATTAAAAAGAGGAGGCTCCCATCAGCTACTATATTTATTTCTCAACTTTCCTAATATTAAGCACATTGCTTATATTTACAACAGGAGTATAGCCTACATGGCTGGCATGAAAATTAACCATGGGGAAAGCGTCCTCCATTCACTATTTAAGTGCAGAGATGACATGTACATTTCACACATATATTATTTAGTATATGTAAAGACAATATTAACTCAAGAATAGTCTGATGGGTGACAATATTAGCCTATCACTTATAAATTATATATTATCACTTGTGAACGATGCCCAGCATAAGGCAAGAAACAATGCCTTTTTTGTTGTTGAATTTTTCTAATCATAGTCGCACACCTCATGTAGCCTTGCCCATAGGCCTATATGTTTTGAGAAGGTTTGTACTAAAGCGGCCAAATAACTTCTTAAAAAGAAGCACATTAATCCGCTTTACAATGGGTTTGAGCCTAACTAGTACACATAAGCAGTGCGTGAAGATCATTTTCATCATAAAAATGCACCTTTATAATAAAAACATTACATGCATAAATCACATTTGCGGTCACTTTTTGATAATGGTGTTTTCCCGCTAATGGAACATTCACGCTGATAGCCTACTGCCATGTGCGCACTGCTCCACTTAAAATGTGAAGAAAAAACCTAATAGTTTATCAACATTTAAAGCTAAACTTTTTTTTTATATTAGTGGTTGTATTAATTTGGGATCTATCGCATCCCACAACTGTCCCAGACTGTGTTTGGAATATTTATTTCTCGCACAGAATAGAATAGGTCAACTTTTGTACTATGGGGGATAGTAAATTGACATAGGCTAGTGCTTTTGCTGTTGTTAGACATACTCATCTTGTTGGCTGATGAAAAGTAAATGTGGACAGTTCTTCCAATATCTTCAAAATGCACCTCGGAATTGGATAAGGAAACTCGCAGTTGCGTCCTCGATGTGTCTGTCTTCACTTGTAGCCTGTGAGAAAGACCATATCACGTGATGGAGAGCCATGTGAGTGAGAGATGCTTCGGAGTGCTCAGCACTCAGGGAGAAGGGAACAACACAGCACTCCGTGCCAAAGGCGCCTTTCGGCCACACAAAGGGGATGCCGCCATGAAATTCGAGGCATTATCAAGTGCTTGTCAAATTGTGAATGAGAGACTGATGAAGTGTGTACAGTCTGCGCAAAAAAACAAAGCAGCGCTCATGCTTTTCAATCGACTTATTTCTGCATTGTTAGGAAGGGCCCGTAAGCATTTCACTGTAAGGTCTACCTACACCTGTTGAATTCGGCGCATGTGACAAATAAAATTTGATTAGATTTGATTTGAATAACATTTGATTTGATTTAAATCGATGATACGGAGTGACTTGGTGTAGGTTTCAGGGTACTACACTCTTAGAAAAAAAGGGTTCCAAAAGGATTCTTCGGCTGTCCCAATAGGATAACCTTTTTTGGTTCCAAGTAGAACCCTTTTTGGTTCCAGGTAGAACTATTTGGGGTTCTATGTAGAACCCTCTGTGGAAAGGGTTCGACATGGAACCCAAAGGTTCGGAGGGAAAAAGGCAATAATACCGACAATGGGTAAGCTGCATCATTCCAAATGTCCCTCCCTCACCTCCCCTACGGTGAGTGGCTATTTATCATTGATAAGGTAGAGATGGTGGAGCCTGTCACAGCTTAAAATAGATTAATCGATTTCGCTATCCTCGTGTGGCTCGGACCAAAGACAAGCACTTTATTAGATTGGGGAATTCAACGCTGTCAGCTTCTCTGCTTTATTGGTCAAGTACCTGCCTGACAGGGAATACTTTGAGAAGAAATAACATTTAAAAAAGAAAGGAGCGAGGGAGGGATCTGCTTATTAAAATAATGGAACGTGGTTATTATTCACGGCTGCATGTCACTCCTTATGGTTGTTGAAGAGCCGCTGAGTGTTTATCACTTTAAGACATGATGCACTGACAGTTGAGCGAGCTGTACTCCTGGGAACAAATCAGAGCGGGGCGAGATACACTGAGAGAGAGAGACCTCCCGGGAGCGACAACGCTGCCTTTACAGCTTGTCTGCTCATATTTCCCCGGTCAGAGATGAGTGTGGAAGTGAAAACAGAACTTGCTGTAGTTCATCATGATTTAGTGTGTTGGAAGTATCGTAACATACGTAAATGGTTGCAGGCTAGACACAATTGTGGTTTATTCCATATACTGTATTTAACTGCTGAACTTGGTTGAAAAATATTTTTTAAGGCATTTTAAGGCAGGTGGTAAAGTTCCTGCAACAATAAAGTCGCTGCAAAAATACCCCGCAGTGTGTATCGTTCTAAGTAAGGAGGGGGTGGTCTAGAAAGGGCCACGATGGTGATAACATACTGTATGTCTCTGTATCTGCAACTCAGCACTGCTGAGAAATAGTCCATGCATTTAATAGTGTGCACTGTAACACAGTTATGTGTGCAATAGCCACTGTTTTATGAGTTGATTCATGAATTTAATTAAGAAAACAAGTGTTGTTGTCCTACTCACCTGTTTGATTGCATGCATCAGTTTAGCATAGCAGTAGACTATGACCAGGAAGGGGACGATGAGGCAGAAAACAAAGAGCGAGATGATGTACGAGACATTGTTGGCGTTCTTGGTCATCCAGTCCACGGAACAGGTGGTGCCGGGCCCCTCGGGGCCGTAGCGGCTCCAGCCGAAGAGCGGCGGCAGGGTCCACATCAGTGAGTAGACCCAGGAGAAAGCGATGCCCAAGGCTACCTTCCGGTAGTTGGTGGAGTCGGCCTCGGTTGGACCCATCATGGTAGAGTAACGCTCGTAGGAGAGCACGGCCAGGGAGATGAGGGACACGATTCCTTGGAACCAAAACACAGACACGCGCTCAGAATATGTTGAACAGGGCCAATATAGGAGTTCATACAGGGGGGTCAAGACAACATCACAGACAACACTCCTAACTTCAAACAAATGTTTACCTTTGGGGGGTTTGAACAAAAGGCAGACTAAACAGTGGGAGTACTTATACACTTAAGTAATAACGCACAAGGTGGTGTGGTATATTTTATTTATTTAACTAGGCAAGTCAGTTAAGAACAAATTCTTACTTACAATGACAGCCTAGGAACAGTGGGTTAACTGCCTTGTTCAAGGGCAGAACGACATATTTTACCTTGTCAGCTCAGGGTTTCAATCCAGCAACCTTTTGGTTACAGGCCCAATGCTCGAACCACTAGGCTACCTGCCGCCCCACGGCTAAGGCCTGTTCTTATCTCACCACAAACCCCCAAGGTAAATTATTGCTATTATAAACGGGTTACCAACGTAATTAGAGCAGTAAAAAGTACATGTTTTGTACAGACCGTGGTATACGGTCTGTCAGCCAATCAGCATTCAGGGCTCGAACCACCTACTGTATTTTATAATAGACGATATAATGCTTGAGTGTATGCTGGCTTCCAACTGTAATGCATTCATTTAGGTTGCTATTACTTTGCAAAGAGAGAGTCCAATGTACCAATGTAAGGTCGATCACTCTACATACAGTAGTAAAGGGGCA
The DNA here is from genome assembly GCF_016432855.1 of Salvelinus namaycush. Classification (NCBI taxonomy): domain Eukaryota; kingdom Metazoa; phylum Chordata; class Actinopteri; order Salmoniformes; family Salmonidae; genus Salvelinus; species Salvelinus namaycush. The sequence continues at coordinate 39,493,135 of NC_052331.1, read as the reverse complement.
AAATTCTGCTTTTAGACATTATGCAGAAGGGCCCATTATACCAGTGATGATTTATATTCTATTTTATTTAACTAGGCAAGTCAATTAAGAACAAATTCTTATTTACAATGACGCCTACCGGGGAACAGTGGGTTAACTTCTTCTGGCTGCAAGCCCGAAGCCGGGCACAATATGACAACAGCCACTTCAAGTGCAGGGTGCGAAATTCAAAATATATTTTTTAGAAATATTTAACTTTCACACATTAACAAGTCCAATACAGCATTTGAAAGATAAACATCTTGTGAATCCAGCCAACATGTCCGATTTTTAAAATGTTTTACAGCGAAAACACCACGTATATTTATGTTAGCTCACCACCAAATACAAAAAAGGACAGACATTTTTCACAGCACAGGTAGCATGCACAAAACCAACCTAACTAACCAAGAACCAACCAAACTAACCAAGAAACAACTTCATCAGATGACAGTCTTATAACATGTTATTCAATAAATCTATGTTTTGTTCGAAAAATGTGCATATTTGAGCTATAAATCAGTTTACATTGCAGCTACCATCACAGCTACCGTCAGAAATGGCACCGAAGCAGCCAGAGTAATTACAGACACCAACGTCAAATACCTAAATACTCATCATAAAACATTTCTGAAAAATACATGGTGTACAGCAAATGAAAGACAGGCATCTTGTGATTCCAGCCAATATTTCCGATTTCTTAAGTGTTTTACAGCGAAAACACAATATAGCATTATATTAGCTTACCACAATAGCCAGAAACACAAGCCATTCCCCAGCAGCAAAAGTTAGCGATCGTAACAAACCAGCAAAAGATATATAATTTTTGACTAACCTTGATAAGCTTCATCAGATGACAGTCCTATAACATCAGGTTATACATACACTTATGTTTTGTTCGAAAATGTGCATATTTAGAGCTGAAATCAGTGGTTATACATTGTGCTAACGTAGCATCTTTTTCCCACAACGTCCGGATATTTTTCTGACACTCACATATTCTGACCAAATAACTATTCATAAACATAACTAAAAAATACATGTTGTATAGGAAATGATAGATACACTAGTTCTTAATGCAATCGCCATGTTAGAATTCTAAAAATAACTTCATTACGATATGCAGTTTACGTTATGGCGAGAGCGTGCCCAAAACCTGGCCGCAAACTACTAGTACAACATGTTCGACAGATATATGAAATAACATCATAAAATGGGTCCTACTTTTGATGATCTTTCATCAGAATGTTGTACAAGGGGTCCTTTGTTGGGAACAATCGTTGTTTGGATTTAGAATGTCCTCTTCTCCAGTCAATTAGCACGGAAAGCTAGCAAAGTGGCGCGAAGCTCTCCTTCATGAACAAACGCAGACAAAGCAACACGCCTAACGTCCCGAAAAAATTTCAATAATCTAATAAAACTATATTGAAAAAACATACTTTACGATGATATTGTCACATGTATCAAATAAAATCAAAGCCTGAGATATTAGTCGTCTATAACGACAGCTGTACAGAAGGCAAAACCAGGTCCCTTCACGCGCTCTCCAGAAAACAGGAAACTGGTGACACGTCATACAAAGAGCATTTATTCGACCCCAGATCAAGTTATACACTCCATTTCTTCTCTCACTGCCTGTCGACATCTAGTGGAAGACGTATGAAGTGCATGTATACTGATATATATCAAGGACATTTATAGGCAGGCCCTAGAACAGAGCATCGATTTCAGATTTTCCACTTCCTGTCAGGAAGTTTGCTGCAAAATGAGTTCTGTTTTACTCACAGATATAATTCAAACGGTTTTAGAAACTAGAGAGTGTTTTCTATCCAATAGTAATAATAATATGCATATTGTACAAGCAAGAATTGAGTACGAGGCCGTTTGAAATGGGCACCTTTTATCCGGCTACTCAATACTGCCCCTGCAGCCCAAACAGGTTAACTGCCTTGTTCAGGGGCAGAACAACAGATTTTTACCTTGTCAACTCGGTAATTCGATCCAGCAACTTTCGGTTATTGGTCCAACGCTCTTACCACTAGGCTACCTGCCGCCAAATTGATGCCACAAAACCTGTCAATGCACACACTTCCTGCAACTGCACCCCGAAACCTGACCCCCGTCATCTTCTTTATCTTGTTTGTTATTTACTTTGAAGTGAAAATGATCCATGAGGACGTCCTTCATGGCCATTGATTTCCAATAGCAGTGAAGCAGACGCAACCAGTCCTCTAATTAAAAAATATGGACCAGACCTTTTTTGCTGTATAGTTCTCCTCAGCTTATAAAGGCAATGGGGGATAATGTACTTGGGCTGTGGCAGCGCAGGTTGTTAACGCTGGTTCACAGTATTAATAAATTACATTCATGCCTGAGTACATGTGTAATATACAGCTGTTCACTATCTGAGCCGCAGGCAAAGCTCTGAGATTTTACCTCATACTGTACGATCACGGCTGCTACATTGTGGGTTTGCTTGCTACATTGTGGGTTTGCTTGCTACATTGTGGGTTTGCTTGCTACAATGAGGTTATCAATGAAAACTAACTCTTGACCCATCTGGGCTGGTGAGATTTGTGGATTTATGAGTTCTGAAATTGCAATATTTTTTTTTAATGACACCAATAAATACTTACAGTATCTCATGGTTTCTATACATAGACATCCAGATACACCATTAAAAATAAAGTGCCAGTATCTTCTCCGTGCACTGACCCCAGGACCCCAGTGACATATAATCAAACAACAAACCATCTAATCAAACAACAAACCATCTAATCAAACAACAAACCATCTAATCAAACAACAAACCATCTAATCAAACAACAAACCATCTAATCAAACAACAAACCATCTAATCAGACAACAAACCATCTAATCAAACAACAAACCATCTAATCGGACAACAAACCATCTAATCAAACAACAAACCATCTAATCAAACTGCAAACCATCTAATCAGACAACAAACCATCTAATCAGACAACAAACCATCTAATCAAACAACAAACCATCTAATCAAACAACAAACCATCTAATCAAACAACTAACCATCTAATCAAACCAACTAATAAAACAACAAACCATCTAATCAAACAACAAACCATCTAATCAAACAACAAACCATCTAATCAAACCAACTAATCAAACAACAAACCATCTAATCAAACAACAAACCATCTAATCAAACAACAAACCATCTAATCAGACAACAAACCATCTAATCAAACAACAAACCATCTAATCAGACAACAAACCATCTAATAAAACAACAAACCATCTAATCAAACCAACTAACCAAACAACAAAACATATAATCAAACAACAAACCATCTAATCAAACAACAAACCATCTAATCAAACAACAAACCATCTAATCAAACAACAAACCAGCTAATCAGACAACAAACCATCTAATCAGACAACAAACCATCTAATCAAACAACAAACCATCTAATCAAACAACAAACCATCTAATCAGACAACAAACCAGCTAATCAGACAACAAACCATCTAATCAGACAACAAACCATCTAATCAAACAACAAACCATCTAATCAAACAACAAACCGTCTAATCAAACAACAAACCATCTAATCAAACAACAAACCATCTAATCAAACCAACTAATCAAACAACAAAACATCTAATAAAACAACAAACCATCTAATCAAACCAACTAATCAAACAACAAAACATCTAATCAGACAACAAACCATCTAATCAAACAACAAACCATCTAATCAAACCATCTAATCAAACAACAAATCATCTAATCAAACAACAAACCATCTAATCAGACAACAAACCATCTAATCAAACCATCTAATCAAACAACAAACCATCTCATCAGACAACAAACCATCTAATCAAACCATCTAATCAAACAACAAACCATCTAATCAAACAACAAACCATCTAATCAAACAACAAACCATCTAATCAAACTGATGCTCCGCTGATGGAGAGCCAATCAATCAAATTACTCAAATCAAATAGAATTACTGTAAAATAATTTGTGTTTTATCCATGACTCACACAGAGTGACAGCGAATATGAAATCTAATATTCCCGTCATTATGTGGAGTAACCAACCCGGCATCTGTCTTTGGCCCTCAGGGCATAACGCAAATCTTATTTAAGGTTAATTTGGACTTTTTGTAAATAGGTTATGTTGGTTGGCAAAGCAGATGCCTCTGCCCAAGATTGGGACAGCTCGCTAGCATGTAATTGACACGGGACTGATTATTCAAAATAGGGCCTTATGGAGTGGGACACCAACTTGTAGGACTTCACGTCTTTTCTTCTTAAACTAGGACTCCGGTATAATCAGAGAGGCCAGCTAAATCTAATAAACTCAAAATAAATGTGATCTGAAATGTTTTTAAATTAACTTAATAATAGGATTAAATTCATTTGAGCAGTTCCCCCATCTTGGCTTAATCCCTCATGCATTATGTGTTTGTTTTTCCCACAAAAAAATGCATAAAGTAAATGTTCTGGTATTCTATGGTTTGTCCCACACAATATGGAATGATACCTACATTTGTCAAATAATTGACTGCCGTCATTTCTGATATCCATTTTGGCCAATAACTAAACATCTAGAGATCTTTAATCAGTGCAATGTTTTCAGACAAGTTTCCCTATCAAATAGATACTCACCACATATCACCACAACTGTTTTGCAAAAGGTTTTCATGCATACACATCTGTAGTTCAACCCTAGTCTGTATGGGTTCATATTTGAAGATTAAGGCTGTACAAAATACGTAACCTAGCGTCAGCATCTTTTGTACCATAAGGAAAATATAATCAGCAAGAGAATAAATAGAGGCCCGTTGTTAAAGGTTTGGACATCGAACTGAAATGCACAGTGCCTTCAGAAAGTATTCACACCCCTTGACTTTTGCCAAATTTTGAGTTTAAACTGTTTTAATTGTCATTTTTTTGGTAACGATCTACACAAAGTACTCTGTAATCTAAAAAAACTCTAACATTTGTAAACAATTTATGAAAAATTGAACACTAATATATCTTGATTCAATAAGTATTCTACACGCTGAGTCAATACATGTTTTTTAGACATTCCTACCTTCAGCAATGCTTTGTGATCATGCATACATGATATCCGATGAAGGTAAGAATGTTTAATAAAAAGAGGAAGAAAGTATTTTCCAGTACAATGGAGGATGACAAATTTTCTGAAAGAGAAGGATAAAAATGCAAAGAGAGAAGAGTTGGACTGGCTAAATGGGAGGCCGGGGCTGCTAACTAAGCAAGAGAAAAGTTCGACTGGCTAAATGGGAGGCCAGCCTGCTAACTAAGGAGGGGGAGAAGAGTTGGACTGGCTAAATGGGAGGCCAGCCTGCTAACTAAGGAGGGGGAGAAGAGTTGGACTGGCTAAATGGGAGGCCGGGGCTGCTAACTAAGCGAAAGGAGAAGAGTTGGACTGGCTAAATGGGAGGCCGGGGCTGCTAACTAAGCAACTCACAGGAAAGATGTGACTATAATAATGTTTTCCAGTCTTTAACCTGCTGTGGTCTCAGGCCATTAAGTCGAGGCAGCAGGTTCTAAAGTCATTACAGACATCACTTATCTACAATAATGGCAGCTTAGGTCCAGGGGCAAGACGGCTGTATGCAACATTCAACTGTTTAACAGATTCTAAAAATAATTGTAATAATCTTACTATGGCTAGCAGGGGTTGGTCAATTCCATTTCAATTCCAGTCAATTCAGAAAGTAAACTGAATTCAACATTTTTCTAATTGAAAAGGATTAAAGAGAATTGGAATTGAAATTTCAGTGTACCTTCTGAATTGTCTGGAAATGAAATGGAATTGACCCCAACCCTTAAAGCTGAGCAACTCACAACATCAACTAAAGGACGGTATTCAGACTTGAGATCTGCACGCTTAAAGCTGGAGTCTCTACTTGAAACTATAATAAAGCCGGCACCCCGCCTATGTTTTTGTCACACCCTGATCTGTTTCACCTGTCTTGTGCTTGTCTCCACTCTCCACCAGGTGTCTCCTATTTTGCCCCATTATCCCCTGTGTATTTATACCTGCGTTTTCTGTTTGTCCGTTGCCAGTTCGTCTTGTTTTGTCAGGTCTTTACCAGCGTGTTTCCCATTTCTCCAGTTCTCAAGTTCTTGTTTTCTAGTCTTCCCGGTTCCGACCCTTCTGCCTGTCCTGACCTTGAGCCTGCCTGAAGTTCTGTCCCCTATTGACTTTACCTTGGATTACGAACCTCTCCCTGCCCTCAATTATAATAAATATTCTGAGAACTGGACTATCCGCCTCCTGTGACTGCATCTGGGTAATTTCCTGAGTCGTGCTAGTTTTGATAAAAAAGCTGAGGGATAGGCCGGGAGAAATGTAAGCACTCTCAAATTCATAGACAGAGCTATGGATGCAAGGACTGACCATCCATGATATAAAAATTATAGTTTTAAAGATGCACTATTGTCACGCGCTGACCATAGAGAGCTGTTTATTCTCTGTTGGTTGGGGTCTGATAGTGACTAGGGTGGGTCATCTAGGGGATTAATGGTTTATGTTGGCCTGGTATGGTTTCCAATCAGAGACAGCTGTTTATCGTTGTCTCTGATTGGGGATCATATTTAGCCAGCCATTTCCCCTTTGTGTTTCGTGGGATCTTGTCTACAGATAGTTGCCTGTGTGCACACCAGTAGCTTCACGTTTCGTTTGTTCTTGTGCTTTATTGTTTTGTTTGGTGAGTTTCAATTTATTCAAATGTGTGGAACTCTACGCACGCTGCGCCTTGGTCTACTCATTAGGACGATCATGACAACTATGCAGAAATCACTCCGCCATTTTACTGGTTGCTAAAATTCTAATACCGTAGTTCGCCTAATTTCAGTTTATGTGACAAAACAAGCAAGTATGACGTAGAGAATCATTGTACCCTCTAGACATGCTGTGAAATATATTTTCCATTAACAAAAATCTTGTATTTTCAGCTGCTTGAAGCTGGTGTACAAAACCCGAAAGTAAACTCAAAAAATAAACTAATGTCAGCGTCGTGTGTATAGGTGGCAGGGAAGTCAGGCGCAGGAGAATCAAACTGAGTGTAATGGAGTTATTTAATAATAATGAGCGAAACCTACTCCAAACACTAAATGTAACAAATAACAAAATGGGTACGAGGACCCGTCGCGCACCAATACAAAAGATATACAACACTGACATACAAACAATCTCTGACAAGGGGAAACAGAGGGTTAAATACACAACAGGTAATGAATGGGATTGAAACCAGGTGTGTATAAAGACAAGACAAAACCAATGGAAAATGAAAAATGGATCAATGATGGCTAGAAGACTGGTGACGTCGACCGCCGAGCACCGCCCGAACAAGGAGAGGCTTCGACTTCGGAAGAAGTCGTGACAGAGCCGCGCGTCGACACCGGCCTCGGGGACGACCCGGAGGGCGAGGTGCAGGGCGATCCGGATGGAGACGGTGGAATTCTCGCAGCATGGAAGGATCTAATACGTCCTCCACCGGAACCCAGCATCTCTCCTCCGGACCGTACCCCTCCCAGTCCACGAGGTGCTGAAGGCCCCTCGCCCGACGTCTCGAATCCAAGATGGATCGAACGGAGTACGCCGGGACCCCCTCGATATCCAGAGGGGGCGGAGGAGCATCCCGCACTTCAGCCTCCTGGAGCGGGCCAGCCACCACCGGCCTGAGGAGAGACACATGGAACGAGGGGTTAATATGGTAATTAGTGGGTAGCTGTAACCTATAACATACCTCGTTCACTCTCCTCAGGACTTTAAACGGCCCCACAAACCGCGGACCCAGCTTCCGGCAGGGCAGGCGGAGGGGCAGGTTTCGGGTCGAGAGCCAGACCCTGTCCCCTGGTGCGAACACCCCGGGGCCTCACTGCGGTGACGGTCTGCGCCAACTTTCTGGCGCAGTATGGCGCGCTGAAGGTGGACGTGGGCGGCCTCCCAGGTTTCCTCCGCGCGCCGGAACCAATTGTCCACTGCAGGAGCCTCGGTCTGACTCTGATGCCAAGGAGCCAGAACCGGCTGATACCCTAATACACATTGAAAGGGAGAAAGGTTAGTGGAGGAGTGGCGTAGCGAGTTCTGGGCCATCTCTGCCCAGGGCACGAACTTCGCCCACTCCTCCGGCCGGTCCTGGCAATAAGACCGCAGAAACCTACCCACATCCTGGTTAACTCTCTCCACCTGCCCATTACTCTCGGGGTGAAAACCTGAGGTAAGGCTGACCGAGACCCCCAGACGTTCCATGAACGCCTTCCAGACCCTTGATGTGAACTCGGGACCCCGATCAGACACTATATCCTCAGGCTTCCCATGGTGCCGGAAAACGTGTGTAAACAGGGCCTCCGCAGTTTGTAAGGCCGTAGGGAGACCGGGCAAAGGGAGGAGACGACAGGACTTAGAAAAACGATCCACAACGACCAGGATCATGGTGTTACCCTGTGAAGGTGGAAGATCAGTTAAAAAATTCACCGACAGGTGCAACCACGGCCGTTGTGGAACGGGTAAGGGTTGTAACTTACCTCTGGGCAGGTGTCTAGGAGCCTTGCACTGGGCGCACACTGAGCAGGAGGAAACATAAATCCTCACGTCCTTAGCTAAAGTGGGCCACCAGTATCTCCCATCAACACAGCGCATCGTCCGACCTATTCCAGGATGACCAGAGGAGGGTGACGTGTGGGTCCAATAAATCAATCGGTCGCGGACAGCAGACGGAACGTACAGACGCCCAGCTGGACACTGAGGAGGAGAGGGCTCTGCACGTGACGCCCGCTCAATGTCCGCGTCCAGCTCCCACATTACTGGCTCCACCAAACAAGAAGCTGGGAGTATGGGAGTGAGATCCATGGACCGCTCCTCTGTGTCATACAGCCGGGACAATGCGTCTGCCTTAATGTTCTGGGAGCCTGGTCTGTAAGAGAGGGTAAACACAAAACGAGTGAAAAACATGGCCCACTTTGCCTGACGAGGATTCAGTCTCCTCGCCTCCTGGATGTACTCCAGATTGCGATGGTCAGTCCAGATGAGAAAAGGGTGTTTAGCCCCCTCAAGCCAATGTCTCCACGCCTTCAAGGCTTTTACGACAGCTAACAGCTCCCGGTCCCCCACATCATAGTTTTGCTCCGCTGGGCTGAGCTTCTTCGAAAAGAAGGCACAGGGGCGGAGCTTCAGTGGCATACCCGAATGCTGAGAGAGCATTGCTCCTATCCCAGCTTCGGATGCGTCCACCTCCACTATGAATGGCAAAGAGGGATCCGGATGAGCCAACACAGGAACCGAGGTAAACAGAGCCTTCAGGTGCCTAAAAGCCCTGTTCGCCTCAGCCGACCACTGCAAGCGCACCGGCCCCCCCTTTAGCAGTGAGGTAATGGGAGCAGCAACCTGACCAAAACCCCGTATAAACCTCCGGTAGTAGTTGGCAAACCCTAAAAAACGCTGCACCTCCTTTACCGTGGTGGGAGTCGGCCAATTACGCACGGCTGCAATGCGGTCGCTCTCCATCTCCACTCCTGACGTGGAAATCCGATGCCCTAGGAAGGAGACGGATTGTTGGAAGAACAAGCATTTCTCAGCCTTGACATATAGATCATGCTCCAACAGGCGACCAAGCACTTTGCGCACCAGGGACACATGCTCGGGGCGTGTAGCGGAGTATATCAGAATGTAATCAATATACACCACTACACCCTGCCTGTGCAGGTCTCTAAAAATCTCATCTACAAATGATTGGAAAACTGATGGAGCATTCATCAACCCATATGGCATGACGAGGTACTCATAATGCCCTGAGGTGGTACTAAATGCCGTCTTCCACTCATCTCCCTTCCGAATACGCACCAGATTGTACGCACTCCTGAGATCCAGTTTAGTGAAGAAGCGCGCCCCATGCATTGACTCAATTGCTGTAGTGATAAGAGGTAGCGGGTAACTATCTCACCGTGATTTTATTGAGATCTCGATAATCAATGCACGGGCGCAAACTGCCATCCTTCTTCTTCACAAAAAAGAAACTCGAGGAGACGGGTGAAATTGAGGGTTGAATGTACCCCTGACGCAGGGATTCGGAGACATATGTCTCCATAGCCACCGTCTCCGCTTGTGACAGGGGATACACGTGACTCCTAGAAAATGCAGCTTCTACCAGGAGATCTATCGCACAATCCCCCCGTCGATGGGGTGGTAATTGAGTCGCCTTCTTTTTACAGAAGGCGAGAGCCAAATCGGCATATTCAGGGGGAATGCGCACGGTGGAGACCTGGTCTGGACTTTCCACCGTAGTAGCACCAACGGAAACCCCTAAACACCTACCTGAGCACTCTCGCGACCACCCCGTAAGAGCCCTCTGTGGCCAAGAAACAGTGGGGTTATGACAAGCTAACCAGGGTAGGCCTAGCACCACAGAATATGCAGGAGAATCAATAAGGAAAAGACTAATCTTCTCCTTGTGACCCCCCTGCGTTACCATACACAAAGGAGCGGTGACCTCCCTGATAAACCCTGACCATAATGGTCGCCTATCTAATATCTAAAGCATGAACGGGGAAAGGCATATCCACAGGAACAATGGGGATCCCTAAACTATGAGCTAAACTTGTATTAATGAAATTCCCAGCCGCGCCTGAATCTACTAGCGCCTTATACTGGGAATGCGGGGAAAATTCAGGAAAAGTGACAGAGACAAACATAAGTGCAACAGAGGGCTCTGGATGAGAATGGTGCCTACTCACCTGGGGTGATGCCAGAGTGCCCTGCCTGCTGCCTCTATTCCCAGAGGAACCAACCCGGCACCGACCAGCAGTGTGACCTCTGCGACCACATATGGTGCTCGAGCGGGAACCCCCTCCGGTCTCCCTGCGCACCATCCCTCCTAACTCCATGGGTACGGGAGAGAGGGTGCGGGAGGATGGAACAACCAGACCCCGATCTAGACATCCACGAGTAGCCAGCATGTTGTCCAGCCTGATGGACATGTCCACCAGCTGGTCGAAGGTGAGGGTGGTGTCTCTACAGGCCAGCTCCCGACGGACGTCCTCGCGTAGACTACAGCGGTAATGGTCGATCAGGGCCCTGTCGCTCCATCCAGTGCCGACAGCTAGGGTCCTAAACTCCAGAGCAAACTCCTGTGCACTCCTCGTCTCCTGCCTCAGATGGTAGAGGCGCTCACCCGCCGCTCTGCCTTCAGGTGGGTGGTCCAATACTGTCCTGAAATGGCGGGTGAACTCCTCAAAATGGTCCAACGCCGCATCCTCTTCTCCACACACAGCGCTGGCCCACTCCAGGGCTTTCCCGGTGAGGCACGAGACGAAGGCGTAACTCTTCTCACGGTCCGATGGAGCTGGGTGGACCGTGGCCAGATACAAGCTTAGTTTAAGGAGAAAACCCTGGCAGCCGGCAGTATCTCCGTTGTACCCCTTAGGCAGGGATAAATGGATCCTGCTGAGTTCAGGAGGGGGAAAAGCGTTCAAGGGAGACCCCGGTTGTGCTGGTGGAGGCGCTGGAAAAACTCCCTGTCTCTCCCAGCGGTCCATATTCTGGACAACGCGATCCATGGCGGCGCTCAGGTTGTCAATCATCTCTGTTTGTTCCATGACGCGTTCCTCCACCTCCATGGCCGAGGTACCTTCTCCTGCTGACTTCATTTTTTGGGGTCAGAGATTCTGTCAGCATCGTGTGTATAGGTGGCAGGGAAGTCAGGCGCAGGAGAATCAAACTGAGTGTAATGGAGTTATTTAATAATAATGAGCGAAACATACTCCAAACACTACATGTAACAAATAACTAAATGGGTACGAGGACCCGTCGCTCACCAATACAAAAGATATACAACACTGACATACAAACAATCTCTGACAAAGACATGAGGGGAAACAGAGGGTTAAATACACAACAGGTAATGAATGGGATTGAAACCAGGTGTGTATGAAGACAAGACAAAACCAATGGAAAATGAAAAATGGATCAATGATGGCTAGAAGCCCGGTGACGTCGACCGCCGAGCACCGCCCGAACAAGGAGAGGCTTCGACTTCGGCAGATGTCGTGACAACTAAAGCATGGGAAGCATAGAAATAGAGCACATAGAACAGATCTGCCGCTTCTTAGACTTGCTTTCAATGAGAATGACCGAACTATACATGTCTCTGTGAATTTGGTCGGGTCACCCAAAAAAGTGACATATTGCAGCTTTAACCATCTTTTGGTGCTACTATGGTATTTGTTTACATTTACATTGTTTACAAACATTGGAGTTAAACAAGCTTATATTTTAGGTTTTGATGGGGTGTGACAGTTGAACTAAGCTCATGAGGCATTTAGAAGTTATATTTTTGAAGAATCAATGGCTATATTATAATTAATTTATAAGTCCAAAAATGTATGTAGCAACTAAGGATTCTAGCCTCAACACACATTTCTGCGGAAGTCTCCCATTGACATGAATGAATGATTTACGCAAAATTCTGAGTGTTGCACGCTTAACTCAACTCTGAATTGGCTCTGATGTGAGAGGTTATCCCTGGTCAGAATTTTCTGTCACACAGCTAACAGTGTGGGTGCTGACGAGTGCAGACTTTTGCTTCACACTCTATCGTGCATGTCAATATATTTATCCCTGATACCTAACATATAAAAAATGTTGTACATTATGTGTATACATTCTGTTTTGGTCCCCAAAAGTGATTCTCTCTTATCAGCATGATGTATGACACATAATGATGATGTATGACACATATTGATGATGTATGACACATACTGATGATGTATGACACATACTGATGATATATGACATATATTGATGATGTATGACACATACTGATGATGTATGACACATACTGATGATGTGTGACACATTGTTCCTTCTCTGAGTATTTTCCTGACAAGCCTGCATAAGACCAGCCTGAGTCCATAACACTGAAACAGAGAAATAATCACTTCAGCAATGACTCTGTGACTTGTACAGTAATTCCTTAGCCACAGCTAATGGAATAAGGAGCCTTGTTGATGTCTGGTAGCAACAGTGCTTAGCTATCACACTCCGTGCCTCAGATTCAGATGCCAAATACTTGTCAAAGAGTTTTAGTAAATTGGCTCCTTGCGGATCGCACTGTGGCTGTGTTTATATTTGTTTCACTAATTGGTATTTTTTAATTGGAACAATCAGATCTGAAAAATATCTTATGTGAAAAGATCGAATGTGATTGGTCAAAAACTCAATTTGTAGAAAATATATCCGAATTGGGCTGCTTGTGTAAACGCTGCCTGAGATACCATTTCAGAGGCTAATTTAAGCGATGCGAAACCACGAATATCTCTGAGATATAGTTGGTAACCTAGAAAGCAATAAAGCGAGACTAAGAGACGTGCATCAGTATGTCTGAAATGATCACAATGAAATACCAAATCCCATCCAAAATTACTAATGCATCTCTGAGGAGCTGATATGATGATGTGTGAGCTTCCTTTCAATTTGGAGGCATAAAATGTCACAAAGAAACCACCAATGTAGCCTGAAGGGATGTACTAACAATGTTCCTATATCAAAGAAAGTTGTAAATGTGTTCTGATACTGCCCACAACGCCACAGAAAAGCACTTTTTTTTTTTGAGTGTCAGAAGAAAGCTGTTGAAAACAGGAGAACATAATTTTTCGAACTATATTCAACTTTCTTTCTCATTTCTCAATAACACATTAATTACAGCCTGCTGGAGTATCACTCAAAATAATTTTCATGAAAAACACATCTGTATATTTAACAGGCCAATAGTGATGGTTGTATTCTGTTGTTCACCGTAGCTCACTGCCACTACCTGTGAAGCATTTCTAGGCAAACCAGTGTGGAAGACTTATTTAATGGAACATTTCATCTAAATTGGATGGCAAAAACTGGATGCATGATGCAAAGTTGAATGTGCAATTTTTGAGACTTTGAGCATTTGCCCCCCCCCCCCCCCCCCCTGAATGTCTTTGCACCGCCCTGCATCGCTTCATCACAAGGGACAGATGGAAAACCAACACGTATATCTCTTTGTGACAGCATGTCGGGCTGACAGTACAGCCCTTATCGTTGGTCATCACGAAAGGGACTAGTATTGGCTGTGATTTGGGGCAGCTAAAAACTGGTTTAGATGTGCCCTACTGGATTGAAACATGAAATTTATATTCAAAATGGTGCCAATTGGTATCAATGCAGGTTTGGACAAATAAAAACGTGTATGCTAGTGTTTTTTTTTTACGGAGACTATTAAGGAGAGGTATAGCTGCTCAATACTGTTGTATTAAGATAACAGAGAGCCTGAGATGTTATGAAAAGAGAAGGTGAACAGGCTCTGATCTAGAACAACGTGAGCAGCCCCAAATACGGCCAGTTGAATTAAACTTGTGTTTATATCGGCAAACAGATCGCAGGAATATAGATGATTCTTCCTGTACAGCCTATTGAGGCACGGTTGGATGGACTAATGCACTTTGGACAGTTTAATGTGCAAGGCAGCAAGAGAGTTGGGCTATGGGGAGAGCTATGAGGATGCCCAACTCCAAAAACAACTGTAAAAACCAACAACACAAAGAGGTCGACTGATATCTCTGAATAAGACAGACTGGAGTATTTACATCAGCAGACAATTTATCTCATGAGACTAAGCCAGCATGGCACAGATCTAAATCAAATAATCAAGGGAAACTCCAGACATTTGTGAGGGAGTGAAACAGTATCACAGAACTGATGACATTGCACAATTCAGCTCGCTTGAAATCACATGACATCAAGGGTATCCTGAATATCTGGTAGACAGCGAACATATTACACAGCATGGTGTATCAGTAATTATAAACTGGGTGGTTGGAGCCCTGAATGCTGATTGGCTGACAAATGTGGTATATCAGACCGTATACCACAGGTATGACAAAACATGTATTTTTACAGCTCTAATTACATTGGTAATCACTTCATAATAGCAATAAAGGCACCTCTGGGATTTGTAATATATGGCCAATATACCATGGCTAAGGGCTGTGTCCAGGCACTTGCATTGGCCATATACCACACACTCTCGGGCCGTATTGCTTAAATAGACAGTTATAACACCCACAGCTGATTGTGACTGAAGCTTTCCGTATCTTCTGAGCATTATAATGTTATATATGATTCTTGGCGAGGAGGCCTATGGTGAGTCTATTGTAAGACTTTACAATATGTCTTGCACAGTCACCCAACAAAAATGCAAGGTCGGTGAGAGTACATGACAGCGACCTGCCGGTGCCCTCAAACGCCTTTTCGTTACCCTTTGAAGTCAACATATTTCATGGCAACTTTGATAGTAGCCTTCCTGACAGTCCCTGAAAACCATTAGAACAGACTATAACATACAGTATATGACTCACGATACGTTCGGAGGGGCGTATTAAACAGTTAGAACGACTAAACAAAATGTCTACACGCTTATTGCAAATATGATGAGTCCTTTAATGTATATGGACGCCAGTGGACGGAAGTTCTATTTTCATGTACTGTAGTCTATACTTACAATGATGAACAACATAATGCAGATTGATCGACCAGAGATATTTTTTTACTAGCCTGTTTTAAAAATGTGTATGACAACTTATGGTATTTCATTTATTTTGAATATTTTAGCTATCACAAATAAATGAGTGACAGACTTCAGAAGGGATTTTGCGACAAGATTTCTGACCCATCATTAACCTCGACCTGCAAACCACCATAAGAAGCCTATCGACGTGCAATTGTAATATTCAAATGAAATTATAAAATAATACTACCAAGCATAGGCTATCCCCTCTTTACGCATTGTGCTGGCCAGATTCCAAAAGTGCACACCACATCTAGGGTAGACTAGCTCTTTTAAAACCACATTTTGAAACATAACCAAACATGAATGAAGCAAGGTTACAGTACACTTACCTAATAGTGAATTGGCAAAGCCGTACCATACACACCCACTTTCTCCTATGAGCCATCTTCCCTGTGTACTTGCCGCGAAACTGAACGGAGTTCCCACCACACACACCAGCAGATCACTGAATGAAATGTTAATCAGTAGCAAGTTGATAGGCGAGCGCAGCACCTTGTAACGGCAGAAGAGGACGAGAACCAGGAGGTTGTTGAGGAATCCGAAGGTGCCAATGAAGCCCAAACACACTGAGACTATCAGGTTCCCGGTCGGACTGAGAGTGGTGCGGGATAAATTGTGTTCCAGGTGCCTCTCTGCAGCACCCGTACACAGCGCGCTATTGGCCCTCGTGCAGCCGCTGAAGCTCACATTGGACACGATCATCGCAATCCGTTTTCGCTACACAAGCGCGCGCAGTGGATTGAACAAGAGCTACTTTGTGCTTGGCATTTTTAGGAAAGTTGAAAAATGTGGGCTTCTGAGTTGGCTAACAATATATTAAAGTTGATGGCTGAGTCACTTGTTGCTTTGAGGAATTTGTTTTCCAAAAGTGGATCAAAATAGGCTAAGCGCTCGTTGGGAATCTATAACTTTGTTTTCCAGTTCAGGGTTTAAACCAGCAACGTTTGACGGGGCTGTGCTCCACCGTGTGGTAGTCTACTTAAAATCCACACACACGGCTGGACTAAACTCCCTCAGTCAGTGTTTATATTGCTGTACCACTTTCACAGCTGACGTCTGCGCCAGTGAACAGCACGTCCTCACAGGGTCTGTGCTATGCTATACCGGGACATTACAGGACAAGTGGGCTACAGTAGGCTACACCTTCCATATGCTGCCCGACTCTCAATTTATTTTGACTAAAATCTAACAACATTTAGGCTAAGTGCAGTGCTGTGATAGTTTCAGTGTTAGGTTCATGTTATTCTGTGCGGTAGTAACCGCCACACGTTCCTGTTGGATGCGGGCGCTGTCCATGGTCCTGCAGCCTGTGTGTCCTGAAGTCATTGCCAATTTGACATCAAAGTTCTCGAAATCGCCAACAATCAACGGTGCGGACCATTTCAGAATCCCCATGAGATAAGAGTCTTCTGTATCAGGCCAAGACTGTTCCTATTGATTTACTTGCCTTTTAAGTGGTAGCACTTAATCACTTCTTAAAAGGTTAACAGAGCCAGTGTGGTTTAGGATATAGATGGGTGAAAGTAATACATTGCCACAAACACTAGCACATACTTTTTGAGACTATTTCAATCGTTCCATTGTATACTGGACAAGCTCCAAACTAATCTCAAGTATTTGCAAGTATTTTACATACAGTGCATTTGGAAAGAATTCAGACCCCAGGACTTTTTCCACATTTTGTTACATTACAGCCTTATTCTAAAATTGATTACATTGTTTTTTGCTCATCAATCTACACGCAATAACCCATAATGACATCACAATACCTCATAATGACATCACAATAACCCATAATGACAAAGCAAAAACAGGTTTTTCGAATTTTTTGCAAATGTTTTAAAAACCAAAAAACTGAAATATCACATTTACTTAAGTATTCAGACCCTTTACTCAGTACTTTGTTGAAGCACCTTTGGAAGCGATTACAGCCTCGAGTCTTCTTGGGTATGATGCTATTTTGTGTTAAATGCTCTACAACAAAGCTTTCTTAGTGTACACCAAGCTTTCTCTGCCCTTGACCTTGTTCTGAACACCTCCAAAACAAAGATCATGTGGTTTGGTAAGAAGAATGCCCCTCTCCCCACAGGTGTGATTACTACCTCTGAGGGTTTAGAGCTTGAGGTAGTCACCGCATACAAGTACTTGGGAGTATGGATAGATGTTACACTGTCCTTCTCTCAGCACATATCAAAGCTGCAGGCTAAAGTTAAATCTAGACTTGGTTTCCTCTATCGTTCCTCTACCTCTTTCACGCCATCTGCCAAACTAACCCTGATTCAGATGACCATCCTACCCATGCTAGATTACAGAGACGTAATTTATAGAGCGGCAGGTAAGGGTGCTCTCGAGCGGCTAGATGTACTTTACCATTCGGCCATCAGATTTGCCACCAATGCTCCCTATAGGCCACATCACTGCACTCTAAACTCCTCTGTAAACTGGTCATCTCTGTATACCCGTCGCAAGACACACTGGTTGATACTCATTTATAAAACCCTCTTAGTCCTCACTCCCCCCTATCTGAGATATCTACTGCAGCCCTCATCCTCCACATACAACACCCGTTCTGCCAGTCACATTCTGTTAAAGGTCCCCAAAGCACACACATCCATGGGTAGCTCATCTTTTCAGTTCGCTGCAGCTAGCGACTGGAACAAGCTGCAACAATCACTCAAACTGGACAGTTTTATCTCAATCTCTTCATTAAAAGACTCAATCATGGACACTCTTACTGACAGTAATGGCTGCTTTGCGTGATATATTGTTGTCTCTACCTTCTTGCCCTTTGTGCTGTTGTCTGTGCCCAATAACGTTTGTACCCTGTTTTATGCTGCTACGATGTTGTGTTGTTGTCATGTTGTGTTGCTACCATGTTATGTTGTCATGTGTTCCTGCCATGCTATGTTGTTGTCTTAGGTTTCTCTTTATGTAGTGTTGTGTTGTCTCTCTTTTCGTGACGTGTGTTTTGTCCTATATTTTTATTTAATTTATTTATATTTTTAGCCCAACCCCAGTCCACGCAGGAGGTCTTTTGCCTTTTGGTAGGCCGTCATTGTAAATAAGAATTTGTTCTTAACTGACTTGCCTAGTTAAATAAAGGTTAAATACATTTTATTTAAAAAATAATAATAATACGCTTGGCACACCTGTATTTG
The DNA here is from genome assembly GCF_016432855.1 of Salvelinus namaycush. Lineage (NCBI taxonomy): Eukaryota > Metazoa > Chordata > Actinopteri > Salmoniformes > Salmonidae > Salvelinus > Salvelinus namaycush. Next base: position 39,474,330 of record NC_052331.1, on the reverse strand, counting down.
GTTAGTTTCTCCCATTCTTCTCTGCAGATCCTCTCAAGCGCTGTCAGGTTGGATGGGGAGCGTCGCTGCACAGCTATTTTCAGGTCTCCAGAGATGTTAGATCAGGTTCAAGTCCGGGCACTGGCTGGGCCACTCATGGACTTTCAGAGACTTGTCCAGAAGTCACTCCTGCATTGTCTTGGCTTAGTGCTTAGGGTCATTGTCCTGTTGGAAGGTTAACCTTCGCCCCAGTCTGAGGTCCTGAGGGCTCAGGAGCAGGTTTTCATCAAGGATCTCTCTGTACTTTGCTCCATTAATCTTTCCCTCGATCCTCACCAATCTCCCAGTCCCTGCTGCTGAAAAACATCCCCACAGCATGATGCTGCCACCACCATGCTTCACCGTAGGGATGGTATTGGACAGGTGATGAGTGGTGCCTGGTTTCCTCCAGACGTGACGCTTGGCATTCAGGCCAAAGAGTTCAATCTTGGTTTCATCAGACCATAGAATCTTGTTTCTCATGGTCTGAGATTCCTTTAGGTGCCTTTTGGCAAACTCCAAGCGGGCTGTCATGTGCCTTTTACTGAGGAGTGGCTTCCGTCTGGCCACTCTACCATAAAGGCCTGCTGCAGTGCTGCAGAGCTGCAGAGATGGTTGTCCTTCTGGAAGGTTCTCCCATCTCCACAGAGGAACTCTGGAGCTCTGTCAGAGTGACCATCGTCTTCTTGGTCACCTCCCTGACCAAGGCCCTTCTCCCCCGATTGCTCAGTTTGGCCGGGCGGCCTACTCTTGGAAGAATCTTGGTAGTTCGGAGCTGTCTCTGAGCTCTACGGACAATTCCTTCTACCTCATGGCTTGGTTTTTGCTCTGACATGCACTGTCAACTGTGGGACCTTATAGAGACAGGTGTGTGCCTTTCCAAATCATGTCCAGTCAATTGAATTTACCACAGGTGGACTCCAATGAAGTTGTAGAAACATCTCAAGGATGATCAATGGAAACAGGATGCACCTGAGCTCAATATCGAGTCTCCATAGCAAAGGGTCTGAATACTTATGTAAATAAGGTATTTCTGTTTTTTATTTGTAATACATTTGCAAAACTTTGAAAAAAACTGTTTTTGCTTTGTCATTATGGGGTATTGTATGTAGATTGATGAAGAAATACAATTATTAATACATTTTAGAAAAATACTAATGTAACAAAATGTGGAAAAAGTCAAGGGGTCTGAATACTTTCCGAATGCACAACCAGGTCTTAACAACCAGGTCTTAACAACCAGGTCTTAACAGCGTACTGTTTGTACAGCTCACGGACACACAGTGGTGCACAATTACATTATTTGCGAACTTTTTGTTTTCCATTTTGAGCTGTATTTCTCCAAAGTCGCATTCCCATTGTTTCTGTGTACATTCTCACTTGACATACAAGTGGAGTTGTGAGGATGCTTATGAGATATACTGTAGACAGTGGCAGAGCAGACTTGGTGGTTCAGGCTTGATTTAAACAGTTCCTTTGGATTCCTTGTTGTTTCCCTCAAAGCCACTGATGCTAAAATGGGCATAATGCATTTCTGAATGGAATCGCATGACTCCCTGACTGACTTGTGAATTGAAGAAATAAAAACGGCCTCTCTTGAAAGATTACCCGCTAGCCTGCATGGAGCACGAAGCACGACTCGCATGTCATGGACAGTTAGAATTGACCTGTTCTGAGAGAGCTGTGAATTCCTTGCTACTTTCTTTGCATTTGTTTGAATTATCCCTGTCAGTATATACATTTGAAAAGCATGTTGCCTATTGTCTGTCTAAATCCTATTTTTATTGATATGTTTAATAATGTAGCGACCCGCACAGACAGCTGTGTGTTATGTGTTAGGCTATTAGTTGGTTGTGTTGAACTTACCAGTACCCAGTGTTTGTGGGGTCCGCCATACCAATCAACCTGCTATCTGCCAATCACGGGAATGCCTGGAATGTTCTGATGCCGGGTATCCTGGTGGTTGGTGGAGTGGCGTGTGGGGGGTCTGGCAGGGGGATGGGATTGGGACCAGGTTTAGCCATTGTTCTCTCTCTTACGTTTGGTCTTCACAAGAGAAGGTCACGGTTGTTTTACAGGGTATCCTTCATTTATTTGGCGTGGGCTACCGCCAACAGTAGCCTGTGTGAAGTTGTGTTAATAAACCGTAAATGCGTAAACTCAAACCTCTTTCTGGACAATTGTTCCTTTATGATCTAGTCAGGTCATTACAATAATAAAAATATATATATCACACACATAAAAAAAACAGCCTTAGGGCTCTATTCAGTCTGTAAAGTGGAAGCGGATTCCGCGATAGAAATGTAAGGTAATTTTCCATTGAGCCGACATATGCAACGTTTACTGTGAATGCAGTCTCCGCTAAATCCTTTACATTTCAAGCATGCTGTAAAACTGAACTTCCGCGATGCAGATTAAATATAGCCCCTAGTAGCCTATTGATTTGACGACATAATGGAAAAACTGCAGAAATGGCAACTTGATGACTAATGTATGATTTTCATAATTTACAACTCACTCATAAAAAAAACGATATTCTACAGTAAATAAGGGAATATGCATGTAATGGTGTGTTAATTAAGTAACACTTAGCGCCAAGGGCCCTATGACGGAACGCATAGAACACAGCATTTAGAACACAGCATTTAGAATGGCACCTACAGCACTCTCTAACATGCAGAACATATACAATTAGAATGCATCACTATATTTATATAATAGAACTGTAAGTTCTATTTGCCAATATTCTGACATTTCCGTGGCTCTTTGCATAAACTCAAAGGAACCTATTATATTCCTTAATAAACTTGGAAACTGCTGATGATGACATAAGTACTCCCGAATCACATGGCATTGATGCTTTCCAGATGTCGCCAGTATGAGACAAATTCATTGCGGGCAGGCCTCTCCTCCTTCGTGCATATATGTGCATAATGTATGTCAGTAGATTTCGTGCATCGGTGTTGCACATGTAGCCTACAGACTACGCTAAGTGGTTTGGGAGTTATGTAATGTAACACTATTCTATCGTCACATGCATGGCCATAATCTTTCCTATTCTTACCCCATGCACTAAGGAAAGTACTTTCCCTTGGATCCACACTTCTGTTGTATTTAAAAAAAATACATTTAAAAAAGCTTAATTACCCTTGAAAATAGCATGGCGACATTTAAGATGACAAATATGCAGCTCTAATTGGGTTGGATTAAGACATTATAGGTCCTCTGCTGAATAACATTTCCATTGAATAATCTCAGTGGGCCTTCCGTGGTATTTCAACAAGGTTTTCAGGTCAATAGTGTAGATAGAATTCAGAGAGCTATCATTGTACAAGAAGGCCTTACTAAAGTCACAAGGTTATTGGGCTTAACCTTTAACCTTTATCCAGGACATTCTCAACTGGATGTTGGATGGTTCCATTAATCAGTGTCATGTCTGTGAGTCCAATGAGAACCCAAATAACAAAACCTTAGGCTATTATTAGTCTAATCAGTGTGACCATTGACAATATGTTCATGTACACCCACTGTAGACCAGTAAACCAACTACTGGGTTTTTCTCCTGTGTTCCTTATTGAAAATAATTAGTCACACAAAAAAATAAACAATAGTCCAACTATTCAAATTGGTCAGATTACATTCTTGTGGCTAGAAATAGTATTGTATGCCTCTTAAATCACTACCTATATGAAGTTGCGAGATCTTTAAAGGCCCCAATGTAGCCATATTTATCTCAGTATCAAATCATTTCTGGGTAACAATTAAGTACCTTTCTGTAATAGTTTCCCATTAAAATGGTAAAAAAAATAGCTTTTTAGACAAAAAAACTATTCCTCAAGACAGAATTTTGCTAGGGTTGCCTGGGAATGGTCTGAGTGGGGAGGGGAAGGGCACCAAATCGGTGGCGAGGCCAAATGGGAGGGATATGTAATCTGAAAACCAGCTGTTATTATAGAAGAAACACTAGGGTCCCCAATCTTCAGTTTTCTGATTACGTGGCAATTTCCTGGAATCTTGGAACATGGTCTCATAATTGTAAATGTTTATTCAAGAACCTATTCTCTGAGCCTAGTTGTGTGGGTTGCATAAAAAACACAACGCTGTCTTTACTCTGCTTGATTATATCTTTTCTCTCCTAGGTTCTGTGCCTGTCTAGTGAAAGGATGAAAGCCATCTATCCAGAAAAGCTGTGTTGAAGGTAATGACAAATGGAAAGTACACTGTATCCACATATAGAAACGGACCATAAAGAACATGTATAGTCCCATGATGTAAGTTGTTGAATACTGTTATGTCTCGTTGGTTTCATAACCTCGTCTTTCAAACAATTCAATAACGATGAGACCGGAAACAGGAATCCGCTCCACCATTTATATAGAACGTGCTCAGTCTTAGTACATAGAACCCTCATGATGCTCTGCGACACAACTCCAATACATCACATCTCCTCCCCCTACTTAAAACCTCTTAAGGATCCGACCCTTTTTTTCAATTTTCGCCTGAAATGACATACCCAAATCTAACTGCCTGTAGCTCAGGACCTGAAGCAAGGATATGCATATTCTTAGTACGATTTGAAAGGAAACACTTTGAAGGTTGTGGAAATGTGAAAGGAATGTAGGAGAATATAACATATTAGATCTGGTAAAAGATAATACAAAGACAAAACCAATCGTTCTTTTGTATTTTTTTTGTACCATCATCTTTGAAATGCAAGAAAAAGGCCATAATGTATTATTCCAGCCCAGTTTCAATTTAGATGTTGGCCACTAGATGGCAGCAGTTTATGTGCAAAGTTTTAGACTGATCCAATGAACCATTGCACATCTGTAAAAAAAATGTATCAAGACTGCCCAAATGTGCCTAATTGTTTATTAATAACTTTTCATGTTCAAAATTGTGCACTCGCCTCAAACAATAACATGGTATTCTTTCACTGTAATAGCTACTGTAAATTGGGCAGTGCAGTTAGATTAACAAGAATTTAAGCTTTCTGAATATATCAGATATGTCTATGTACTGGGAAATGTTCTTGTTACTTACAACCTCATGCTAATCGCATTAGCCTACGTTATCTCAACCGTTGCATGGATGAGACACCGCTCCCGAAGAAGTTAAATTGTCCCCATTATGAACAACAGTCCTGAGATGGTGACGGTGAGGCCCTAGGTGTCGACTGCTGGGTCAGGGTGTCACCCAGGAAAAGTTCTGGACCACTCACGACTGGTGGGTCTGTCGGTTTTGCTATTTTCAACAGTAACTGATTTGTGTGCCTTCTCCAGGTGACGTCCTCTGCAGTCTGGACAGTGTAGGATACAGGACCAGTCTGACCAATGACTGTAGCAGGAACCCACTTTGGTCCTTTGAGGTGTAGTTCCTAGCTAAAACAGTTTGTCAAGGCTTGAAAGTTCTGTCTTTTGCTTTTCAGTTCACAACGTTTGACTTGACTCTGTTGACGTCGCCCTGTCTCCGTTGCGGTCGGAGGTTTGAGTAGGTCAAAGCTTGTGCGTAGCTCTCTCTTCCTGAATAGCGATACAGGCGAAGCCTTGGTGGTTGTGTGAGGCGTGTTGTTGTAGGATAGCAAGAAGCTGTTCAAGCCTTGTTGCAGTGTCCCTTGACCCTAGGACATTTTTAAGGCATGTTTCATAGTCTGTACAAACTCTGATCACTTGCTATGAGCACGAGAAACATTCTGTCTTCAAATGGACCTGTGAAGTCGATGTGTATGCATTGACACGCCTCTTCAGGCCAATCGAACAGATGAAGAGGTGCATGTTGAGGTACATTGCAAACCTTCTGACATGAGTAACATGTTTTCGCTTTCTCCTCAATGCTTCCATCCAATCCAGGCCACCAGAAATAGCTTAATGCGATTTCCATCATGCAAACCATTCCACAATGACCTGAGTGTAGCTGTTGCAACACTGGTTTCCTCAGCGAAGGCGGAATGATAACTCTCCTCGCCCACAGCAGACAACTGTACTGACAGCTTAGTTCTCCTGGAAAGGTAAGGTTTCAGTTCCGGAGCATCTCCTACGACTTTACCTTTAATGATAATGTCCATCACTTCAGATAACAACCAGGTTGTTTCTGGTGTTTCTTTGAACTTGGGTTGAAGTGACTGGTGCGTTTTCCACTTGTCTGAAGTAGAAGATGTCAACTTGACGTGACTCTGATTTGACCACAGGTAATGTTAACCTGGAAAGTCCATCATTGTTGCAGTGCAACTCTGACTTGCGATACTTGGGGTATCCAAGATAGCCTTATGAAGGCCTGTGGCGTCAATGACGTGTCCGAGGTATTCAACCGCTGATTGAAATAATTTTTATTTAACTTTTATTTAACTAGGCAAGTCAGTTTAAGAACAAATTCTTATTTACAATGACGGTCTACCGGGGAACAGTGGGTTAGCTGCAATGTTCGGGGGCAGAACAACAGATTTTTACCTTGTGAGCTCGGGGATTTGATGCAGCAACCTTTTGGTTACTGGCCCAACGCTCTAACCACTAACGCCCCAAATGCACATTTGTCCTTACGACCTCACAGTTCGTAGTCCTTCCACATCTGTAAGGTCGCATCCAAGTTTCGAAGATGGTTTTCTTTGTCTTTTCCAGTTACGAGGATGTCATCCAGATAGCATTGTTCTCCTAGCCATCAACTCAAGATCTGCTCCATCGCCCTCTGGAACAGCGCGGGCGCACTTGTAATTCCAAATGGTAGACGACAGTACCTGAATAGCAGATCAGCAGCTCCTTTGACTTTTCATCCACGTGCATCTGCAAGTAGGCGTGGCAGAGGTCAATTTTGCTGAACTTTTGACCCCCAGCTAAGCCCGCAAAAAGGTTGTTGATGCGTGGTAGCGGATACTGCTCAGCGGACAACACAGGGTCTACGTATCCTGATTCCACCATCCTTCATAAGGACTGGTATGATGGATGTTTTCCCTTCACTCACACTGACCATCTCCGGTACTTTGTTCTTGAGTAAAGCGTACAAGTCATTCTCAACTTTCGTTCTGATAGCATAAGGTACTGGTTGTGCTTTTCAAAAATGTTGTTTTGCTGTTAGGCTTTTTTATTTTACCTTTATTTAACTAGGCAAGTTAGTTAATTCTTAGGGCTGCAATCCCGTTAACGGGATTGATATGACAACAGCCAGTGAAAGTGCAGGGCGCCAAATTCAAACAACAGAAATCTCATAATTAAAATTCCTCAAGCATACAAGTATTTCACACTATTTTAAAGATACACTTCTTGTTAATCCCACCACAGTGTCCGATTTCAAAAAGGCTTTACAGCGAAAGCACCACAAACAATTATGTTAGGTCACCGCCAAATCACAGAAAAACACAGCCATTTTTCCAGCCAAAGACAGGAGTCACAAAAAGCAGAAATAGAGAAAATTAATCACTAACCTTTGATGATCTTCATCAGATGACACTCATAGGACTTCATGTTACACAATACATATATGTTTTGTTCGATAAAGATCATATTTATATCCAAAAACCTCAGTTTACATTGGCGCCTTGTTCAGAAATACCTCCAAAATATCCGGAGAAATTGCAGAGAGCCACATCAAATAACAGAAATACTCATCATAAACTTTGATGAAAGATACATGTTTTACATAGAATTAAAGATAAACTTGTTCTTAATGCAACCGCTGTCTCAGATTTCAAAAAAGCTTTATGGAAAAAGCAAAAACCATGCAATAATCTGAGGTCGGCGCTCAGAGCCCAATCAAGCCATACAGGTACCCGCCATATTGTGCAGTCAACAGAAGTCAGAAATAACATTATAAATATTCACTTACTTTTGATGATCTTCATCAGAATGCACTCCCAGGAATCCCACTTCCACAATAAATGTTTGATTTGTTCGGTAATGTCCATCATTTATGTCCAAATAGCTACTTTTGTTAGCGCGTTTGGTAAACAAATCCAAAGTCACGAAGCGCGTTCACTAAAAGCAGACGATATGTCAAAAAGTTCCGTAACAGTCAGTAGAAACATGTCAAACGATGTATTGAATCAATCTTTAGGAGGTTTTTAACATATATCTTCAATAATGTTCCAACCGGAGAATTCCTTTGTCTTCAGAAAAGAGATAGAACAGAGCTAACTCTCACATGAATGCGCATGGTCAGCGTATGTTCAGCTCATGATAGACCTTACTCAATCCCCTCTCCTTCGGCCCCAATTCACAGTAGAAGCATCAGACAAGGTTCTAAAGACAGTTGACATCTAGTGGAAGCCGTAGGAAGTGCAAAATGAACCATAGCCCACTGTATATTTGATAGGCGATGATTTGAAAACCTACAAACCTCAGTTTCCCACTTCCTGGTTGGATTCTTTTCTCAGGTTGTTGCCTGCCATATGAGTTCTGTTATACTCACAGACATCATTCAAACAGTTTTAGAAACTTCAGAGTGTTTTCTATCCAAATAGACCAATAATATGCATATTTTAGCAACTGGGACTGAGGAGCAGGCAGTTTACTCTGGGCACCTCTGGGCACCTTTTCATCCAAGCTACTCAATACTGCCCCTGCAGCCATAAGAAGTTAAGAACAAATTCTTATTTTCAATGACAGCCTAGGAACAGTGGGTTAACTGCCTTGTTCAGGAGCAGAACAACAGAAAGACTCCTCCATGTTTCTTTAAGATGGAGGTTAGACCTGTGTCTCCATGTATCATTGTACGCACCGATGGCCAGTCCAGGGGTGACTTTCTCCAACCATGAACGTCCCAGTAGTGATGGATAGTCTTCTTTCACAATGTAAAGTGGCAGCTTTTCAATTTGTTTCCGTTGAACTGAACTCTGATCTCAGTGATGCCTCTCACGGCAACAGATTCACCTGTGTAAGTCTTTAACATGATGTGTGCTGGCTGAAGTGAAAGGTGTTTTTGTAGACTGTGTCTGACACAAGAGATACAGCTGTCCCTGTGTCAATCTCCATAGGCACCGGCTGCCCCTCTAGTAAAGGAGAGACATAGTCGCAGTGTGGCCTCCCAGCAGCAGTCAGTATATTCAGTGTGACTTCCTCGTCTGATGAGCCAATCACCTCTGTTCTCCTGATCAACAACGTGAACGTGTCTCTTTTTCTTTCATTGGAATGACTTTTCTTGTTTTTAGTCTTTGACGTTTTCTCTGAGGATTTTTTTTCATCTGCAGGCTCGTTCGATGTGACCCTTTTTATCACAGGCTGGGCCATCCATGTCCTTTACCTCAGGCTGGGCCATCCATGTCCTTTACCTCAGGCTGGGCCATTAATGTCCTTTACCACTGGCTGGGCCATCCATGTCCTTACACCAGCACGTAGATACCTGATGTCCCACTTTGCCACAGTGGAAGCTTGTGCCTTGATTTGCCTGTCTCTGATTTTCAGTTGCAACACTTTTCCTGATGAACTCAACTGCTGAGCCTCTTCAGCAGCTCGTTCCGTGGACACACTGACTTCAATGGCCTTTCGCCAAAGTCATATTACTTTCAGTCAATATTCTCTTGTGTAGCTTCACTCCGTAGCCCATGTAATAGTCTGTATCAAAAGTTGTGTCATTTAGAACATCATTAAACTCACAGTACTCTGATAGCTTGTTGAACGCAGCAGCAAACATTGTCACTGATTCTCATTCTTCCTGTTTTCTTCTGTGGAACGTTTCAGCAATAACTAGTGGTTTTTGGTAAAAAGGGTCCTTTCAGTATTTCCACAATATCCCCATACGTCTTATTACCTGGCATGTCTGGCTGTAGCAGGCCGTGTAGTAAATTAAATGTATTTGGCCCCATAATGACCATCCTACCGATCCTCGACTTTGGCGATGTCATTTACAAAATAGCCTCCAATAACCTACTCAATAAATTGGATGCAGTTTATCACAGTGCCATTCGTTTTGTCACCAAAGCCCCATATACTACCCACCACTGCGACCTGTACGCTCTCGTTGGCTGGCCCTCGCTTCATACTCGTCGCCAAACCCACTGGCTCCAGGTCATCTACAAGACCCTGCTAGGTAAAGTCCCCCCTTATCTCAGCTTGCTGGTCACCATAGCAGCACCCACCTGTAGCACGCGCTCCAGCAGGTATATCTCTCTGGTCACCCCCAAAACCAATTCTTCCTTTGGCCGCCTCTCCTTCCAGTTCTCTGCTGCCAATGACTGGAATGAACTACAAAGATCTCTGAAACTGGAAACACTTATCTCCCTCACTAGCTTTAAGCACCAGCTGTCAGAGCAGCTCACAGATTACTGCACCTGTACATAGCACATCTATAATTTATCCCAAACAACTACCTCTCCCCCTACTGTATTTATTTATTTATTTATTTTGCTCCTTTGCACCCCATTATTTCTATCTCTACTTTGCACATTCTTCCACTGCAAATCTACCATTCCAGTGTTTTACTTGCTATATTGTATTTACTTCGCCACCATGGCCTTTTTTTTGCCTTTACCTCCCTTTTCTCACCTCATTTGCTCACATTGTATATAGACTTATTTTTCTACTGTATTATTGACTGTATGTTTTTTTACTCCATGTGTAACTCTGTGTTGTTGTATGTGTCGAACTGCTTTGCTTTATCTTGGCCAGGTCGCAATTGTAAATGAGAACTTGTTCTCAACTTGCTTACCTGGTTAAATAAAGGTAAAATAAATAAAAATAACACCCCCAAAAATGTAGCCGCAATTTTGTCCTCATCAATGTCAAGGACAAAATACTCAAACCGTTCTGTATATGAGCTCCATTGCTCAATAAATCAAACTGTCCAATATTTCCAACATTACCAGACATTTTTTGTTTCTCAATAGGCTCCTGATTGTCAATTACTTCAGTATTGTCCTCAACCACGGCAATATTTTCCTCAGTCACGTGATCTTCATTCACTTCGGTCACTGATGTTTCATCCTTAAGCTCATTTAGCAGTTTTAAATTCCAAAGTTCAAAGTTGAACAACTGTCCTTTCCTTTTTAATCACGTTGTTTTCCCGCTCTAACGTCCTTCTCAAATCCTTTCTGCCGTCCATGACGATGCTAACTCTTTCTCTCTTAGCTAGCAATACACTGTGCTAACATTAGCCTAGACTATACCATGGAAAATAACATTTTTATACTTGTAAAAATAGTTCCTGTAGGTTCAGACTTACCGGTCGCCAATCTTTTGTTATGTCTCGTGGGTTTCATAACCACGTCTTAATATCAATTCAATAATGACACATGAGACAGGAATCAGACAGGAATCAGCTCAACCATTTATGCTCAGTCTTAACACATAGAACCCCTATGATGCTTTGCAGCACAACCCCAATACACCACAAAATACACTGCTAGGCTATATTTAGGTGCCATGATACCGTAATAAGTGATTGCTATGATTCCTCTTATGATCATTCAGGGCAGCTCATGTTGTTTGAATAAACATAATATTTTTCTGGTTTACTTTACTTACTTTAGCATTTATTTACTTAATTATAATGAAAATTCTGTTTTAGCCATGGCTGGAAAATATTGTGGCAGCCGTGGCATGTTTGTACTTGCATTGTGAAGTAGAGGCCTACTCAAGGTACAGTGTCACCCGTTGATGTTGCACTTCATTTAAATGAATCTCTGGATCTCTGTATGTATGTGGGCATTCCGTTGCCATATTGTCAGAGACAATAACATGTCACAACAGAGGCAAGGTGAGAGGGTCAGCGGAAACAAATAGCAGGAGAGAAGAGAGAGAGAACACGTAAAGAGTACAACAGGCAGATATTGCGTCTGTGAGTGACAGAGAGGGGAACACATAGAGGTTAGTCATTAACAACACACAGCAACCAGGCCTTCACATGGCTGTGTGTGTATCAGCTCGGGGAGGATCATGGAATGTTGTATAATCAAATCAAATCAAACATTATTTGCCACATGCGCCGAATACAAGTGTAGACTTTACCGTCAAATGCTTACTTTTACAAGCCCTTAACCAACAGTGCAGTTCAAGAAGAGTTAAGAAAATATTTGCCAAATAAACTAAAGTAAAAAATAATAAAAAGTAACACAATAAAATAACAATAATGAGGCTATACACACAGGGTACCGGTACCAAGTCAGTGTGCGGGGGGTACAGGTTAGTTGAGGTCATTTGTACATGTAGGTGGGGGTGAAGTGACTATGCATAGATAATAAACAGCGAGTAGCAGCAGTATAGGATTAACTCAGTGATAATGGTAGGATAGGATGAACTTTAATGCCCCAAGGAGAGAATTGTCTTAGACACCCAGTACTGCTGTTATTAAAATAGACACATTACATTATACACTCAACGCAATACATACATTACACATTACCCGATATAAGTAAGTATATGTAGATAATTGTGCGTTATCAATTACCAGTCCAACCGCATGGACGAACAGAAGAATGTGTGTATGGTAGCCTGGTACGGTAGCCTGGTATGGTAGCCTGGGGTTCAGAGCATTGGGCAAGTAACTGAAAGGTTCAAATCTCTGAGCCTGTCAATGTGCCCTTGCACTGTCAATGTGCCCTTGCACAAGGCACTTAACCCTAATTGCTCCTGTAGGTTTCTCTGGATAAGAGCATCTGCTAAATGACTAACATGTATAAAGAGAGCGTATCCTGTGTATGAACATTACATGGGGAGATAGACCGATAGACAATAGAGTCCATTTCCAATAAGTTTGCCTGACCTCCTCAGCTCATTCCCTCTGTTGAAAAATCATCACCACTCCAGCGAGTAGCTGCAACTTAATTTGCCTCAGGGACTAGGGGTCAGGGGCCAGAACGCACGGATAAAGTGCCACGGAGCATATAGATTTAACGTCAACACCCCTAGTAAATGGGATCAACACGGCACCCAGTTTATCTGGACACTCATGTTTTTCTGAGTTCATGTATTAAAGGCTTGGTGTGCAGTTTGTCAAGTAACACTTGAGAGGACTACATATCAGCTGATTGCTGGGATATAAAGTAACAAAGGGAAATACATAGAGTATTAGAAGTATTTTCGCTGGAAGCAATCATGTGTTAGACAGTTGAAATGAAATGTTTAAAAAGTGCTAGTGGCTGCATGTCTGTTCTTGTGGATTTCTACGAGTGTAGAAGCTGTCTGACATATTACAACTTTGATAGAGTTGATGATTGATAACCGAACAGATGATTGAATGTCATTTTGGGAAAGGAACATGGATTGATCCCTATTTCTTATCTACAGTGCCTTCAGAAAGTATTCATACCCCTTTTGTTGTGTTATAGCCCGAATTTAAAATTGATTACATTTATCATTTTTCTCATCCATCTACACACAATACCCCATAATAACAAAGTGAAGACATGTTTTTAGAAATGTTTGCAAATGTATTGCAAATTAAATACAAAAATATCTAATTTACATAAGTATTCACACCCTTGAGTGAATACTTTGTAGAAGGAGCTTTGGCAGTGATTACAGCTGTGAGTCTTTCTGGGTAAGTCTCTAAGAGCTTTCCACACCTTGATTGTGCAATATTTGCCGATATTTTTTTTTTTTTAATTCTTCAAGATCTGTCAAATTGGTTGTTGATCATTGCTAGACAACCATTCTCAGGTTTTGCCATAGATTTTCAAGTTGATTTAAGTAAAAACTGTAACTCGGCCACTCATGAACATTCACTGTCTTCTTGGTAAGCAACTCCAGTGTAGATTTGGCCTTGTGTTTTAGGTTATTGTCCTGCTGAAAGGTGAATTAATCTCCCAGTGTCTGGTGGAAAGCAAACTTTCCTCTAGGATTTTGCCTGTGCTTAGCTCCATCCCATTTATTTTCATCCTGAAAAACTCCCCAGTCTTTGCCGATGTCAAGAATACTCATACCATGATGCAGCCACCACCATGATTGAAAATAAGGAGGCAGTTAGTTACTCAGTGATGTGTTGTGTTTGGTTTGCACCAAACATAAAGCTTTGCATTTAGGCCAAAACAGTGTATTCCTTTGCCGTGTTTTTTTTTTCAGTATTACTTTAGTGCCTTGTTGCATACAAGTTGCATGTTTTGGAATATTCTGCTTATTTTTATTCTTCTGTCGTTTAGGTAATTATTGTGGAGTCAATACAATATTGTTGATCCATCCTCAGTTTTCTCCGATCACAGCCATTGAACTCTGTAACTGTTTTAAAATCACCAATGGCCTCATGGTGACATCACTAAGCAGTTTCCTTCCTGTCCTGCAGCTCAGTTCAGAAGCACGACTGCATCTATGGTGTGTCTTGGTGGTTTAATACATCATCCACAGCATAATTATTGCTTAAAGAGATATCCCATGTATAATTTGTTATTGTTACCCATCTACCAATCACTGCCCAACTTCATGAGGTTTTGAAAAAGCCCCCTGGTCTTTGTATTTTAATCTGTGTTTGAAATTCAATACTTGACTGAGGTACCTTACAGATGTTGTATGTATTGGGGACAGAGGAAGGTTTAGTCATTCAAAAACATGCCAACCCCTATTATTTCACACAGACTTAGTCCATAGAACTTATGTTATTTGTTAAGCCAAATTTTACTCCTGAACTAATTTAGGATTGCCTAAACAAAGGGGGTGAATACTTATGCAACAACTATATTTTTGTTATTTAATTTCTATTCATTTGTAAAAAAAAATATATATATATATATTTTCACTTTGACATTATGGATATTTTTTGAAGTAGTTAAATGACAAAAAATTATAATTAAATCTATTTCATTTCAACTTTGTAACGAACTTTGCAACTTTGTAACGAAGTAGACTTTCTATAGGCCCTGTACCTGGCATAGTCATACAGTACCTGGGACAAATAGCCTCTTAGGCATAGCTCAGAGGCAGACATTTTAACAACAAGAACAAGTAGCATTGCTATCAAAATAGTATATATATATATATGACTTGTCATTATCTAAACATCTGTCTCACCAGTCATTTAGAAACCCATTTTCAGTCCGCAGTGTGAAGGCAGAAATAAAGTGGATTTGGAAGGTACAACATTTTGAAACACCAGGCTCAACTTAGTCTCAAGTCTGTGATTGAACCTGTGATGTTCCAACATTTCGACAAATGTGGGATAGATCGCTTCAGATGATTGTAATCTAAATGTAATAGGAAATGTAATCTAAATGTAATAGAAAATGTAATCTAAATGTGATAGAAAATGTAATCTAAATGTAATAGGATATGTAATCTAAATTTAATAGAAAATGTAATCTACGTCATTACCAAAAGTTATTATTTATCATCAGAGAGGCCATAAACAATAACTAATAATGCTACATTCTCCAAGAAAGATTAAAATCTCACCTTTATGGTAAAAATAGTTATACATTGCTGAGATGTAGTCACTTTTGATTATATTCAATATTTTATGATGTATTTCCTATTCAATAAAACTGTATGAATAAGGCTTAAAATAAGATATTGGTCTACCTTATAACTGCAAAATACATATTTGTGTGTTTAGTGTTAGAGAACATTTGCTTATTTTCCAACGGTCTCTCTTGATCAAAACGTCTAACTCCATCGCTGTGAACGTCTCGCAGAGCTCTATCTTGGCTTCCTGAACTCGTTAGGAACTCGCCTTTCATCTCATATTAATCTTGTCCGTCTATGATAAACAAATTTGTTTATAATCTATTAATTATTTTAGATTAATGGCTATAAATTGATCTGAATGTGCTACAGTGATGAAACCACTCTCTCTTGCTGCGCTACAAAAAGAGACATACTCCTGTGTCTGTGAGAATCAGGGCTACCGCTCAATGCAAGCCTTTTTGATCTATAATGTCCACAGATCAATTTATAAGCGCAAAATGTCAGTCGGAACCGGTACAAGAACCATGCAGGTCCCTAAAACAGAGGACTTTACATCTAAGAGGTAATGACAGTGTGTCTTCTATGTGTTGACAAAAATGGGCCAAAATCCTGACTTCAAATACACGTGTGTAATTCATGGGTGTCAATTCATGATTGACAGAACAATTTGTGTCCCTGCACATGAATCTCAAGTCAGAATTCAGCCCAGGAACACAAGCCTGTCTGTTACAACAAGGTCACTGCATTGACAGCCATTTTATGTCTCAAAGGATACTTCTGTTATGGAAGTAAACTACTAAAGCCATCACTCATCACCAGTGAAACTGAAGTTAAGGTTATTGGAATCAATGTGCAATCAAGGCTCAATACCCATAGTCATTGCTTCTCTTGTCAAAGCTGAGCAAGCAGAAACATATATTGGGTAGCACTGCAAAGAATCACTTTGCCAGGGTTTTCAACAAGGTCACTATTGCTTATCACACTAATAATCAAATTATGATGGGATATTACTGTAAACCCAAGTACAGCATTGTCTCAAGACCTGATACATTTATTCTGTTGATGGTGTAATCTCATCAAAGCATCCAACAAAAACAGATTTACTATCATTGTTGTATTACTGTGTGTGTTGTGTGTGTGTGTGTGTGTGTGTGTGTGTGCCTTTGCTGTACCAGCAGTTATGAGGTAAAAACAAGAATTTCACAATACAGAGTATACGATCAAGTCTGTCCTGTGTGTAACAGCCCATAAGAGTCACCTATAGACATAGAATTATTTACTTGGTCATTTCACCTGAAATGTGTCATATGATATGAGCCCGTTTGAAATGAGCGGTGAGTGGCGAGCATCATCCTCCCAACGGTTAGTCATTACTCTTCGTCAAAGGAAAATGGAAAATGAGGAGTTAGAAACCATGCAGCGTTAAAGCCACAGTGGAGAAGGCAAAACAATGTGTAGCAATTAACGGAACTGCTCTGACTTTACCCTCAGGGAGCCAATGCCATTTCAGAAGCACATAAACAAGAAGAAGCAGGGCCGGCCCTAGCCTTTTGGGGGCCCTAAGATACATTTTCCTGCCCCCCCCTGGAAGTCAGGGCCCCTGAGCACATGCCCTGCTTGCCCAATCGATAATTCAACCATGATTACTATGAGTTTAGATAGCTGGCTAGACTAATTTACCAATCAATTTTTTTCCCGCTTGCATGGCTAAATCAGTGACTGTCTGTAACTGACATAATAAAAACTGCTGATGCACAACCACATTTCGAAAATTGTACTTTGTGTATTTTACTGTTTTTATTTCATTTTATTTCACCTTTATTTAACCAGGTAGGCCAGTTGAGAACAAGTTCTCATTTACAACTGCGACCTGGCCAAGATAAAGCAAAGCAGTGCGACAAAAACAACAACACAGAGTTACACATAAACAAACGTACAGTCAATAACACAATAGAAAAATATATGTACAGTGTGTGCAAATGTAGAAGAGTAGGGAGGTAAGGCAATAAATAGGCCATAGAGGCACAATAATTACAATTCAGCATTAACACTGGAGTGATAGGTGTGCAGGTGATGATGTTCAAGTAGAGTTTCAGGGGTGCAAAAGAGCAAGAGGATAAGTAACAATATGGGGATGAGGTAGTTGGGTGTGCTATTTACAGATTGGCTGTGTACAGGTACAGTACAATAAGCTGCTCTGACAGCTGAGAGGGAGATATAAGTTAGAGAGGGAGATATAAGACTCCAGCTTCAGTGATTTTTGCAATTCGTTCCAGTCATTGGCAGCAGAGAACTGGAAGGAAAGGCGGTCAAAGTAAGTGTTGGCTTTGGGGATGACCAGTGAAATATACCTGCTGGAGCGCGTGCTACGGGTGGGTGTTGCTATGGTGACCAGTGAGCTGAGATAAGGCGGGGCTTTACCTAGCATAAACTTATAGATGACCTGGAGCCAGTGGGTTTGGCAACGAATATGTAGTATATGGGGTAGTATATGGGGCTTTGGTGACAAAATGGATGGCACTGTGATAGACTACATCCAGTTTGCTGAGTAGAGTGTTGGAGTCTATTTTGTAAATGACATCGCCGAAGTCAAAGATCAGTATGATAGTCAGTTTTACGAGGGTATGTTTGGCAGCAAGAGTGAAGGAGGCTTTTTTGCAAAATAGGAAGCCGATTCTAATTTAATTTTGGATTGGAGATGCTTAATGTGAGTCTGGAAGGAGAGTTTACAGTCTAACCAGACACCTAGGTATTTGTAGTTGTCCACATATTCTATGTCAGAACCGTCCAGAGTAGTGATGCTAGTCGGGCGGGCGGGTGCGGGCAGCAATCGGTTGAAGAGCATGCACTTAGTTTTACTAGCATTTAAAAGCAGTTGGAGGTCACTGAAGGAGTGTTGTATGGCATTGAAGCTTGTTTGGAGGTTTGTTAGCACAGTGTCCAAAGAAGGGCCAGATGTATACAGAATGGTGTCGTCTGCGTAGAGGTGGATCAGAGAATCACCAGCAGCAAGAGCGACATCATTGATATATACAGAGAAAAGAGTCGGCCCGAGAATTGAACCCTGTGGCACCCCCATAGAGACTGCCAGAGGTCCGGACAACAGGCCCTCCAATTTGGCACACTGAACTCTATCTGAGAAGTAGTTGGTGAACCAGGTGAGGCAGTCATTTGAGAAGCCAAGGCTATTGAGTCTGCCGATAAGAATGCGGTGATTGACAGAGTCGAAAGCCTTGGCCAGGTCGATGAAGACGGCTGCACAGTACTGTCTTTTATCGATGGCGGTTATGATATCGTTTAGGACCTTGAGCGTGGCTGAGGTGCACCCATGACCAGCTCGGAAACCAGAATGCATAGTGGAGAAGGTACGGTGGGATTCGAACTGGTCGTTGATCTGTTTGTTAACTTGGCTTTCAAAGATTTTAGAAAGGCAGGGCAGGATAGATATAGATCTATAACAGTTTGGGTCTAGAGTGTCACCCCCTTTGAAGAGGGGCATGACCGCGGCAGCTTTCCAATCTTTGGGGATCTCAGACGATACAAAAGAGGGGTTGAATAGGCTAGTAACAGGGGTTGCAACAATTTCGGGTGATAATTTTAGAAAGAGAGGGTCCAGATTGTCTAGCCCAGCTGATTTGCAGGGATCCAGATTTTGCAGCTCTTTCAGAACATCAGCTGTCTGGATTTGGGTTAAGGAGAAGCAGGGGGGGCTTGGGCAAGTTGCTGCTGGGGGTGCTGAGATGTTGGTCGGGGTAGGGGTAGTCAGGTGGAAAGCATGGCCAGCCGTAGAAAAATGCTTATTGAAATGATCGATTATCGTAGATTTTTCGGTGGTGACAGTGTTTCCTATCCTCAGTGCAGTGGGCACCTGGGAGGAAATGCTCTTATTCTCCATGGACTTTACAGTGTCCCAAAACTTTTTGGAATTAGTGCTACAGGATGCAAATTTCTGTTTGAAAAAGCTAGCCTTAGCTTTCCTAACTGACTGAGTATATTGGTTCTTGACTTCCCTGAAAAGTTGCATATCGCGGGGGCTATTCGATGTTGATGCTAATGACGAACGCCACAGGATGTTTTTGTGCTAGTCAAGGGCAGTCAAGTCTGGGGTGAACCAAGGGCTATACCTGTTCTTAGTTCAACCTTTTTTGAATGGGGCATGCTTTTTTAAGATGGTGAGGAAAGCACTTTTAAAGAGCAACCAGGCATCCTCTACTGACGGGATGAGGTCAATATCTTTCCAGGATACCCGGGCCACGTCGATTAGAAAGGCCTAATCACTGAAGTGTTTTAGGGAGCGTTTGACAGTGATGAGGGGTGATGAGGCAGTGATTGCTGACTTCCTAGTTGAAGACAACAGAGGTGTATTTAGAGGGCAAGTTGGTCAGGATGATATCTAGGAGGGTGCCCATGGTTTCGGATTTACAGTTGTACCTGGTAGGTCAGGTCACTGTATGCTACTTGTTTTTGTTGCTTATGCCTAGGGCCGGCCCTGAGAATAAATCTTTGGAAGAGGAGTTTTGTTTTGTGTTGGGTGGCAGTCTGGTCTGGTGTGATGTATTACATTTGACATTTTAGTCATTTAGCAGACGCTCTTATCGAGAGTGACTTACAGTTAGTGCATTCATCTTAAGATAGCTAGGTGGCACAAACACATATCAAAGTCATAGTAAGTACATTTTTCCTCAATAAAGTAGCAAAGTCAGAGCTAGTAAATCATGTTTAAGTAAAGTGTGTTAGTTCAAGGGAGTTCTGGACACAAATAAACACAAGCATCAAAACACCCTGATTATTAAAGGCCCAATGCAGCCATTTTTATATCAATATCAAATCATTTCTGGGTAACAATTAAGTACCTTACTGTAATAGATTTCCATTAAAATGGGCAAAACAATATTCTTAGCAAAAAACGATTTCTCAAGCAAGAATTTTGATAGGACTGTCTGGGAGTGGTCTGAGTCGGGAGGGGAAAACTGAAAACCAGCTGTTATTGGCAGGGAGATTTGGAAGTCTCTTTGATATTGATTGGTTTTTAAATCAATCCATGATTGTGCACCCCAATTCATGTCAGACATGCTTTTAAGTTATGTACACAGTAGGTCCCTCAGGTCCTCTCTCACTGGCCTTTTAACTATCCCAAAGCCTAGGATCAAGAGGCATGGAGAGGCAGCCTTTAGTTACTATGCCCCCAGCTCTGGAATAGCCTGCCAGAGAACCTGAGGGGGGCTGAAACTGACATATTTCAAATACATCTTAAAACACACCTCTTTAGCTTTGCTTTTCCTTCGGGTACTTTTTAGTTGTTCAGTTTGTGTCATTATTGAGTTTTTTATCTAATGTTTGTTGTGTAGTAAATATTTCAGCTTTTTCTTTTCATTGATTTGAATTTGTGTTTTCCTGTAAAGCACATTGCATTGCATTCCATGTCTGAAATGTGCAGAAAAAATAAAGCTTGATTTGATGATTTAATTTATTATTGGTCTATTACCTAATTTATCGCATGATGATGTCACTATCGAAGGCCAAAACTCCATCCCACCAAAACAGGCTGGAATTCCAGGCTATCTTTTCCAACAGCTTTCACACTAAAATGGAATTATCATAATTTTCACAATTTCACAGTATTATTCCAACCTTATAGTGTCGAAATATATATACAACACATGAACATATTTTTTGGAACTACACTGGGCCTTTTCAAGGCCAACAAACTTCAAATTGTTTCCTTTCAAATTGTACCAAGAATATGCATATCCTTGCTTCAGGTCCTGAGCTACAGGGAGTTAGATTTGGGTTTGTCATTTTAGGCGAAAATTGAAAAAAAGGGGCGGATCCTTAAGAGGATTTATTAAAGGCCAGAGTAAAAGCAAAGAAATCTTTCCCAAGTTGGTATTTTCCCCTTAACTCTGTGCCAAATGTGCATGCTTTGTTGCTGCACTATACACCCTAAACTGAATGAGTGACGTTATGCTTATTACAATGTACTTAAAGCTGATCATTTCCCTTGAGCGCTTTAGACACCCTCTATATCTTGCTTGTGAGTTAGTGAGCTAGTGAGTGAGCTAGTAACAACATTAACGCAGGGATTCATTCCTCAGGGATGTTCTCGTATTCTCAGTCGAAAATCACATTCAAGGATGAATGCTGCAGTTGTCGGCTCAATTAAAATGACCTTTAATGTTTATATGCGCTATAACACAGTTTGGATTGAATCCCGGCCTTAGTCTTTACAGTTTCTTAGGCGTTTGGCGATAAGAGCAACATTTTAATCGGTCTTAATAAACAGGCCCAATTTATATGCTTCACAACTTCCCTTATGGCACGACGTACTACAGCGCTCACAGACATGCACTCAAAGACCTCACGGAATTCAAATTTAGAAACACTGTTAAAAGGATTTCCAGCATGCAAAATCTCCTTGGAGGGGGACATGGTGGAGAGATGGAACGGAGAAATGTTAAGCATTTAGTGCAGTTCTATATTTTGAGCTCTTTAAATTATCATCCGTCCTCCACCTCCACCCCATTCTGAACAGTAATTTAGCCCGCAGTGAGCCGGAGAACCTGTCCACCACCGATGCACCATGCAGTGACATGGGTGATTTCCCACCTGGGACCACTGACACTTTTAATCATGTCCTCAGTGACAGAGGGAGGGAATGAGGGAGACAAAAAGAAAGGGAATAACAGACAGATAGTAAAACAGAGAGAGGGAACCACCATATTAGGTCAACAGTCAGTGACAAACCTCAACAGCAATAGAACATTCCGGTTAATTAATTATATTAGCTAGGGTAAGTGGACGTAATTTTGTTAGCTAGGGTAAGTGGACGTCATTTTGTTAGCTAGGGTAAGTGGACGTAATTTTGTTAGCTAGGGTAACAGGACGTCATTTTGTTAGCTAGGGTAACAGGACGTCATTTTGTTAGCTAGGGTAACAGGACGTCATTTTGTTAGCTAGGGTAACAGGACGTCATTTTGTTAGCTAGGGTAACAGGACGTACTGTATGCATCACAGCTTTTGTAAACCTTTAGAATGTGATTTTCACAAGCTGGAGTGTTTGACTGGTTCTAAGGGTTTCTGATTGTCACCTAACTTTGGACAATATACAGTATGGTAGCAGCATCCAGTTTTATACTCAACAAGGTCAATCAAGCACACTTGGAGGCCAAATTCTGACTTGAAAAATAAGCACCTTACATACACTTTTGTGAAAGTCTTCTATTGTCAGTAAAAGCCCAAACCAAGAAAGGATTCAACCACATTCATCTACTTGCACTCTGCACTCAACCATGAATACACTTTCACTGAAAAACTAGGAATTTGCTCATGGGATGCCACTGCACAAGGCCACTCTTTATATAAAGGACCTCCGAGTCCTTCTTGAATTGCAGTGGTAAATGCTGTCCCTTGACTTTGGCACCATGTAAAATCAATTTAAAAATGACAAAAACATGACAAGTAAAACTTGTTCTGTTTATATTTAGCTGTTATTTATTAGGTGTTATTTATTACCTTACCCTATTTAGCTGTCTATGAATTACCTCCACAACAAATGCATGATTTACACTAATGTTTGAGTTAGGTCAAAGCATATACCCTGAAGGTCCCTTTCTGAAAAAAAGGTATTCTGTTCTCAAGACAGCTTGTTGCTATCAAAGGGTCTACTATCCTACACAGTGTAGAAGCTACATAAAGACAGCTCCTCTTCCAGCGCTGAACGAGCCCTAGCATTCAAGGCCAAATGAGTTCTTGACGATACGTTGGCACAACCTTTGTCAGTTACGGGGCATGACGTTGTCTTTTTCGCCGTGATCAATGAAGGAAAGACACAAATAAACTCGCCCTATCAGCTGCGTGATGGCAGAGTAGTGTGGAGAGGGGAGGGGGGAAATGTGAATAGTCTGGGTAGCCATTTGACGAGATGTTCGGGAGTCTTATGGCTTGGAGGTAGAAGCTGTTTAGAAGCCTCTTGGACCTAGACTTGGCTCTCCAGTACCGCTTGCCGTGTGGTAGCAGAGAGAACAGTCTATGACGAGGGTGGCTGGAGTCTTTGACAATATTTAGGGCCTTCTTCTGACACCGACTGGTATAGAGGTCCTGGATGGCAGGAAGCTTGGCCCCAGTGGTGTACTGGGCCGTTCGCACTACCCTCCCAGGTAAAAAAAACTACCACAACTAACCGGTGACTCTGTACCGGCACCCTCCTGTATATATTGTTATTTTTTTTACTGCTCCTCTTTAATTACTTGTTACTTTTATCTCTTATTCTTATCCGGATTTTTTTAAACTGCACTGTGAGTTAGGGGCTCGTAAGTAAGCATTTCACTGTAAGGTCTACACCTGTTGTATTCGGAGCATGTGACAAATAAAGTTTGATTTGATTTGAGGAGTCCGGAAGGTGCGGTGGAGGCTTGTGATTGAGAGTGTGCGCGACCTCTTCTGACGACCTTGTTTACATCTACATTACGCCTCCGTCTCCTAAGGAAAGGAATGGAAAAGAGTAAGACCCGGTTCATTATGCTTCCTACTTTGAGCGTGAGCTGAATTCTCTTATGGCAGACAGCAGACGTTAACGCAACAGCTCGTCTACTTATCATGGTCTGATACATAAGGGTATAACAGCCAATAAGAAGTGAAAAGGTCTAGTTAAGCGAAGTTTGTGAAGAAACTTGAATACCTTTAATAGGAGCCCATGAATAGGTGATACTGATAGTTTGGCTATTCATCGGAATGGTACATTTGTGTTTCCTGGGGTCAATGGCAAAGTTACATTACTGTTCCATAGTGTCTACTTTGTGAATGTCTGACAGTGTTATGTCTGGGAGTCTATGAATGGTGTGCCTCTGTTATGCTGAGTTTCTGAATGATACTTTTGGGTAAGTGGGAGTTTTCTGAATGAGTGGCACTGACGTTAAAATTCCTGCAGCATACTATCCTGCATCCCACTGCTGGCTTCTGTCTGAAACTAAGCAGGTTTGGTCCCTGGATGGGAGACCAGATGCTGCTGGAAGTTGTGTTGGAGGGCCAGTAGGAGGCACTCTTTCATCTGGTCTAAAAAAATATCCCAATGCCCCAGGGCAGTGATTGGGGACATTGCCCTGTGTAGGGTTCTGTCTTTCGGATGGGACATTAAACGGCTGTCCTGACTCTCTGTGGTCACTAAAGATCCCATGTCACTTATCGTAAGAGTAGGGGTGTTAACCCTGGTGTCCTGGCTAAATTCCCATTCCGGCCCTCATATCATCACGGTCACCTAATCATCCCCAGCTTTCAATTGGCTCATTCATCTCCTCACCCCTGTAACTATTCCCCAGGTTGTTGCTGTAAATGAGAATGTGTTCTCAATCAACTTACCTGGTAAAATAAGGGCTAACCCCCCCCCCCCCCCCCCCCCACCAAGAAAAATAATCTTAATGAGTGGGCCTGACAAAGAGTTCCCATAGTAACCGTCTTAACAATCGTAGCCAGCGATAATATCCTTTGGCCTCTGCCAGCCCCCGCCTTGTTGCAATCAGTCATCAAGCCTGTATCCACCTCCGGCCGTGTTGCAATCAGTTATCAAGCCAGACAGAATGTGAACAAATGAGACAAGATGAGAAAATTAATGCCAGAGTTACACTGAAACCAGAGCCATGTATTTAGTCATATACCTGAGACCATGTCTAGCAACTACATAACAGCTGCTATTGTTCCCCAATTACTGCTGACAGAATGACAGAATGACACACATTCGTGACATAAACAGGAACAACGTACATTTCATAATTAGTCATTCAAACGTCTACTTCATATAAATCTTGTAGGACCCATCCCATCTTCAAAGGTGCTATCGAGAACTTGATGTGGTGGAGCGTGACATCGGGTACCTACGGCACCCGATGTCACAAGAAGGCCAAAAAGATCATCAAGGACAACAACCACCCGAGCCACTGCCTGTTCACCCCGCTATCATCCAGAAGGTCGAGGTCAGTACAGGTGCATCAAAGCTGGGACCGAGAGAATGAAAAACAGCTTCTATCTCAAGGCCATCAGACTGTTAATTAAATAGCATTCACTAGCACAGAGAGGCTGCCTATATATACATAGACTTGAAATCACTGGCTAATTTAATTAACAAACGGAACACTAGTCACTTTAATGTTTACATATCTTTTATTACTCATCTTACTCATCTTACATCTCATTACTCGTCATATACTGTATTCTATACTATTCTACTGTATCTTAGTCTATGCCGCTCTGACATTGCTCGTCCAATTATTTATATATTCTTAATTACATTCCTTTACTTAGATTTGTGTGTATTGGGTATATATTGTGAAATTGTTAGATATTACTTGTTAGATATTACTGCACTGTCGGAGCTAATAACACAAAGCATTTTCGCTACACCCGCAATAACATCTGCTTAACACGTGTATGTGACCAATAACATTTGATTTGATTTGAATCTGGATTAAATGAGAAGGGGTTACAGGTCAAAGGTTAAAGGTCAGATATGGAGGAAGCTTGATGAATAACATTTGTACGTCAAGCATAACCCCTATTTGCATGACTAGAATATATACGGTACAGCTACAGGCTGCTTAAAATGGATGCTGCTTTCTGAAGACCTGGATACGCCACTTATCACTCACAAGTCTTAGCCGTGGGTTACTATGTCCCATTTGATCATGTTTTGTTTATTAATATAGGGGGCACACAATTCCACTCCTTAAGAGCAGCGACGTCTCATAGCCCTGCTGTATTTTAACTTAAGTAAATTACTTATTTAGACGGCTAGCGACTGGAACAAGCTGCAACTAACACTCAAACTGAACAGTTTTATCTCTTCATTCAAAGACTCAAATCATGGACACTCTTAATGACAGTTGTGGCTGCTTTGCGTGATATGTTGTTATCTCTACCTTCTTGCCCTTTGTGCTGTTGTCTGTGCCCAATAATGTTTGTACCCTGTTTTGTGCTGCTGCCATGTTGTGCTGCTGCCATGTTGTGTTGCTATCATTTTGTTGTCATGTTGTGTTGGTACCATACTGTGTTGTCATGTGTTGCTGCCTTGCTATGTTGTTGTCTTAGGTCTCTCTTTATGTAGTGTTGTGTTGTCTCTCTTGTCGTGATGTGTGTTTTGTCCTATATTTATATTATTTTAATTTGTTTATTTTTAATCCCATCCCCCGTCCCCGCAGGAGGTCTCTTTTACAGCTGGGCCCTGCGTATACATGTCTACACATACAGTTTAGGTACAATGATTAAGAAATTACACAAGACAAACAAAACCATCACAGATAACACACAAAAATACAGCAGCAGATTATTACATTTACAAACAGGTTATTCCCCTAACAGCACAAGAACTTGCATTACCTGAAACAGTTACAAGCAATACAAAAATAAAAATCATCCAATAAATGTTTAAATTTGGCAAGGGGGACAAGAGTCTCAAGTTTAAGTTTAGTCTGCAGGCTATTCCATAGGCAAGGAGCGTAACAGGAAAAGGCAGCCATACCCAACTCTGTGGAAATCGCATGGGCCTCAAGTGTAATCCATGCTTGAGACCTGGTTTTAGGAATTATAATTATAATGTTGATGAGTGACGATAAAATAAATGATTGGTTATGTAGCAAGGAGAAGGGAAAACCAACATACACTGGAATTGCAGACAGCTTCATTCATCATGCATGTTCAATCTAAAGACATATTCAAATACATTTTATTCAAATACGATACATAGGACATGTGTGTAGACTGTGGACACACATTTTCAGAGGAAAAAACAGGTCATTATCTGAATGAGCAAAGAGAATTTCCTCGACTCAGAGTGGGCACTTGCACTGTATCTCCCGGGTGTATCTAGACCCAGACATACTTCTACTCTGCTTTAAATATAATAGGGCCAGAACAAGTGGTGCAGACATCTACCGAAGTCATCGGACTGCCACACAGCCATTCATCAAAGTCTCTGTTACTCTCTTACCATATGTAAATTCACCCCTAGCCATGGAAAGTGTCTGGGCTTCCATTACTCTGCGGATAGACCAATGGTAGACGTGACGCTGACACCCTGCTAGACCAGGAACAGATAGCGAATCAGCAGTTCACTGCGTCTAATGAGGAACACGAGGAAACACAACATGGCTTTTATCTATGGGCAAAGGGATGAATCATAATCTATTGGCCCTTGGACGCTTTCAATACTAATGGACCTCGTGGGATTTTTTGTTTTGAGGATTAATAACGACCTTGTCATGTCAGGCCCACTCATGTCAATAACGGCCCTCAACTAACCGGTGCCCCCGCACATTGACTCTGTACCGGCACCCTCCTGCATATATTGTTATTTTTTTACTGCTCCTCTTTAATTACTTGTTACTTTTATCTCTTATTCTTATCCGTATTTTTTGAAACTGCACTGTTGGTTAGGGGCTCGTAAGTAAGCCTTTCACTGTAAGGTCTACACCTGCTGTATTCAGCACATGTGACTAATACAATTTGATTTCATGTGATGTTTTGGAGAATTATTTTTTGACACCTTCAGTGTTATTAATTCAGTTCCAATATGGATGAGGGTTTTTTTATGCAACGTTGTTCACCGCCAAGTAATCTTGGGGCTCAAAGACATTAGCCATGTCTCGTCTTTGTCATTTACAAACATTAACCAAAAGAGGAAGTTAGATTGAGGGAAAACAAAAGGCGATGAATCGATTGTGATTTGCTGAATACAAACTCTGAGCCTCGAAAACAGCCAGACAGCACCAAGGGCTATGTCGTCGAACGGAACGAGGCTTTGGTTTTCTGAACATAACGCACAAACCAAATGGCGTTTTTTTGTTATAAAAGTAATATTTATCGAACAAAAATAACATTTGTTGTGTAACTGGGAGTCTCGTGAGTGCAAACATCCAAAGATTATCAAAGGTAAGCGATTAATTTGATTGCTTTTCTGACTTTCGTGACCATGCTAATTTGGGGCTAGCTGTTGTAGCATTGATTGATACACTCACAAAAGCTTGGATTGCGTTCGCTGCAAAGCATATTTTCAAAATCTGACACGATAGGTGGATTAACAACAAGCTAAACTGTGTTTTGGTATATTTCACTTGTGATTGCATGATTATAAATATTGTTAGTAATATTTTGCGCCCTGCAATTCAGAGGTTGTTTAGGAAAATGATCCCGCTAAAGGGATCCGTAGCGCAGAGAAGTTTTAATCGCAATGCAAATAAGGACCAGCTTTTTCAGACCGAAGATTATGACTCAGAAATGGTTTAGCATGACTACAGATCAAAGACAGTAGATGGGAAGATATAACGATAGAATGATTACCCTTTGAAATAATTCATCCGTATTTACTTTGAGTTTTTGGGAAAAAGACTCTCAATGGGGGGCCTGAGAAACTCTCAATCACTCATCACTGCCAGCACCTTGGAGCCCCGGCACCTCATCTCCACCAGCTCCTTGGAGCCCCGGCACCTCATCTCCACCAGCTTCTTGGAGCCCCGGCACCTCATCTCCACCAGCTCCTTGGAGCCCCGGCACCTCATCTCCACCAGCTCCTTGGAGCCCCAGCACCACAGTATGGTGTAATGGGTTCCTTTGGACGGTCCAGATAGCCCCAAAGGCCAGTTTCTCAGAAAGTAAAACTACTAATGGACTAAAATGCATGCTTAATGGAAATTCTGAATTGAAATAGGTTTTTAGTCCAGGCTTAATCTCTGTCTAGAAAATCACCTCAAACGGTTCTAAAAGCTGCTGTTGTGCATGCTAAGGTCATCAAAATATTTGTTCTTGAATTGCGGTGTCATTTGCATCCCTTGTCTTTGCAACCATTTAAAACACGTTGACATTATGTAGAGTTACACATGTGTAATCTTTATTTAACTAGGCAAGTCAGTTAAGAACAAAATCTTATTTACAATCAGGGGCAGAACGACAGATTTTTACCTTGCCAGCTCGGGGATTCGATGTAACAACTTTTCGTTTATTTTCGGTTACTGGCCCAATGCTCTAACCACTAGGCTACCTGCCGCCATCATACATGTTCCTGTTCTTTGTTTATATTGACCTGTTTATCAATTATAAAGGATAATGCAAGTATTTTATAGTGCTTTATAGTGTTTAAATCATAAAACCTGCTTGAAATAAAAAGAAATCCCCCCCCAAATTAGACTTTCATAATTCACATCTCGAAATTCATAACGTTAACGTGCAAAAAATGTTTTTTGCATAGCCCTATTTATTTCTTCAAGAACACACTCACTCAACACAAATTGTAAGGAGGCTAGTTACAGTGCCTCCTAAAGAGATGATTGACATCGGGAACATTTGGTGGGCTAGCAACTGATCATTGATGTTGATGATTGATAGAAATCTGCTAGTTAGCTAGCTCAAAAATATTTTTACTGATTGTGATTTACAGTGCATTCCGAAAGTATTCAGACCCCTTGAGTTTTTCCACATTTTGTTACGTTACCGCCTTATTCTAAAATTGATTAATTTGGTTTGTTTCATCATCAATCTTTTTTTAAAGATTTTTTTAGCTAATTTATGAAAAATAAAAAACTTCAATATTACATTTACATAAGTATTCAGACCCTTTACTCAGTACTTTGCTGAAGCACCTTTGGCAGCGATTAAAGTCTAGAGTCTTTTTGGGTATAATGCTACAAGCTTGGCACATCTGTATTTGGGGAGTTTCTCCCATTCTTCTCTGCAGATCCTCTCAAGCTCTATCAGGTTGGAAGGGGAGCGTTGCTGCACAGCTATTTTCAAGTCTCTCCAGAGATGTTTCATCGAGTTCAAGTCCGGGCTCTGGCTGGGCCACTCAAGGACATACAAAGACTTGTTCTGAAGCCACACCTGCGTTGTTTTGCTGTGTGTTTAGGGTCGTTGTTCTGTTGAAAGGTGAACCTTCGCCCCAGTCTGAGATCCTGAGCACTCGGGAGCAGGTTTTCATCAAGGATCTCTCTGTAATTTGCTCCGTTCATCTTTCCCTCAATCCTGACTTGTCTCCCAGTCCATGCCGCTGAAAAACATCCCCACAGCATGATGCTGCCACCACTATGCTTCACCGTAGGGATGGTGCCAGGTTTCCTCCAGACATGTTCCTACGGACAATTCCTTCGACCTCATGGCTTGGTTTTTGCTCTGACATGCACTGTCAACTGTGGGACCTTATATAGACAGGTGTGTGTCTTTCCAAATCATGTCCAATCAATTGAATTCACCACAGGTGGACTCCAATCAAGTTGTAGAAACAGCTCAAGGATGATCAACTGTCACGCCCTGGCCTTAGTATTCTTTGTTTTCTTTATTATTTTAGTTAGGTCAGGGTGTGACATGGGGAATGTTTGTGTTTTGTCGTTTTGGGTGGTTATATGGTAAAGGGGGTGGCGCAGTGCGAGGAGGGATACCGGCGAATGGAGGCAGCACGACGACGCGGTAGGAAGCCTGTGAGTCAGCCCAAAACATTTCTTGGGGGGGGGGCTTAGAGGTAGTGGGCCGAGGGCAGGTAGGAGACCTGCGCCCACTTCCCAGGCTAACCGTGGAGAGCGGGAGTACGGGCGAACACCGTGTTACGCAGTAGAGCACACGGTGTCTCCTGTATGTGTTCATAGCCCGGTGCGGGTTATTCCACCTCCCCGCACTGGTAGGGCTAGATTGGGCATTGAGCCAGGTGCCATGAAGCCGGCTCAACACGTCTGGTCTCCAGTGCGTCTCCTCGGGCCGGCATACATGGCACCAGCCTTACGCATGGTGTCCCCGGTTCGCCTACATAGCCCGGTGCGGGTTATTCCACCTCCCCGCACTGGTCGGGCGACGGGGAGCATTCAACCAGGTAAGGTTGGGCAGGCTCGGTGCTCAAGGGAGCCAGTACGCCTGCACGGTCCGGTATTTCCGGCGCCACCTCCCCGCCCCAGTCCAGTTCCACCAGTGCCTACACCACGCAACAGGCTTCCAGTGTGTCTCCAGAGCCCTGTTCCTCCTCCACGCACTCGCCCTATGGTGCGTGTCTCCAGCCCGGTACCACCAATTCCGGCACCACGCACCAAGCCTCCTGTGCGTCTCCAGAGTCCTGTGCATCCTGTTGCTGCTCCCCGCACTAGGCACTAGCCCTGAGATGCGTGTCCCCAGCCCGGTACCACCAGTTCCGGCACCACGCACTAGGCCTAATGTGCGTCCCCAGGGTCCAGTATGCCCTGTTCCTTCTCCCCGCACTAGCCTGAAGGTGCGTGTCCTTAGCCCGGTGCCTCCAGTTCCGGCACCACGCACCAGGCCTACAGTGCGCCTCATCCGGCCAGAGCCATCCGTCTCCCCAGCGCCATCTGAGCCATCCGTCTCCCCAGCGCCATCTGAGCCATCCGTCTCCCCAGCGCCATCTGAGCCATCCGTCTCCCCAGCGCCATCTGAGCCATCCGTCTCCCCAGCGCCATCTGAGCCATCCGTCTGCCCAGTGCCGTCTGAGCCATCCGTCTGTCCCGAGCCATTAGAGCCGCCCGTCTGTCCCGAGCCGTCAGAGCCGTTAGTCAGTCAGGAGCCGCTAGAGCCATTCGTCAGTCAGGATCTGCCAGAGCCGCCAACCAGACAGGATCTGCCAGAGCCGCCAACCAGACAGGATCTGCCAGAGCCGCCAACCAGACAGGATCTGCCAGAGCCGCCAACCAGACAGGATCTGCCAGAGCCGTCAGCCAGCCATGAGCGTCCAGATCCGTCAGCCAGCCATGAGCAGCCAGATCCGTCAGCCAGCCATGAGCAGCCAGATCCGTCAGCCAGCCATGAGCAGCCAGATCCGTCAGCCAGCCATGAGCAACCAGATCCGTCAGTCAGCCATGAGCAGCCAGATCCGTCAGCCAGCCATGAGCAGCCAGATCCGTCAGCCAGCCATGAGCAGCCAGATCCGTCAGCCAGCCATGAGCAGCCAGATCCGTCAGCCAGCCATGAGCAGCCAGATCCGTCAGCCAGCCATGAGCAGCCAGATCCGTCAGCCAGCCATGAGCAGCCAGATCCGTCAGCCAGCCATGAGCAGCCAGATCCGTCAGCCAGCCATGAGCCCTCCAGCCAGGATCCGCCAGAGCCGTCCAGCCAGGATCCGCCAGAGCCGTCATCCAGCCAGGATCCGTCCCTCAGTCCGGAGCTGCCGTCCCTCAGTCCGGAGCTGCCCCTTATCCTGGTGCTGCCCCTTATCCTGGTGCTGCCCCTTATCCTGGTGCTGCCCCTTATCCTGGTGCTGCCCCTTATCCTGGTGCTGCCCCTTATCCTGGTGCTGCCCCTTATCCTGGTGCTGCCCCTTATCCTGGTGCTGCCCCTTAGTCCGGTGCTGCCCCTTAGTCCGGTGCTGCCCCTTAGTCCGGTGCTGCCCCTTAATCCAGTGGGGTTAATGTGGAGGGTGGCCATTTGGAGGAGGCTACGAAAGCGGGTAGTGACTATGGTGGGGTGGGGACCACGACCAGTGCCAGAGCCGCCACCGTGGACAGACGCCCACCCAGACCCTCCCCTAGACTTTATGCTGGTGCGCCCGGAGTTCGCACCTTAAGGGGGGGGTTATGTCACGCCCTGGCCTTAGTATTCTTTGTTTTCTTTATTATTTTAGTTAGGTCAGGGTGTGACATGGGGAATGTTTGTGTTTTGTCGTTTTGGGTGGTTATATGGTAAAGGGGGTGTTGGGTGTAGTGTATGAGTTTGTGTTGAGTGAATGTTTCTAGGTATGTCTATGTCTGTGTCTATGTTGCATGTTTTTGCACTTAGTCATTTATAGCTTCACGTTCGTCTATTTGTTGTTTTGTTTAGTTTTTCTTCTTCTAAATAAAGAGAAGATGTATTTTTCACACGCTGCGCCTTGGTCCTCTCTCTCTCCCTTTGACGATCGTGACATCAACGGATGCACCTGAGCTCAATTTCGAATCTCATAGCGAAGGGTCTGAATGCTTATGTAAATAAGGTATTTCTGGGGGGTTTTATATACAGTTGCAAACATTTCAAAAAAAATGTTCTTTGCTTTGTCATTATGGGGCATTGTATGTAGATTGATTAGGATTTTTTATATATTTCATCCATTTTATAATAACGAAAAAGTCAAGGGGTCTGAATACTTTCTGAATCTATCTTCAACGCTCTTTAATAATAATAATTTCATAGTATAACATTCATAATCCTTTAACTCTATTGGCTGGCTGGTGGTTATCTAGAGTCTAGACTACCTGTGTTGTTGCTGCCCTGACACACATATGAAACTCCCGACTGAAGAAGGGATGGAGTTGGGTCGGAGGGTATTAGATACAGCTGCTCCTCTCTGTGTCTCTCTGCTGTGTGTAGGCCAGACCGAATATTGACGATAATGAAACTCAAGTGTTATCAAGTGGTTAATAAAATATTATGATGCAGCTGCTGTGGCAGGGCTGTTGATATTTAAACTAGGTAGCTTGCTACACAGACTGGACCGGTGAACGCATCTCAAGCCGTGCATGTTTAGATACCAGGTGTACGCAATCTCCATACAAGGCAGAATGGGTAACAGGTGCAAAGCTGGCGCGAACTCCGTACAGGGCAGGCCAACAGGCGCAATCAACCAACGGATTGGGGGGGAAGTGGGGGTGGAATGTGGCAAACTTGAGTTGGTTCAGAACATCAACGACAAAAACGGCATGTAAAAATATATATACATATCACCACCCAAAAGGGCAGGTGTGGGAGGTCAAAGAGGCGGGTTATCAGGTACACCCCTATCTGTACCCCACAGGAGGCTGCTGAGGGGAGAACGACTCTAAATAATGTCCGGAACGGAGCAAATGGAATGGCATCAAAACACCTGGAAACCATGTTTGATGTATTTGTTACCATTCCACTGATTCAGCTCCGGTCATTAGTAGGAGCCCATTCTCCTTTGCTGTGCATGTGTCTGGTTTAAAGTACTTAGGGTAGGGGTATTCAACCTGGGGTCCGTGGCCCCCTAGTGGTCCGCAGAGGTACTGCAGCGAGTCCAACCCCAAAAAATGTAAAGTGGAAAAATATGTTTTTGGAGTTACCTTTCTAGCTAATAGGCTAAAGTTTAGGTCTACACTTCCTCTTCCAAATATGATGTGGGGAGGTCAAAATAATGAAAAACTATCTACCAAATCTATTAATTTTAAAACGTTGATTACTTCTCCTTGCCATTATCATTCACCTGATGATAAGACAAGGCATGTGATTATTTTTTTATTTTTTTGCTAACATATGATGAGGTTCCCTGGTTTGCCGGTTTGCCTGTGAGGAAGTCCTTGGGCAAGAAAAGTTTGAAGACCCCTGACTTTGGGTAAGCAAATTGGCTTGTCCCAGTAGTGATGTGTAGAGCCGTGACATGTTTGGGGGATTTATAGATATCTATCTAATATCTATCTAATATTTTGAATGCTAGAAAGTGAACTACAATATTTAATATATTGTATAGATCAATAAAAACAAAGAATTCTATTTAATAATCCTATTTTACTAGTATAATGTGTGTCCCTCAGTTTTATGTCACTGGTGTTACTGCCTTGAAAATCACTCATTAATGATATAATGTACAAGGATTATTAGCTAATCACACCCTTTTAGTATGTTACATTTGAGGATTTAATTGATCATTTGGTGTGTCTAAATCCAAAGTGTCACTTGATGTTAGTCAATTTATTAGGGAAATAACATTGTGAGCAAAATGATTAATCATTAGTAAATCCAGCAAGTGAAGAAGCCGGATGTGGAGGTCCTGGGCTGGCGTGGTTACACGTGGTCGTGAGGCCGGATCGGACGTACTGCCAAATTCTTTAAAACGACCTTATGTGGTAGAGAAATTAACATAAATTCTCTGGCAACAGCTCTGGTGGAGAGAAATAATGAGAGAAATAAGCTTTTTGTGCGTATGGACCATTTCTGGGATCTTATATTTCACCTCATGAAACATGGGACAAACATTTTACATGTTGTGTTTCTATATTTTTGCTCAGTGTAGAAAAGTCTATATTTAATATTGGACGGAAAACGAGTTTGATTTGGCCAGGAAAATGTTTGAGCACATCCGTGATTATGAAATACTAGTGAAGTTGAACACAGACATTGGGAAATGTGTTATTAGAGAGCTATTAACAGCTGTTACAGAATGTGTCAGACTTCTTAACTCACAGCCGATTGCATCTACAGTCCTTCCTAAAGGAGTTAGGCATCGGATTTAGCCCAAGTGTTACAGGGAACACATGGTCCATTGGCATGAACACTAGCCAAAGTGCAACTGGGAGTACTACTACATGGTTGATTTCCCATCGTTCATGGCTGAGAGAGAGTGGTTAAGTAACAGTTCTCACACACAGCAACTGAACACACACACACACACACAGACACACACACACGACTGACTGAACAGTAGGTACTAATACATTTTCTTTTCCATTGACACTAGCTTTAGCCGGAGTGCTAGAGGGAATGTAATGGTCCATTGGCCCATGAAGTAAGCTCCAATATGACTGCAACAAAAACCATTCCTCATCACCAAGGGACAGGGGCACCAGGGCGATAGAGAGGAAGAAGGGGAGAGAGAATACGAAGAAAAAAATGTTTGACAGAGAGAGATAGACCTTATGGATTACCTCTCCGTTGTCTTTCGAACAAGACCACCCACGCACGCCTGTCCTTCCGCCCACACCGGGCCTCCACTCGTCCCCGCTCTCCAATGCGGCAACGAGGGGGACTAATAACCTCGGGCGTCAATCACGACGCTCCTTCACAACGTGGCGCAGGACCGGACCCAGGATGAAATTGTGTAATTACCTCCCCCACTAACGCACTGGCTCCACAATGACTGGCTCAGACGAGACTCATGCATCTCTTTGGGGTGTGTGTCTGTGTTTGTAAGGGGGGGGGGGCATTTCAACAGGAAATAAGGTAGTGCTACATTATTAGCGAGGACACAGTTACAGTGATGTCGCAAAGGTGCTGACAAATCCATAGACGCCGCAGAACATTGGCCATGCATATGGAACAGGGCCCCACTCACAGGAGATGAGATCTGTATCTTTGGGAGAAATTAATTCCAGTCAGCAGAAGATGTATGTTTTGTGGGGCCCAATGTGAGACAGAACTTCACTGACTGTGACAGTGTGGGAAATGATGTGGAATTATCTTTTTCATCAAGCTTAGTTCATAAACCACCCTCCCTCTCACCCTTCCTCTCTCACCAACACCCAAAGCCAAATAAAATCCCACATTAAAACATTGTCGAGACAGTTAAGGCACCGGAAAGTTTTTGACATAGCATTCTCTTGGTCTTAGGTGTAATGGGTCTATCCAACAATTAGGTGCCTTTTGAGTAGCGTAACTTGGTGGGGGAAAAAATATTTTACTTCACCCTATTTTAACATTCTGTCATAAAGAGCACATGTTCCACCTCAACAAGTACAAGAACAACACAGATTGTTCTGAAATAGTTTCTGCTCTTAGAAACAGATAAGATTAGCATTCCAGCAACATTATTTAGTTGAAATATAATTTGATCTTTGAGATATTAAGGTAATTAATTGCATCTGAAATGGCCATTTTTAATTTATAGGATTCCTTTTTTATTCAATAAATATAGTATCTAACATCCAATTTTGGACAATTTTTTTTTTTTTTTTTTTAACAATAAGACATGAGGAATCTAAGAAATAGTCAAAAGCCACTAATGGACATCCCACATCCCACGTCAACCCCAACCCAACAACGAGTACAGAGTCTAAGTTCTCTACAGTATGTCTGACAAGTAATATGGGGTGGTTTGTTTCTAACTACACAAATGATTCCAGAACAATCTGAGTTGGTGGGTGTAATGGCTTGCTTAAATGACTTGGAACAATCATGACACAAGGCGAGACCCAGATGCAGACACAGGAGGCAGATCAGATGGTTACAATATTTATTAATCCAATAGGATAAGGCAAGAGAATGGTCGTGGACAGGCAAAAGGGTCAAAAAGGCACCAAAGGGTAGGCAGAATCAAGGTCAGGGCAGGCAGGATGATCAGGCAGGTGGGAAAGTAGTCCAGAGTCAGGCAGGGGTCAAAACTGGGAAGACTATCAAAAGGAGTACGGGAAAAACACGCTGGTTGACTTGACTAACATACAAGACGAACTGACCCAGAAAGGCAGGAAACACAGGGATAAATACACTGGCCCAGAAAGGCAGGAAACACAGGGATAAATACACTGACCCAGAAAGGCAGGAAACACAGGGATAAATACACTGGCCCAGAAAGACAGGAAACACAGGGATAAATACACTGGCCCAGAGAGACAGGAAACACAGGGATAAATACACTGGGGAAAACAAGCGACACCTGGAGGGGGTAGAGACAATCACAGGAACAGGTGTAACAGATCAGTGCGTGACAGGAACGGCCCACATAATAAAAAAACATGTTTTCCCATCTCAAGAGATTAAATAAACCCTTGGCCTAAAATTTCCATGACCCCGCGCAAATCTAATTAATGTCATAAAAAAATCCCCATCAAAATCTGTCTGTTTACGCTAAAGATGTCTGTTTTTTTGCATGGGCTGAGTCTCAATCCATCGCATCTGCCGATATCACCCTTACGCATCTGCGGTGAAAGGTGGGAGAGCTAGAGCGTTGTTTGTCAGACCATGAGACATCCCGAAAATCAGTATTCTCACTAAAAAGTCTGTAGCGTCCGAACGGTTTGGCAAAACTATTAACCGTTTGGCAAAACTACAAACTATTATGACCACTTTATTGAAAGATGAGACTCTCATGAACATGATGGTGTTCTCCATTTTTCTATAGGATGCCCACAAGCCTCACAAGTCTTGTCTGAAGATCCCGGTACCAGTTTTTAAGAAAATTAATGGAAAACAAGGGGATAAATACATGTAAAAAAAAAAGTTGTTTCCTGATCTTTCTTACATCTCTCAGATATAGGACAGACACTTCAGTTAAAACTACCTTTTGATTTTTTGGGGACGATCTGTTGTTCCATGTAGTGAATCTGTTATTCAATGCGTTTCTATTCGCTAACAGCAGTAATGCCAATTTCAATGTTTTATTCAATAATTTTTTTATATATTTTTTTTAATACTTTTTAATGGGTCTTAAAATTCAAAATCAAATCGCTAAATAATCCTTGGTATCCACATCTTAAAACAATTAAAACAAAAACAAGAGCACTTTTTGCCAGTCCTGTCTGGTCCAGCGACGGTGGGTTTGTGCCCATAGGCGACGTTGTTGCCGGTGATGTCTGGTGAGGACCTGCCTTACATCAGGCCTACAAGCCCTCAGTCCAGCCTCTCTCAGCCTATTGTGGACAGACTGAGCACTGATGGAGGGATTGTGCGTTCCTGGTGTAACTCTGGCAGTTGTTGTTGCCATCCTGTCCTCTTCTGGCTGTGCCGGTTGGAGATTATAAGAGTACATGGCCTTTAATTAAGACCAGATTGTTCTTCAAGATGTTCAAACCTTCATAGATGACCAGCACAGTCAAATAATAATCACAGTGGTTGTAGAGGGTGCAACAGATCATCACCTTAGAAGTAAATGTTGGCATTTCATAGCAGAGCATTCAGAGGTCGAGACAGCAGGTGCGATAGAGAGAGAAAGAGGGAGAGTCAAAAAACAGCAGGTCTGGGACAAGGTAGCACGTCCTGTGAACATGGTCAGGGTAACGGGGACAGCCAGGAGTCATCAGGCCAGGTAGTCCTGAGGCATGGTCCTAGGGCTCAGGTCCTCCGGGAGGGGAGGGAGACAGAGAGAGAGAATTAAACTCACACAGGACACCAGATAAGTGAAGAGAATTAGACCAGATATAACAGACTGACACTAGCCCCCCCGGCACATAGTCTATTGCAACATAGATACTGGAGGCTGGGGGGGGGGGGGGGGGGGGGGGTTGGGGACACTGTGGCCCTGTCTGACGATACCCCCGGACAGGGCCAACCAGGCAGGACATAACCCCACCCACTTTGCTAAAGCACAGCAGCCCCCCCGCCTTCACTAGAGGGATATGAACAGACCACCAACATACTATTCTGAGACAAGGATGAGTATAGCCCACGAAGATCTCCTCCACCTCATGACACCGAGGGGGCGCAAGACCAGACAGGAAGATCAAGTCAGTGACTCAACCTACTCAAGTCGAGAATAGCGCAGATGAGCTTGGCACGACGTGACGCACCCCTCCTAGTGACGGCATGGAAGAGCAGTAGTAAGCCAGTAACTCAGCCACCGTAATACGTTTAGAGACAGAGAATCCCAGTGGAAAAAGGGGAGCCAGACAGACAGAGAAAGCAAGGGCGGTTCGTCATTCCAGTGCCATGCCGTTCACCTTCACACCCCTGGGCCAGACTACACTCATTCATAGGACCTACTGAAGAGATGTGTCTTCAGTAAAGCCTTAAAGGTCGAGAGCGAGTCTGCGTCTCTCACATGGGTAGGCAGACCATTTCTTAAAAATGGAGCGCTATAGGAGAAAGCCCTGCCTCCAGCTGTTTGCTAAGAAATCCTAGGGACAATAAGGAGGCCTGCGTCTTTTGACCGTAGCGTACGTGTAGCTATGTATGGCAGGACCAAATCGGATAGATGGCTAGAAGCAAGTTCATGTAATGCTTTGTAGTTTAGTAGTAATATGATATATTTTGGGGGGTTCTAGTCAGGATTCTAGCAGCCGTATTTAGCACTAACTGAAGTTTATGTAATGCTTCATCCGGGTAGCCGGAGAAAAGAGCATTGCAGTAGTCTAATCTAGAAATTACAAAACCATGGATTAGCTTTTCTGCATAATTTTTCAGATTTCTGCAATGCAATGAAGATGGAAAAAAGCTGCCCTTGAAATATTATTGATATGTTCGTCAAACGAGAGATCAGGGTCCAAAGTAATGCAGAGGTCCTTCACAGTTAATTGTCAGATCAAACCGCAGATCTCTTTGCTTCTTGGGACAGAGAACTAGCATCTCTGTTTTGTCAGAGTTTAAAAGTAAAACATTTTCCGCCATTCACTTCCTTATGTCTGAAATACAAGGGTAGGCAATTTTAGGGCTATAACATTTTTTCATTGAAATGTACAGCTGTAGTGAAAGTTGACGTTGTGTTTCCCGAATGACATCATCAAGAGATCAAGAGAATATATAGTGAAAATAATAGTGGTCCTAAAATGGAACCTTGAGGAATACCGAAACTTACAATTGATTAGTCAGAGGACAAACCATCCACAGAGATGAACTGATATCATTCCGACAGACAATTTCTATTTTATATTTTACCTTTATTTAACTAGGCAAGTCAGTTAAGAACAAATTCTTATTTACAATGGCGGTCTACCCCAGCCAACGCTGGGCCAGTTGTGCATATCCCTACGGGACTCCCAATCACGGCCAGATGTTATAATGCCTGGATTCAAACCAGGGACTGTAGTGACACCTCTTGCACTGAGTTGCAGTGCCTTAGACTGCTGCGCCACTCGGGAGCCTAATCTAGAAGTGATAAAAGCATGGATTAGCTTTTCTGCTTAATTTTGGGACAAAAAGTTATGATGATGGAAAAAAGTCTAAACCAGGAAAGAACTTGTCCGTGTAGACCACTCAAACTCAACTCTGGACCTCGAAGCCAGTTCCACTGCATTTTTTAATTGTTCCCCTCTAATCAGGGACTGATTTAGACCTGGGACACCAGGTGAGTGCAATTAATTTGAGTTGAGTACCCCTGGTGTAGACCAATTAGGGTTTCCAATCTCTCCAAAAGAATGTGATGATCGATGGGGTCATAACCGGCACAAGGACAGATGCCGACACATATTTCTAGCTAATTTACACACTGAAGTTATGTTGCCCTTGTTGACCTCTGACTGTTTCACATCTTTGGTGCCGATGTAGACAACAATATCCCTATGCTCTCTACACTCGCCAATTTTAGCCATAGCCAGCACCCTCTTCAGATTAGCCTTCACGTCGGAAGCCCTGCACCCTGGTAAACAGTGTATGATCACTGGATGATTCGTTTTAAAGTCTAATATTGTGGGTAATGGACTCTACAGATTTCAATTTGTCAGAGGTAATGGTGGGAGCCTTCAGCAGCTCAGACCCCGTAACGGGTGGAGGAGAGACCTGAGAATGCTCGGCCTCTGACTCCGACTCGTTGCTTAATGGAGAGAACCGGTTGAAAGTATCTGTCGGCTGAATGAGCAATACGGGTTGACAGCATTTCTTTCCAGAAGCCTTGAGAATATTGTCCGGCTGCGGTGTCTCTCGGGGGGATTTAAATGACTATTTGTACTTATTGGTAGAACAGACGCTGTTTCATCCTTTCCTACACTTAAAGTGCCTAACGATTGCGTCTGAAGCCGGGCTTGCGACTCCACTATCCTCACCATAAGGCGATAGTTCTTCTGCATATTATGAGTACAGCAACTGAAATTAGATGGGCATAACGTTAATGTTACTACTTAGCTTTTTCGGCTAGTAGAGATCCTGTAGTACCATGTCCAGATAAAGCATCTGTGGTGAAAAAGTTGAATGAAAAAAGTTGAGCGAGGAAAAAACTAAGACGCTGGTAAATTTGAGTTTTGATTAAAAGTAAAAAATGAAGTTTGGCTGTCTGACCCTGCTGGGACACCTGTCACCATCTGATCCTGCTAAGACATGATGAGCATAGTGTTGTGTACTGACTGTGCACCATGACAGTGAAGTCTGTAGAGCTGTTGATACCGTGTCAGTGTGAAAAGTAGGGAATTAGTTAGGGAAACTGACAGATCAATAACATTACATTGCTATACTGAGTCTAATAAAAACTCACTTTGCGCTGTCAAAAACATCAGAATATTGATCTTCAATCGTTTTGCTGCTGGTCTAGTGTGATTGAGGCAAAAATAAGAGCTCTAATGATACATTATCGAACAAAAACTAGCCAAGTTAA
The DNA here is from genome assembly GCF_016432855.1 of Salvelinus namaycush. Classification (NCBI taxonomy): domain Eukaryota; kingdom Metazoa; phylum Chordata; class Actinopteri; order Salmoniformes; family Salmonidae; genus Salvelinus; species Salvelinus namaycush. The sequence goes on along the minus strand of NC_052331.1, from coordinate 39,432,096 downwards.
TTTACGTCTGTTGAAATGGGACAACACAAAGGCTACAAAAAAATTCCATACACACAACAGCTGTTAGATACTGCTACCTGCCAGATAGCTGTAGAGGCTAGAGCTGATCTGACTGTGGTAGCTACTAGCTAGGAAGCTAGTTCATTCACTTCAGACAGAACTTCAGTCAAGAGGGGATGAAACATTAGCTAACGTTACATGTCAGTTACACTACACTGGGAATATATTTTTTCTTCTATTAAGTCTCACAACAGTTACCTTGCCAGCTACATTAGTCAAATAAAGAGTAGCCAGTTTCTGCTCTGCTTGCTTGTACAACTCGGAGAAAAAGCACAACACAGTCAGACAGCAGCTGCCTCTGTTCGTCTCTGCCATACTGGTCCTATAAGCCAGCCTTTCAGAAGCTTTGCTTTCAAAGGCGCTGCATGGTCAATCTGACATCTGCATTGGACGTGCAGCATTTACGGTAATACGGCCTCTGCAGAAGTCAGGGCATACATACTTCTTGCGCTTCGTGGAGCAGAGCAGAGCTGTTGAGTAGCGCTGTTGTGAAGGAAGTTGTCAAGGAAGTGAGTTTTGTATTTATACAGGACCTCCCATCCCCACTTACTGTCAACCAATAATATCAATGTGGAGCTATATGGAGCTATACGGAGCCCTCTGCATTGTTACATTTTGGAGGGACACAGCGATGCGGTACGGAGCTCAATTTGGCTTCTGCAATTGCATCACATCCTCCCTACGGAACCTCCGAGCACATTTTTGGATCAAGAATTAATTGGCTTTCACACAGCCTGTCCGCACGCTCTGTGGTGTTCAGCGGTCCTAAATCCAGCAGTCTACCCGACCGCTCTGAGGAGTCAGCATGGTCCTTTTATTTATTTATATTTTTTATTTACCTTTATTTAACTGCCCCCCCCCCCCCCCCCGACTCCCCCCACCGTCTCCAGTAAAAGTTGCCCCCCTGTAAACAAGCTATCTTGTGTACCGTTTGTTCAAAACTCATAAGGCATCAAACTATCCTAGCATAGAAAATGAAGTTATACAAAAGTTCTTGATTCCATCTGTCAGGAAGGGAACATAAGGCACAGATATGGCAGGCTGTGCGAAGGAAAATAATCAATCACTTAAAACACATGAGTTTCACAATCCAATTTTACCACCCTGGAATTATCTGTTCAAAATGGATGAACAGAGATTTTTGGGAAAACAACACTACTTCAACTGCAGTGATGCAAGTTTGGATTAATTTAATCGAAAACGCAACGTGTGCAGAGAAGAAAGTCAACTGTATACATATTCTAACAAGCTATCTTGTGCGGTTTAAATATAATTTTGCTTTACCTGGAAATTCATGGTTACCAGATGCAAAGGGCTTTAAGTCTCTCAATTAGGAGAAACCAAATAAAGTTGTATTACCAGGTTTGAAATGCGTTTTACATCATGGGGACTCATGCACCAACCAGGATGTTAACAGAGGATTGTTTGAGTGGCCAAACTACCATAAATCTGTCATTTTCAATGGAAGGAGGAGACTGAAGGACAGACATATTATTTGACATTGGCAACTAGAGATTTTACGACCAGAGATTAGAAAGTTTAAACTCTGTGCAAATGATCAGCAAAACGACTTTGCAATATTAACCAAACAAGGGAAGGATGTGGGAACCTCTCGCTAGAAAGCTTTGGCACTGTGTTGGTTAGGCTACCAACCAATGTGCTGTTTTGTATGCAGTGCAGAAGAAAAGTCCATGAAGGGTGATTCCGGCGATGTATTACAACAAAGTAGTAAACAATGTGAATCCTATCTAAGCAGGATAGTGTCACCACACCATAGACCAGCAATATCCCAGACATACTCCATGGAAGGATAGGAGGATAGCCTTGGTTAGTGGGGATGATTGTAGATGGTTCCCCAACTGGTGGCCGGCTGTTATTATGGCCCCCCAAGTTTTCGTTTTTTAGGGGGATGCGGGTGAGGGGGGGGCATACAAGACTGTAAAAACACCAGGAAATCAGCTGTGATTTTAATTTAAGAAATCTGTTCCAAAGTATTCCCACGCATAATAGAGAGACATGATTGTATACAAATGTAAGCAAGGTTGGAAATGATTACATTTTAGTCATACATTACATCTGTTTGGCCTTCCTGCTGTCAATTTACAGTCTACTAAGTATTTGTAATTATGTTCCGGCCGCCCAAACTTCCACTCAAGAAAACAATCAGCCCGCGGCTGAATCCAGTAGATGATCCCTGGCATAGATGGTGTGTGGAGGGGGCACCTTTTCAACCATCCCTGCTGTTGACAGATTGAAAAGGGTGAGAGAGTAGAGGGTAAAAAGGAGACCATGAAAAATGGATGCTTAAATATTAATAGATGACCTTCCTCACTCAAATTCACGATGGCATATTCTGTGGAGGTGGGCATGTTCTGTAGAGTGACTGATGATGACAACCTTCCTGGTGAGACACTCTTCCTGGGCAAACTGACGTCCTCCGTTCTGACGTCTGTCATCTTGAATGAGGGCCAGGGTTGCGGCTTTCTATTTAACGCATTGTGGTTTTTTTGTGTGTGTGTTTCTTTAATATATAAACTATTCTGTATTTGGTCCCTGTACTTTGTCAAACTGTAATGTTTTCTCAGCCACACAAGACAAGGGTCATGGAGAGTGGTCAACTCAGGGGCGCAGTGTGTTTACCACGATGAAGTCAACATAATCAGTCTGGATAGGAGTTAATGATACAGGCTTTTCATTCTCAGAATCAACTTTTAAAATTATACTGAATCTAAAATAGTGCTTATTATTGGTTATTCCTGCTTGCTTTTTAACCATTTGTTCAATCAGGAAATTACAAATTGTTGATGGCTTCATCGTGACACACAGCTTGTGTTTGCGTCTTCTGGCAAAGTCATGCATATTGGGAAAGGCTCCCAAATAAAGGGTGTTGATTGCAAATGTGAAAAATGTTGAGGTAGAAATCAGGAAACCAAATGTGACCAAGGGCCAGCATTGCAAACCACAGCTGGTCATGAAAGATGAATCAAGCTGTTACAATTTACAGTAGTCATAGAGGTATCCATATAATCCATTTGTACAGGTCACATAATCACAGGTTGGGCAACAAATGACCCATATGTACAAGTGTAGGATCTTAATGACCACTTTCTCACAGCAGGAAATGTCCTGCAACAACAGGGTGATCAAATTAAGATCCTATACTGTATATCTGTAGCACGTTGCAGTCCCCTGACTATCCATTTCTATTGATCAGCTAGCTCAGAAAAGCAAATTAGTCAGGCAAGTTAAAGCAAATAATGAAGGCCAGGCACAGGGGAGCTAGGCTTGATGTATGTGTTTTATTCCCATTTCCATTTCAAATCTTTTGTGAGCTGAACATGTTTTTGGGGGGGGGTTGAGAATGGGTATACAGAACATGCACATACAGTTGAAGTCGGAAGTTTACATACACTTAGGTTGGAGTCATTAAAACTTGTTTATCAACCACTCCACAAATTTCTTGTTAACAAACTTTAGTATTGGCAAGTCGGTTAGGACATCTACTTTGTGCATGACACAAGTAATTTTTCCAACAATTGTTTACAGACAGATTATTTCACTCTATCACAATTCCAGTAGGTCAGAAGTTTACATACACTAAGTTGACTGTGCCTTTAAACAGCTTGGAAAATGCCAGAAAATGATGTCATGGCTTTAGAAGCTTCTGATTTACATAATTGACATCATTTGAGTCAATTGAAGGTGCACCTGTGGATGTATTTCAAAGCCTACCTTAAACTCAGTGCCTCTTTGCTTGACATCATGGGAAAATCAAAAGAAATCAGCCAAGACCTTGTAGACCTCCACAAGTCTGGTTCATCCTTGGGAGCAATTTCCAAACGCCTGAAGTTATCATCTGTACAAACAATAGTACTCAAGTATAAACACCATGGGACAAACACAGCCGTCATAACGCTCAGGAAGGAGACGCGTTCTGTCTCCTAGAGATGAACGTACTTTGGTGCGAAAAGCGAAAAATCAATCCCAGAACAACAGCAAAGGACCTTGTGAAGACGCTGGAGGAAACAGGTACAAAAGTATCTATATCCACAGTAAAACGAGTCCTGTATTGACATAACCTGAAAGGCCGCTCAGCAAGGAAGAAGACACTGCTCCAAAACCGCCATAAAAAAGCCAGACTACAGTTTGCAAATGCACATGGGGACAAAGATCATACTCTTTGGAGAAATGTCCTCTGGTCTGATGAAACAAAAATAGAACTGTTTGGCCATAATGACCATCGTTAGGAGGCTTGCAAGCCGAAGAACACCATCCCAACCGTGAAGCACAGGGGTGGCAGCACCATGTTGTGGGGGTGCTCTGCTGCAGGAGGGACTGGTGCACTTCACAAAATAGGTGGCATCATGAGGTAGGAAAATTCTGTGGATATATTGAAGCAACATCTCAAGACATCAGTCAGGAAGTTAAAGCTTGGTCACAAATGGGTCTTCCAAATGGACAATGACCCCAAGCATACTTCCAAAGTTGTGGCAAAATGGCTTAAGGACAACAAAGTCAAGGTATTGGAGTGGCCATCACAAAGCCCTGACCTCAATCCTGTAGAAAATTTGTGGGCAGAACTGAAAAAGCGTGTGCGAGCAAGGAGGCCTACAAACCTGACTCAGTTACACCAGCTCTGTCAGGAGGAATGGGCCAAAATTCACCTAACTTATTGTGGGAAGCTTGTGGAAGGCTACCCAAAACGTTTGACCCAAGTTAAACAATTTAAAGGCAATGCTACCAAATATGAATTGAGTGTACATAAACTTCTGACCCACTGGGAATGTGATGAAATAAATAAAAGCTGAAATAAATCATTCTCTCTACTATTATTCTGACATTTCACATTCTTAAAATAAAGTGGTGATCCTAACTGACCTAAAACAGGGAATTTCTACTAGGATTAAATGTCAGGAATTATGAAAAACCGAGTTGAAATGTATTTGGCTGAGGTGTATGTAAACTTCAGACTTCAACTGTATAGCCGTGTAACGTTTTTGAGGGGGATGTATCTGTAATTTTGTCAGTGACAGTGGGTAATGGGTTTCATTCCCCTTTATATTTAATTTGGTTGTACAAGGCGCTCCCTGGTACCTATGTGCGTGTTCTGTACACCCCTTCTCAAACCCCTCAAAAACACGTTCAGCTCACAAAAGCTCCTAGATTTGAAATGGAAATGGGAATAAAACACACACACATCAAGCCTAGCTCCCCTGTGTCAAGCCTTCACTATTTGCTTTAACTTGCCTGACTAATTTGCTTTTCTGAGCTAGCTGATCAATAGAAATGGATAGTCAGGGGACTGCAATGTGCTACAGATATACAGTATAGGATCTTAATTTGATCACCCTGTTGTTGTAGGACAATGCAAACTTGTTGTGTATTTGAGATTTAAAAAGGCTTCACACGTTTGTAATTTCCACTTTAATTCCACTTTAATTCCACAATGTCTACAAACAAATTATAGTAATTATAATCCACACAATAAAAGGGGCTGCGTGGTCAATCCGTCATCTGCATTGGCCTTGCAACATTTATGAACAGAAGAGATTGTAGAGATTGTGTTGTAGTGCGTTAATCAGAGATAGGGCTGTACTGTATGTGTTAATCAGAGATAGGGCTGCACTGTATGTGTTAATCAGAGATAGGGCTGTACTGTATGTGTTAATCAGAGATAGGGCTGTACTGTATGTGTTAATCAGAGATAGGGCTGTACTGTATGTGTTAATCAGAGATAGGGCTGTACTGTATGTGTTAATCAGAGATAGGGCTGTACTGTATGTGTTAATCAGAGATAGGGCTGCACTGTATGTGTTAATCAGAGATAGGGCTGTACTGTATGTGTTAATCAGAGATAGTGCTGTACTGTATGTGTTAATCAGAGATAGGGCTGTACTGTATGTGTTAATCAGAGATAGGGCTGTACTGTATGTGTTAATCAGAGATAGGGCTGTACTGTATGTGTTAATCAGAGATAGGGCTATACTGTATGTGTTAATCAGAGATAGGGCTGTACTGTATGTGTTAATCAGAGATAGGGCTGTACTGTATGTGTTAATCAGAGATAGTGCTATACTGTATGTGTTAATCAGAGATAGTGCTATACTGTATGTGTTAATCAGAGATAGTGCTATACTGTATGGGTTAATCAGAGATAGTGCTATACTGTATGTGTTAATCAGAGATAGGGCTGTACTGTATGTGTTAATCAGAGATAGGGCTATACTGTATGTGTTAATCAGAGATAGTGCTATACTGTATGTGTTAATCAGAGATAGTGCTATACTGTATGGGTTAATCAGAGATAGTGCTATACTGTATGGGTTAATCAGAGATAGTGCTATACTGTATAAGGATCCGCCCCTTTTTAACTGCCTGTAGCTCAGGCCCTGAAGCAAGGATATGCATATTTTTGGTACCATTTGAAAGGAAATACTTTTTAGTTTGTGGAAATGTGAAAGGAATGTAGGAGAATATAACACAATAGATCTGGTAAAAGATAATACAAAGAAAAAAACAACCGTTCTTTTGTATTTTTTGACTGATCCAATAAACCATTGCATTTCTGTTCAAAATTTTGTATCAAGACTGCCCAAATATGACTAATTTCTTGATTAATAACTTTTCATGTTCAAAATTGTGCACTCTCCTCAAACAATAGCATGGTATTCTTTCACTGTAATAGCTACTGTAAATTGGACAGTGCAGTTAGATTAGAAAGAGTTTAAGCTTTCTGACAATATCAGATATGTCTATGTCCTGGGAAATGTTCTTGTTACTTACAACCTCATGCTAATCGCATTAGCCAACGTTATCTCAACCGTCCCGTGGAAGGGACACCAATCCCGAAGAAGTTTTAAGACACTCCAGGACCAGATTTGTCCAGAGCACATTGTGGATAAGAACTTTTTTTTCACCTTTCTATCAGTAAAATACAAAAGAATATGTACATAAAATGCATTTTTCGGCAAATCTTTCCAAAGAAAATGTTATCTAGAAAATAAAATTGACAACATATCAACAATTACCTCTGGGCAAGTCTGGAGAAAATCTCTGAAGGATAACTACACAACATTTGCTGAGAAAAATTAGTTGGCGTGTGGGAGGAGTCTGACTTTTGGGAAATGGCAGTTAAAGACAAGTACACTGAATTAAGACGCCAAACGCCAAACGCCCATTTAGACCCAATCACCATCTCTTCAAAGTAAGTTAACTAAATATAGTCCCGTTGTCACGACTTCCGCTGAAGTTGGGTCCTCTCCTTGTTCGGGCGGCGCTCGGTGGTCGGCGTCGCCGGTCTTCTAGCCATCATTGATCCCCTTTTCATTTTCCATTTGTTTTGTCTTGTCTTCCCACACACCTGGTTTCAATTCCATCATTACATGTTGTGTATTTAACCCTCTGTCCCACCCCCCCATGTCCTTGTCCGGAATTGTTTATTGTTATGCTGGTGTGCAACGGGTTTTGTACCTATTGTATTGTTTATTCTGTTTACGGTGATTTTATTATTAAAATATGCCGTTGTAACACAGTTTTCGCTCTCCTGCGCCTGACTTCTCTGCCGCCAGTACGCACCCCTTACACCCGTTTGTAACATTCTCTATGAAATGGGCTTTTCAGTGTAATTTAATGAAGTGTTGAAATCATTGATGTATGTCCATTTTAAAGTGGTTAAAATGTATTGAAATGTTGATTACTGTTATATGATAAGCTTAAGAAAATATACATTTTCATCAAGTTTTCAACATTTTATTGATGGACCAAAATACCAACAAATCTCAAAATTGATACTGTGCCAGACTCCAACTGTGCATGAAGTTTCAAAAGCATTCTGTCATTACTAAATGTGTATTATGATTGGTATTTTAACACCAAAATAATTTGATAAATAAAACATCAGTCATCTTCCTCAAATGATGGCGATGATGACACAATCTTTTAGAGAGGGAGGGAATCTGATTTTATTTATCTCCAACTCGCAGCTCAGATATTTGCCATAGGAATGTACCTGGCTAAAATGTGAGCCACTTTCATGGTAGTGGTTATCCCGAGTTGAACTGAGTTGACCTAAAGTCACCTCGGCAACTCCTCAAACCGGATTGGAAGTATAGGTCTCTGGAGCACCAGGGTAGATTTACTTCAAATGCAAGGTTTGAAGGACGAGCGTACTCCGTCGTGATTACGCACCAAATACAGCTGCTGAACTCAAAACACCTCACTGTCTTCAGTGAGGTGGAACATTAGTCGCAGATAGAAAAGTAATGAAAAGAGCTGACATGATATCTCTTTTAATATGTGTTGTATTATTGTCTGATCGCCAGGACATTTAGACATATAGGAGACTGGGAGATTGGTAATGAAGAGAGGCATAGAGATAGATGACGGTAAAGAGCACAGACAGGAGAGCCTGAGTTGAGATATGTGTGGTCCGGAGTTGAGAATATGGGACTGCTCAACCAGACTCCAGCACATGGCAGACATCATATCTGTTCTACGCAATATGTTTCTATCTGAATGTTCTGTAACCTTGCAGCTTCCTGACAAACTTGTGTTTTTAATTATGGGGTACTTTCTTACATTTTTTTTTTCTTCTCTCAAATAATTTTCTTCTAAGTATGATGATCGGAGCAAACTGCTCCGAGAACGCACTTGTACTCCAATATCAACGGAAACATTCGCTCTGCGTAGCCAACATTTGCTACTGCAAATTGACATAGATGATTTTTCCTTTCATATACGTTCCCCACAGGATGTCTAATGAGTTAGTAGTTTAGGCCAACTGCATGGCCATACAGTGAGCACACATAAAGAAACATGACAGAACTGAAAAGAAAACCAGACTAAATCCTACTAATACAGTATTTACTTTATTTACCGTATTGTATTCAGGTATGAAGTTAAATCTACCCCATATTATTTATTAAAGGTGCATTTCACAGTGTCTCAACACACTTTACAAATGCCGGTTAAAACACAGGAAGCTGCTGATGGGAGAACGGCTCTTAATAAATGTCCGGAACGGAGAAAATGGAATGGCATCAAACACCTGGAAACCATGTTTGATGTATTTGTTTCCCATCCACTAATGCCGCTCCAGTCATTACCACGAGCCTGTCCTACCCAATTAAGGCTTTAAAGGCAATATTGCCATTTGTACTTTAGTTTATCTACACTACTAGATTAGAGCCCATCCTGGTACCAGCCAACAACCCCGTCCTGGTACCAGCCAACAACCCCGTCCTGGTACCAGCCAACAACCAGAGTGGGACCAGTCAACAACCAGAGTGGTCTCACCCAGGAATCCTTTTCCAGGTGGTGCCATGTGACATGATGATGAATGGCTTTGGTGGAGGCCGGGAGTGGGGGGGGAGGGGTCCTCGACACTGACGTGACCTCTTTTCACCCCCCGAGAAAAAAACCACCATCGTCCTCTCAGAGCAGGTTCTTATAATTATCTCATCTTCTGAGGAGCGGTAGAGGTGGGTTTTTTTTCTCTCCGCTGATGATACACGTGTCCGAAAAAAAGAACAGTGGTTCCAGGGTTTCTGACGAGCAAGGCACATTAAGGCAGCGTTCTCAGTGAATGGAATTAGAAGCAGGGTACCCAGCTGTGTGTGTGTGTGTGTGTGTGTGTGTGTGTGTGTGTGTGTGTGTGTGTGTGTGTGTGTGTGTGTGTGTGTGTGTGTGTGTGTGTGTGTGTGTGTGTGTGTGTGTGTGTGTGTGTGTATATGCTCTTGCACGTACACTCAAGTGTGTGTTTTCAAGAGTTCTTCTTCTCCAGTAATAAATGGATCTGCTTCCTCTGACACCTGGGCTACAGTAGATCTAGCACAGAAAATATTGAAAAAGGTTTTTCATTTATACTGAGCCAAAGGTTTGGTCACAGTATGTCTGAATGAGGGAACCGAGCCATTCAATGAGCCTGTTTTTATTCTCGTCGGTGCAAAGCTTCCTGGGTAAAGGTCTCACTGTCCAACTGTTCCCCAAAACATGTTTAATGAATGACGGAGCAGCAGACATTTGTATACGTCGTCAAAAAACTGGCCAACACCAATTCATAACGCAAACACACTGATTACAAGCATTTCGCTACACTCGCAATAACATCTGCTATCCAGTTGTATGTGACCAATACATTTGATTTGATTAACACATACAGTACAGCACTATCTCTGATTAACAAAATATTTAGGCTGCCTTCCTCCAGTGCTGTTAACTGAAGCTGGCTAGCTTTAGAAAACCCTGAGTAGCTTCCTTCATAGTATACCCTTCTGGTCTTGATGAAAATCCAACCTACTGTATTGCCTATTACGACTGATATTTATCATATTTATTGCATGACTCCCATTTTTCCAAGAACATAGGCTTTCTTAAATGGAAATGTGTTTTTGGACCAATAAAAAAAGTGAACCAAAATATATATTTCAGAAGAGCTGACTCCTGAAGATAATAATAATAATAGTAAGTAGATAGTAAGTAGTAAGAAAATCCTCTGTCTGCAAGAGGAGTTGGAGGATTGTCTTTTAATGAGGTTGGATGTGGTACAGATGTAGGATCCTAATTTGATCACTCTTTTGTTGCTGAGAATTTTCCTGCACCGAAGGAAATGCAGATGAGCTTCGTGATTTACATAAATTCACTGAAAACTCACACGAACGCACGATTATATTAACAGTATTGCACTTTTCATGTAGCCTACTTTTGGCCAGCTAATAGCCCAACCACCTGAATCAAGCAACATTATGGACTAAACGTTCACATTCTGTTCCTGCAGGATTATTTTGCTATGACAATATAGGTCAAATTAAGATCCTATATCTGTATGTTATTTTGATTTTGCTTGGCCATGTGGCCTGCTAGATAGATTGAGACTGAGGAACAGGAAGAAGAGGAAGAAGAGATGTGGATTGTGGACAATACCATCTTCATCACCAGTTTCAACATTGTATTTGTAATCATCATCATCACTGTATTCATCAATAACATACTCATCCCTACCGTGACCATTATTAGAGACAATTTGTAATCGTTCGCTCCAACTGTTTCTCTCAAAAGCAGTCTTTCAACATTCCATACGGAAAACGTGACTCTCTGAGACACTTCATCAATGACACTCTCCTCCTTTCATTCTCTCCTCTTTTTATTCTCTCTTTCTTTTTTTCCTGGTGCCGTGTGTTTTTCAAGGAATTACATGTTTTTCCTCGTGCCGTCTGTTTCATGAATTTTGACAGTTGTTGCATTACAGTTGCCTGTCATATGCTTTGGGCCCATCACACTTGTTCCTTCAAGAACCGAAGATTGGCCGTTAAACATTGATTTTAGAATCATTACTCTCTCTCTCTGCTGTGCGGTCAGAGAAATGTTCTGGCACAGTAGCTACTAAGGCTTTGGGGAAACTTAAGATCTGGAGTAAATTGGTATAGTGTTAACCTAAAGTACTGATTCATATTTTTTTCCACTAGCTGGATCTTTTCAAGCCCTAAAGGTCGACTGACTAGGTGTCTCTCATAGACCAAGGTGTAAGTAAGTCAACCATCCCTGCTGCAGATTGAACTCTTTGATGGTGGAAAGGTGAGATATCTCTTTTATGCAGTAATATAACGACTGTGCGGTCTTTAAAGAAGGGAAAGGGCAATGCTAAGGGAGTGAACTGTCAGCGAAATATTCAGATAATTTTTTTGCTTTCAAAGTCAACACATGAAAGCAGCTCCTACATGGCAAAAACGACTTCTGTTTGAAGCGTGAAATCAAAAACACGCAAGGATTATTATCTTGAAGTGAAAGGCAGGATATGCTGATTGTGAAGCAAAGACAGACAAGTATATACACAGAGACACACACACACAGGTAGTTTAGGTTATAGTGTTTGTGTGAGTTTCATATCGATTAAATGTTGTTGTCTGAGGTGAGTATTTTGCTGAGGTGAGTATTTTGAAATGTTGCACTTTTAAAATGAAATAAAACGTATTTTAAAAGTACCAGATGTCTGTTTTTTGTGCGCCATTATTTTCCCAAGGGACCCCAGGGAATCAAAACCTTTTCCTCCCTCTGAAGTTTGATTAAATCAATACTTTCAGAAGCAAGAACAAGTCAAAATGAGTTTGCTTCAATCAGTTTACCCATCAATGCCCTTACCAAATCTCTCTTTTGGCTCTCCGCCCACCCTCCCTACTGTCTCTCCCTCTCTCTCACATAATTTGTTGACACGGAAAGTAAAATACTTAAATTGTCAAAGTAAACATATAATCACGATGTTCCAAAAAGACAGTACAAAACTTAGTAATAAAGCAATAATAATCATGTTAATAGTGGAAATAATATCAACAGTAACTACACCAATAATAACAATGAGCTAGTAATGACTAGTAATGGTATAGCTAGTAAGGACTAGTAATGGTATAGCTAGTAATGACTAGTAATGGTATAGCTAGTAAGGACTAGTAATGGTATAGCTAGTAATGACTAGTAATGACTAGTAATGGTATAGCTAGTAAGGACTAGTAATGGTATAGCTAGTAATGACTAGTAATGGTATAGCTAGTAATGACTAGTAATGGTATAGCTAGTAATGACTAGTAATGGTATAGCTAGTAAGGACTAGTAATGGTATAGCTAGTAATGACTAGTAATGACTAGTAATGGTATAGCTAGTAATGACTAGTAATTGTATAGCTAGTAATGGTATAGCTAGTAATAGCTAGTAATGACTAGTAATGGTATAGCTAGTAATGGTATAGCTAGTAATGACTAGTAATGGTATAGCTAGTAATGACTAGTAATGGTATAGCTAGTAATGGTATAGCTAGTAATGACTAGTAATGGTATAGCTAGTAATGACTAGTAATGGTATAGCTAGTAATGACTAGTAATGGTATAGCTAGTAATGACTAGTAATGGTATAGCTAGTAATGACTAGTAATGGTATAGCTAGTAATGACTAGTAATGGTATAGCTAGTAATGACTAGTAATGGTATAGCTAGTAATGACTAGTAATGGTATAGCTAGTAATAGCTAGTAATGACTAGTAATGGTATAGCTAGTAATGGTATAGCTAGTAATGACTAGTAATGACATAGCGAGTAATGACTAGTAAATGGTATAGCTAGTAATGGTATAGCTAATAATGGTATAGCTAGTAATGGCTAGTAATGGTATAGCTAATAATGACTAGTAATGGCATAGCGAGTAATGACTAGTAAATGATATAGCTAATAATGGTATAGCTGGTAATGGCTAGTAATGGTATAGCTAGTAATGGTATAGCTAGTAATGACTAGTAATGACATAGTGAGTAATGACTAGTAAATGGTATAGCTAGTAATGGTATAGCTAGTAATGACTAGTAATGGTATAGCTAGTAATGACTAGTAATGGTATAGCTAGTAATGACTAGTAATGGTATAGCTAGTAATGACTAGTAATGGTATAGCTAGTAATGACTAGTAATGGTATAGCTAGTAATGACTAGTAATGGTATAGCTAGTAATGACTAGTAATTGTATAGCTAGTAATGGTATAGCTAGTAATGACTAGTAATGGTATAGCTAGTAATGACTAGTAATGGTATAGCTAGTACTGACTAGTAATGGTATAGCTAGTACTGACTAGTAATGGTATAGCTAGTACTGACTAGTAATGGTATAGCTAGTAATGACTAGTAATGGTATAGCTAGTAATGACTAGTAATGGTATAGCTAGTAATGACTAGTAATGGTATAGCTAGTAATGGTATAGCTAGTAATGACTAGTAATGGTATAGCTAGTAATAGCTAGTAATGACTAGTAATGGTATAGCTAGTAATGGTATAGCTAGTAATGACTAGTAATGACATCGCGAGTAATGACTAGTAAATGGTATAGCTAGTAATGGTATAGCTAATAATGGTATAGCTAGTAATGGCTAGTAATGGTATAGCTAGTAATGGTATAGCTAATAATGACTAGTAATGGCATAGCGAGTAATGACTAGTAAATGATATAGCTAGTAATGGTATAGCTAATAATGGTATAGCTGGTAATGGCTAGTAATGGTATAGCTAGTAATGGTATAGCTAGTAATGACTAGTAATGACATAGTGAGTAATGACTAGTAAATGGTATAGCTAGTAATGGTATAGCTAGTAATGACTAGTAATGGTATAGCTAGTAATGACTAGTAATGGTATAGCTAGTAATGACTTGTAATGGCATAGCTAATAATGACTAGTAATGGTATAGCTAGTAATGACTAGTAATGGTATAGCTAGCAATGTTATAGCTAGTAATAACTAGTGATGGTATAGCTAGTAATGGTGTAGCTAGCAATGACTAGTAATGACATAGCTAGAAATGGCATAGCTAGTAATGACTAGTAATGGTATGACTAGTAATGGCATAGCTAGTAATGACTAGTAATGGTATAGCTAGAAATGGCGTAGCTAGTAATGACTAGTAATGGTATAGCTAGTAATGACTAATAATGGTATAGCTAGTAATGACTAGTAATGGTATAGCTAGTGATGGTAAAGGTACTGGAGCGACGAGCCACCCTTGCTGTCTCTGCCTGGTCGGTTCCCCTCTCTCCACTGGGATTTTCTGCCTCTAACTCTATTACGGTGGCTGAGTCACTGGCTCACTACTACTCGTCCATGCCGTACCTAGGAGGGGTGCATCACTTGAGTGGGTTGAGTCTCTGACGTGATCTTCCTGTCCGGGTTGACGTCGCCCTCGGGTTCATGCCGTGGGGGAGATCTTCGTGGGCTATACTCGGCCTTGTCTCAGGGCAGTAAGTTGGTGGTTGAAGATATCCCTCTAGTGGTGTGGTGGCTGTGCTTTGGCAAAGTGGGTGGGGTTATATCCTGCCTGGTTGGCCCTGTCCGGGGGTATAGTCGGACGGGGCCACAGTGTCTCCCGACCCCTCCTGTCTCAGCCTCCAGTAATTATGTTGCAATAGTTTGTGTCAGGGGGCTAGGGTCAGTCTGTTATATCTGGAGTATTTCTCCTGTCTTATCCGGTATCCTGTGAGAATTTAAGTATGCTCCCTCTAATTCTCTCTTTCTCTTCTCTCGGAGGATCTGAGCCTCAGGACTACCTGGCCTGATGATTCCTTGCTGTCCCCAGTCCACCTGGTCATACTACTGATCCAGGTTCAACTGTTCTGCCTGCGACTATGGAACCCTGACCTGTTCACTGGACGTGCTACCTTGTCCCAGACCTGCTGTTTTCGACTCTCTCTCTCTACCGCACCTGTTGTCTCTAACTCTGAATGATTGGCTATGAAAAGCCAACTGACATTTACTCCTGACGTGCTGACCTTTTGCACCCTCTACAACCACTGTGATTATTATTATTTGACCCTGCTGGTCATCTATGAACGTTTGAACATCTTGGCCATGTACTCTTATAATCTCCACCGGCACAGCCAGAAGAGGACTAGCTAGTAATGACTCGTAACGGTATAGCTAGTAATAACTAGTAATGGCATAGCTAGTAATGACTAGTATTGACGGTTAATGGCATAGCTAGTAATGACTAGTAATAGTATAGCTAGTAATGGCTAGTAATGGTATAGCTAGTAATGACTAGTAATGGTATAGCTAGTAATGACTAATAATGGTATAGCTGGTAATGGCTAGTAATGGTATATCTAGTAATGACTAGTAATGGTATAGCAGCTAGTAATGACTAGTAATGGCATGGAAAAGCCAAAACAGAGCAAAAAGGCAAATATTAATAATCACACTATATTTTCACTGGCTGTCCCTCAGGTTGTGACAGGTGGACACGTATTTGGCTGCCACAACACAGCAGAAAGAAACACCAACATAAAGTGTCTTAATAGGGTTGTTGCCTGGAACTCTATTGGAGGGATGCGACACCATTCTTCCACAAGAAAATCCATTGTTTAGCGTTTTCCACCACCGTCAACAAAACACCGTCTCAGCCGCCGCTCCTGAATTTCCCATAAGTGCTCAATTGGGCTGAGATCTGGTGACTGAGACGGCCACGGCTTACATCGTTTTTCACGCTCATCAAACCACTCAGTGACCACTCGTGCCCTATGGATGGAGGCATTGTCATCTTATCGGGGGCATAGCCATGGTAGCCAATATAATGGCCATAATAAGTAGTAGCAGTAGTCTTGGTCCTGGTTGGAAAGTTCAGAGCGTCTGCTCTTTTCTATCTATTGATTTTGGCTTGGTTGGTCGCCGTGGCAAAGGAGGAGGAGTGAAGTGGGCAGGGTATCTGAAGACGTAAGGAAAGCAGAAGCTCATAAGTAAAGAGAGAGTGGGGGGGGTTTACATAAAAGGGTTTGAGTAGCATGTTGTAAAAGACAGTAAATAGTAAAAGAAGTATAAAATATATGTGGTTGCTGTTGTAATACTTGTTACTGACCACAGCCCAGTGGGTTCGGTTGAAGGTTAGGATTTGTTCCGTGGCTTATCTTGGGGTTGCATGGAGGGATGTACAGTAGGGTTGGGGTGTGGATACAGCTCCAGTTTAGGGGTCAGGGAGTTTGGGTTAGGTAGTGCTCAGTACGATGGAGAGAAGTGTGTCTTGGTAGTGTATTGCTCGTTCTATTGTTTTCTTTCGTGATGGATTGTCTTTTGCTTTGTGAATATATTTCTGTCCCAACAGGTGCAACAGGTGCTTGTTGATTGTTTTTTCAGCCCGGAGATGAAGGTAGGTGACAGGGGTGTATTTAGGGAGGTGGTAGGCTGCTCTTATTGCTGTGTTCTGGATTATTTGTAGCTTGTGTTTCTGTAGTGTTGATGCGGACATCAAGACTGAGGAAGAGTACACGAAAACAGGCCTGATGTGGCTTTGGTATACTTTCATCATATTGGTTGGCATTGCTCGGTACACCTCCCACACAGGGCTTTCAGGTGGTTGATTATTGTTTCTCCCTCTGTTTCAGTTTGCAATGTGGGTTGTCCACTTTATGTCATGCTGGAAAGGGACACCCAGGAATTGTGTTGTGTTCTCAAATCTTCAGATGTTGTCTATATATTGTTTCAGTGTGAGTGGCAGTTTAGATGTGTTATTGTTTTGAGTTTATTGTCCTGGAGCCTGTAGAGAATACCTTGGTGCCACATTTGATCAAATGCCTTCTCTATGTCAAAAAACACAGCAAGGGTAAAAACTGTTTAGTTCAAATCTTTTAAAACGCATTCTGAGATTCTTAAAATGTTGTCCGTTGTGGATTTGTATCGAGTGCGCTGAGAGTCAGGAAGCAAGTTCAGGGACTGAGTGTTTAAATAAATAAACAAACAATGAACACGAAACAGAAAAGCACCGACATGAAAACAGAGTCAATAACACCTGAGGAAAGAACCAAGGAGAGTGACAGATATAGGGAAGGTAATCAAGGAGGTGATGGAGTCCAGGTGAGTGTCATGAGGCGCAGGTGCGCGAGACTATGGTGCCAGGTGTGCGGGATAATCAGCAGCCTGATGACCTAGAGGCCGGAGAGGGAGTATCGTGACAGTACCCCCCCCCCCCCCCCAACGCGCGTTGCCTTCCGTAGGATGCCGTCAAAGAGGACGAACACGGGCATCAGGTGCGGACCGGTCACCCCTGCTGATGCGCGAGAAACTGTCACGCCAGCTGAGGCATGGGAACCTGTCGAGTCAGCTGGAGTGCGGGAACCTGATAGATCAGTTGAGGCAGCCTGGCGGTCGGCTGAGGCATGAGAACCTGGCGAGCTGGTGGAAGCAGGGGAGCCTGGCGATCCGGCGGAGACATGAAAGCCCGACGAGACGGCTGAGGCATGAGAGCCTGACAAGCCGGCTGAGGCAGGGAAGCCTGGCGATCTGGTTGAGGCATGAGAGCCTGTAGCAGTTCCGGGACCCGACGTCATTACTCTGACACAAAAAATGTCATATAAACACTCCCTGCTGCTTCCCTTAGGTGAGGTGTCATTCTGTAACGATGTGCGCTGTGAGTCAGGAAGCAAGTTCAGGGAGCGAGTGTTTTAATAAAATAAACAGAACATAATACAAAACAAGAAACACTAACAACATGCATGCATTATGACACTCACCTGGACTCCATCACCTCCTTGACATAATATTACACATGTTCCGTGTATTATGTTCCGTAACGATGGTGACAGGTGTGCGCAGTGACCTAGAGGCCAGAGAGGGAGCACACGTGACAGGATCTCCCTTTGCTAAAACCGTCCTGATGAATACCCAGGATCTGTTGTCGCTCTGTATCTTGTAAAAAAAAAAATAATAATCTAAAAAAAGGTTCCCCGGGTTACTTAAAAGACCGATGGGCTGACAGCTGGTGACATTTTGTGGGTCCTTCCAGGTTTCTTAAATGATTGTCACCAGTGCCGTCTTCCAGGGAGTAGAGAAGTTACCGTTTCGGAGGCAGGCAGAAAACAGCTGGTTCAGGTGACGTTGTGGAGCTTCTTTGAGGAGCCTGTTGTTAAGCTCTTCCTCATTTCTTGGTTGTTCTCCAGGGGACTGCCGTTTTGGACTAAAGCTGGTGTTGTGTTGTTGTCGTTCTCGTTTTCATTGAGTCTTTTTTTGCCAGAAAGTGTGGGTATTGGAGTCTTTACCTAGTTGTTGGTAGAATGTGGACCATTTCTTCTGCTTGTGCAAATTGAGCTGGTGTTTGCTGTGGCTCTGGAGCCGGTTGACTTCTGTTTTAAGGACAAAATAATCTATCATTGGTGGACTAATGGCGCTCTGCTGTACCCTCTCTATTCCCCCGATGGGAATGCTCTCCTCTGCTCTGCACAGGCTGAGCTAATGGGGAGACAATGTTCTCTCTCTCTCTCTCCGTCCAGAAGAAAAGAACCAGGAGCCTAACGCCAGAGTTGTGTTCCAAATGGCGCCCAATAACCTTTATACATGGCACTACTGTTGACCAGAGCCCTATTCCCTATGGGCCCCTGGTGAAAAGTAGTGCACTATATAGTGGAATATGGTGCCACTTGGAACGCAGCCCCGGTGAGGGCCACATCTGTACAAAGGGGATGAAGGAAGCATTGATTTGTTTGTCTGAGCAGAAAGACAGAGGGAGGGGAGGTAGAGAAAACATGAGGGATGAGAAGGAGGTGTAAAGTGCAGAATGAGATGAGGAGAGAAGAAAAATAGAAATATGAGATGGAAGAGACACAAACAAACAAGCACACACACAATGCTAAACAATGATTTCTCCTCTATTTGGAAGACAGAACAACATGTAAAAGAACTGCAGTGAAAATGGTCCATTCCGATCAGTCGTCGTCTTCCTTATAAATCAGGGGAGAGAAAGAATGTAGAGATGAAAGAAAGAGACAGAAAAGGGAGCTAGAAAGAGGAGGAGATGAAGAAAGACAAAGATAAAGATACTGAGCCAAAGCAACCTGATTACAAGGAAGCAAAGACGACGATTGATTTGACTGGGCCATTTGACTGTCTTCCCAATTGATGAGAAATCGTTGTTAGCATTGACCGAAAAACTGTGTGTGCCTGTATGTGTGTGTGTGTGTGTGTCTGCATTTGTGCATGTATGTGTGTCTCACTGTCTGTCTGTCAATCTGTCTGTGTGGGTTGAGAAAAGCTGTTCCTTTGAGCGCATATTGAAGCCCATCAAATTCCCCTTTCTCCTCTTATTTGATCACCCCTCTCTGTCTCCCCCCTCCTCCCTAATCCACCCTCTTCTCCCCCCTCTCTCTCTCTCCCCCCTGCTCTCTCCCCACCCTCCTCTATACCCCTCCTCCCTATTTCTTCTCCCCCCTCTCTCTCCACCCTCCTCTCCCGCCTTCTCTCTCTTCTCCCCCCTCTCTTCTCCCCTCTCTCTCTTCCCCTCCTCCTCTATACCCCTCCTCCCTATTATTTCTTCTCCCCCCTTCTCCCCCCTCTCTCTCTCCACCCTCCTCTCCCACCCTCTCTCTCTCGCACTAAGGGGGTAATGGCTGGAAGAATGCCTCAAATACAAATGCCTAATGACCAAGGAATTGACCTCTGACCTTGATATTTAGTACATTTGAGATTGGACCCCCCCCCTCCCTCTCAATATTAGAGACATGCCCATTTTGACCCCCTCACAATATTATACCATGAATTTGATGGATTGGAAAGCATTTTCCCAGAGTAGCTAATGGCTTTCTGTGGCTTTACACTACACAGTACTACTCAATTCCTAATTTTATGATTAGACCCCCCCCCCCCCCCCCCCAAGGCCAAGTATGCCTTTGGTTTGACCCGGTGCTCAGAGGTTTGTGAAGGGGGAAAACGTTGCGCAAGGCTTGTAAGGATAACTGAGCAATAACCCCTATCTTTCTCTCTTCTAAACAAACACTTCCTTCTCTGAGCTAACTTGTAATTTTTTTTAATTTTTGTTAAGAAGTCACATTTAACATGGTCAATTCAGAGGCACAAATAAGAACTATTATTTTTTTTAAATGGGGGAAGTTTCAAAAAAATCTTTGCTTCAACCTTTCTCATTTTCACGCTTAGAAAAAAAAGGTTCCATAAGGGTTCTTCGGCTGTCCCCATAGAACCCTTTTGGTTCCACGTAGAACACTTTTTGGGTTAAATTTAGAACTCTCTGTAGAAAGGGTCCTACATGGAACCCAAAAGGGTTCTAACAGGAACCAAAAGGGTTCTACCAGGAACAACAAGGGTTCTACCTGTAACCAAAAAGTGTTATTCAAAGGGTTCTCCTATGGGGACAGCCAAATAACCATTATAGGTTCTAGATAGCATATTTTCTTCTAAGATTGTAGTGTCTGCACTCTGTTAGCAATATCCCCTTGAACCAGCCAATCTCAAACTGCACAAGATTTCAGTGATAATGTTGACATTCATAGCCGCGGGAAGTAGTTTGGGGATGGGGGTGCTGCGGCTATGTTGACATCGGTGTGATGTGAGATGGGGAAGCTTCGAAGGCTTGAATACACTGGGACGACATATCAACACAAATAGCTGTCACAATTCCTGCCAAAAGTGAATTTCTTCCCCTTATTCCCCCAGATAGCCTTCCTCTCTTCACTTCTGTATAAAATGTGTCAAATGCAGTAGTCATATCATCATCCTTATGCTGTCAGCATGAGGCTACGGCTACACAGACGCTTGAACACGGATGAACATCAATTGTCCATGTCTGTCTTGTAAGGGTTAAACTTATGCCAAGACTGTGCAAAGTTGTCATCGAGGCAAAGGGGGCTACTTTGAAGAATCTAACCTTACTGACTGCAGAGAATCTAATATTTTGATTTGTTTAACACTGTTTTTGGTTACTACATGATTCCATATGTGTTATTTCATAGTTTTGATGTCTTCACTATTATTCTACAATGTAGAAAATTGTAACAAAGAAAAGCCTTGGACTGAGTAGGTGGGATTGAACTTTTGACTGGTACTGTAAGTAAACTATTTTCGGACGTTTATACATCTTCATACATAAAAAGGTGAACATTTGTGTTTTTTGACAGACAATCATCTCCGTTGTCAATCATCAGTCAACGTATGACTCCTATTGAAAAACCATTGGTCCAAACCATAATTTTCGTAGGAGAAATCTCTACATGGCCACAGCCTAACACCACCAAGTCATGTACATTGGTTCAGTAGCATTAATGCATGGTCACACTGTATGGGTGCTACTGTTACACCGACGAAATCTGCTTCCTGTTATGTACGTTCTGTCATGTTCTCCGTTGCCATGATCTGTTCACTTCGGGCTTTTTGGGGTTTGCTGTGTTCTGTTCCGTGGCAGACAAACAAATACCAGGGTAGAATGGAACAGATAGCAGTGAATAATAGTAACAATAGGTTTTTGACGCTCTGCCTTTGTTGTAACGGGGGTCATTGCTCTGGGAGCCGAGGACTGCATCATTTGCTTGTTTACAGCCTTGGGGGCTTTCCACAAGGTACACAATCTCCATCGACCTTTCAACTACGATATTGGCCACAAATCGCTAATAGAGGAACACTACAATATCTAGACTCTGTCTCAATTATAAATGGAAATCAATGCTATGAAAAACATCTATCATAGTAATTGCACCTGTATGTGTGTGTGTGTGTGTGTGTGTGTGTGTGTGTGTGTGTGTGTGTGTGTGTGTGTGTGTATGTGTGTGTATGTGTATGTGTGTGTGTGTGTATGTGTGTGTGTCACAATTTCCAGCCAATACATTTTTAAATGAAAAGATCCATGCCACTAATCATCAAATGTCAATCGGCATGCAGGAATCCAATTACACACATGAGAGGAGCGAGGTACTGTAGACGAAACATCCTTGCCAATAACACGCATGAGGTATTATCCATATCGCGTGAGCCATTCCTGTCTTATTACGCATAGAAAGGAAGGATATGGCTCATATAAAATAGCAGGTGATGGGATTGCTGAGCATAAGACAGGTGGAGGGAGTCCATGCTACTGGTTTATTAGCTCTTCAGAAACATGTCATTAATGCTTAATAAAGCACGAATAAAAGAGTAAGTCTTTTATGCTTGTGATTTAGGCCTGTAAGGTTCCATGATGGCTCGGCAGTCAGTAAGGTTCCATGATGGCTCGGCAGTCAGTAAGGTTCCATGATGGCTCGGCAGTCAGTAAGGTTCCATGATGGCTCGGCAGTCAGTAAGGTTCCATGATGGCTCGGCAGTCAGTAAGGTTCCATGATGGCTCGGCAGTCAGTAAGGTTCCATGATGGCTCGGCAGTCAGTAAGGTTCCATGATGGCTCGTCAGTCAGTAAGGTTCCATGATGGCTCGTCAGTCAGTAAGGTTCCATGATGGCTCGGCAGTCAGTAAGGTTCCATGATGGCTCGGCAGTCAGTAAGGTTCCATGATGGTTCGGCAGTCAGTAAGCCATCAATTAATTTTCACCTTTTGAAACCTAAGATTATTTTTATGTAAAGACCTGTAAATGTACACAAGGTAACAACAAGTCAATGATTGATTACAGAAACACATACGATATACAGTAGATACTCTCTTTTTCATGTGAATCTTTCCCTCGCATAGGTTCATTATCAATGACCTTGCATGCAGGACCCTATACGTCAGTGGTGGTCGGTGGGCTGCCCGGCTATGTGCCTGATCAATAAACCAGCAGTGGTGACCTTGGTTTGACAACACATAACCCTACCAATCTCTCTACTCATAGCTAGGTTCCTCTGGTGCAAGGTGGAGCGCTTCTTGATTGGCTCCCCAGGCACTCCAATCCACTCAACGGCTGCTCCGCTGTCTCTTCCTCAGAGCATGAAGAGGGTTTTAAGAGGACTCCCATCCACCGTTCTGAGGACACCCCAGTCAGCCAGACACACGCACACATACAAAGTATTCTACGTTATGCAGGTGTTTACAGTATTTCACCATGGTAACACTCAATCTTATTATTGACTTGGGAACGGCACACTCGGTACTCATGAGATAGCGAATGAGGGAGAGACAGAGAGACAGCCAGGGAGGAGAGAGAGAGAGAGAGAGAGAGAGAGAGAGAGACCTGTTGCCACAAGAAAAGGGCAACCAGTGAAGAACAAACACCATTGTAAATACAACCCATATTTATGTTTATTTATTTTCCCTTTTGTACATCGTTACAACACTGTATATAGACATAATATCACATTTGAAATGTCTATATTCTTTTGAAACTTCTGTAAGTGTAATGTTTACTGTTAATTGTTATTGTTTATTTCACTTTTGTCTATTATCTACTTCACTTGCTTTGGCAATGTTAACATATGTTTCCCATGCCAATAAAGCCCTTAAATTTAAATTGAATTGAGAGAGAGCGATACAAAGGGGGAAAGAGTGAGATAGCCAGTGAGGGAGAGAGTGACGGAGAGAGACAGAGAGAGGGAGAGATAACGACAGAGAAAGAGAGAGAGAGAAAGAGGACCGATCGCCCCAATCCACAAAAGTCCACAAAAGTGGAGACAAATTTGACCCCAATAAGTACCGGGGGATATGCGTCAAGAGCAACCTTTGGAAAATCCTCTGCATTATCATTAACAGCAGACTCGTACATTTCCTCAGTGAAAACAATGTGCTGAGCAAATGTCAAATTGTCTTTCTACTAAATTACCGTCCGACAAAGCACGTACTCACAATGCACACCCTAATTGACAAACAAACAAACCAAAACAAAGGCAAAGTCTTCTCATGCATTGTTGATTTCAAAAAAGCTTTCAACTCAATTTGGCACAAGGGCCTGCTGTACAAATTGATGGAAAGTGGTGTTGGGGAAAAACATACAACATTATAAAATCCATGTACACAAACAAGTGTGCGGTTAAAATGGGCCAAAAACGCACACATTTCTTTCCACGGGGACGTATCTCAGAGCAAATGGCTCTGAGAAACGAATAATAAGATCATACTATTAACGTTAGCTAGCGAGCCAGCCAGCTAACGTTAGCTAGTTAGGTAAACAATGAACCATAATCCCAACTCATGACGCTACTAACCTGCAGGAATCTGCAGGTAGCTAACAAACCAGGTTCAATGTTAGCTAGCTAACATTAGGCTACAGCTAGCCAAGCAAATAGCTCTGAGATATGAATAATAAGATCATACACGTAACATTAGCTAGCGAGCCAGCCAGCTAACATTAGCTAGCCAGTACACTTGTACAATGCAGCTAGCTAGACAATCTTACCCGTATATATCATTCATGGATGGACGCATCTCCTGTCGAATGCCATGGTTGCCCTTAGTTTGAATATGTAATCAGGAGACAGGTCTTTTCTCCATCTCCTTAGCTATCATACTCTAATTCCACTGATTTCAAAACTCGGTCCTCCAGTAAGTGGAGAGCAACACTTACGCAGTCCACTACTGTTGACTAACCCCATTCCGTACAAATTTGCACAACCGCGGCATTCAAACGAGGCTGCAATGAAAACTAATGAGACTTTAGCGACTGTGTCGGCATCAAAATCTGGGGTGTGAACTACGTTTCTATTCAAGTGTTGATTGACATGGTAATGGCCCAATAGTATTGGAGAAAAGTAGAAAAAAACGTACCCCTCTGACACTACGTTAAATGGCGACTTGTCATGAGCACGCATAAACCAACTCACCAACTCAAGCGCTTCTCTCGCAGACTAAAAACAAGAAAGGGACAGGGACAGGGTAAGGGTAAGGTGGGATACCTAGTCAATTATACAACTGAGTGCATTCATTTTTTGCGTCATCACTGCAAGCCAGCAAGACTCTCAAAAGCCCCAACAGCCGTTTACTTCTGAAGATAACTTCAGCGGCGCCCTAAAACCCAGATTCAAATTCGACACAAACCTTCAAATTGGTATGTCGTGACACATTATATAAACTTTTTATAGTGTTTCATTTACATTTTAGAAGTGATAAGTTGGACAGATCGGGTGAAAAGCAGTTTCCCACACAACATATTTATTTCCCTATCACGCAGTAGGTTTCGTTTTCCCCACCCGTAATAAAAAAAAAAAAGACCCGACGGAGCTCATTTGCATTCTTCAATCGTGCAGACAAACAGCATGAAGGTCTGGTCATTGATTTTGCTGGAAAGGGGAGAAATTGTGCTTTACAATGGTATTCCTATTACAGCTGACCTGGAAGTATTACGTTTTTTGGGGCGATAAAATAAGGTAAATTGTATATTCCAGGCGATATACAAAAGTGCGTTAGCTAGCTATATCTTTTTTTTTAAGCTGCGTTAGACAGGATTACCTAGACATACTAAGCAGCTCAAATAGACAGAAGCGTGCTATTTATATGGCAGACCAATCCAAACTCATCTCTCGGGCATGTCCAGCCCACTCATTATCTCAGCCAATCATGACTAGCGGGAAGGTTGTTCACTTTTTCCGTGGCTAAACCAACTAGGCTCGTAATTTAACCATTTTATTTGTATTTACAGATGACATACAAGTTTGTTATTAAGGCACATGAAAGTTCACATGTTAGAGATGGCATTTCTGGCAAAAAAAAATTGACAACAGCATTTTGATAATAACAAAAATGTTTACGTTCGAACGGCTCTCCTGTGAAGTTACCCGTGAATTACGCCTGGTTCCTGAAACGGGTCACATATATCAACGAATTGGCAGGGGCACTAGACACCGTTGCCCTAGAGCACACAAAAAAACCTATACATACCTCGTCCTAAATATCAGCACCACAGGCAACTGCCACAATGCTGTGAATGATTTGAGAGACAAGGCAAGAAGGGCCTTCTATGCCATCAAAAGGAATATGAAATTCGACATACCAATTAGGATCTGGCAAAAAATACTTCAATCAGTTATAGAACGCATTGTCCTTTATGGTTGTGAGGTCTGGGGTCCGCTCACCAACCAAGAATTCACAAAATGGGACAAACACCAAATTGAGACTCTGTATACAGAACTCTGCAAAACCATCCTCAGTGTACAACGTAAAACACAAAATAACGCAGAGCAGAATTAGTCCGATACCCGCTAATTATCAAAATACAGAAAAGAGCAGCTAAATTCTACAACCACCTAAAAGGAAGTGATTCCCAAACCTTGCATAACAAAAGCATCACCTACAGAGAAATGCACCTGGAGAAGAGTCCCCTAAGCAACCTGGTCCTGGGGCTGTGTTCACAAAACACAAACAGACCACACAGAGCCCCAGGACCATAACACAATTAGGGCCAACCAAATCATGAGAAAACAAAAAGATAATTACTTGACACATTGGAATTAACAAAACAATAGCAAACTAGAATGCTATTTGGCCCTAAACAAAGAGTACACAGTGGCAGAATACCTGACCACTGTGACTGACCCAAACTTAAGGAAAGCTTTGACTATGTACAGACTCAGTGAGCATAGCCTTGCTATTGAGAAAGGCAGCGGTAGGCAGACCTGGCTCTCAAGAGAAGGCAGGCTATGTGCACACTGCCCACAAAATGAGGTGGAAACTGAGCTGCACTTCCTAACCTCCTGCCCAATGTATGACCATATTAGAGACACATATTTCCCTCAGATTACACAGATCCAAAGAATTCAAAAACAAACCCAATTTTGATAAACTCACACATCTATTAGGTGAAATACCACAGTGTGCCATCACAGCAGCAATATTTGTGACCTGTTGCCACAAGAAAAGGGCAACCAGTGAAGAACAAACACCATTGTAAATACAACTCACATTTATGTTTATTTATTTTCCCTTTTGTACTTTAACTATTTGCACATAATATGACATTTGCAATGTTTACTGTAAATTTTTTATTGTTTATTTCACTTTTGTTTATTATCTATTTCACTTCCTTTGGCAATGTAAACATATTTTCCCCATGCCAATAAAGCACTTAAATTGAATTGATAGCTAGTGCGGGGGAGAGAGAAAGCAGATAAACAGGGGGGCAAGACATACTAGACCAGTCCCCAGTACACTACTACCACTAGACCAGCCCCCAGTACACTACTACCACTAGACCAGCCCCCAGTACAGTACTACCACTAGACCAGCCCCCAATATACTAGTACCACTAGACCAGTCCCCAGTACAGTACTACCACTAGACCAGTCCCCAGTACAGTACTACCACTAGACCAGCCCCCAGTACAGTACTACCACTAGACCAGTCCCCAGTACAGTACTACCACTAGACCAGTCCCCAGTACAGTACTACCACTAGACCAGCCCCCAGTACAGTACTACCACTAGACCAGCCCCCAGTACAGTACTACCACTAGACCAGTCCCCAATACAGTACTACCACTAGACCAGCCACCAGTACAGCACTACCACTAGACCAGAACCCAGTACACTACTACCACTAGACCAGCCCCCAGTACAGTACTACCACTAGACCAGCCCCCAGTACAGTACTACCACTAGACCAGCCCCCAGTACAGTACTACCACTAGACCAGCCCCCAGTACAGCACTACCACTAGACCAGCCCCCAGTACAGTACTACCACTAGACCAGTCCCCAGTACAGTACTACCACTAGACCAGTCCCCAGTACAGTACTACCACTAGACCAGCCCCCAGTACAGTACTACCACTAGACCAGCCCCCAGTACACTACTACCACTAGACCAGCCCCCAGTACAGTACTACCACTAGACCAGTCCCCAGTACACTACTACCACTAGACCAGTCCCCAGTACACTACTACCACTAGACCAGAACCCAGTACACTACTACCACTAGACCAGCCCCCAGTACAGTACTACCACTAGACCAGCCCCCAGTACAGTACTACCACTAGACCAGCCACCAGTACAGCACTACCACTAGACCAGCCACCAGTACAGCACTACCACTAGACCAGCCCCCAGTACAGTACTACCACTAGACCAGCCCCCAGTACAGTACTACCACTAGACCAGCCCCCAGTACAGTACTACCACTAGACCAGCCCCCAGTACAGTACTACCACTAGACCAGCCCCCAGTACAGTACTACCACTAGACCAGCCCCCAGTACAGCACTACCACTAGACCAGCCCCCTGGCAGTACAGCACTACCACTAGACCAGCCCCCTGGCAGGCAGCACTACCACTAGACCAGCCCCCTGGCAAACAGCACTACCACTAGACCAGCCCCCAGTACACTACTACCACTAGACCAGCCCCCAGTACAGTACTACCACTAGACCAGCCCCCAGTACAGTACTACCACTAGACCAGCCCCCAGTACAGTACTACCCCTAGACCAGCCCCCAGTACAGTACTACCACAGAGAGGAAAGAAGATAATCAAATTTGAGAGATTTATTTTGTTACCATTTAAGGCTTTAGCCAAGTTTAAACTGAGTCAAGCAGGGCATTAGCATCGGGTATGCCCAATTCCCCACTACACGCACACTTCCCCAAACGGCAGAAGTTTCTCACTTATCTCTACACTTTCTTTGTCTCCCTCTACTTTACCTTCCTCCCTTTTTTATTTTCGAAAAAACTAGATAATTTCTCTGGGGGAATGTTCTGTACCCAATGCTTCTTTTATACCATAATGATCAGGAAGTCAGATATATATATATTTTTTTGGTCTAGGAACGGCAACAATACTGTGCACATACATCACAAAGACGAATGGAGGACTCACACTTCTCATTAGTAAGCAAAAGTTCAGCAGCCCAAATGGTAGTGCGAGTGTGTGTGGGGGTGTAGACAGTACATGAGTAAGGGAAGAATATGTCCAGGCCCTCTACCTTGGAAATGCCAACCTCTTTATAACTATTTATAACAAGTGACTCCATAGCTGCAGAGCTTCAACATATTTATTGTGTAATGAAGTTTAAATCTTCCTCGACTGCGAGCTGTTTTAAAAACATCATTAGGAATTCCACAATCATAAAACACAAATGGGATCTTTTTATACAAGTTGTATAACGGAAAAACACTTTAATGTACTCTGAAACACAACCCAGTGAGCACACACTGGTTGAATCAACGTTGTTTCCACGTCCTTCCACTGAAATGACCTTGAACCAATGTGGAATGGACGTTGAATTGACGTCTGTGCCCAGTGAGAAGTGACAACGTTTTCTAAACAAGGCTAATTCATAATGAGAAACTAGGATCCATATGTGACTCGTTTCAGTAAACTAGATGTATGTCGCGTGTCACTAATTCACAGGAGAGCCATTTGAACGTAAACTTCTTCTTTTTTTTGGATCAAAATGCATTTTTTTGTTAGAAATGCCTTCTGGATCATGTGAATTTTCATGTGGCTTAATAACAAACTTGTATGCCATCTGTAAATACAAATACAATTGTAAAATTACGAGCCTAGTTGGTTTAGCCACAGAAAAAGGAAAAACCTTCCCGCTCGCCATGTTTGGCTGAGATAATGGATAGGCTGGACATACCAAGAGATGATTTCGGATTGGTCTGCCATGTAGCATGCTTTGTCTACAACAAAGGGCTGCTCCATATTTGTAGGTAATCCTTTCTAAATTGGCTTTAAAACATTTTTTTTAAAGGTATCACAAATAACTGCACAACTGTTGCTCTCCACTTTTTGGAGGACAGAGTTCTGAAATCAGTGGAATTCCCGGTGGACGCAAAGTATGATAGCTAAGGAGATAATGGGACTGGCGTTTGATTGCACGGAGGGAGTCGTAAATAGAACACACAGAAGGCTGTTGTATAAAACACCCGTCTCCGGATTACATCTAAGGGTAACCATGACATCCGTGACAGAGAGGGAGAAGCGTTCATCCATGTATACAGGTAAGAGTCTAGCTAGCTACATTTTCAGATATTATAAGTTTCTACTTTTGTCAGAAAGTTTTTTTTTCATTGCAAGTTAAAGAGTACTGTTAGCTAGCTAGCCACCGTTGGCTGGCTGGATCGCTATCTACCGTTATGTG
The DNA here is from genome assembly GCF_016432855.1 of Salvelinus namaycush. Lineage (NCBI taxonomy): Eukaryota > Metazoa > Chordata > Actinopteri > Salmoniformes > Salmonidae > Salvelinus > Salvelinus namaycush. The sequence goes on along the minus strand of NC_052331.1, from coordinate 39,401,773 downwards.
TATGATCTGTTAGTAATATTATTCATATCTCAGGGCCAATTTGCATTGCTAGTTATAGCCTAATGTTAACTAGCTAACATTGAATCGAGTTGGTTAGCTACCTGCAGATTCATGCAAGGTAGTAATGTTTATGAGTTAGGATTACGGTTCATTGTTTAGCTAGCTACATGTCTAAACAAAAGACTCCACTATGCAAGGTACCATTTCACTGTACCATTTACACCTTCTGTATCCTGTGCATGTGACAAATAAACTTTGATTTTATCTGATATAGTGTGTTTATCAGAGACTGTAATGTGAAGAACAACATGACCTGCACTAAAATCAAATGAGGATATAACGTTAGGCCAACGAGACAGTGTCCAAGTTCTAACATTCTCCGGTAGAATGCCCTGCTTTTATTTCCTCACATTCACAACCGTAAGTTATTTTCTCTAATTAACTGGCCATTAACTTGTAAATAAATGATCTTGTTGTGAGTTTATTGTCCTGTAATAATGAATACAAATTAGCTAAAAAGTTAAGACGTTGTCAGCTATATGTGGTCATTATTTGAACTGGCTAGCCAGCTAACGTAACATTAGCTACTGTAGCTAACAAGCTAGAAACTAATCAAAACATTGTTTAGAAAGTTGCTTTTATAGTTGCCTGGTTTGGTAGATTGAAATACACTAAATTCATTTTTTAAACAGATGAGTTTATTGGTGTTAGAATACACCAGTTACGCTATTTTGGACCACCAGGCTGCTGATTTCATGCATGTGAATCCTTAAACAGATGGGTGGGGCTAAGGCTTAAGACGGTGTAGTGACGCCTCTATAACTGAGATGCAATGCCTTAGACTGCTGCGCCACTTGGGAGCCCCAAAGACAAAGAAGAGCTCTCCAGTAGGTGAACCAAACATTCAAGGACCATTTTCTCAAAAGTGGGGTTACAGGTTTATCAACTTTCAAAGCAGAGTTACTTTCCCATTGTTCCTCAACTGTAGTGTGTGATATACCATTTTCTAGCTCCGAGTCTTTACTTTTATCCAATGTAAAAAACACAATTTCAAATTTTGCTACATAAGACCGAATTGAGCCGGTCGGTCACATATGCTGGATACAAGATCTGTGTCCTTGTAGAGAGCAAGCAAGGCCATTTGTCAAAAGGTTGAGTCAATCCTCACAAGAAACCCACATAATTGATTCAGACTAATCCCTCACACACCAAGGCCATGAAAGGGTGGATACACACATGACACACACAGAAACCTGGAAAATACTCTACACACATTTCATGCACATATACTGAAATGAAGCCGTAAACACTGATTTGGCCATTTGTCAGAGGTTTGTCTGTCCTTCACGAGCAAACAAAAGAAACACATGTAATAGGGGACTTAATCCTTGTGCTGACCCTTAACCCTTGTGCTGACCCTTAACCCTTGTGCTGACCCTTAACCCTTGTGTTGTCTTAAGGGTCAAAGATGACCCGCCACTATGTTTAACAGCAGAGAAAACCTCCTAAATGATATTTTTTCAACTTGAAATTTGATGACTTTTCCTAGAATGACCCCAACATTAGAAAAAGTGAAACATCGCCTTCATGTTCAGATTTCCATGAAAGCTGTACACCAACAGGGTACAAAGGTTGTCTACAGGTCATTTTTGACCCGGCAGTTATAAAATAATGTACACACCACAAAAACACACACACACACACACACACACACACACACACACACACACACACACACACACACACACACACACACACACACACACACACACACACACACACACACACACACACACACACACACACACACACACACACACACACACACAATGAGAAATTGAGATTATGTGTGCTACTGATTGAACTCAGCCAGCAGCTCCTGAACAGGAAGATCACCACCACAGTTAGAAAGAACAAGCCTGATCTCCCCCTGCATTCCTTTCTGCTACTTTATTAGGCTATACTGGTGCTATCTCTTGCTAAAAAAAATGTTTACACCTATGCAGTACCTTTAGCTACAATAATAATAATAAATAATAATAACCCTATACTTTATGACAGGTGTGTTGTAATAAAAACGAGTGGTGTCCACTGATTAAATGCAGTCTTTCTGCATTGTGAGGGGAAACCCAGATATTCACAACGTTTGTGATGAATGGCAGGTCGTTTCTTCATGCAAAATAGATTTAGGGTTTAAATTCAATTAAGCTGCTTTATTTTAGTGGTTTAGTGAAGGCCCGGTCATTTTGTTACCCTTAGTACAAGGGGAGTATACAGAATGTTAAGACTACACAAGGGGTTAAGTAAAATGCCCCATAGCTAGCTATCCAAAAAGTATCCAAGCCCTTTTCATTTGAGGCTACAGTATATACAAAATATGGAGATATATCTATTTTTCTCTTTCAACTAATTGAAGAGCATTCAGGGCAGTGTTCAGAGTTGCCGGGCTCTTTATTGCTAAATAACTCTAAGTGAGAAATTGGCAATTAGCTGCCCATTCTTCTAAGTGTTATGTAAGAACTGGCACTTTCCTCGCTGCACGTTAAATATTTCATTTAACTTTTATTTAACTAGGCAAGTCAGTTAAGAACAAATTATTATTTACAATGATGGCCTACCCCGGCCAAAACCGGACGATGCTGGGCCAATTGTGCGCCACCCTATGGGACTCCCGATCACGGCCAGATGTGATACAGCCTGGATTCGAAATGCAGTGCCTTAAACCGCTGCGCCACTCGGGAGCCACCCAATCAACGCTCATCAAGACGTACCAAGAAAAACAATCAGACGTAACGAGAGCAAGGTAAAAAAAGTAATTAAAACATTTTATACATTTGAGATTGGCAGCATTAACTTGCATTTGTACTCTTGCACAATTCCATACACCCAGGGGGAAGGGGGGGGGGGGGGGGGGGGAATCAACTACACAACCATGGGGAAATAAAACACTTTGGGGAAAGTACATTGGTACAGGTTAGAGGTCATAATGGATCCACATGTACCCGAATACCCAACAGCCCATCTGGCACCCGAGTGGGTCCACAACCAGAATTCTAAATAATATCACGGATCTGGTTCGGATCTGATTGTCACGGGTCTCTGGTACGTGTAATTTTAGCTGATTTGCCCGGAAGAGAATGCACAGATCCGAATGCAACTGCTACAGTAGAGCGAGAGAGAGAGAAGTTGTCGTTTTTAAACTGCTGCTCTTGCTTTTCACCAGAGTGGCGCTTGTTGTTGGCCAATCATAAGTAATCAAATCGGCTACTGCCTCGCTCCGTGTGTGGCAAAAGTTAGGAGATATCTAATCAGTGGAAGATGGAATTAAAATGACGGAATGAAAAGTTAAAGGAGAAGGATAGACTACGACAACCAAGAGCCAAGAGGTAGGCTGCTACTTAATATTCTGAATGGAATTGTTATTAGTAACTGTAGGATGATAAAGCGCAGGCACTGCAGCCTTAGTTAGCCTAGCTAGCTAGCTTCTCTTCCAGGTTTGATGCAGTCCAAGACCGGTACTACATAATCATATTTGATGATAAATAACCTAGCTATGGCAGCTATTAGTCTACTATAGCGTGAGTTGGCTTGGTTGGTTGCTGTCTCTCGTCTCTCCCTCCCTGCTCCCCGTGTCACCTATCAGTTAAAGGCATTGGGCCAGTAAACAAAAGGTTGCTGGTTTGAATCCCTGAGCTGTCAAGGTAAACAAATAACGTACTCACCCCATTCTGTACAAATGTGCGCAACCGCGACATTCAAACGAGGCTGCAAAGAAAACTAATGGGACTGTGTTGACTTCAAAATCGGGGGTGTGAACTACGATAATATTCAAGCGTTGATCGACATGGTAATAGCTCTATAGTATTGGAGAAAAGTTGAAAAAATCTGACCCTCCGTTACATCGTGACGTGTCATGCCGTAACGTACAGCACGCATAAAGCAACTATTTATGTCTTACAATCTCTCTCCACCAGGTGTAGCACTTCTCTCATCGTTTAAAAACAAGAAATGGACAGTGACGGGGGTAAGGGGGATACCTAGTCCTTTTTTGCTTCATCATTGTAAGCGATCGTCACTCTCAAAGCCGCTGTTTACTTCTGAAGATCACGTTAGCTCCGTCCTAAAAACACGATTCAAATTCGACACAAACCTTCAAATAGGTATGTAATGACACATTATATAAACTCTTTATAGTGTTTTATTTACATTTTAGAGGCGATAAGGTGATAAGTTGGACAGATCGAGTTAAAAAAAAAGGCGTTTGCCCACACATCTCCTCTCCTTCTCACTACCACGCATTAGTTTTGCTTCCCCACCCGCCATTTTTAAAAAGACCCGAAGGAGCTCATTGCCTTCTTCAATCATGCAGAAACGGGCAGCGTGAAGGTCTCGGCATGAATTCTGTTGGAAAGGGGAGAAATTGTGCTTTACATTGGTATTGACATTACAGTTGATCTGGAAGTATTACGTTTTTTGGACGGTAAAATAAGGTCAATTGTACGGACCAAGGCGATGTACAAAAGTGAGTGAGTTTTATGCTGTTGTGCAACTGACTAGGTTCTCTTTCCCCTCTCTCATTGTCGTTCACGCTACGGCCCCTCTTCGACCTGCTAGAGTGCCACCTTTCTCCCTTTTAAAATAATAAATAACTTATTCATATCGGTTCCGGGTGGAAAAGCCCCAGCTCGACTTTGGAAACGTGTCCAACTTTTTTGTACCCGTGAAGACCTCTAGTACAAGTACATCGGGATGAACGAACAACAAACCAACATCGAGGTAATACAGCGATCATCTTAAAAACAACATGAACAGGAGAACATTGGTTTGGGTAATATTGCCATAATGTTGCATCAGTCCTTCTAACTACAGCAGCTTGGTATCATGTAAGACATGGGGATTGGGTCACCTTATCGTGACATCATCAGACTGTGCCACTAAGCATTTTTCTGTGCATCAAGGAGTTCACAGCAATGGAAGCTTTTTTTTGTCATTGCTGGATGACCTTGACTGTTGGAAGAAGTTACATGTGCCTTATTATTGCATACAGGAAAAGCTCAACTAAGGCGGTGTTCCAAACCATAAACGTGGACACTTTACCTCTGCCCTTTGAGGACTGGCCTGGGTGAATCTTAAGGGGCGGATAGGTAGGACTGATAGTTCCACTGCATTAAACCTTGCAAGTTTTTGGCAAATTGGTTTCACCTATCCAGACCTTCCTTATCTGTGATGGTAAATGACTAAGAGGCAAGGAGACAACGTTTGAGTTTGGAACATGGCCAAAGTGTCTACGGAACAGTTCACAGACAGACACGGTGTTCTAATCAAGACACAGTGTTCTAACCAAGACACGGTGTTCTAATCAAGACACCGATCACAACTACTTGGCATAACATTCTCTCTGGAGTTTTAGACAAAGACACAAACAAATAAACACAGTCACACAAGTCCAAATTGCTACAGTGCAAAGACTGGATAAAGATCAGCCTTCAAGCCCACTACATGGTAGGAGTGGTCTGCTAGGAGTCTGATAGTTTTACCGTGTTGGTCTGTGCTTAAATTTCAACTCACTTGAAGTCAGATTAAGCCTTCTAATGTAAGATTAATTTTCAGATTGAAATCAACTATAAAAAGTTATTGGGTTTATTGTGGTCTGATGTAGCTCAGTTGGTAGAGCATGGCATTTGCAGCGGCAGGATAGTGGGTTTGATTGCCGGGATCAAGTAGTTGCTTTGGATAAAAGCTTCTACTTAAATAGCATATTATATAGTGAACAAAAATATAAAACGCAACAATTTCAAAGATTTTAGTTAGTTACAGTTCATATGTAGAAATCAGTCAATTGAAATAAATTCATTAGGCCCTAATCTATGGACTTCACATGACTGAGAATACAGATATGCATCTGTTGGTCACAGACACCTTAAAAAATAATACGGGTCTTACAACGGGCCTCAGGATCTCGTTACGGTATTTTTGTGCATTCAAATCACCATCGATAAAATGCAATTGTGTTCGTTGTCTGTAACTCATGCCTGCTCTTACCATAACCCCACCGCCACCATGGGGCACTCTGTTCACAATGTTGACATCAGCAAACCGCTCACCCACACAACACCATTCACATGGTCTGCGGTTGGGAGGCCGGTTGGACGTACTGCCAAATTCTCCAAAACAATGTTGGAGGTGGCTTATGGTAGAGAAATAAGCTTTTTGTGCGTATAGAACATTTCTGTGATCTTTTATTTCAGCTCATGTTACCAACACTTTACATGTTGCGTTTTATATTTTTGTTCAGTGTACAGTATATTAATGTTCAGTTCGCCAAAAAACATTATTTGAATCATAACACACGGAAAAGCACACAGCGTGCATCAGGATAAGACAGAATAGAAAATACATCCAACCAACACATATCACTATACAGTTTGCTCTAGGCTATACACTTTATTGTCTGAGACTAACGTCCAGTATGGTGACGTGTTGTATCTTGCATGTGCTTGACGTGGTGTGTCATCAACTAGAGCCAGTGGTATCTAGTCTTCCCGGTCAAAATTGTGTGTAACCTATGGGTGTTGACTGAGGGTTTTAGCCCCTAATAGTTGAGGGAAAGACTAGCGGCAATGTTCTTAATACTAGAAGTATCAACGTGCTTTGAACACATGGTAAAATTGGCGAGCCAGTGGGCGATTTTCATCAGTTGTTTTGTGTGGGCAGGTGTTTAGAGTAGATAGTGTGAGAGCACTATGACTAGTCAGGCGTCATATAGCACACCAGAAGTTCTACATGGCCACCAGGAGTGGATCAGATTGATGTCACTGACAAACATAAGTGAACTCGATTCAGGGAAAGCACAACATACATGGTTTTAATAACTGACAAAATATATATATATTTTTTAATCTCAAGAATTGAATGTTTTCAATATGTCCCCCTTTTCAAACAACCGGTTCAAAACCCAAAATATATTAAAAACAGAGCACTAAAAACTAAAAATACCAACTTCTAGCACATATTCGCTACAGATATATAAACTGAACTATTCATGTATGTAACTGTTTGTGTGCATAAAAAAAAAAATCTCTTAATTCCTCTCCTTAATAAAAATCAAGTAGAAATCTCTAGAATAGAAAATAAAAAAAGGAGTCGACTTAAAAGTAGACCAGCTGCATTTCGTTTTTTTTCCCCCCTCTCTTGTATTCGTTCTCTCCATCCAGGTGGGCTTTGTGAACTTTGCCCTCTGCTAAAACACAGTAGAGCCTGGGAGGGCGGGCGGCGCAGCAGAAAGATGCTGGCCTCCCTAAAACAAGCCCCTATCCAAACCGAGGAGCTTAGCAAAGCTCACTTACAGTAGGGGAGTGCTGATTCATATCTCAGTAATAACACAAAAGAGGTCAGCCTAGTTGGTCAAAGGTGTATTGTGGCATTGATATAACTGAATCGGGGAGACCAGCAATGAAAAAGAGGATGTTTTTCCTTCAGTGTTGGGTATAGGGTAGGAACCAGCAGACACCATGGTCCCTTGAAGAGTATGGTTTCACTACCTGTATTCTATGTCGACTTCTACTCATATTCGGTGGTAGAACGGGAGGCTCCTCAGTGGAGGCTAGCCCCCTGGTCCTCAGTGTGGAGGCTAGCCCCCTGGTCCTCAGTGTGGAGGCTGCTGAGGGGAGGACGGCTCATAATAATATCTGGAATGGAGTCGATGGAATGTTATCAACCACAAGGAAACCACGTCTTTGATGTGTTTGATACCATTCCATTGACTCCATTCCAGACATTATTATGAGCCATCCTCCCCTCAGCAGCCTCCACTGAGGACCAGGTCTCAGTGTACAGTAGGCAAGACTGCAGCCATGGCCCATCACACAGTCAAATGTACCCCAGGTCCACACTCAAATCCCCGTCTTCTTAAGGGATGCGTCTGGCAAGTCATAAAAGAGGGATGGGAGCAGACTCCGTCCCCTAAAAGACAAAAGTTCTGCTGTTGCTCCTAGCATCGGTCACCGCCTGCAATGGGATGAGAGATGTATTTTGATGTTCCATTATTTCAAAACAAATCCAAGTACATTCACAATTCCATCTATTTTACTTGGTGCTAGATTAACGTAAATTGATACAGTTTAAATTGTGGATAGACACGAGTATACTAGGTTATTGGGCTGGACCAAGCAGCAACACACCGAATTGATTCTTAATTAGTAGAATCAGTGACTTGTTCATTCGGCACCAAACAGAAGAAATCATCCTGAAACAGGGACTACCTGGTTCCTTTTTATTTTCCTATTCAAAACGTTTAGTTACAGTGTGCCCTACTGAACATGACCCATGTGTTTGGCTGTTTGTCTGGAGCAAAATCCAGCAAAATCCAGCATCGGCATCAGCACCAGTAGGGTTAGTTTGCCCTGAGTTCTCCTCTTAAAGGGATAGTTTGGCATGTTGGCACTACAGTGCCTTCAGAAAGTATTCACACCCCTTGACTTATTTCACATTGTGTTGTGTTACATCTGGAATTCAATAATAAAACATTTTAAAAAACATGAGCTGGCGCACACCCAGAAAATAGTTTGTGTGGAGGTGCTGACTAACAGCGAATAAACTCGCACACTCCACGTATAATCTCCCAGCAATTTAATGGGTATTTACAAACGTTTCGGCATCACTGTGCCTTCCTCAGGGTGATGTCATGAATACTTGAACTAGGTTATGTAAACACACAGTGCAATTAGTGTAACCAATAACAGTGGTGAGGGGTGTGTCATAATGATTAAGTTAATTAAAATGAATTGGTGAAACTGTTAAAAAAATTGTATATGGCATATTAAATATTATGCTATTGTTATCATATAGAAACATAATGGAATATTGTACATCATATTAGCATCAACATACATTATTGTTTCATTCAATTTCACATAATTTTCTATTTCATTTTTGTTACATGTAATATTGGTTCAACCTTAATATATAATGATCATCATCAACAGGGGGAACATATTAGGTGTACGCTAATAAGCTGTAAAAATAATTATTACATTTATAAGACTTGTTCATAAAGGAAAATGTGTTCATAAGAAGGACCTGAGATCAAAGTCAATATTCAGACCACTAGGGGTCAATGTTTTTAGACAGGATATCCTGTCTCTCTTTGTAGTAGTAGGATCTCGATGTTACCTCCTCTCCTTGGTAGAGCAACATGCTCAGTGCCTGTGTATTGGAGGGAGGAGATGGGATGGTTAGCTTCAACAAAGTGAGCTGCTACTGGAGAGTCAGTGTTCTTACACCTGATTGAGCTGCGGTGTTCAGCTATGCATTGTTTTAATTGTCTTTTCGTTTGTCCTACATAGGCTTTTCCACATGAACAGGTGGTGAGATTGATTACCCCCTTGGTCTTGCATGAGATGATACCTCTCACAGGGATCTTTCGACCTGTATGTGGGTGTCTGAAGAAAGATGGTTTTTTTTGGTGCAATTACACTGTGCGCATGAGCCACATTTGTAGTTCCCATTTGGGATAGGTATCTGAGTGAGCTCAGGGGGCATGTCAGATCTCACCAAACTATCTCCAATATTGCGACCACACTTATAGACCACCAGTGGGGGTTCCTTGAAGAGGTGTGCAATTATTTTTGTCTGATTGCAGAATATGCCAGTGCTTTTTCAGGATTGCTTTCATTTTCTCCGAACCCCTTGGTGTTCTTAGTGCAAAAGACAGTTGCGTTGTTTTTCTTCTTTGGTTGAGTTTTTAGTAATTCCTCTTGTTTTTTTTTGATATTTTCATCATTGCAGCATCAAGAGTTTTGTCCTTGTAGCCTCTCAAACATAACGCTTTGTATTCAGGACAAAAAGTTCATTTATTTGCCACGTGATGTTTTGGAAAAATATTATTCTATATAGGCTTCCTTCTTTTAAAAAAAATCTTTATTTAACTAGGCAAGTCAGTTAAGAAAAATTCTTATTTTACAATGACGGCCTACCCTGGCCAAACCCTCCCCTAACCCGGACGATGCTGTGCCAATTGTGCGCCGCCCTATGGGACTCCCGATCATGGCTGGTTGTGATACAGCCCGGGATCAAACCTGGGTCTGTAGTGGCAACCTCTAGCACTGAGATGCAGTGCCTTAGATCGCTGCGCCACTCGGGAGCCTTCTTTTAACTCTGTCATTTAGGTTAGTATTATGGAGTGACTACAATGTTGTTGATCCATCCTCAAGTTCTCTCATACAACTCTCACACAACCATTAAACTCTGTAACCGTTTTAAAATCACCATTGGGCTCCATTGGTGAAATCCCTGAGCAGTTTCCTTCTTCTCTGGCAACTGAGTTAAGAAGGACGCCTGTATCTTTGTAATGACTGGCTGTATTGATACACCATCTCAAGCCTAATTAATAACTTCACCAAAGGTCCTTCGCTCAAAGGGACATTCAGCATCTGCTTTTATAGATTGTTTTACACATCTACCAATCAGTGCCCTTCTTTGCAAGGCATTGAAAAACCTCTCTGGTCTTTGTGGTTGAATCTGTGCTTGAAATTCACTACTTGATTACAGAGAATTTTTATGTGTGGGGTACAGAGATGGGGTAGTCATTCAAAAACCATGTTAACCACTTTTATTGAACACAGAATGAGTCCATGCAACTTATTATGCGATTTGTTACATTTTTACTCCTGAACTTATTTAGGCTTTCTATAACAAAGGTGTTGAATACTTATTGACTCAAGACATTTCGGATTAATGATTTTTCTCATTTAAAAAAACATTCTACAAACAAAATTCCACTTTTAAATTACGGGGTATTGTGTGTAGATCAGACAAATCTAAATTCAGGCTGTAACGCAACCAAATGTGGAAAAAGTAAAAGGGGTGTGAATACTTCCTGAAGGGACTGCATCTATTTTTCCCACAGATTAAGTCATGGACCAATTTTTATGTCTCTGCATCCAGTATGAAGGAAGTTACAGGTAGTTTCGCAAACAAATGCTATCTAGTGTTAGCCCAAAAGCTGGAAGTCTTCGGGATCAGCCATCAAGTACATAAAGGGCTTCGTTACCAAAATCTCAAACTATCCCTTTAAGTTCTCCAGAATTCTATGTTACCTTTGCGTGACGGCGCTGTAGGAGTCCAGGAGCTGAGTGCTGGCCACTTCCAGGTTCCAGTTGTACATCTCCAGCATCTTGAGACACTCCAGCCTGGTCTTCAGGCCAAGACAGAACAGCTGCTCAACCTTGACAACAACAGGATCAGTTACAACTCACCCTTACTACTCATCATCTCTGAAAACATTGTATTATTCATGTATCTGTCATCAGATATTTCAAAATCAGCAAATGTTTTGATGGGTTAACTTCTGTAAAAAGGACTTATCCCGTTTGTAAGCTAGAGCGGTTTTATTTCCACAACTTCCTAAGGAAAAATAAAGAAAGTCGCACACTATATACAGCCAATGATTATAGATCACTGGGAGTTTATACATCACTGGGAGTTTATACAATTGAAGTCGGAAGTTAACATACACCTAGGAGTCATTAAAACTAGTTTTTCAACCACTCCACACATTTCTTGTTAATGAACTATAGTTTTGGCAAGTCGGTTAGGACATCTACTTTGTGCATGACAAGTAATATTTGCAAAAATTGTTTACAGACAGATAATTTCATTTAGAATTCACTGTATCACAATTCCAGTGGGTGAGACGTTTACATACACTCAGTTGAGTGTGCCTTTAAACAGCTTGGAAAATTTCAGAAAATTATGTCATGGCTTTAGAAGCTTCTGGTAGGCTAATTGACATCATTTGAATTAATTGGAGGTGTACCTGTGGATGTATTTCAAGGCCTACCTTCAAACTCAGTGCCTCTTTGCTTGACATCATGGGAAAATCAAAAGAAATTAGCCAAGACCTCAGAACAAAAAATTCTAGACCTCCACGAGTCTGGTTCATCCTTTGGAGCAATTTCCAAACATCTGAAGGTACCACGTTCATCTGTACAAACAATAGTACGCAAGTATAAACACCATGGGACCACGCAGCCGTCATAACGCTAAGGAAGGAGACGCGTTCTGTCTCCTAGAGATGAACGTACTTTGGTGAGAAAAGTGCAAATCAATCCCAGAACAACAGCAAAGGACCTTGTGAAGATGCTGGAAGAAACAGGTACAAAAGTATCTATATCCACAGTAAAACGAGTCCTATATCAACATAACCTGAAAGGCCACTCACCAAGGAAGAAGCCACTGCACCAAAACCGCCATTAAAAAGCCAGACTACAGTTTGCAACTGCACATGGGGACAAAGATCGTACTTTTTGGAGAAATGTCCTCTGGTGTGATGAAACAAAAATAGAACTGTTTGGCCATAATGACCATCTTTATGTTTGGAGGAAAAAGGGAGAGGCTTGCAAGCTGAAGAACACCATCCCAGCCGTGAAGCACGGGGGTGGCAGCATCATGTTGTGGGGGTGCTTTGCTGCAGGAGGGACTGGTGCACTTCACAAAATAGATGGCATCATGAGGGAGGGAAATTATGTGGATATATTGAAGCAACATCTCAAGACATCAGTCAGGAAGTTAAAGCTTGGTCGCAAATGGTTCTTCCAAATGGACAATGACCCCAAGCATACTTCCAAAGTTGTGGCAAAATGGCTTAAGAACAACAAAGTCAAGGTATTGGAGTGGCCATCACAAGCACTGACCTCAATCCTATAGAAAACTTGTGGGCAGAACTGAAAAAGCGTGTGCGAGCAAGGAGGCCTACAAACCCGACTCAGTTACACTAGCTCTGTCAGGAGGAAATGGGCAAAAATTCACCCAACTTATTGTGGGAAGCTTGTGGAAGGCTACCCGAAACGTTTGACCCAAGTTAAACAATTTAAAGGCAATGCTACCAAATACTAATTGAGTGTATGTAAACTTCTGACCCACTGGGAATGTGATGAAAGAAATAAAAGCTGAAATAAATAATTTTCTCTAATATTATTCTGACATTTCATATTCTTAAAATAAAGTGGTGATCCTAACTGACCTAAGACAGGGAATTTTTACTTGGATTAAATGTCGGGAATTGTGGAAAAACTGAGTTTAAATGTATTTGGCTAAGGTGTATGTAAACTTCTGACTTTAACTGTACATCACGGGGAGTTTATACATCACGGGGAATTGATACATCACGGGGAGTTTATATAGTGCTGTGATTAGAAATGTTGTTATTGTAGGTCCCAGCAACTATGGTGGATGAGTAACCAGGCCAACGTAGTACAGCTCTGATTGGCTCCATAGTGTGACAAGGTAATAGTGCACTACCACCAAGGGCCCCTACCTTGAGGTAGTGCACAGCTTTCTGCACGTTCCAGTTGTGGTTCTGGAGGGCTGTCTGACACTCCTCTACAGTCACGCCATGTACAGCCTCCTGCACCTGTGGATGCCACACAAACAACCAATCAGCTCTGCAGTCCTCTACAAAATCAACCAATCAGGTCAATACTGCTGCTACACTGACCAATCAGCTCGGCAGTCCTCTGCTGTCAATCAAAACCACATACACAAAACTTTAAAAAAAAAATAATGATTCAACTATGCTCAGACACTAACACTTTAGTGGCATGCTCATTATGTTTGGTCTACAAGTCTAATACATTGTGGGAAAGAATAGGTGTTGAGTGTCTATCAGTCTTTGAGTGAGTGAGTGGCTTCAAATTGTATTCTCTGCACTCGTACACTCCACCTCATGGATTTAAAAGGAATGGACTGGTCTGAGCAATATGGTGGAAACTCCCTGCAGCCATGCTTGCACCAATCCAATGCTTTTAAATGCATAGAGGAGTGAATGAGTGCACACTTTTCAAAAAGGGTACAGAATTGAAATGCAGCGAGCGTGTGAGTGCTTTAATGAGTGAGTGAGTGACTGAATGTCTGTCTGACTGCCTGCTTTAATGCAGACTCCTTATTGAACCTTTTCCAAGACCCTTTTCTCAGTCCATCCATCTTCCCAAGTGCTCTCGGTGCACAAATTACATTTGGTTGTTATACATCAAATAGAATTTGGTTACAGTTTGAAATATTGAATTTCGATTTAGTTAGGAAGTAATCAATCCACCAGTAAGGAGAAGATGTCTATAAGCAAGCAGACAAACAGTGCCTCCAGCAGGAGTTGATGTTATGGAAAGACTGGTCAGGAATTGCCCTCTGTTGCCCCCTGCTGTTCAATGATGGCACATGAAACACCAAAAACACTGTCTCCAAAGCAAAACAAAATAACACACTATTCCAAGGATCATCAGCTACATTCAGCTGCGGGGCAAATATGTCTTGAGCGTCTGGTCGGTGGACCGGAACATAATTACAAATAATTTGTAGAGCACTAATATACGGATATAATATTTGACTAAAACATATATAGTGCACTCCTTTTAACTACAGCCTATGGGGCTCTGGTCAAAAGTACTGCACTATATAGGGAATAGTGGACTGGTCCCCCAACAAGTCAGCTTCCAGTTCAATCTAGGTGTTGATTGCATCTGATCCCACAGACCAATCTTTAGAAGTGTTATGCCCATAGCTTATGTTAAGACAATGCCAATTACATGGGTTGGGAAAACAATTTACTATATTATACAACTTCAATGACATGGATTGGGACAACAATTTACTATATTATACAACTCTAATTTCATTCCACAGTGCAATGTAGTCTTATAAAATAATCTTTGATGGCTACTTGATTGGTTAAGAGAGTGTTGATTTCGATCGATTGGTTAGATAGTTTGCTCAGGGCTGTCTGTGGACCGAATCCCAGTACTTTAATCCTCTAGGGACTTGGGAAGTTTGATTTGTCACCAAAATGATAAACGAACACGGTAAAGAACAACGGGTGGGTGTATCCTCTAACTCTGCCAAAGTCGATTTATTGTAACTCGATTTCTTGTTTCTTTTAATACTTTTTGTATCATTTTTCTTGTTTTCTGAATCAGTAGTTGTGCTCTTTGTCTCCATATCAAACATACTGTAATGCCATACTGTAGCATCATTACTCATACTTCATTACTCATACCTCATTACTCATACCTCCTTACTCATACCTCATACCTCCTTACTCATACCTCATACCTCCTACCTCCTTACTCATACCTCCTACCTCCTTACTCATACCTCCTACCTCCTTACTCATACCTCCTACCTCCTTACTCATACCTCCTACCTCCTTACTCATACCTCCTACCTCCTTACTCATACCTCCTACCTCCTTACTCATACCTCCTACCTCCTTACTCATACCTCCTACCTCCTTACTCATACCTCCTACCTCCTTACTCATACCTCCTACCTCCTTACTCATACCTCATACCTCATTACTCATTTTATTTGGTTGTAATATAACAGTAATGGTTTCCTCCCCCTTTGTTTTTTTTGTTTTGGTAGGCCTATTTGTTTGTGTTTTGGTAGGCCTATGTGTTTGTGTTTTGGTAGGCCTATGTGTTTTTGTTTTGGTAGGCCTGTGTGTTTTGGTAGGCCTATGTGTTTTGGTAGGCCTATGTGTTTTGGTAGGCCTGTGTGTTTTGGTAGGCCTGTGTGTTTTGGTAGGTCTGTGTGTTTTTGTTTTGGTAGGCCTGTGTGTTTTGGTAGACCTATGCGTTTTTGTTTTGGTAGGCCTGTGTGTTTTGGTAGGTCTGTTTGTTTTTGTTTTGGTAGGCCTGTGTGTTTTTGTTTTGGTAGGCCTGTGTGTTTTGGTAGGTCTGTGTGTTTTGGTAGGCCTGTGTGTTTTGGTAGGTCTGTGTGTTTTGGTAGGTCTGTGTGTTTTTGTTTTGGTCAGTCTGTGTGTTTTGGTAGGTCTGTGTGTTTTTGCTTTGGTAGGCCTGTGTGTTTTGGTAGGTCGGTGTGTTTTGGTAGGTCTGTGTGTTTTTGTTTTGGTAGGCCTGTGTGTTTTGGTAGGCCTATGTGTTTTTGTTTTGGTAGGCCTGTATGTTTTGGTAGGTCTGTGTGTTTTTGTTTTGGTAGGCCTGTGTGTTTTTGTTTTGGTAGACCTATGTGTTTTTGTTTTGGTAGGCCTGTGTGTTTTGGTAGGCCTGTGTTTTGGTAGGCCTGTGTGTTTTTGTTTTGGTAGGCCTGTGTGTTTTTGTTTTGGTAGGCCTGTGTGTTTTGGTAGGCCTGTGTGTTTTGGTAGGTCTGTGTGTTTTTGTTTTGGTAGGCCTGTGTGTTTTGGTAGGTCTGTGTGTTTTTGTTTTGGTAGGTCTGTGTGTTTTTGTTTTGGTAGTCCTGTGTGTTTTGGTAGGCCTGTGTGTTTTGGTAGGCCTGTGTGTTTTGGTAGGCCTGTGTGTTTTGGTAGGCCTGTGTGTTTTGGTAGGTCTGTGTGTTTTGGTAGTCCTGTGTGTTTTGGTAGGTCTGTGTGTTTGTGTTTTGGTAGGCCTATGTGTTTTGGTAGGTCTGTGTGTTTTGGTAGTCCTGTGTGTTTTGGTAGATCTGTGTGTTTTTGTTTTGGTAGGCCTGTGTGTTTTGGTAGGTCTGTGTGTTTGTGTTTTGGTAGGCCTATGTGTTTTGGTAGGTCTGTGTGTTTTGGTAGTCCTGTGTGTTTTGGTAGGTCTGTGTGTTTTTGTTTTGGTAGGCCTGTGTGTTTTGGTAGGTCTGTGTGTTTTGGTAGGTCTGTGTGTTTTTGTTTTGGTAGGCCTGTGTGTTTTGGTAGGCCTGTGTGTTTTGGTAGGCCTATGTGTTTTGGTAGGTCTGTGTGTTTTTGTTTTGGTAGGCCTGTGTGTTTTGGTAGGCCTATGTGTTTTGGTAGGTCTGTGTGTTTTTGTTTTGGTAGGCCTATGTGTTTTGGTAGGTCTGTGTGTTTTTGTTTTGGTAGGCCTATGTGTTTGTGTTTTGGTAGGCCTATGTGTTTTGTTAGGTCTGTGTGTTTTTGTTTTGGTAGGCCTATGTGTTTGTGTTTTGGTAGTCCTATGTGTTTGTGTCTAATAGACTATGTCCTTTCCAGTCGTCAACTGATTACGGATTATAAAAAGCCAATCTGACTGGCGCTTTCGGTACTACACACCATCTTGACCTGGTCTGTTGTGGTTCCACCCGCTGCCCTGCTGGCTGACCCCTCAGAGCTGACCCTAGGCAGGCTGAGGAAGGCCTTCATGCCCGGCCGGCAGCCCAGACTGCTGTTGTTGTTGGAGAAGTTGGCCTTGAAATCTCCTCCCTTGCTCTGCTGCTGCTGGTTCACCACCATTGGCCTGACCGTGGCCGTGTTGGCCTGCTGCCTCTCCTCACAGATCCCACTGCCGCCACCGGTCGGCACGTTTTCTGCTTCCCTGAAGAAGCGGTCGAAGCGGTCCAGGTAAGGCGGCCTCTCGGGCAGGAGGTAGTAGTGCGTGTTGCTGACTTTGCGGCCGTCGCGGACAATGGGCAGGATGCATGGCCCCTTGGCCAGGTCCTTACCCTGGGCTTGTGCTTGGATGACCTTGAGCGCGGCGTATTTTGGGTCCGAGGCAAAGCTGTGCGTAGTGGGCATGATCTTCCCCGGGGATGTGGAGAGGTAGGATCCGTATGTGGCCGGAGGAGGGGCGCTGGGGCAAACCATTGTCCTCTGCTGGGGGGAGCCCACCTGGAGCCCCATGGGACTGGGGGTGCGCGAGCCTGGCTGGGACAGGGGGTTCCGTGGGGGGATCTGAGGGGGCCGGTCCTGGACTTCCTCGGAAGCTGGAGCAGGGGACAGGTCACCGGACCAGCGGGTGTAGTCCCCTCGTTTGACGGGGCGAGGCGGGATGGGAATGCGGGGAGGGATCTGGGGCTTGTCCTCGGAGAAGGATAGGACGATATGGCGGTGCACGTCTATGGACTGGAGGCCTGAGCTCGGTGACGGAGAGGGGGGCTGGGGAACTCCTCCTGTGGGCACATTGAGCCTCCTCATGCACTCCTGCTGGAGCTCCTGAAAGATCTCTGCTGATTGGGAGAAGGATGTGTAGGCCTGGCTCTGTTGGGAGGGTAAGAAGAGGTTGTCCTCCAGGGGTTTCCCCTCCTCCCCAGCCGGGATGGCCTCCGTGGGGCTGTGGCTCTCACCCATCCCCCCCTGCTGTCGCTGCTCCAAGCTGTTGATGGAGCTCACTTCCATGTCCTCCTCGTCCTGCGCCACGTCATCGTACGCAGGAGGTGGAGGTAAGGGGCGGGCGTCCCAGTCCACCACTGGCGTTGGGTGTAAAGGGCAGGGCAGCGAGCACCATGGGCTCTGAGGAGGAGTCCTGTCCAGAATAGACTCCGCCTCCAGGGCCAGCTTGACCAATGAGGGCAACTGTAGCTCCGCCACTGGGGAGGGAGTGGGTGTGGCCGGGGGAAACTCCTGCTCAAAGTTGATGAGCGACACCTTGCTGGGGGTGTGGCCTGAACCCGTAGTCCGTTCCCCCTGTTTGGAGGCGGAGACCCAGGCGGCGGGTTTGAGCTTGAGGATGGAACCTGCTTTCCGTAACGACAGCCTCTTGAGGCCTGAGGCGGTTAGCTCATCGTCCTCAGTCACTGAGTCGTAGCATGGCTCTGGACAAATAAACAGACAAACAAACACAACTTAATGACTTTGGCAACAATACCCTAACCCAACTCTGTAACCTCTCCTCGTGTAGCAGTGTAGTCCATCCCCAAGGCCCCAGCTGTCTACATTGAGTGCTCAACCTTGAGTGCTGCCTTTGATGTGAGGTTTATTTATGCGCATAATGTCCCTGAAATGAGTAGGTAATATTCCTCAGTGTGTCCATCTGTAATGTCTGCATTTCATACACTGTGTATGAATGGAAACAAACACAATCCTACAGAGAACATTAGCTCTTTAAAGATGTTTAGGATGAAATCATAAACATTAAACTCATAAACATTAAAAAGTACCGTAATCATAAACATTAAAGTACCGTAATGATAAACATTAAAAAGTACCTTAATCATAAACATTAAAAAGTACCGTAATGGTAAACATTAAAAACAACTGTAATCATAACCATTAAAAACTACCGTAACAACTTGTCTTTTAACCCACTCAATGCACAGCAACCCAGACTGCCCCGTTTGTGGGAGAGAAACGACAAGGAGGAAGAACACAAATGGAGACACTGAGAAGAGAAAGAGAGAACAGAGAAGAAGGCGGGAGCTGGGGGGAGAGGAGACACTGGCTGGGGGGGGAGAGACGACACTGGCTGGGGGGGGGGAGACGACACTGGCTGAGGGGGGGGAGAGACGACACTGGCGGGGGGGGGGGAGAGACGACACTGGCTGAGGGGGGGGAGAGACGACACTGGCTGTGGGGGGGGGGGGAGAGACGACACTGGCTGGAGGGGGGGGGAGAGACGACACTGGCTGAGGGGGGGGAGAGACGACACTGGCTGGAGGGGGGGGGAGAGACGACACTGGCTGGAGGGGGGGGGAGAGACGACACTGGCTGGGGGGGGAGAGGAGACACTGGCTGGGGGGGGGGAGAGACGACACTGGTGGGGGGGGGGGGAGAAGACGACACTGGCTGAGGGGGGGGAGAGACGACACTGGCTGGAGGGGGGGGGAGAGACGACACTGGCTGGGGGGGGGGGGAGGGGGGAGAGCGACACTGGCTGGAGGGGGGGGGAGAGACGACACTGGCTGGAGGGGGGGGGAGAGACGACACTGGCTGGAGGGGGGGGGAGAGACGACACTGGCTGGAGGGGGGGGGAGAGACGACACTGGCTGGAGGGGGGGGGAGAGAAGACACTGTCTGGGGGGGGGAGAGACGACACTGGCTGGGGGGGGAGAGACGACACACTGGTGGGGGGGGGGGAGAGACGACACTGGCTGGAGGGGGGGGGGAGAGACGACACTGGCTGGAGGGGGGGGGAGAGAGAGACACTGGCTGGGGGGGGGGAGAGGACGACACTGCTGCGGGGAGAGACGGACACTGGCTGCGGGGGAGAGACGACACTGGCTGCGGGGGAGAGACGACACTGGCTGCGGGGGAGAGACGACACTGGCTGCGGGGGAGAGACGACACTGGCTGCGGGGGAGAGACGACACTGGCTGGGGGGAGAGACGACACTGGCTGGGGGGGAGAGAAACACCAACCAGTGAGAGAAACACCAACCAGCGAGAGAAACACCAACCACTAAGAGAAACACCAACCACTAAGAGAAACACCAACCAGCGAGAGAAACACCAACCCACTAAGAGAAACACCAACCAGCGAGAGAAACACCAACCACAGAGAGAAACACCAACCACTAAGAGAAACACCAACCACTAAGAGAAACACCAACCAGCGAGAGAAACACCAACCACAGAGAGAAACACCAACCAGCGAGAGAAACACCAACCACTAAGAGAAACACCAACCACTAAGAGAAACACCAACCAGCGAGAGAAACACCAACCAGCGAGAGAAACACCAACCACTAAGAGAAACATCACACAGCGAGAGAAACACCAACCACTAGAGAAACACCAACCAGCAGAGAGAAACACCAACCACAGAGAGAAACACCAACCACTAGAGAAACACCAACCACTAAGAGAAACACCAACCAGCGAGAGAAACACAACCACTAGAGAAACACCAACCACTAAGAAAACACCAAAGCGAAGAGAAAACACCAACCACTAAGAGAAAACACCAACAGCGAGAGAAACACCAACCACTAAGAGAAACACCAACCAGCGAGATAAACACCAACCACTAAGAGAAACACCAACCACTAAGAGAAACACCAACCAGCGAGAGAAACACCAACCACTAAGAGAAACATCAACCAGCGAGAGAAACACCAACCACTAAGAGAAACACCAACCACTAAGAGAAACACCAACCAGCGAGAGAAACACCAACCACTAAGAGAAACACCAACCAGCGAGAGAAACACCAACCAGTAAGAGAAACACCAACCACTAAGAGAAACACCAACCAGCGAGAGAAACACCAACCACAGAGAGAAACACCAACCACTAAGAGAAACATCAACCAGCGAGAGAAACACCAACCACTAAGAGAAACACCAACCAGCGAGAGAAACACCAACCACAGAGAGAAACACCAACCACTAAGAGAAACACCAACCACTAAGAGAAACACCAACCAGCGAGAGAAACACCAACCACTAAGAGAAACACCAACCACTAAGAGAAACACCAACCAGCGAGAGAAACACCAACCACTAAGAGAAACACCAACCAGCGAGAGAAACACCAACCACTAAGAGAAACACCAACCACTAAGAGAAACACCAACCAGCGAGAGAAACACCAACCACTAAGAGAAACACCAACCAGCGAGAGAAACACCAACCACAGAGAGAAACACCAACCACTAAGAGA